>NC_084485.1:90093920-90724337 GCF_030035675.1 Rhineura floridana | reverse complement strand
AGCACCCTGTTAATCCACCCATAATCTCTACCTACTGGACTGTAATCATAAGGCACTCCCCATTCACCCTGCAATGCTCATCATGTAGTAAGGCAATACTCCAGAGTGAAATATTACCAGGCAGATTGTTCTGTAAAATAAAATGCAAATGGTCTGTACGTTCAGAAGGAATAATAGCCATGTTATTGGTAAACATTCTTTACAAAATTACCAATATTAAATATTAGAATTATTAGGTGCTTCTATGGTTATTAACATGGATGATTCTCTGAAGCCAAATTCTAATATTTGGCTACATTACAGAATGCTTCTTGGTATCTAGGGATTGTTCTTTCAGTGTTGGAGTATTTAATGAATCAAAATGGAATGTGTTGAAATGTTTCTGAATTGTGTTATTGAAAATAATACCCCTTAGACATGATAGTTTATTTCATCTCTACGTTGACATATTCACAAAACTCATTAAAAGAACGCCCGAGCTTGCAATTATTAGACAGAGTGAGTCACTGATATTGCTGAAGGGATTTAACACTTCACTGTAGCCTTCAGTTTCTATTAAGTTCATTATATTAACATAACCTGCAAATTGAAACATAACAACCACAGCCACGCGTATGAATATATATGTTTAGGTAGATCAAGGGACGAATTAAGGTTAGTTTAGAGTTCTATGCATGCCATGACAAAGAGCACCCTGTCCCAGTCTTAGGTTCCAAACTCTACATAAACATGATAGGGATGAATGGTATAAAGCACTCTTCCCTTGTGATTGGCCTTTGTTTAATAATGCCTGTATTTTCTTTGCATTCACAGAACTGAAATTTACAAAGGTGGCACACACTAGCTCTGTAGAAGATTTGCAATAGTTTAGCATAGAAATGTATTAGCATGGAAATGTATATACGACGAGAAGGTGTTTGGGTTTCATAGGATATAAAAATTGTTAGGGAGTTTCCACATGACTTAAGAAGCTGAAATTTGGTGCACACATACTGAAAGAAACCCTGGTTACAAATGTACATTTGTTGTACAGTTTTCAGTCAAATCAGGAAAATCAGGGAGTATCTATAAATGTTTAAGGAACTTCCACATCACATAGTTGAAATTGGGTTCACATCTGAATAAGATAGCTAATTACTGGAAAAAATATGTAAATGTTTCCCTCCCTTAAATGAGAGGTGGTAAAAGTATACTCCAAAATAATTAAGTTAACTTCTAGACCACTGAGCTGAAATTTGGTATATATGTAGCCCAAGATATCCCAAAACGCTAGCAAGTCAACAGGGGGACATGTGCACATCTCTTCATAAAGGGGCTTGATGCTCTTCAAAATAGTTACACTATTACCATTAAATTTGGTATTATAGCTCATGATGCCCTAATTACTAGGCAAGTTGTAAATTGAGGCAGTTTAAAATAAAAACTTGGGACATGAATGCTATCTAATCACAGAGTACCACGGTAGACAAAACAAAAAACGTGGGATGGAATGCTTAGCTATAGGATTTGTTTTGCCCCTTTCGTATGTAATGGAATCAGCCCTGGAAGGGATTTCCAGTGAAAGTTATGAATGTGCATCTATGCTTGCAAACTCAAGAGTCATTTACTAGTATTGTACTAAAGTAATGGCTGCATCTAATTTTGCATGTTACCTTGAGCATGGTAGAGGTCAACCTATAGATGGTATATACAATGTATTTACTTTGAGATATTTATTTTGAGACTGTTAACCGCATGGAGTCAGTCACCTCCTTAGAATTGAAGTAGAATGCCAGTGCCATACAATAAGCAAAACAAAGTAGTTTTGTATTCATTTTAACTTGCCTATCAGTTTCTCAGGTTTTAACAGGTGGAAAGCAGTGGAAACAATTAATTGGTAAGGAGACATATTCTGCTCAAAGGAAACAGGTCCTCAGAGGCCAGTTCTCCATACCCCATGGACAATTCCTCTCACAGCTGAAAGGATCCTGTTAGGAAAGGAGAGGAAATTGAGCTCACAGTATACACATTTGAAGGCTAGTTCCCTTTCCCTATGCTCTTTTCAACTTGAAGGAGCAACACCCTTCACAGGTATTCCTTATTGGGGTGGGGAATAGGATCCAGAGGATGTATCTTTCAAGGCTCACTACCTTCCTTTTAAGACCCAAGCTGAAGGAAAGCAAGCAGCCAACATCTTATTTCTCATCAGATTAGGCTGGTTGATGGTTTCCTGAAAGCATGCGTGTGCAGCTATCTGCCTCTGCATATTTTTATGCAAAGAAAGAAGATGAATTCCCAAAATGCCCTTTGTTTTAGCTCCAAGGGTACCAGATACCCAGATAAGGAATTCTAGTGCCTTTGTGAGTTAATCCTTATCTTTACAGCCACGAGGTCTAGAACTAAATCTTACAATGAAAATTAAGAATCCTGATAAATCCTACATTGGATTCTTAGTGTTAAAGTGTAGACTTCTATACCACATAAAACATATGACATGTTTTTCTTTATCCTACATGAATGATAATGACATAATTTCAACTGGCAGGTGTTAAGGGTTCTAGGTTTGACTGGAAGAATTCCTGAAAATGTATGAGAATAGATTGTGGATGAGTATCTGGTCCCATGTGACTTTGGGGGACAGAAGTCAGGATTGTTGGGAGATAGGTTGGGTTGTACCAAAGTCTCTAAAGAGTAAAAAAAAGAAAAGCAGTTTGATAGTCCATTGGTTTCTAATTTCTTTAAGAGAGCCCATCAGTATTGTTTTTGTACAACCTAAAGCAAGAATCACCCATCCATTAACATCTTGGTCCATGGGCTAGTCTTCCATGACACTAGTGTTCTAACATATCCAATGGAAAGCAGACATCTGTATAACTTGCAGTGCTGATGGAAATCTTTATTATTTATTAGATTTATATCCCGCCCTTCCTTCCAGTAGGAGCCCAGGGTGGCAAACAAAAACACTAAAAATACTTTAAATGTAATAAAAACAGAATTTGGAAATGGAAATGGACTGCCTTCAAGTCGATCCCGACTTATGGCGACCCTATGAATAGGGTGTTCATGGTAAGTGGTATTCAGAGGGCGTTTATCATTGCCTCCCTCTGAGGCTAGTCCTCCCCAGCTGGCTAGGGCCTGCTCAGCTTGCCACAGCTGCACAAGCCAGCCCCTTCCTTGTCTGCAACTGCCAGCTGGGGGGCAACTGGGCTTCTTGGGACTATGCAGCTTGCCCACGGCTGCACAGGTGGCAGGGCACGTAACCCTTGAGTCACTCACTGTGGGGTGATCTTTAGCTGGCCCTTTACACCCAGGAGACACAAGCGGAGATTTGAACTCCCAGACTCCAGACTCCTAGCCAGGCTCTCCCCACTGTGCTATACCAGCTGTAAAAACAGATTTTATAATATATTAAAACAAAACATCTTTTTTAAAAAAGGTTTCAAAACATATTAAAAAGCAATTCCAACACAGACGCAGACTGGAATAAGGTCTCTACTTAAAAGGCTTGTTGAAAGAGGAAAGTCTTCAGTAGGCACTGAAAAGATAGCAGAGATGGTGCCTGTCTAATATTTAAGGGGAGGGAATTCCAAAGGGTAGGTGCCACTACACTAAACATCCATTTCTTATGTTGTGTGGAACGGACCTCCTGATAAGATGGTATCTGCAGGAGGCCCTCACCTTAGAGCACAGTGTTCAGCTGGGTATATAAGGGATAAGACTGTCTTTCAGGTATTCTGGTCCCAAACTGTATAGGGCTTTGTACACCAAAACTAGAACCTAATAGTAATAGTAGCCAATAGGTAGCCAGTGTAATTCTTTCAGCAGTAGGGTGACATGTTGGCGATACCCTGCCCCAGTGAGCAGTCTCGCTGCTGCATTTTGCACCAGTTGCAGCTTCCGGACCAACCTCACGGTTAGCCTCACATAGAGCACATTACAGTAATCCAACCTGGAGATTACCAGTGCATGGACAACAGTGGTCAGGCTATCCCTGTACAGAAGCGGCTGCAGCTGTCTTACCAGCTGAAGCTGGTGAAAGGCACTCCTAGCCACTGAGGTCACCTGGCACTCTAGCGACAAAGATGGATCCAGGAGCACCCCCAGACTATGGACCTGCTCTTTCAGAGAAGGTATGACCCCATCCAAAGCAGGCAACTGACCAATTATCTGAACTCGGGAACCACCAACCCACAGCGCCTCCATCTTGCTAGGATTCGGACTAGCCCTCATCCAGCCCAACAATGAGTCCAGGCAGCAGTCCAGGGCTTGCATGGCCTCTCCCGATTAAGATGTTATAGCAAAATAGAGCTGGGTATCGTCAGCGTACTGCTGACACCTCACCCCAAATCTCCTGATGACCACTCCCAAGGGCTTCATATAGATGTTAAACAGCATGGGGGACAACCCTGCAGCACCCCACAGCACAACTGCCAGAAAGACAATCACCCAATGCTATTTTCTGAAATTGTCCCTGGAGATAGGATCAGAACCACTGTAAAATAGTTTCTCCAATACTCATCTCACCAAGTTGGCCCAGAAAGATACCATGGTCAATGGTATCAAAAGTCGCAGAGAGATAAAGTAAGAATAACAGGGTCACAGTCACCCTGTCCTCCCGATAGAGGTAATCCATCAGGGCGACCAAAGCTGATTCAGTCCCATAACCAGGCCTGAACCCAGACTGGATGGGTCAAGATAACCTGTTTCATTCAAGAATACTTAAAATTGCTGTGCTTCACATACTTTTATTATTTTCAGCTGAGTTTAAGGTGTTTATGGCTAACTAATGCTCTACATAGAGAGAGAAATCAACACAACATAATAATATTGGGAGAGGATCATAAGCAGGATGTAGTGATTGAGGGAAACATAATAACTTTATGCCCAGTGGAGAGCAAAGATATTGTAAGAAATGTTTATTGTTGCTGAAATGTTGGTTTACTAAATTAGGAACACTTTACATACAGTATTATACAATTATAAGACTAATGAATTTTTATTTGATATCTGAAAAAAAATCTAGTCTGCTCTGAATATTAAAAAAGCTACTTTAACCAACTAGCATATTTTAACCTTTATAATATTGGTATGGGTAGCTGTCAGGCAATACACAAGGATCTTTGTGTGCAAGAATATACACTTTAAAGGGTTAAGGACCTTTATATAAAACAAAATGAATGTGGGGCAAATTACCTGCTACCATACATTTTTGTTTATAAAAAATCACTAGTTCCATGCATTTTGGCAGATCAACAGTGCAAAAATCTCATTCTGTTTGAGGCTAATTTCATATATCAAGAAGGGAAAAGGGACCCCAGAAAGCCCATTAGGGTTGGAATAATTTGTTGGAGCCATCAGTTGGTAACACAACTGCTTGGAATTTGCCAAGGAATTATATACTATAGCACTGAAAAAAATATCCAGCGATTCTTTTGTTTGCCATCCCTAGTTTTCTAATGCAGTGAGTTACATAGCACCTCAACACAAACCATCATGCCAAATAGTTGATTGATATTCTTTGTGAATGTTGCTGTTATATGCCTTCAAGTTGATTACGAGTTATGGCGACCCAATGAATCTTTATATATTCATGGGGTTTTCATGGTAAGAGGTATTCAGAGATGGTTTACCATTGCCTTCCTCTAAGCCTACGGCACCCGGTATTCCCATGTGGTGTCCCATCCAAGTATTAACCAGGCCTGATCCTGTCCTTCGAAGTATGAGTAACTGAAGTAATAACATTTTCCATAGGAAGTGGGCCATCACTGTGGGGTAACAGTTCCACCTATCGTGCGAAGGCAAGAATGTTTTTGAAGTCAAGACTAGGGACGTCATGCCCCTCCCACTCCCCAGTTCATTCTTGCCTTCGTACGAACAAGATTGGAATTTCACGTAGCATTTAGCTAAGTCTATCTCTCTTTAAAACCTTTTTTCCTTTTTTCCGTTTTTTGTGTCTAGCCTACTGAGGATCCCCTCAGAGACCGCGGCTGCGGCTCTCTTCCCCCTTTCCTCAAGGCTATTTAATTTCTTTTATTTCCTTGACTGGGGGCTCCCTCTGAGACCGCGGCTGCGGCTCTCTTTGTTTTGGCAGTTTCAAGCCCCCTCCCCCCCCCCGGCTCTGTCGTATCCGTAGCCAGGGGGCTCCCTCAGTGACCGCGGCTGCGGTTCTCTTTTTGATCGCTTTTGATCGCTTGTGAGGGAAGGGGAATCCCCCTCCCTCCCCCCCCGATCGTTACCACGGCTGCGGCTGATCCGATCTCTTGATCGCTTGTGAGGGAAGGGGAATCCACCCTCCTTCCCCCCCGATCGTTGCCGCGGCTGCGGCTGATCCAATCTCAGCGGGAGCTTGCAGCTGCGGCTCCCGCTCTTACTCCTTACCGCAGATCGCCCTCGCTACGTGGCTTAAATCCCACTGCGAAGGGCTTTACAGACCGCTATTGCGGCTCTCTCTGCGGCGGCTGCCGTTTTTTGCCTCTACCTGCCCTTCCAGAGTTTTTCCAGAGCCGCTACTGCGGCTTTCGGCGAGTCCGTGCTGGGCAGCCCTTCTCCCAGTTCGCTTCCGACGGCCGCCATTGCTCCTTCTTCCTCAGCCCCCTTTTGATCGTTTTTTTTTTTTCCCGCCCGTTTTTCTGGGCGCCATTTTTTGAAATTCAAAATTCCCGCCTTTTTCGTTACCATTTTTTAAGCATCGGATACCTCCCCTGCAGGCTATCTATCTGTATGTTTGTGTATATGTGCTGCTGACAAATTTACACAAGGCTGATTTACACACATTTTTACTGTGGCTGTAATCATAGTGGCTGAATTGTATTATTAAGGCTGGAGCTCCAATCCTAGTGGGCTGGATTGTATTATCAAGGCTGGAGCTTTAATCCTAGTGGCTGGATTACATTATCAAGGCTGGAGTTTTAATCCTAGTGGCTGGATTACATTATCAAGGCTGGAGCTTTAATCCTAGTGGCTGGATTACATTATCAAGGCTGGAGCTTTAATATCAGTGGCTGACTTGTACTAAATCTGATTTACATTACATATCCTGCCCCCTATGGGGCCGTGAACAAGCCAAAAACCCAGCCTACAGCACTAATCTGAGTGTACCAACTCTAAAACAGCCTATATTATATTAACGTTGATACCTCTGTGCATTCTGCCCCCTCTGTGGCAGTGCATTCGCCATCTGCCAGTGTATCCTACCCCCTCCGTGGTAGTACGCTGTGCCAGTTCGGGTCTTTACATCCTGCCCCCTCCGTGGCAGTGTACTGCACCCAGGTTCATATAAGATGGCAGAACAGCCAGGCATGTCACCATCAACACACATGGTGCCAGATCAGCGAGACATGCCACAATCAGCCAAGCCACAACATACTAACACGTCTAAGACCAGACATGCCAAAGCACTGGCTAAGACAAAACATCTTTCCAGCCATAGTAAACCAAAGCGCCCTCGTTATGTCTCTGTGCCAACAACCACCACAGCACAGACACACATAAGTGATATTTTCCATTCTCCTGCTCCTGCCTCTGACGAGGAAGAGTTTGTTGGCTTTCCCCCTCACGGTTCGCCTAACGAACCTACCTCTGGTTTACCGCCTCAGACATCTGTTCCAATAGCCCACCAGGCACATACATCTCACACATCTGGTCTGCAGCTGTCTCCTGATTTCCTCTCCCAACTCCAAGCCATGCTGGCTTATTTCACACAAATGCAGTCACTACCACAGGTTCCTGCCAGACCCCCACTCAACATGGACCAACGCGCGTTCCATGCTGCTCATCCTTCCTGCTCGCCAGATCCCTTCGATTTAGCCAGAGGCAGATGTACGGACGAAGCCTCGTATGCGGAGGAGTTAACTTTCACTGACCATGTTGAAGGAGACGACTGGAGCGACTATTCAGATCATGAGGAGGATACATCGTATCGCTTGTTCAATACCTCAGATTACCAACCGCTCGCACGTAGGGTACTTCATACCCTTGGTCTCCAGACTGCGCCCTCAACTTCGTCCGCTCCAACTCTCAAAGGGGCCAAGGTCCTCAAATCCCCTGCACCTACTGAACACTACATCCCGGTGCCGGACCCAATTGCCAAATTAGCTTCCAAAGAATGGGCCCACCCGCTCAAAGCTCGACGCTTCAAGAACATGGCTGACAGACTTTACGCCCTAGCCCCAGACTTCGCCACCAAGTTAGATGTCCCTGGCATAGATGAACCGATCGCTCGCCTCGTTTCACGATCTATCTTGCCCAGGGAAGGGGAATCCCACCTAAAAGATACTACTGAACGTCGAATAGACTTCGCCCTCCGCAAGAACCACGAGGCCACTGCCCTAGCCATGCGTGCCTCTGCCTCAGCCTCCATCTTCTCCAGAGCATCTATGATGTGGCTGGATGACCTTCTAGAGGACGATAACCCTGATCCTGTCGCCTTCAAAAGAGCACTATTGAAGTTACGTAAGACAGCAGCCTTTGTGGCCGATGCCACTTTGGATGCCACCCAATTAGGGGCACGAGCCATGACGACTCAAATAGTCGCTCGTCGCACCCTCTGGCTTCGCCACTGGCAAGCTGATTCAGCGGCTAGATTGAACCTGTCCAAGGCTCCTTACTCCGGATCTCTACTCTTCGGTGAGGAAGCTCTAAAGGCAGTTCTGGTTGATCCAAAAGACGCCCACAAACCGGTTCTAGCCACAATCAAGAACATCGACCACAGGCCCCTCAGGCGATTTCCCTCCTTTCATTCTAACCAGCCCTTTCAAGGAACGCGACCAGGAGGATGAGGCCGCGATTTCAGACCCTATGATTCCAACGCATTCAGGGGCTCCTGGAACTGACGCCCCCAGGGCAGAGGTCAGTACCAAGGGCGCAGGGGCAACTCATCGTCCTCATATAGGGGAGGTCCTCGCCTACACAAGTAGTATTAACGCCATCCCCATAGGTGGCAGATTACTTAATTTTGGAGATCGATGGCTGCGCCTTACTACGGTCCCCTGGATCAGGGACCTCTTCACTTATGGCTATACCATAGAGTTCTGGGCAACCCCGTCAGACAGATTCCACCCGTCTCCTTGCCCAAGGGCACCAGCCAGGCACAACATCATGCAGACAGCTATACATCACCTCTTGCACATAGCGGCAATAGAGCCAGTTCCCACAACTGAGAGATCGGAAGGGGTGTACTCCCTCCTATTTGCTGTGCCAAAACGAGATTTATCTTGGAGGGCGGTATTGGACCTCAAGTTTGTCAACCGTTTTGTAACATACCGCAGGTTCAAAATGGAATCTCTCCATTCCATTACTGAGAGTCTGCATGAAGGAGACTTCCTGGCTTCTATCGACCTTAAGGAAGCGTATCTCCATGTACCCATTTGCATAGCCCACAGAAAGTTTCTTCGGTTTGCCTTTGGCCACCAACATTTTCAATATAGAGCGATGCCATTTGGCCTCTCCTCTGCTCCAAGAGTATTTTCCAAGGTGCTACTCATCCTAGTGGCTTACCTTCGGACCCAAGGGGTTCATATCTACCCATATTTGGACGATCTGCTTATACGGGCCAAATCTGAAGAGCTGGCTCATCATCATTTAATGATCACCCTCAATGTTTTGCAGACCTACGGCTGGCTGGTCAACTTCGACAAAAGCCATCTCCAACCAACCCAACGCCTACTACATCTTGGGGCAATGTTGGACACCCTGCAGGCAATGGTCTTCCTGTCTCCAGATCGCATCACTGCCATCACAAGCATCGCAAGGTCCCTGATGCAACAAACATCCGCAGACGTCATGCTTCTCGCCAGAGCGCTCGGGATGTTTATCTCCACAATCCACATTGTACCCTGGGCTCGAGCTCACACTCGGCCCCTTCAGTGGACTCTGTTGCCTTTTCAAAAAGACATTGCCAGCTCCAACCATTGCAAAGTTCGTTTGAGCCCCGCTCTGCGCCTCTCCTTCCGCTGGTGGACCAAGGTTCAACACCTCTCCAAGGGCACGTCGTTCAGAGAACCCCGCAGAACCGTCGTGACCACAGACGCCAGCCTCATAGGTTGGGGAGCCCACTGCAACTCCCAGTATGTTCAGGGGGTTTGGCCCAACGCAGAGCGAGCTCGAAGCATCAACTGGCTGGAACTAAAGGCTGTCCACTTGGCTCTATGTCATTTTCAGTCTCTGTTCCCTTTGCATCATGTGCTCATTCGAACAGACAACACGTGTGTAAAATCACATTTGAACAGACAAGGGGGCACCAGGTCTCGTCCTCTGCAGGACTTAGCCTCCCTCATCTTTGTCTGGGCAGAACAACATCTACAATCCCTGAAAGCAGAGCACCTCAAAGGGATTTTGAATGTGACAGCAGACTGGCTCAGCAGACAACAGGTCTTCCCGGGAGAATGGAAACTTCATCCAGCCATTTTCCATCGTCTCCAGTGTCGGTTCGGCGCCCTCTCAGTCGACCTGTTTGCTTCCAGTCACAATTGCCAGCTTCCCAGGTACTTTGCCCGATACCTGGACTCAACAGCAGAAGCAGTGGATGCTCTGACAACACCGTGGCCAGACGGTCTATTGTACGCCTTTCCTCCCATACCATTGTTAGCCAAAACCTTGAGGAAGGCGCGAACCGAAAGGGCACAGCTGGTTCTGATAGCACCATTTTGGCCACGCCGTCCGTGGTTCTCAGATCTTCTGGCAATGTCAATGATGGACCCTTGGACACTTCCAGTAACGCCAGACCTCTTATCCCAGGGTCCAGTACTGCACCAGGACCCTACTTGGCTCAATCTAACAGCGTGGCGTTTGAACGGAGACACTTGAGGTCAGCTGGACTGTCTGACGCTGTGATTGATATTATTTTGTCCTCGAGAAGACCATCTACCACTCGCATTTATCAACATACCTGGGTGGCTTTCTCCAAGTGGTGTCAGTCCCACCACCACGATCCATCCCAGGCCAATGTGCACCAGGTGCTCCAATTTCTCCATAGTGGCTTTATGATGGGACTTCGACCCAACACTCTACGTCGACATGCGTCTACTCTGTCATCCATTCTCTCAGTGTCCTCTCCTGGAGATCATATTTCCTCACATCCGTTCATCAAACGTTTTTTGAGGGGAGTCGCCCTACGCTCTCCGGCTGTTGTCCATCGGTTCCCCTCATGGAGTTTGCCGAAAGTTCTGCAGGCTTTGCAACGCCCTCCGTTTGAACCCATCAGAACTGTGCCCCTACGTATTCTGTCCTTCAAGGTCCTGTTTCTGATCGCAATCACATCTGCCAGACGCGTTTCGGAGTTGGGCGCATTGTCTTCCGCTAGACACCTCTGCGTCTTCCATAAGGACTCTGTTGTGCTGAAGACTGACCCTTCCTTTCGTCCCAAGGTCGATTCAGTTTTTCATTGCAACCAGGACATTGTTTTGCCTTCCTTTTGCCCGAATCCTACCCATCCTCTCGAGAAGGCTTGGCATTCGTTGGATGTCCGGAGGGCTCTCAAGACCTACCTGTCTAGGACCCAAGAGATTCGACGAACGGAGTCTCTGTTTGTATCCTTTCATCCAGGGTCTATGGGGCATAAAGTATCCAATCCTACCTTATCCCGTTGGTTAAGGGCATGCATTACCTTAGCATATGAGTCCCTGAAGCTGCCAGTTCCTGCTAGTATAACAGCTCATTCTACTAGGTCAGCTGCCACTTCGGCTGCTTTTGCTACTAATGCTCCTGTTGCCGATATTTGTAGGGCCGCAGTCTGGTCTTCCCCACACTCGTTTATAAGACATTATAAAATTGATCGTTATGCCTCTGCTGATGCTTCTTTTGGCAGACGAGTGTTGCAACAGGTTCTTAATGAGGATTAACATGTGGGTGGTCCCTCCCTATATGGGTTGCTTTGGTACATCCCACAGTGATGGCCCACTTCCTATGGAAAATGTACCATTGGTCTCACCTGAAAGGTGATTTTCATAGGAAGGGGCCATCACGACCCTCCCAGTTGGAGGATGACTAGTGATTTTATCAATGGGTTATATGTTATTGTTTCCATATTATATTTAAATGTAAGAGTGAAGTCAAGACTTTTAGTTCTGTTATGTTATGTCGTTAGGTTAGAGTCATGTTGTTATGCATGTGACTATTATGTTATTTTCCTGGCGGGCCTGTTGGCCTTGTTCTTGTATTTTTAGATATCTCTTTTAGACTCGCTACGAATGAACTGGAGAGTGGGAGGGGCATGACGTCCCTAGTCTTGACTTCAAAAACATTCTTGCCTTCGCACGATAGGTGGAACTGTTACCCCACAGTGATGGCCCCTTCCTATGAAAATCACCTTTCAGGTGAGACCAATGGTACATTTTTCCCCATTTGCCCCAGACTTCTTTCCTTACTCCTCTTATTTATTTATTTATATTTATTTATTAAATTTATATCCCGCCTTATGGCCAAAAGGCCCTCAAGGCGGCTTACAAAAACATGAATATAACACATCATAAAGCATAAATACAATAATGCAATTCTCAAAATTAAATAACAAATAACATTATTAAAAGAAAAGAAAAAACATTTAAATGTGTCACAATAAGGGAACCAAACACTTTATAAAAAGGCCTAGATAAAAATCTTCAATTTCCCAGCAAATAAGTAGCATTTTTATTTTTAACATATAAATATACACAGTATATAAGTAGCCAAACAATAATAATAAACAACAAACTAATGAGAACATCTCAATAAATATACAATTAAACAATCCCCACACACTTCACAACAGTGTTTAACAAAAATATGCTATAGTCCAAATAACAGCAAAAATGAATCTCCAAAATTAAATCTTGACCCCCAAAACAACTAAAAAACAACTAACAATCGAAAATGCCCTCTCTCTGGTCCGCACCAGCCTAGCTGTTTTCACCAGTGGGACCGAGAGAAGGTCTTGTGAGGCTGATCTTGTTTGGCGGCATAATTGGTGATACTGGAGGCGTTCCTTCAGATAAACTGGGCCGAAACTGTATAGGGTTTTAAAGGTCAATACCAACACCTTGAATTGGGCCCGGTAAACAACTGGTAACCAATCATCATCTTGCTCAACAATCCTGAAGCTGTAGGGTAGAGTTGAGAGGGAGTTCTGGTCTCCCCTAGAACTCTCAGTCTATACAGTAGAAGTTAGGGTCCTCTGAGGATTAAATATTTATGTGATTCTACAAGCTGATAGATCTGTTTGGTCCTGTACAATGGGTATCATTTAAATGAAACACTGCAACAGCATTTTCTTCTACAAAAGTTGTCAGTCACAGCATGTTGAGTAAAACTGTCACCTTTTATCCATTTCAAGTTTCATGTGGTTTACAGGCAGACTCTACAGTTTAAGTGGTTTATGAGCACAAATTTAGCTGTATGTTCATCAGTGAAAGTTGATGAACTATTATGCTTCATTTAAAATACACCTCATATATTGTGAGTCACACTGCCATAAATATCACAATTTCAGATACAGGTTATTTGTGATCTGTTGGGAAATTCCTGAAGAATTAAGTTTGTTATTTTCTCAGTTTGACATCCTGCTGTGATTCAGGTTTTTTTATCATTATTATTCACCTTCTATGAATTGCAGTACTGCTTTTGGAGGTTGTGGCTTAATCATTTGCTTTAGGTAATTTACATGTTTTTTGGATCAGAGAGCTTCCTTTTCACAGGTGTATTAATTAACAAATCTATTTGAGCAATTTTGTGTTGATATGATTTGTGCTGTGTAATAAGGGGGAACAATGCTGCAGAACTGGAAAATATTGAAAAGTGTCATTATTTGCTAGCTTTGAGTAAAGGGCATTTGCTAAATTGAAGAGTGCAGGTTGTGGCAAACGTGAAGTTCATGTACTGTTGTTTTGTCAGAGCACATTAAAATCATTAGAATGGGAAAGTCTTTTCTCTGCCTGAACTAGAAATATTAAGGCAAAATTTATAATGTTTTCAGTTGGTCTGGGGTTCAGGCTGAGAGGAGGGAAAGCCTAGTAGGAAAAAAGTATATGTGAAAACTAATCAATTTGCAGGCCATGATTAACCTCATGGCAGATGATAACTCTTCAGGTTGCATTCTTAAGTTTGTTATTTTCCTCAGCTTCCAACTATCATATTTGGTTGTGGATTTGTTTGGGACAAGGAATTTTAACTTTTTAAGAGCAGCCCCATAATTAAACACAATACTCACTGATACATTTTTAAGTAATTAGCTGAAGGCCTGTTCAGTATGATAGAAGGGAGAAGGTTCTTTCCCTAATACCACTCAACACATCTGCTTCTGAAGAATGGAAACTGGCCTAACTCCCCTGCCCCCTCCCCCTGGCAGGCCAATAATTATGTAAGGCTGTTAATAAAAGTTAGGAAAAGGTACAGCTGGTATAGCACAGTGGGGAGGAGAGCCTGGCTGGGAGTCCAGAGTCTGTGAGTTCAAATCCCTGCTCATATCTCCTGGTTGTAAAGGGCCAGCTAAAGATCACCCCACCGTGAGTGGCTCAGGGGTTACGTGCCCTGCCATCTGTGCAGCTGTGGGCAAGCTGCATAGTCCCAGGAGCCCAGTTGCCCCCCAGCTGGCAGTTGCGGACAAGGAAGGGGCTGGCTTGTGCAGCTGTGGCAAGCTGAGCAGGCCCTAGCCAGTTGGGGAGGACTAGCCTCAGAGGGAGGCAATGATAAACCCCCTCTGAATACCACTTACCATGAACACCCTATTCACAGGGTTGCCGTAAGTCGGGATCGACTTGAAGGCAGTCCATTTCCATTTCCAAATTCTGTTTTTATGACATTTAAAGTATTTTTAGTGTTTTTGTTTGCCACCCTGGGCTCCTACTGGAAGGAAGGGTGGGATATAAATTTAGTAAATAAATAAATAATAAAGATGGTAAACGCCCTCTGAATACTGCTTACCATGAAATCCCTGTTCATAGGGTTGCCATAAGTTGTGATCGACTTGAAGGCAGTCCAGAAAAAGGTTCATGTTTATGAAAGGTGTCGAGGCAAGGCCTATACATTGCATCCCTCAGGTGAGAGAGGCCGGGCCGTCCATTTGTCAGGATGATGGGGACAATATGCTGTCATTGTAATGTTGTCTAAACTTTCCCTTCCTCTTATATTATGATGGCTGCTCAGCAGATTACATATATGATAAACTGTGAATATGGCTGTTGTTTTCAGGGATTTGAAATGGCAAGTTTAAAATGGCATCTATGTAGAAAGAAGAGTTAGGGAGAAATCTTCTTGCTAGTCTGCTACATTGTTTTCAGTAACTACTTCATTCTCTGATGTGATCCACTAAGAGCAATCCAACTCAGGGGAAGCCAACGTAAAGTTTGCTGCATCCAGTTGCCATTCAGTAGCTGTCTGGTTTGCTGAACGCCAGGTCAGCTGGGAGCAGTGCACAGGGACCAAAAAGTAAAAGCCTACTCTCCCAAATACCCCTACCGGGGAATAAGCCCTCTCCATTGCCTTCTCTTGCAATTATGTTCTTAGACCAACCTTTTTATTTGTTTATTTGTTTGTTTGTTTATTTAATTTGTATCCCGCCCTTCCTCCCAGCAGGAGCCCAAGGCGGCAAACAAAGCACTAAAACACTTTAAAACATCATAAAGACAGAACTTAAAATACATTAAAACAAAACAGCATTAACAACATTTTAAAAAAGACAACCTTAAAAAAGGGTTAAAAACATTATTAAAAAACATATTAAACAATTTTACCCGGCATAACTTTTGCCTGGATTGCAGGAGTGCTCCAAACACGAGTTGGGTGTGACCTAAGTCCCCTCACCTTGACCCCTTCACTGACATGCCCTCCAACATGCCCCTATTTGGGGCCTTACGCTGACTCCACTTGTGCCGGTCTCAGCTGAGCTGAGCTGAGCTGAAGGACTTCTGCTGGCGTAGCCTGGCTGAGCTGGGACCCAGCTGGCTTAGCTGGAGATCCACTGCATCCAACTCCCCGCAGCCTGGCATAAGTGCAAGTTGGATTGTGTCCTTAGTCTGCAATCCTATGCACACTTATTTGGGAGCAAGTCTCATTCAACTTAATGGAATTTACTTCTCACTAAACATGCATAGAATTTCGTTGTTACTCTTTCAAAAAGTGGCAGAATCTGAGCTTTTATGAGTCTTCTTCCTATGAGTTGACTTAGCCTTTTGCTTTACGAATATGCATGCTGGTGCCTTGAAGGTTTTCAAATAGGTAGAACTCCTGACACTCACTTCTCTTTAAAGCAGAACTCCAAAGGGGATTCTCTTCTTGCAGGTGTACATACAGGCCCCAAGCATGAGTAGAGCTTGGAGTTTAGTGTATTTAAGTTTGGAAAATAAGGAAGAAGAATGCCAGAAAACATAACTAGCTATGAATGTTTTCTTAAATTTTCATCAGCAGGACATTGTCTCAAACAAAAATATTTCCCTTTTTTAATTTTATTTGTCTAAAATAAAATACATTGTAACTGTAGATGTGTCTTTTATATTAATCTTCATCATTGTTTGGAAACCTACCATGGGAACCTTTTTATGAGTCTTGGAATGAATCTCATACAACCTGTATTAAAGGGCTTAAATTACGTATTTGGACACTGTTCTCGGACTTGAATTAGAAACTTTTATCCTCCTCCTCTCCCTACCCTCCAAGTTAAACCTGTGATAAGTAATTGTCACACTTAGTGCCCTTGTACAATGCTAATTCAAAGTGACATGTCTAAACTGGCCCTAGTAACATGAAGAAACTTAACAGGTGTGAGGGGTGGATCTTCTCATGAGCTCTGCTGCACTTCTAGCTAGAAAAAAACCTAGAGAAAAAGTGAAATGAACCTTGAATAAATCTGTCAGCAGTAATTATCTGCACTTTATGAGGGGATAAAGTAAGCATTGGTGCTAGTGGAACGTGAACACACTCCACCCTAGTGATTTTTTCCCCATCATCCAATTAGTGTTTAATTTTTTTAAAAAAAGTTAATGTCTGACATATGTGTTGTCTACAAAAAATGAGTTCATTTCCTGTGGAAAGATAAAATGAATTGGATATTAATGTAGTTGTGTTAGTTGCACTGATCTTACCAAGGGTTTAAAAACTAGCCCAAAATATACACAATATTTTTTGTTAATTTGAAAATAATTTCAATGAAATTTCATGCTCTTTTGAGAGCAAAGAAATAATGGCTGTGTTTAGCCATGCCAATGTAGAAACCCAAATTGGTTTGCTAGCTTTTAAAATCTATTGATAGCATAAACCTGTTCAAATGGCTGTTTACATCTGCTTGGTATATCACTCCACCATATTTATCTAGAGAATGTATAGTCCTATTTTCTACATAACAACATGTTATCTCCTATAGCATTGTGTCGGGCTGACCTCAGAAGCTAGAGGGCACTGTTTTAGGAAGTCCCTGATAATGTATTTGGCAGAGACACTCCTGTCAAACCCCAAGAGCAGCTATTAACTGAGTTGGATCCTAAGTTAGTCATGTTTTAGTCCTGTTTAATAAATGGGAATTCAATTTGTCATTACTAATTAATGTCCCGTTAATTTCAGTGGGACTAAAGTGTGACTCACAATCTGGATCCAACTCACTGGCTTTCTTTAGTGAGCAAGTGAGCCTGAATGAGAATGGTGGTGGTAGTGGGAAGATTTGGATTTGGTTCCAGGAGCTATGGATTAATAGACTCAAACTTTATAAAGAGTGCTGTGAATGTTCCATCCTTGGATCTGTGAGTGCTGGTAGAGTAAAGTAAATTCCCCTTATGCATCTCCAGTTGCATGGGAAGGGGGAAGTGGAAGAACCATGCCCTCATAAAGATTCACGCTCCGTAAAGATGACTCTGGCCCTAAACGTCAATTCCCAATCTGACTTTAATGGGTAGGAGAAGGATGAAACTAATTTCCCACTCACTCCACTATTTTAGGGCTTCTGTACAGACTTCTTGGGTTTGTTGTACAAAATGTAACTCCTGAGGCTTCAGTTTGAAAGAGAAGAGAAGGGCTTCTTTACAGTTTCTCCTCAGGTCTTTTCCTGCTAAAAAGTGCCATTCATGCTGCTTTTATTACCAACAACAACAATAACCGGGTAGAAAAGTTACAGGTACTCAAATGCATACTCCCCTTGTGGGAATCAAAGCAATTTGTAAGGAAGGCTGCTTGAAAGGAAAATGTTAAGAAGCCCCTCTCTCCATAACACTGCTCTGCCTCAAAATGGCAGCCCCAGTGGGTTTATTTTATATTTTATTTTATGTTTAAAAAGCAAATAAACAATAATGGGCAAACATTAAAAAGCAAAGAAACAGATAAACAGCAATGGGACTACAAATAACATTTATTTATTTATTTATTTATTTATTTATTTATAAATAACCCATTCTATATAACCTGATTTCAGAAAAGGTAAATAATTCCATATGAAACAACACTTTATTATATAAAATAATAGGAAGGCTGGGCTCCTACTGGGAGAAAGGGCAAGATATAAATCTAATATATAAATAATAAATAAATAAAATAACACACATAGAACAATAAATAACCAGCACTAATGATAAAACAGTAAGTAGATCACAGTATTCAGCAACAAACATTATAGCCCACAAAAACTTGAGCATGTACCTGCCACTGAAACAAATCCAAAGTTGACACCAGGTGGGCCTTGGAAAAGAAGGTGATCCATCAGCAAGGCATCACTATGGAGAAGGCCCTCTCCTGCATCTCTCCATAAAAGATAGAGGGGAAAAGGAAAAATGATAGAGGAATAAGGAAGGAAAAAGAGAAATGGACACAAGAAAAAAGGAGAATATAAGAGCAAGAAAGGGGGTAAAAAACCCAAAGTTATATAAAAGGTAAAGTGGGTCCCATGTTCAGGATTGATCCCAAGATTGTACATTGAATGTGCAATTTTTATTTTTTCCTCATGCAGTGGCCCAATTCCCGTTTTGTGATTTAAAAAAAATATTACAGTGGGAGAGTAACTTTTTAATGATATTTCAATTTATCTCTGGTAGGAGAATATAAAGAGTATTGAGTGGCACAAGATAGGCAGATGTTTTACATTATTTGCAAATGGGTAGGATGGTTAAAGTTAGAGGTTAAATACATTCCTGCTAAAATACCTAGAAATGCCACAAACCAACTATTACTGCTTTTCCATCTTGCATCTGGTTGCAACCAGGGTGTTTGTTATTATTTTTTCCTACTCAAGGAGTCAAGGAGACCTTATCTGAAACAGTATGGTAGCATTCTCATGTCCAAATCTGCCAGGGGCGTCACTAGGGCGGCAGGTGCGGGCTGCACCGGGTGACACCATGAGACAGGGGTGACACCACGAGCCGCCCCCCGCCCTAGGCACTGCCGCTGGGAAGCGGCAGGCGCGGCGAAGGAGGAGAGAGAGATCAGGAGCAAGTGCAGCGACTGCCCTCTTCCCTCAGCACCCGCCCTGCCGCCTCACAGGCTGGCTCCTTCGCACTCCCTTGAGCTAGATTTGCTCTCAAATTGAGTGACGAATGTGAGAGCGAGCGGCTCCTCCGGTGGAGGAAAAGGTCAACAGAACTCTAATGGTTAATGGACCAAAGGGGTAAGGCGGTCCTTAGACTCCGAAACACTTCCGGTTCCCAAACGAGAGCAGCAATACGGAAGGGTGCCGGTCCACAGAAACACAAGGAGGGGTGATGAAAGAGGTATGACAGCAATAAAACCAGTTCCAGCCTCCGAATGAGGACTGGAAGGCTGCATGTCTTCCACCTCTTTTCTGAGTCTCTGGTCGTTGCACCTCCCTGTTCCGGCTTGTTCAGTTTCCTTCGCAAAGAAGGTGGGGAAAGCAGGGACGGAGGAGGGGGAGGAATAAACTCCCAGGCTCCACCCCTTTTAAGAACCTGAGGGCTTCTCCGTGCAATCAACTCCAATCCAATGTGATGCAAAACAGAGCCCAAACTCCATTGCTTCCATTGCCTGGTTTTCTTGCAACCTCCAGATTTTTTTGGGGGGGGGGCTGTCGTGGTGCAGAGTAAGCTGCCTTGCATGGTGCGGGTGGGAACAGCGGCTGCACTGTGGGATGCCAAAGAGGGTTGGACTTGATGGCCTTATAGGCCCCTTCCAACTCTACTATTCTATGATTCTATGCCTGCCAACTTGGATGGCTTTCAAAGTGGGTTGCACACGTTTCTAGAGGCTCAATGGCTGCTGACCACGATGGCTCTGTTGCTCCCTCCGGTGTCGGAGGCAGGAAATGTCTCTGAATACCAGTTGCTGGGAATCTCATTTGGGGGTGAGTGTTGCTGTTGCCCTCGAGGCCTGCTTTCAGGCTTCCCAGTGGGGCCTCTGGTTGGCCACTGAGGGCACGATGCTGGGCTCTTGGCCTGACCCAGCAGCCAGGCTCCTCTGATGTTATGAGAGGGGTTGGTCTAGGGCTGGCACCAGACTTTTGGGGGGCTGTGAGCCCAGGGCCAGTAATGGCCCCCATGAACACCTGCCTCCAACAAGGCCAAGGGCCGCCCTTTCTCTGCCCCTGCTTTGACATCGAGGCTGCTCACCATCTTCCACCCCCTGGATACACTTCAGCAGTGGACAGGTGGTGGCTCTTTTGAATGGGGGCTCACCATTTGGGGAACGAAACAAAGCTCATTAGAAGAGCACCTCCTTGGATACAGGAGGGCCCAGGTTGGATCGCCAACATTTCTGGGAAAGACCCCCTGCCTGAAATCTTGGAGAGCTGCTGCCAATCAGGGTAGACAATACTGAACTAGATGAACCAATGATCCTCAGTCTAAAGCAGCTTCCTGCGTTTCAAGGTTTTTCTTGTTATGTGCCTTCAAGTCGATTATGACTTATGGCAACCCTATGAATAAGCAACCTCCAGTAACATCTGTTGTAAACTGCCCTGTTCAGATCTTGTAAGTTCAGGTCTGCGGCTTCCTTTATGGCAGTGTTCCCCAAACTTTCAACATGCGCGTACCCCTTTTGAGACATTGATTTTACCAGCGTACCCAACTTTCACAAAAATAATTGGGAGATGGGTAAGGTATTATAACACATTCGTAATTCCTATAATTTTATATGAAATGTTTGTAAAAAAAAAATACAAAGTAAGTAATAAACATTTTAATAATAGGAATAATATTTATATAACAAAAATATATATTCAAAAATATAGAAATAATTCATATACTAATAATTAAAATAACTATTATTAAAAAAAAACCATTCTGGAAATAAAGAGTATATCTCGGGAACCAGACGACCTAGAAACTTAGTGTTTTTTTTTAATTGAAGCTGAGAGTCCGGAGATTAAGGTAAGTTAGCTGGAGACCCGGAGGGGATCCCCCAAAACTGGAAACTCCAGCCGAAAATCATGCAGCATGCAGCGGGTTTACAGAGGCAGTGCTTGCCTGGGCTGGAGGTTTGAATCTCCTGCTCTTTGGCTGCAGAGCGGTTTCCCCCCCATCCTGCCTGGGAAGCCACTCAGGCACGCAGCCCAAGAGCAGGCAGGGGATTCAAACCTCCCACCTAAAATTCACAGCTGATGAGCAGGCAGGCCAGGCAGGATGGGGGGAAAAACCACTCTGCAGCCGAAGAGTGGGATATTCCCCAACAGGGAAGTGGCTGGCAAGATGGCCGCTGCAGGGCTGAAGATAGAGAAAAAACCCCACTTCCCCGCGTGAACATTTTTGTAGTCGAGCATACGCATAAATATCTTTGTGGCACCATCTGTCTGTTTGTAGAAGCATTTTTTGGTGGCCAAAGTCATTGCGAGGGAGTCCGAGTCTTATGAGAAACTGGAGGGGTGCACGAAAAGACAAGGAATGCATTGAGAGCGAAAGAGACTACGCGTTGAATAACATCGGGGATAAACCACTGTTATTATATTGATCTTCCCTCACACGATTGTGTGAGAAACTGGAGAAATCACAAGAACTGTATTTTCTCTTAAAAGAATACACGCACATGTTTTTTGCCGCTAAAACCCAATGATAAAGTACAAAAAAACCCATTCGGCTGCGTACCCCTTGAAACCCTTTCGCGTACAACCAGGGGTACGCATACCACACTTTGGGAAACACTGCTTTATGGAATCAATCCATCTCTTGTTTGTTCTTCCTCTTTTTCTACTCCCTTCTGTTTTTCCCAGCATTATTGTCTTTTCTAGTGAATCATGTCTTCTCATTATGTGTCCAAACTATGATAACCTCAGTTTCATCATTTTAGCTTCTAGTGATAGTTCTGGTTTAATTTGTTCTAACACCCAATTATTTGTCTTTTTCGCAGTCCATGGTATGCACAAAGTTCTCCAACACCACATTTCAAATAAGCTGATTTTTCTCTTATCCATTTTTTTCACTGTTCAACTTTCACATCCATACATAGAGATGGGGAATATCATGGTCTGAATGATCCTGACTTTAGTGTTCAGTGATACATATTTGCATGTGAGTTCTCCAATAGCTGCCCTCCCCAGTACTAGCCTAATTTCTTGACTATTGTCTCCATTTTGGTTAATGACTGTGCCAAGGTATTGATAATCCTTGACAAGTTCAGTGTCCTCATTGTCAACTTTAAAGTAGGGAAGGGCTAAACTGGGATTGAGGGAGGGGGATTTGATGCTCCCCCCCACCTTGCAATCCTGTGCATGCTTACTCAGAAGTAAATCCCACCCTGTTGAATGGGGCTTACCCACTAGGACTGGCATCAGTTTTGCTGAGACAGCACCTCGGCATTGCACCTGCACTCTTTGCCCACTCACTTCTCCCTGCCTCCCATCACATCTGTGGTTCCCACTGGCCCTCAGAATTATCCCCAGGCCAGCAGAACAGTGAGTGCTTTTCTACCCTATATCTCAGTGGTAGGCTGATCATGTGCTTTGCATGCAGAAGGTCCTGGGTTCAATCTTTTGCATGTCCTTGTGAAAGGGAAAAATGTTCTAGGTTTTTTGTGTGACAGTCTCACAACTGGCTGTGTGTGTGTGCGCGCTATTACATTCAGTGATATACGGGAATTACAATTTACGAGTAACATTAGTACAAAAAACATTACTAAGGATTCTGTATGGTCTGGTATGGGAGGAGGTCCATGGGGGTGACACCATGAGTTACCGCACCGGGTGACACCAACCCTGGTGACGCCACTGAAATCTGCAACATGCTTAGCTACTCAAGAGAACCTATAATTTATTCTGAGTCTTATAAAATTCCACCTGTGAGCTATGGAAATCAAATGGTCAGCACCATGTTCACCTGTCTGACTTTCCTTACCCATTTACCCAGCTTTAATTGGAGGAAGCCATCTAGCATAAGACCTTTGGATCTAATTACAGTAGTTTGCTACTACCAGACCTGTAATTGGCCTTAGTCACCTTCTTTTTAGTGTATTGCTGAGCAAGAGCCTAGGTATGCAGGCAAGATCTCAACAACAGACATTTCTTTCTTCATCCCCCACCCCGGTACCACATTCAATATTGAATGAAGCATGTGATATAAAATGGCAGTGCCAACATTACAAAGGCAAGTGTAGATTCTGTTTTATGTATGAGTTTCACTGATAATTGAGCTTGACCTGAATGTCTGCTGTAATATTTCATTTATTCCAAAATAGTCATTTCCTTTTAACTCTGTGATTTTAAAATTGTGACTAAACTGCTATTTAACCTTGCTACAAGAATGTGGCAGCAGGCTAGTCCAGACAGGTCAACACTCACTTGGTTAGCTAGCACACTTAATCAGCTTGCTTTAACCTGAAGCAAATTAAGGCTTTTATGAATGCTAGCACATAAGTGATTAAAAATACCCTGACTTGAGGATAAAAATAAATAAGAGTATTTCTAGCATACTTGCTAGGCTTTGGATAAAGCTGTTTTAGCCACTACAATGACTTGGAAGATAGAATTTCCTTCACATTTAAAAAATAAACATTTAGTTAATTCATTTAAAATTGTTACTATAGAAAATAAACATTCATTTCTATGGATTCAATTTTAACAATATGTATGTTTTTACTTTGGAAGGACATGTTTGCACAGCTGCTTATTAATGTAGAAGGCTACATGTCCATTTGGGGAGGAAAGAAAAATAGATGTAATTCTGTTATATAGATGTAGATGTAACTCTCTGCTAAACTGAGGAAGACAATTAAAACCCCAACAGACAATTTAAATACAATACTGTCTTAACCTTTTACTGCATGAAATACAGTAATCTCCAGCCAGCCATTTTGTCAGCTCTACTTCCTGAGTCCAGCCACATTCACCAGGAACACCAGAAACAGAACTACCCTTACATTCTTTCTGCATATTTTTCTTACACAAAGAAAAAACCCTGTTTGTGTGGAGCAAATGTTGTCTGCAGCATTATTATAGTGACTAGACGTGTTTGCAAGCCAATACCTACTACCCAGGTAGAGGTTTCCATAGCTTCTACATGTCCTTGCCCTTGTAAGAGCTGTAGGACAATATAGAAGGTCGTGGTCAATATCCCCCTCTCACCAATTTAGGCCTCTTCCTTGCCACCAAGTTGACATTGTTGTTGGCTCTTTCCATAGTCAGACTTCTACCACATGGACTATCTGTTAAGGACTTTGGGACTCTGATGACTAAAGCTGGTTCATATTACCTTAATAATTAGAATTGGCCACTCTTACCCAGTCAGCTGATGTGTACCTGTGAGATGTTTGACTCTAACCAACTCCTGTTTCCAGCACTGTCTTGAATCTCTAACTAGTAATCGTGTGTGAGCTGCTTTCTTTCAGTTATCACTCCAGTGGTGAGAGCCTCTTCCTGTCCATTGGCTTATCTCTCTGTCCTCCACTGATTAAGAGAAGTGTAAATGAGCAGGGAGAGCCCCCGTGGTGTAGTGGTTAGAGTGTTGGACTACGACCTGGGAGACCAGGGTTTGAATCCCCACATAGTCATGAAGCACACTGGGTGACCTTGGGCCACTCATTGCCTCTCAGCCTCAGAGGAAAGCAATGGTAAACCGCCTCTGAATACTGCTTACCACGAAGACCCTATTCATAGGGTCACCATAAGTCGGGATCGACTTTTCAGGAGAAAATGGCATACAGATGCTGGCATTTCTGTCCCATTTTGTCAAATGCATGAACTTAGTGCAGCCCAGCTATATGGAAATAATGAGGTAGCTAGAACTGTCTGGCAAGGTTTATAAATTTTAGGACTGAAGTGAAAAGATAAGATGTAAAGAAATGCTAGCATGGAATAATATCAAGTATTTCAGCCTTTTTGCTAGTGTCTTTTTGTATAACAATATTCTTGGTAGGTGAAATCTAAATTTACCAATCTATGTTTAATTTTTTTTCTTTCAGTTCAGTCAAGTCTACTATAGCTCGTTTGTTTTGCCACTGAAGTGTTTATCTAAATCAAGTGGTTAATGGAACAACATATCTCTTGTTTTTAGGTGACTCTAGCAGCATCAGGAGTCTCTTATCCTTGCCACCGACTTACAGTTGGAAGAAGATCCTCACCAACACAAACCAGAGAACAGTCAGAAGAGGTAAAAACAACATCCTCCCTCACAAAAAAAATCCATTCGCTATTCAGATACATGTCTTTAAGCCATGTTGGAAGCCAAATTTGTACTTCTATTACTGCCCACAGCACTCAGGTCAACTGTACAATAATATAACCTGTGCTATTTGGGCATGTTGTTTGGTATATGGGGAAAAGAAGGTAAAATTAAACATAAACAGTGAAGTATATTTAAGTGGAAACTTACACCTAAAATATAAACTGCATATTATTGTTGGACAGTTATTGCTCATTGAAGAATCTCAGTGGGCTAAATTGCTGAATACAAATAGTTTGTATTAACTAGTTATAGATTATGGCAATGCCTCAGTTACTAAGATGTAGGGGAAAGGTTGACTCTTATATCAGAAATACTTTATTTTGTTTCAGCTGAAACTGTAATCACTTGTGTACAACTGAAAACTATAAAAAGTTGGTTTCATCTGGTGTTATAATTTTATTCTTTGCCATTGGCTATATTCAAGCATCATGATTATGGTTTGGCTGCAAGGATGATATTTAAAGCTTTTGATTCCTGTTTCAGTTAACCACAGTTTAGTGTTCTGTACAAACCCTGAACTGTGAGTTACCTGAATTATAGCTTGTTGAAACAAGTCATTTTTATACCACAGTTGAAGTTGGCTTCTTTCAACAAAGCTTAAGTTAAAATTAATCACACTTAAGTTGAGTTTGGATGACAAGACAAGCTGCAGTTAATAAAAAATGGAAGTAAAAACACTTTGCAGCCAGGTTGGGTGAGGGGTGTGTGCGTGCGTGTGCACACAGGGTGGAAAGCTAGGCTCATTCCCATCACAATAAACCATGGCTTATCATGATGTACAAACACAACCAATATTTACAATCATGTTAGTACAAGATACTTTACTCAAATCACAATATATGGGAAATTTCCTCTGAGGTTCTTATTTTCAAATTGAGTGGCTTTTATACTTGTATATGGAAAACCTCTAATATTGAAATATAAATTTGTTTAGCATTATTCTTAACTATAACTTTTACTAAATCAGCAATGCACAGATGTACATATGGTTAGTGACAGTGATGGAGATGACTTTGAAGATGCCACAGAATTTGGAGTAGATGATGGAGAGATGTTTGGTATGGCATCATCTGCATTGAGGAAATCTCCAATGAGTAAGTAATGCAATCCTTCATGCTGCGAATAGTGTAAAAAAATTGTATTGATTACAGTTGAGCAATAGGAAAGAAAGAAACCTCCTTCTATTCATATTGATTCCACCAGTTCATTCTAGGAAACGTATTCTAAGGAATGTATGTCTGCTTCCAGTGATAAGTCAGCTTCTCAAAAAGAGAGTAAAAAAGGGGGACCTGAGAATATAAGTCTGTATAAATTATTTCTAGATTGAGCTCTTCATCCTCAAATAACAGTTTCTGTCTATAGTGGAGTCAAATAATATTTTAAAGCAACATAAACGTTAATAACAAAAATAATTTGAACTTGAGAAAATATGTTAGTGCTATTGCATGTTGATTTTTATTCTGATCTGAACACTGATATTAATTGTCCTGGGAAGACTTTTCTCTATTATGAAATGAACAACATTTCTCATGTGAGGGTTGCATTGCAGTAATGGATTTTTTAAAATTTTGTAGTCATTATACTTATTAAAATGTTATCTACAGCCAAAATTTAAGGTCTCATTTCCTGAAAAATGAGTGCTCATTCTATTTTTTTAAATTAAATTTATATACCGTCATACCTCCCAGAAGATAGTGATGCACTCTATTTGCCACAGTCATTAAGGGCTCATTTTGAAGTTCAGGATCTCTTTCAAAAATGTAGAGAGCTTTGTGCCAAATATTAGCAGAAATGCTGCTGTTAATTGATAGCCAAACATTTAGGAAAATTCCAAATTTTCAGGAACTTTTGCACCTATTATATTCTGTAGGCAAGTAGACCAAATAATGGCTTTGGTTATGTTGATTTGGATAACGGTAAATTTACCAAACATATGTCATTATGATATTCTCAGGGATACTTGAGATATAGCTTTAGCTACCAAATTCTTTAAAAATGCAAAAATCATGGACTCCCCATCCTACAAATCAACATGTCTGCAAAGTGCTATAATACTCAAACTACAATTGTTTGGCAGTTTAGGATGTGTTCAACAACTCTAAGGAGAAAGGCCAATAAGGGAGATCATAATAGATGTGTATAAAATTATGCACAGTGTACAGAAAGTAAACAGAGGGTTTTTTCCTCATAATACTAGAACCCAAGGTCATCCAATGCTACTGAAGAGATTCAGGACAGAAAAAAAGAAGTATTTTTTCACACAGGACACAGTTAAACTATTGAATTCACTAGCACAAGATGTAGTGGTGGTCACAAATTTGGGTGACTGTAAAAGGGGACTAGACAGATTCATGGAGCATAAGGCTACCAATGGCTACTAGTCACGAGAGCTATATACTATCTCCAGGACTAGCGCAACATGCCTCTGAATACTAGTTGCTGGGGATCATGGGCAGCACAGTGCTACTGTCCTAATGTCCTGTTTGTGGGCTTTACATTAGCATCTGATTTGCCACTGTAGGAAACAGTATGCTGGACTAAATAGGCCAGCCCATATTTAGGCTGTTTTTATGTCTTTATCAGATGGTGGGTTCAGCAGGTGAAATGCCACTTTCCCTCTACTCATTGACGGAAACAATTGAGAAGAAGATGAAAATAGGGCTTGCTTGGATAAATTTGATAATTAAGTTTTTGTCATTTTGATTTCTCTTCTATTCAGAGCAGCATCAATTTTGTGTTCTTTCTAATAGTCATCCCAACAGTCTGCTCTTCTCAATATTGCCATATTGTGTTTTTTAAATTACGGATATTTACATTTTAATAGTTAGTTTAACCTTTTCTTCATAAATCACCTAAAAGCATTTTGGCATTGAACAACATAGAATTTATTTATTTATTTATTTTTAATACTATGGGGAAATATTTTCACTGGATAGGCAATTTTGTTAATGTGTATTTTTATAATTTTGTTATAGCAGGAATCATGCAATTAGGCCAGTATGGTAAGATCAGAGCTTCAAAGCAATTCATTAGGAAAAACAAATTCCTTGTAATTTATTACTTTTTTGAGGAACGAGTGTGTAATTTCTTTATGTTTTGATTGTAATAAAATGAGGATTAATTTTATTACTTTTGAGTGGTAATTGTAATGTTTCCAGCATTATTATTTATTATTATTATTTATTAAATTTATATACCGCCCGACTAGCAATAGCTCTCTGGGCGGTGAACATAAAATTACTTTGGAGCGTTACTGGGGGGGGAGCAGGGGAAGTCTTCTGCTCCTCTGATTCGTGGATAACAACCATGTGCCTCAGACTGGGCTGCTGATAGAATGAGCAGAGCCATAAGCTTCCTCACAGCCACAGCTTCTTGGCTTCAGGGCAAATGAAGGGCAGGCAGGCAGAAGTTGCAGCAGCAAGCAGCCAAGATCCTGAAGAACTGCTACTTTCAATTTTCTTTCCTGTGCTTCCTTTCTTTCTAACAACCAGGATGCATCTTCGTCTCAGGCAGGTATTCCCTGGAAGTTATTTTGTGCAAATTACAGAATCCCCCACCCCATGGCAAATGCAAAGAGTTGCAAACCAGCACTTGTCCAGGCTCTTGTTAAAAATCATTATATAGTTAACTTACAGTACAATATATATGTATCTACTCAGAAGTAAGTCTCTTTATGTTAATAGAGCTAACTCCCAGGTAAATCAAATTGGGTATAGGATTGCACTAATTAGGCCAGATAAGGACTGGTTGAAGCTGTACTAATTTGTGGGCAGAGGGAGAGAGAGAAAAATATGACCCTTTATAGTACAGAGATACATCACTCTGGTTAAGGCAACAAGTAAATTTTAAAGCCTATAATACAAGGACTAACCTGCAGTCCAATACATGCCTATTCAGAAGTAAGCTCCATTGGGTTCAATGGGACTTACTCCCAGGTAAGGTGTATTTGATTGCAGCTGTAGCGGCTTCGGGCTAGCGAGGAGCAGTCAGGCAGAAGTTGCAGCAGCAAGCAGACAGGATCCTAAAGAGCTGTTGCTTCCAGTTTTCTTTCCTGTGGTTCCTTTCTTCCTAACAACCAGGATGCATCTTTGTGTCAGGCAAATTTTCACTGCAAGTTATTTTGTGCAAATTAAAAAAATCCCCCACCCCATAGCAAATGGGCACTTGGTTGCCAGGCCCAGCCTCCAAGAGGTCTTCTGTATCTTTAAATGTTGTGCAGGGGGAAGGGAGAATTTCACCGTGTGGTTTTTCCCATTACAGTGTTGCAAGAAAACCTGCACTTGGCTGAATTTTCTCTTCTCTTAAAGATACAGAATCATTCTGAGGCCCTGAGCCTGGCAACCCTAGCACTGTGGACTGAGGCTGCAATCCAGTATATACTTACTTGGGAGTAAGTCCCATTAAACCCAATGGAGCTTACGTCTGAGTAGATAGGTACAGTAGGGCTCCGCTTTGTAGCGTTCCACCGATACAGCGGTTGTCAATTGCAGAAAGGCCCCGCTCCTACAGTGCTTGTTCCACTTTTACAGTGTTTTTTGGGCGTCGGGCACCATTTTAGACAATGTTAGTCAATGCGTTCCTCTTGATGGCAGATTTCGCTTTACAGTGGTGGTCCAGAACAGAACCTGCCGTATGAGCGGGGCCCTACTGTATTGAATTGCAGCCTTAGTCTCCTTTTGCAGCCATTTTAATTCTGCCTTCTGTATCTTCACAACAGCCACATGTGGTAGGTTAGGCTGAGATTTAGGGACTGGCCCTAAGCAATAAATAAGCCTAAGCAAAGATGAGTAAAAAAATTAAAATGTGTAAATGCTCATGCTTAGAGTATTTTTGTTGCTGTTTGTCAAGGCTTTGTGTGTGTTTTTATGCTTAGTGTCTCATCACTTATTTTTGCCTGAGAATGTCATATTTCATACAGTTATAATGTTCTTTTTAAAAAAAAATGCCCATAAGGGCTCTTGTGAATTTAACATCTGTGGGGCAGGTGGAAATTAAATTGGGCAAGCCTTTTCTAGTATGGAAATAGAATTATGAGGAAAACTTCACCTGTTAACATTCTGTCTGTCAGAAATCTTATTACTTGTTTGTGCCACCTTCCCTAGATTCACTTTTGATTTGTGAATGCCATGTACGTTGTCCTTCCCTCCCCCGTTTATCTTTGCCACAACCCTGTGATGTAGCCTAGGCTGAGACGATACATATACATAAGCAGCAGTTGGCCGTTGTAGTTGGTACAGTATTAATAAAGTGCAGCCTTGGAAATGCTGAAATGTATTCTGGTGGGGTCCAGTCCTATATATGTCTACTCCAAATTAAGCCTCATTGAGTTAAATGGTTAAGTATATAGGATCGCAGATTAATTTTTACCTCTGAAAGGAATGCCCTGTCAAACAGAATTTAAGAGACATACTTTTCTGGACATGTTTGAAACAATATAGGTGGGTAGGGAATTGTGTTACTCCAATTGGATAGTCAACATGGGCCCTCCAGATGTTGTTGGACTACAACTCCAATTAGTCTTAGACAACATAACCAATTTATTGGAGATGATGGAAATTGTAGTCCAACAATATAATCCCTGGTCTGTAAGACACCACAAGTAACTTTTGTTCTTTGTTGTAATACGTACAAGAACATAAGAAGAGCCTGCTGGATCAGACCAGTGGTCCATCACGTCCAGCATCCTGTTCTCACAGCGGTCAACTAGATGCCCTAAAGCAGTGGTTCTCAAACTTTTTTGGTTTGCAGCGCACTGTAAAACATATAAAAATTTTCTGGCACACTTTGTGTACAAAATTAAAAATACATTAATATATTTTAAACTACGAATAGAAATAAACTATAGAAAACTATTACTTACCCTATACAAATGGATTTCTTCTCATTTTTAAAATATACTTTCATAATATTTGAGGCACACCTAGCCACCTCTTAGGGCGCACCAGTGTGCCTGGGCGCACCGTTTGAGAATCAGTGCCCTAAAGGGAAGCCCACAAGCAGAACCTGAGTGCAAGAGCAGTGCTCTCCCCACTTGTATTCCCATCAACTGAAATTCAGAAGCATATTGCCTCCAACTTTGAAGGCAGATCTTAGCCATCTTGGCTAAGTGCCACTGGTAGCTTTATCTTCCATGAATTTGTCTAATCCTCTTTTAAAGCCATCCAAGTTGGTGCTCACCACTGCTTCTTGTGGAAGCAAATTCCATAGTTTAACTATACACTGTGCAAGAAGGAAGACTACATTTTTAATTGCAGGAGAAAGGATAACTTTTATTCTGGTAGATTACTTTTGATGTGTGCATTTTCTGTTTACCTACACTATGTCTCTTAAGTTCTACCTCTGACAGGTTCCATCGTGCATATGTGTCTACTCAGAAGTAAGCTCCAATGAGTTCAATGTGACTTACTCCCAAGTAGCTATGTACAGGATTAAGTTTATTTTATTTATTTATTTATTACATTTATATCCTTCCCTTTCTCCTAGCAGGAGTGCAGCGCGGCAAACAAAAGCACTAAAAACACTTTAACACATCATAAAAACAGACTTTAAAATATGCATGTATTAAAACAAAACAACCATTAAAAACATATTAAAACAAAACATTTTTAAAAATTTAAACAAACTTTAAAAACATCTATTTTTTAAAAAAGGTTTAAAAACAAATTAAGTTACCTCTAAGTTATACTGTTGACAAAAAAATTACAAAGGCAACTAGCGCAGTACTAAATTTTGCATTTTTCTTTGATGATAGGGGGTTGCCATATTGATCACAATGTGTTTTAGTTGAAAGGGGTGGGGCCAAGAGGGAGGAGGATAGTTTGAGGATGAAAGAGCAGGGCCAAGGGCCCCACTGTTAGCCTGTGACCCAGAAACCTGGAGCTGGCCCTGGTTTGTTCCATATAGTTCCATCCTTCCAAAGTTCCAATCCATCCATGCCCCCCATAGGCAATTTTGTAATAGGGCATAGAGGCTTGTGCAGAATTAATTAATTACCATTATTATCAATAATATTTTTGCTACATTTTATACCTTCTGCGTAGTCTTCCAAGCTTGACATGGAATGCTTCTCATACATAATTAATATGAAATGCTGCATATTTATTATCATCGTAATCATCATCTATATGGCTCCCCCCTGCATTTTATTCTCACAACAACCCTGTGAGGTAGTATGTTAGGCTGAATGACTGGCCCAGGCACAGGGTTATTCAGTGAGCAAAAATTATGCAAAGAGGATCACTTTTAATTTGTGCTATCAGCCTGCTTCCTTGTACTTTGACTGGGGGGATCTTGCAGGATAGGGAAGAGTTGGGGGGACACTATGTGGCATCACAGTGGAACTGGGGTGGGGTGGGTGTGAGATTTTGTTATGCCATTCTGTTAATCTTATGGATAAAAAAAATTATTCCACTGCCCTGTGTGTGTGTGTTTATTTTTAATGTTGTTTTACTTAGGTGTGCAGCAGCCAAGGCCAGCATCTTTCAGGCACTCGAGTTTTTTTAAACATAACTTAAGTGTAACTGTAGTGATTACTTTTGAGTAACAGTAAAGTAATAAATTCATTTCAGAACAATTATAATTGTCATGGTAATGTTTTCCTTTGGGGGGGCATATCACAGTAATTGTAATTCATTCCTTTTTAAAATTAATCTTCCAAGCTCTGGGTATTATAGATAGAATTTAATGAGTGAGTGACAAAAAAGTACCCAGGAACGTGGTCCAGCCTCTGAAGATGTAAGTCACAGGATAGCTGTAAGTTCTTTTGAAAAAGGGGAAAGCATATGGTATTTAGGAAGTCTGTTTTTCCTTTTCCTAACTCTTTACTTCAATAAGAAGCCCCCATCCCTCTCATTACCACAGTATCCTCACACAGAATGTGAAGGTTTCCAAGAAGGTCCACCCCACCTTCTCAACAAGATGTGTCATGCATCATGGAGAATAGGGTCTGTCAAAAGTCCCTTTTGCATGGTTAGTGGGAGCAGGACTTGCTGCAAAATTTGCATGTGACACAGGAGACTGAAGTCAATGCAATTATGGAGATTCTTCACAGGCAACAAATATATGCACGCACATACAGACGTGGAAATAACAGAGATAGAAGGAGGGTGTTAAATTCTTAAGTTTCACAGGAATATTTTTGGTGTTTCTCGGGGAAAAAAGACTTCAGGGAAATGGAACTTTTAAAAACTCACAACTTGACATTGGTTCTCTTAGAATGGTATCTTAACTCCAGGTCTCTTTCTGCTGGCTGAGTTCATTTCAGTGTTTTTTTTCTTTGAAATAGTGTTGGTATAGTTTGTGTTGTAGTTATGGAAGAATGATGAATCTGTTAATAATTTTTTTTTGTAAATTGAAATTATAATATGTCTTATAAATTAACATTATTACAATAATAATACTCTCATATGCAAAAACTGATTTATTATTTTTATCATCATCTTCCTAGAACTGCTTAGAAATTCCATTTGCCTGAAGGACTAACTTTCGCAGCTCCCTTTATTAAGGGGGCTTATAAGTTATTTGAATAATGCATAAGTACAATTAAGGACGTAGTAAACGGAACAATTAAAAAATACATTTTGGTAATATTTTCCTTTCCTTTTTTAGTGCCAGAAAATGCTGAAAATGAAGGAGATGCCTTATTACAATTCACAGCAGAATTTTCTTCAAGGTTAGACTTGCAATTGTGCATAATTTATGCATCTATCGTTCACGAATGGATAGCATGCAACTTGTATTTTTATAAAGCACTGGGAGAAAATATTGAACTATAGAAATACAGTATTTGAAGCATGAACTTTCTTTAGGGGATTTTTTTTTTGTAAATTTAAAATGTAGCCTGTTTGTACACATTGGAAGTGAAAGTTTGAGCCTTTAGCTTCCCCAAACACCCAACCACACAATTCTTCTGCACTTGCCCTTATAAAGATCTCTGCCCTTCTAAAACCATATGATGGTCTGCAGTAGATATTCTGCAGCAGAGAGTTTTCATTCAGACTGGAATTGTGGAACCATTTATTTCATAAATGTCACATGATAGTGAGGTTCTTTGAAGATTCCAATATATATTTTTTCAGCATGTGCAGATAGTATTCATCAATGAGATAAAAATATTCTCTAATAAGTTTATTGTCCTGTTAGTGTGGTATGAATGGGCTACCTGGATACATCTTCAGAAAAAGGTGAGACTAAAAGAAACAGTGATCTAGAGCTAGGCACAGTCAGCCCTCTGTATGTTCCCAGGGACAAGCTAGAGTCTTACGCAGGAGAAGCGTTCAAAATATGAATAATTTGGATATAGGGAGGTGGAACTACATGGATAGGTGCGCTCATATTCTTTCAGGTATCCTGGTTTCCCTTCTGTATCAGTCTACACAAAGGTATTACCCTCTTGGAAGGAAGCCTCTAAACATACACACAGGAACACTGATCATATTCAACTCCACTGATTGTTTCTTCATTAAGCTCAGTTTAAGCTGTTCTATATCATCCAAAACACCCCATCCCAAGTGAAGAAAGATTCCAGATCATAAAGACAGAACAGCATGGACATTAGAGGAAGGTCTGTAGCTCAGTGGGTAGAGCACATGCTTTGCATGCCAGACGCCCCAGGTTCCATCCCTACCCAGCATCTCTAGGTAGGGCTGTGACTGTCCCCTGGTTGCAGCCCTGAAGAGCCTCTGCCATAGCGCTGAGCTAGATAGACCAATGGTCTGATTTCATATAAGGCAGCTTCCTGTGCCATGCAGCTCAGCCTGACAGTGATATTCTTAAGTGCATATCTTCACCAGTGTTGTTTTTGGTGGAAGGTCTTTCAGAGAGTGGTTTACGAGTAGGAGCAAGTTTTCCGTTTCTACTCTGGGATAAGCTTCTCTTCGATATCCCTATCCAGATTGTCCAACTGTCTTCAAAAGAAGAATAAAATCCTATTTTACCTTTTGAAGTTCTCCTGTTTGCAGGTGCAGTCGTGACATCCTGTTGAGAGTATTTTTCTTCCCGATTCCAGATTAGGATGAACGGGAAGGAAATGCAGTTAGTTGAGAATGGGTCAACTGGTTATGATTAAATTTAAAACAGGTACGGGAGGTGAAGAGGTATACTATTTGTTCTTGTTGCTAACGTGGCTTCATGCACTTAGCTCTACATGGGAGTTTTATTAACTCTAACTTGGCAAGTTTTGGTTTTGAAGCATTGTTATTCTGAGCAGCTTCACATGTTCACAGAAATTACAAAAAGTAAATATCTGACAATGTATGCTTTCTGAGCTTTTGGGAAAGGGCCAAAGGGAAATGTCTGCATGTGCCACATGGAAAACTGCTCTCAGTTCATGTCATTTGGAAGTACCTCCCATTCCTCCAGAAGTTTGTGTAAAGTCAATAGTAACATGTTCCGATGAAGACCCTTCCTACAGTTTAAGAACAGAATTTCCTTTTTGTGGCACCATTTTTAAAAGCTGTCATTCTATCTGTTAACATAAAGTTTTAAACTAAGTATAGAATTAAGAATGCTTACATTTCAGCCATGCCAAATTCATTTACTGGAGACTTCCTGTGATGTCAGTCTTCTGTATGGCAAAGTTGTGTTTCCTGCCTTTGTAGATCTTAGATTGATACATAACAATTTTATCTATATTGAAATGAAAAAGACATATATTTCTGAAAAATATTGAGAGGTTTTTGGTGTGTGTGTGTGTGTGTGTGTATATATATATATATAATATATATATATATATATTGATTCCAGGCTACATTTTGATGTTCAAACAGATATGGTGACTGCCATCCAGTATTTTTTATTGGATCACTAGAGGCTGCTTTTCAAGAGGCTTTCTATGGAAAAGCCAGAGATGTAAGTACATTTTTAATGCTATACTAGGAAATGGAATGTCTGTATAAAATGCTGTTTGGCCCTTTCCTACACTGATTTATTGCAAATATGTATCCCCACTGCTAGGTCCTCTTCCTGGACCTTGCGATTAGACCTGGATGGGAAACCTGAGGTCCAGGAGCCAAGTGTGGCTATCCTGGTGCCATGGGAGTGGCCAGGTTGGGCACTGGCCGAGAACTGCTGCAGCTGAGAAGGGCCCCTGTTGCTGGGGCTTGGCATGTGTAGCTCCCGCTCTGCAATCTGTGCTAGCGTTGGGTTATGTAGCCTGCACCCCATGACCCGAAGCTGTCACAGATCCACTCTCCCAGGCAACACCCCCCACCACTGGCACAGCCTGGCCATGCCACTTCCCGCATCATTGTGGCGCAACTTCCCATATTGCTACGTCAGCACACTGTGCAAATGCTTGCCATCACCCAAGATGGCAGGGGTGTCAACACACTCTGCTGCATGTTGGGTGATGGCAAGCATGCCGCACTAACAGACTGATGCTGCCAGACCTGTTTAAGCCTCTGGTGGCGGCAGTGGTGATAGTGCCACCGCTTTCAAGGACCTGCTACAGTCTGGTGCCAGTCCAGGTGAAGCTCCCTCTCTTGGCCACACCCCTGTCCTCAGGCCACACCCCTCACTGGACCTGCTGTTCGCATTCCCCATGTGCTGGAATGTGCTATTGGTCTGTGATAATTTATCCCCCTTGTTTGGATAGGGAATGGGGAGACATGGGTGCATGTAGATGTTTATGTAGATTTTTACTGTTGAAAGTAAGAGTCACATCTGTTTGGATGTCTACCCACTTTTGCTTCTGGCTCAACCCACCATTGGCATGCGAATCCTGGAATGTTGCCTGTGAGGGAATATGGCCCCACTTGTAGATTAGGTTAGGGGCAGCCCTGTCCCTGTTCCCATATAGCTGCTTATGGGGTGCTCCTGTAATGACTTCTCTACAGTGCCATCATTGGTAAGGAGTTGAGGTAGGAGAGTTACCTATTTGTATACTGGAAGTTTAAGTCTGTGTTGTCCTAGCAATAGGAAATGTTCATGTACTACCATATAGTATAGAGGTATAAAGGTTCTCTCATTTCTCATGTTCCACATGATTTGAAAATACTTGATATACCTGATGAAATTTGATGCACATGAGAAAGTAGTGTCTTCCTATATTAGAACACATGTAAAGACTTCTATACCATACAAAGAAATTATGACATGGGCTGGTGCAAGAGTCCTCTGTTTGATTTGAGGAGATTTCCCCCCTCCCAAAGCAGTCCCAAACAACACAGTCAGTAATGTTTGGTAGGTCACCCCAACCCTCTGGAGAGGCCTTAAGGGCGAGGTACAGGGGGAGGGGAAAGATTCATTGTGTGAGCTGCCTTCCATTAGAAGGATTCCACAATCCTATTTATAGCCCTGTTTGCACATAATCCATTGAAGTAGATGTAACATACATGTGCACAACTTATGTTGTGTCACTATAAAATTAACACAGTTTTATGCATATTTACTCAGAAATTGATCTTAATGAATTCAATGGAACTTTCTACCAACTATTATTTGATGTATTTATTAAATTTATAACCCGTCCTTCCTTCCAGAAGGAGCCCAAGGCAGCAAAAATCACTAAAATCACTTTAATACATCTTAAAACCAAAGGACTTTAAAACATATTAAAACAAAACATCTTTTAAAAAATCTTTAAAAAACAACTTTAAAAACATCTTAAAAAGCAGTTCCAGCACAGACGCAGACTGGGATAAGGTCTCTACTTAAAAGGCTTGTTGAAAGAGGAAGGCACTAACTGTGCAAACGATTGCAACCTGAAAACATTAGATTCCAGAAAAAATATATACATGCTTCCTCCCCCCTAAAAAGTACAGTATACATTCAAAAGTTCTCTAGCTCCTTTAGAACAAAAGTTATGAAGCAAAATAAGCCCTTCTTGGCTTATTAAAGCTTGCCGAGGTGGTTTGACCAAGTGGATCCAGAGTTTGGTCAACGCATCATTGTGGGAGGGAGTGGTTCCGGGCGCCTTGAAGGAGGCGGTGATCCGACCACTCCTGAAAAAGCCCACCCTAGACCCATTGGTTTATGACAACTACCGACCGGTTGCAAATACCCCCTTTTTAGGGAAGGTGCGTTGTGGCGCAGCAATTGCAAGTACTCTTGGATGAAACAGATTATCTTGACCCATCCCAGTCTGGGTTCAGGCCTGGTTATGGGACTGAATCAGCCTTTATCAGGAGAAGAACAGGGGGAGTGCGACCCTGTTATTTTTACTTGATCTCTCTGCGGCTTTTGATACCACTGACCATGGTATCCTTCTGGGCCAACTTGGTGAGCTGGGTATTGGAGGAACTGTTTTACAGTCGTTCCGATCCTATCTCCAAGGTCACTCTCAGAGAATAGCATTGGGTGACTGTCTTTTGGCCCCCTGGCAGTTGTGCTGTGGGGTGCTGGAGGGTACCATCTTGTCCCCATGCTGTTTAACATCTATATGAAACCCTTGGGAGCAGTCATCTGGAGCTTTAGGGTGAGGTATCAGTAGTATGCTGACGACACCCAGCTCTATTTCTCCATAACATCTGAATCAGGAGAGGCTGTGCAAGCCCTGGATCTGTGCTTGGACTTGGTGGTGGGCTGGATGAGGGCCAATAAACTGAGTCTGAACCCTAGCAAGACGGAGGCTCTGTGGATTGGTGGTTCCCGAGTTCAGATAATTGATCAGTTGCCTGCTTTGGATGGGGTTGTACTCCCTCTGAAAGAGCAGGTCCGTAGTCTGAGGTGCTCCTGGATCCATCTTTGTTGCTAGAGGACCAGGTGAGCTCTGTGGCTAGGAGTGCCTTTTACCAGCTTCAGCTGGTAAGACAGCTGCAGCCGTTTCTGGACCGGGATAGCCTGACCACTGTTGTCCACGCACTGGTAACCTCTAGGCTGGATAACTGTAATGCACTCTATGTGGGGCTGCCCTTGAGGTTGGTCCAGAAGCTGCAGCTAGTGCATATGCAGCGGCGAGACTGGTCACTGGGGCAGGGTATTGCCAACATGTCACCTTGCTTCTGAAAGAACTGCATTGGCTGCCCATTTGCTACTGGGCCAAGTTCAAGGTTCTAGTTTTGGTGTACAAAGCCCTATACAGCTCGGGACCAGGATACCTGAAAGACCTTCTTACCCCTTATATACCCAGCCGATCACTGTGCTCTGCAGGTGAGGGCCTCCTGCAGATACCATCTTATCAGGAGATTCGTTCTGTACAATATAGGAAACGGACATTTAGTGTGGTGGCACCTACCCTGTGGAATTCCCTCCCCTTAAATATTAGGCAGGCGCTATCTCTGCTATCTTTCTGGTGCCTTTTGAAGACTTTCCTCTTCCAACAAGCCTTTTAAGTTGAGACCTATCCCAGTCTGCGTCTGTGTTAGAATTGCTCTTAATATGTCTTTTAATATCTTTAACCCTTTTTTAAAAATACGTTCTTAAAGTTTTTTTTAATGTTTTTAACGTTGTTTCGTTTTAATGTATTTTAAGGTCTTTTTGTGATGTTTTAAAGTGTTTTTAGTGTTTCTGTTTGCTGCCCTGGGCTCCTGCTGGAAGGAAGGGCAGGGTATAAATAAAATAATATATAAATAAATTAAATGTGCAGGCACCATTCAAAGCAACTGCCTTGTGGGTTGCAGCCTGTCGCCTTTCAGTGTTTTTAGCCAATGAATGAAGTCAAAGCTATGATTGACCAGTGGTAGAAAAAAAATTAGAGTTATCCAAGCCCAAGGGAAGACCCCAAAACAGCTTCAAAATGACTCAGGAAGTATCTTCTTCAAATAATGGAGAAGGGGGCTTCTTTGTTATTTTGAAGCCATTTTTCAGTCTTCCTTGGTACATATGTCACTCTAATTTTCTCTCTAGATTCATGCAATGGAGAAGGCCTGCCTAGTTTATTTTGAAGCTGATTTTTCCCCATCTTCCTTGGTAGAGAATTGATTATTGCCCAAATAAAATAATTGAGAAATCTGGAATTTTAATGTAGCTGTGACTGGACATATCCACCCAAAAACAAAAAGTAGCAGCAAAGACAGGACTTTACTCTTTCTAACTCAGGTTTTATTTCATGTAAAAAAAAAAAGTTATATTTTCTGAGTATTTAAACAAATTATACTGGTAATGCAAATAAAATCCATCATTAGTACATCCATATTGCAATGAGTGTGGGTATTGTTGCTTGCTTTTTAACAATTTAATTTTTAATTTATGCAACTATAGGCATCTAAAACGTGGTTGCTGTAAATCGTAACACACACACCTCATCTGAAATACTACACATAGCTATGCACTGAATCTAATACTGCCATCCTAAATTCAATTAATGAAATACCTGCAGTAACATAATTGGTTTGCAACTTATGAAACTTGAATTATTTCCATGGTTTAGTATTGGCATTCTTTTAGGAAATGGAGTTGGGGTGCTGCTAAGTTGAGGGACAGCAAGGTTTCTTTCTTTCTTTCTTTCTTTCTTTCTTTCTTTCTTTCTTTCTTTCTTTCTTTCTTTCTTTCTTTCTTTCTTTCTTTCTTTCTTTCTTTCTTTCTTTCTTTCTTTCTGTGTAATTCCTCCAAAGAACAACAACAACCCTGTGAGGTAGGTTATGCTGAGTGGCAGTGACTGACCCAAGGTCACCCAGTGAGTGTCATGGCTGAATGAGAATTTGAACTGATCTCCTGGGTCCTAGTCCAACATTCTAACAATGTGCTTTTAACAGCCGTGTGACAGGCAAATTCAACAGGTTAAGCCTTGTCTAGAATGGATGGGGAAAACCTGTTGACAGTCTATCTATAAGGCATCTTTTTGCTTGCATATGGTGCCTGATTTATTTTTCGGCCTCCCACCCCACCATTCAATATTTTTATTATATTTTTATACGACACAAAGTGTATGCAAATTTTACAGAAATGTGTGCCCTCTTTTATGAATGGGGAAGAGGGCTGAATCCACATGCATTGTACTGGCCCCAGAAAATCCTATGGGCACTCCTGCAATCTTTTATTTCCAAGACCAATAATTCAGAGAATAATTCATATCCAGACAGTATCTTATTATCCTTTGTTTTCCAGATAGAGGAGTAAATATAATTGAAATTCATCTGCCATTTGGTTTTCTTATAAACCTATGTTAGGTTCTAAATTGGTTGTGTTCACATGTCACATTAAATCATAGTTAATATTTAACTAGATGGCTTTACTAATGAATTTTATAAACATTTTAAAGACATTTTGATCCTTAAATTGTTAATATGGTCCATCTCTAGGATTGCAGTGATTCCAAAACCTTTCAGAAACCCCTCCTGGTTTAATTCATACAGAGCCATAGCGCTATTGACTAACGATTACAAAATTTTTACTAATTGCACACAGATTAATATCAATTCTAATGAATCGAATTCACCCAGATCAAACAGGTTTCGTATCCCGAAGACAGATTGTGGACCCAATCAGACTTATTTTAAATTTAATTCATCAAGAGTAATAAACTTCCTTTGGCATTTTTATCTTTAGATATTTATAAAGCATTTGATTGCGTTCACTGGCCATATTTGATTGAAACAATCAATTGAAAGCAACAATTAGAGTGAATGGCAAAGAATCGCCACAATTTAATATCTCCAGAGGCACGAAACAGGGGTGCCCTCTTTCACCTCTTCTTTTTCTCTTGGCTAGAGCCACTCACTGTCTCCCTCCGCTACAGTAACAATATAAAGGGCATTAGAACAGGACAAGAAACTCACCTCCTAAGTATTTACACAGATGACATGGCCTTTTTCATGTCCAACCCTTTGGAAGCCGTTCCAAACATACAATTTGAGTTAGAGCAATTTACAATTATCTCTGGGTTGGAGGTGAATTTGAAGAAATCTGAAGCTATGTGCTTCTAACTGCCACCCACTACACAGAGACAATTCTCGGCAGCCTTGGACATACAGTTGTGTCCAAAGCAGCTGTGAAATACCTTGGAATTCAGATTCACAGAAACTTCAATAAATTATTTTTGGCTAACCATAGACCAATCTAGTATAAGATGAGAGCCGAGTTAAATAGATGGAACAAATTTAAGTTATCCGTATCAACCAGAATTGCAGCAATCAAAATGACATTACCTAAATTTACCTTTCTCATCCATGCTCTTCCAGTGCAAGTCCCAGACAAGGAGTTAAAGATCTGGCAGAAAGAATTAGAAAAAAATATTTTTAATGACAAAGTCCCCAGAATTAGAAAATCACTGTTATATTGCCCCACAAAAAGGGGGGTTGGGGGCATTCCATATCTGAAACATTATTTTCCAGCCAATGCCAACCAACTATATCATTTCATATATTATTTATATCGCAGGCAATGGTCTGAAGGCACATGAGGCCAGCACCCTGCAAAAGCTAAGCAAGGTCAGGTCTGGTCAGTGCCTGGATGTGAGACCACGTGGGAACCATATGAAAGCTGCCTTGGGTTTTCTGTCATGAAAAGAAAGGCGGGGTATAAATATAATAAATAATAAATAAAATAAATAATAATATTAAATTGTAGAATCAAGAGGTGGGTCTTGTTGGAAAATATTATTTTACACTTGGGGTGTTATTTTTTTGGGCTATAACAAAATATATGTTGCAGGAATTTTTTTAAAAAACTCATTTACTAAAACATTAGTATATTGTTAGTGCCACTGGGGTAAATTTGTTATCTAATCCCTCATCCCTGGAACCATTATTTTTCAATTTTTTAAAAAAACAGAAACATATGGCTATCGTGGCAAACCTAGAGGGAACAGGGATTTTTTTTCGGGTTCAAGATTTTTATATAAACAATTCTTGGATTATGCAGCAGGCTTTCAATAATGCTATAGGAGGACAAGGCATCCAGTGGTTACACTGGAGGCAATTTTGGTATTTTCTGTCCCATCCTGAAATTAAAATTCAAGCTACATCAGCTCTATCATCATTTGAACATATCATCTTGGTAGCTAGAGATAGGGATAAAGGTATTGTTTCCCACTAGAGTTCTGTTGTCATTTGGTGGGGATGGTATGATGGGAGTAAAACCAAATGGAAGGGGGATTGGGGGCAGGAGACTGATGAACAGGAGTGGAGGCTATTGTTGAATAAACCACTAGTTAGAACATCTTCCCCACATATCCGAGAAGCCATATTAAAAGTGGCACACGGGTGTATCTAACTCCTGTTCATCTTTCTTGAATGAATTCAGCATACACCCCCCTATGCTGGAGAGGGTGTACCTCACCAGGAACATATCATCATATGTTCCGGGAATGTGCTTGGATACAACTTTTCTGGTCCCGAGTCTTTGAGGAAATACAACACATCACAGCCTCGGTAACAGAAAGGTCCCTGCAGTTGGCAGTTTTGAACTTTTTGATGGAGCTAACAAGAACCTGGAAAATAAATATTTAATAGGCTACTTGTTGGTGACAGCCACAATTAGCATTGTGGCTGATTGCAAAGATTTAACTGGTGCCACTCTGGAATCTTGGTACCATGAGGTTTGGTACCTAGCATTTATGGAAAAATTAACAACTAAACTTCAGATGGCCCAAGGATTTTCTAAAACATAAATTTCTAAACATATGGTACCCGTTTGTTGCATACATCAATAAAAATTAATAAGGATTGAACCACCCTCACATTACATCTGAATGTGGAACACTTGAGAGTCATAAGATTTTCTAATAATTTAGGTTGTCACTGATTATTTTTGTCAGATCACCCTTGACATTGCCAGTGATACTGATATTGTTATGGATTTCTTACAAGGTATTTCTCTTCCCCCCCCCTTTTTTTTTGCTATTTCCACAAAGAAAGGGGGGGTGGGGATGGGGCAGTTAATTTTTCATTTTTATTTATTTTTAATTTGTTATAAATTCAGCTCTCACTAGTTGGGAAGCTAGATACAGTGTCTTTCCTCCCCCCGCCTTTCTCTTCATATATGCACAGAGCTGACTGTACTTTCTTTGTTGTAACTTTAAAATCAATAAAAAAAATTTTTTTTAAAGTTAATGTTTCACTGTGGTTTAGCGTCAGCAAGCATGCTGAAATGTCCTTACTTCACTCTTCCCCCACTTCTGACTGTGCCATGCTCCCTACATGCATCCCAAATCCACTCCAAAGGGTCCCTCAACCTTCTGGAGCAGATTTTTAAGGGTCTGTAGGGGACCGCACAGGAGCTTAGGGGAAATATCTGTTGTGAAAGCAGAAGTCTGGTGTGCAAGTGGAACAGCAGTGTTGGATAGAATCCCTTGGCTACTGGGGGTGTGGTGAGGGTTTAGAAAAACAAATCCCAAGCTCAGCTTCAGATGGCATGCAAGGCCAAGGCTGGTTGTTTGTTACTCCCAGCACAGTGCAGCCAAGAGTAGAAGAATAACAGAGCTGGGACTTCTGAGAGCGTGCACCAGCATGCTGCTTGTTCACATTAAACCCTAGTTAGAGACATTTGAACCAGGTCAGTGTATCCAGTAACTGAATAATACATTAAAAAGTAACCAGCTCTACTACTACAGTGTTAGCCTACTGCAGTTACTAATTGTTTCATTCATTCATGAATTGGCATTCGACTTACTGTAATGATGTACATATGCAGTCTTTCCTCTTGTGTTGTGAGCCACTTTGGGCATGTTTATGCAGAAAAGCAGCATACAAATTGAAGCAGTAATAACAATAACAACAACAATAATAATAATCCTTTCCAAATACTGATTTTTAATTCGAGGATTTCCTTAAGAATTGTTATTAGAAATTAGCAATTTTCTTAAAGTAAATTTGAAAAATATATATTTTATTTCTGAAATAATTGAAATCTGAAACCATATGTTCTAATTTGAACTGTGGAGGGCACTTAATTTTACCAGGGCAACAGATGAGCTTCAAGCAATAGCATTCTTAACTTGAAGTGAGAAATTGAGTTGGAAGAGTAAATAAAAACAAGATTGAAGGTTTAAATCCTCTGCTAGGCTTTTTGAACTTATATGCTCATTAAATGTTTATTGGAGTGGTCGGATTACGAAGGATTTGGGGAGCTTCATCAACTGGTATATAGTTAATCACTAAGTAAAACACTACATTTGATAAAGTGTTTCTCACGATGCCACACTCAATCCATCTTAATGAAAACCACTTCAAACTGATTTAATTTGAGAGCACTTTGCAGCCAAGAGTGTGTGTAGACCTTGTCCTTTTTCTTGGGGAATTTTCACTGCTGTCTGAGCAGAACATGTTCTGTACAAACTCTACTTCAGCAACAGGGCAAGAGCTAGTTTCTTTGTACTTTGTTTCTCCTTTATGGGAAAAACATCTAGCAGTTTTTGTGAATATGAATATATGCATATTAAAGGAAGAAAAGAGCAAGTTAAGTAAAGTTTCCAATTATAAAAAATAGTATTTTTTGTATGTACTTGGTATATAGGTTGTAACTGACATATTTACAAATGAAGAGACTGCAGATTATTGCATTGTGATCTCTTTTTCAAAGGTATTCACTCAAAATGTATTATTGTCTAATGTAAAAAAGACTCTTCCTTACGTACACACTGACTCTCATAATCTAACCTGCCTTGAATTTATTTTAGAAGCTTTAGTGATACCTATACAATTCTTATAATCAAAGAATGCAACATATGGACTAAATTGAGTTCTGCCTGGTTTATGGTTGGTACGCTGTAGAATACTATAGGTGTGCTAATTCCAATCCAAATTTAACCAAACCCACCTTTAAAGAATGATTTGTAATTTATTACCATTACTATTGTATATGCTTTCCTCTGTTATGTTTTCACGCTGTTCCTGTGTGTGTGCATGACTGCCATATGCTACTGCCATATTTAAAGATTCTCAGGATTAGAATAGCTGGATCAGTATTTGTTTATTTACTTAAAATATTTTTTTCCATGGTAGTGCACAAAAAGCTCCCTGTTAGAGCCTCTGCTTTGCATACAGAAGGTCCCAGTTTCAATCCCTGGCATCTCCAGCTAGGGCTGGGAGAGACTCCCTGTCTGAAACCCTGGACAGCTGTTGTCAGGCAGCTTCCCGTGTTCCTACGCTTCTAAAAATGTGAATAAAATCAGTCCATGCAACATATAGATACAGTTTAAAACCAACACATGAATACAGAAAAATAGAAGATGACAAAAAGTCCCCCAAACTAAAAATAAAATAGAACTCTATTCCAAAAATAATAATCTAAAATGCCAGGGCAAATAGGAAGGTCTTCACCTGGCACTGACAGTCTTGTAATGTTAGTGCCAGGTGTGCTTAGGGAAGTCATTCCAAGGTCAGGCACCATCTCAGAAAAGGTCATCTCCTTCGTGGAAGTGTAACATACTTCTACGAAAGCCGATGCTTGAAAGCAGGGCCTCTCCAAAAGATCCTAAAACAAAGGTAGGCTGGTAGAGGAAGAGGCACACCTTCAGGTCCCAAACCATTGTAGAGCTTTAAAGGTAAGGCACAAGGACTTGGGCTCAGAAGCTAATAGGTAGCCAGTGTACATATTTCAAAATAGCTATAATATGAATGATCCTAGCTGTACCCATCAAATTCTGGCAGACAACTCCTGCACTAAATGTTGCTCCCATGTTGTCTGATGATAGCCACACATAGCCACACATAATCCAGCCTGGAGATTAGCAGAGCATGGATCACCGTGGCTAGGCTATCCCTGCCCACAAGCACTTGCAGCTGATGAACCAGCTGATGCTGGTAATGTGAATTTTTGGCCACTGAGGCCACCTGAGTCTCAAGTGACAAAACTGGATCAAGGAATAAGCCTAAACAGCATATCTGCTCCTTTAGAGGAAGTGCAACTCCATCCTAAACAGGATAAGTACTAATTTCCCAAACATGAGCACCACCCATCCACAGTGTTTCCTTATTGTTGGGATTCAGCTTCAGGCCAGCTCATTACCAAATCCGGATTGAATCCTTACATACCTTATAGCACATTATACCATATGTTCATAAATGCTTGTTTAGTAGCATAAGAACCTTCCAGTAAATAAAACTGATCACAGTGCTTCCTGGATTTACAAACAGTGTATAATAAGTGGAACCTGCAACAAAATGTTGCAGTGTGAGTGCTCCTGCTCACTCTCTTCCTCCAGGATACTACATTCCTCTCACCAGTTTTCCATTCCTCCCCCCTCCGACAGCATTTCATGCCCACAGAGCATGCTAACTCCCCATTGGACTGTTTTTTAGGTTAACCCGACTTAGTTCCCCCCAAGACATTTTTCTCAAACCCAAACCCCTTTCCCCCAGCAGTTGCCATGGAAACAAATGGTTTCTGAAGATCTTCCCCTTCTTATTTCAAGCAACCATGTAGAAGAAGAACACAAATTGAATCACTTTTTCACAGGTATACGCTAGTACAGGGGTCACCAAATCTTTTGGACCAGAAGGCACATTTCAAATTTTGAGAGAGAGCTGGGAGCACCCAGTCACAAAATGGCTGTTGCAGGAGGCGTGGCATAATACAAAATGGCTGCCACAGGGGACATGGCATAGCACAAAATTAGAGAGTAGTCATGGTGAAGCTTTCCCCATAATTCTATTTCCATACTAGAAAAGCTTGACCTGTTGAATTTCTGCCTGCCATACAGCTGTTAAAAGCACAAGAACCCTGTTGTTTCCCCAATGCCAACCCTAAACCAAAGTCTACACTGACATCTTGTACCCACCTACCTGCAAGCTAGCCCCATTAAACACAAATAAATTTACTTCTGAGTAGACATGTATATCATTGTATTGTAAGTCCCTGTTCCTTAGCTCCTGCAAAGCAGGACACATGCCTAAGCCTCTTTGCAACATTTTCACATTTGCCTTTTGGGGTGGGGGATTCTTTAACATTCACACACACTTTATTGTGTAGCAGCATTTGCAGAAAATACTTTCTAGGCATTTTCTCAGGTGAATCCTGAACAGGAAACATGCATCCTAGTTGCTAGGGAAAATGGAATTGCAAACTATGGAGATTCCTAGGAGTAGGAAAAAACACAGAAGCAGGAAAAGTGCACTGAAAGGGAGGGCAAAACAGGAAACCCCAGGAATTCCTGCTGCCTGGTGGCCAAACAGCTCACTTATCAGTCACGGCTCTGACTTCACTCATTGGCTAATAACACTGACAGGCAGGAGCAGTCAAGCAAGTACATATTTTCACATAAATCGCTTAGAAGGGTACCTGCAACTGGTGAGGATCTGGCATACCTAGATTAGCATCCACCAAATTTTACATTTCACAAACCAACTGCTTCCTGGCAGAGGCCATCCAACCTCCGACCCAGTTTGAGAAATTAATCTATACTATGGACTGTATGGACAAAGGCATTCTGTCTAGGATTTATGGTGTCTTACTACATCATTCTACCAAGCCCCTCACAGCCCTTACAGTGCATTGGGAACAGGATTTTGAACTATTGATTTGATGGAATGCAGTTACTGGAATGCAGTTACTGCAAAAGCTCCTTTCCTTTCCACATCAGCCAGGATATGAGAAAACACTTTGAAAACCTTTCATCAGTGTACATGTATCCCACATTGTTAAGTGGGACTGCAGGTATAAATGCTTCTCCCTGCTGGAGGGACTTTGGAGAGAATGGCTCTTTATGCCACTTGTGGTGGACTTGTTCTAAGCTACGGCAGTTTTGGAATAAAGTTTTCTTTGAGGCTGAGCTAATAACAGACCAATCTATGATTCAGGATCCAAGAATAGCCTTGCTGTCCTCTTATGATGATAAGGCTCAGGCTCATAAACACCTTATCGCATACATTATGACTGCTACCCATTTGGCAGTTGCTCGGTTTTGGAGATCTTTACAACTTGAACTTTGGGACCTGGCACGTATGGAAAAGTTAACTACTGCTGACAGAGAAAGGAGGACACAAAAGATCAGAGACCTTTTATTCAGTTTGGTTTATGTTTATTAATTATGCTGTTACAAGAGAACACTGGGGCACCTGCTACCTTTGGGGAACTGTAGTGTGACACTTTTATTTGATGGGCAGTCTTTAATATATTGTGAAATATCTGATTGATGGGGGCACTCATCCTGGAGGCAGAGGGGAAGGTTCAATTTTTGCATTATTGTTTTTCTTTGCCTTGTTTTCTAAAATCCATAAAAACAGTATTTAAAAAAAGAAAAGCAAGGTACCTGCACATTTTGCTCCATAACTTTCTTTCTCGGAAGACCAGGGAGTTTTTTAAAAAAAGAATGAATGAATGAATGAATGAAAGAAAGCTCGGATTATGGGCTACTTGGTGGGTTTGCCATTGAAGGCCTACATCGGTGCATGGCCATTTGTGAGTAATGGGTTGGGGACCCCTGCACTAGTACAATTTTATTGGGGCCCAGTTTATGTCCATGGATTATCTAAGATTTAAAAAACCATGAATTTCATTGCAACTACAACAAAAAGGCACAATTCTGACATCTATTTCATCATTGATCAATGTTCACCATAATACAAGTTGACTATAAAGAAGGTTTGCTGGGCTCCTGATTTTTTTACCTGAATAACATGACATCTGGGTTTAATAAAGTAGACCACATTATAATTATTTGGCTAATCATATTATTTATTTATTTATTTATTTATTTTGTTGCATTTATATACCGCCCATAGCAATTAGCTCTCAGGGCGGTAAACAGCATAGGGTAAAATACATACATCGTAATAGTAAAATCACAAAACATATATGACATAAAGAAAAAAAAATACCATTAAACAAAATATAAGAAAATAAAAGGATAGTATACAAGATTAAAAAGTTAAAAAGATTAGGACGTTTAAAATGTTTAAAATGCCTGGGAGCATAAGAAGGTCTTTACCTGGCGCCAAAAAGATAATACTGTAGGCGCCAGGCGTACCTCTTCAGGGAGGCTATTCCACAACTCGGGGGCCACCACAGAAAAGGCCCTAGATCTAGTAACCACTCTCAGGGCTTCACAATGAGTTGGTACCCGGAGGAGGGCCTTAGATGACGAACGAAGTGAGCGGGTAGGTTCATAGTGGGAGAGGCGTTCCATCAGGTATTTATTTATTTATTTATTTATTGCACTTTTAAACCGTCCTTTAGCAACAGGCTGTCAGGGCGGTGTACAACAGAATAAAACCACATTTAAAAACAGCGAATGTGGATTACAACATATAGGTATAAAAACACAATTAAAAACAGATTAAGACAAAATTAATAGAGATTACAATTAATTAACTATAAAATAAAATTAAAACTAGAATTAAAATGCCTGGGCAAAGAGGTAGGTCTTTACCTGGCGCCGAAAAGATATTAAAGAAGGCGCCAGGAGTATCTCGTCAGGGAGGGCATTCCATAATTCGGGGGCCACCACCGAAAAGGCCCTAGATCTCGTTATTGCTCTCCGGGCCTCCTTGTGAGTTGGAACCCAGAGAAGGGCCTTCGACGTCGAGCGCAGCGAACGGGTAGGTTCATAGTGGGAGAGGCGTTCCATCAGTTATTGCGGTCCGGTGCCGTTAAGGGCTTTATAGGTAAGAACCAACACTTTGAATCTGGCCCGGAAATGTATTGGTAGCCAGTGCAGTTGGGCCAGGACAGGTGTTATATGATCAGATCTTTTAGTCCGAGTGAGAACTCTGGCCGCAGCATTCTGCACCAGCTGAAGTTTCCGAACCGTCTTCAAAGGTAACCCTACGTAGAGTGCATTACAGTAGTCCAATCTAGAGGTTACCAGAGCATGGATAACTGAGGCAAGGTTCTCCCTGTCCAGATAGGGTCGTAGTTGGGCTACAAGCCGAAGCTGGTAGAACGCATTCCGTGCCACCGAGGCTACCTGAGCCTCCAGAGACAGGAGCGGATCTAATAAGACCCCCAAACTACGGACCTGCTCCTTTAGGGGGAGTGTAACCCCATCTAGGGTAGGTCGGACATCAACCATCTGGGCAGAGGGCCTCCCCACCAACAGCATCTCAGTCTTGTCAGGATTGAGTCTCAGTTTATTAGCTCTCATCAGGACCATTATCGCGACCAGGCAGCGGTTTAGTACATTAACAGCCTCACCTGAGGTCCCACGCCATGTAGGGCTTTATAGGTCATAACCAACACCTTGAATCTCGCCCGGAAGCAAATAGGTAGCCAGTGCAGGCGAGCCAGAACAGGAGTTATGTGCGAAGACTGACTGGTCCTCGTCAATAGTCTAGCTGCCGCATTCTGCACTAGCTGAAGCTTCCGAACTGTTTTCAAGGGCAGCCCTATGTAGAGCGCGTTACAGTAATCCAATCTCGAAGTTACCAGAGCATGAACAACTGAGGCGAGGTCATCGCCATCCAGATAGGGGCGCAGTTGGGCTACCAAACGGAGATGGTAAAATGCATTCCGTGCCACCGAGGCCACTTGAGCCTCAAGAGACAAGGAAGGGTCAAAAAGAACCCCCAAACTACGAACCTGTTCTTTCAGGGGGAGTGTAACCCCATCCAGAACAGGATGCACATCCACCATCTGAGCGGGGAAGGCGTTCACCAACAGTGTCTCAGTCTTGTCTGGATTGAGTCTCAGTTTATTAGCTCTCATCCAGTCCATTGTCACGGTCAGGCAGCGGTTCAGCACATCAACAGACTCACCTGAAGAAGATGAAAAGGAGAAATAGAGTTGCGTGTCATCAGCATACTGATGGCAACGCACTCCAAAACACCTGATGACCACACCCAGAGGCTTCATGTAGATGTTAAAGAGCATGGGGGACAAAACCGACCCCTGAGGGACTCCACAATGGAGAGTCCAGGGTGTCGAGTAATGTTCCCTAAGCACTACCTTCTGGCGACGATCCGCGAAGTAGGAGCGGAACCACTGCCAAGCAGTACCCCCAACTCCGCGACGTGAAGGAAATCATTCTGTTTTGAACTGAAGTTTTGTTCAGAAAAATAGAAAAACATTAATTTCACACTGTTCTTAGATTTTGTAGCTTTACTTTCTGCAGCTTTTTTGTTGCTAAAAGAATAGGCATAACCATTGACAATCTGGTAACCTCTGAAAAAAAATGGAATGTTCAACTGCAAGCAAGGGTTACCTTTAATAATTTCAGCATCTGTTTTAACAAATATTCTGATGCAAAATATTCTGATCAGGGCCTTTGATGCAAAGTCATGAAACTGCAGCTCCAACAAGAGTGAACTCAAGCTTTGAAACTATTAATTAAATCTCAACGCTTTCCTGCTGAGCCAAAATATCAGATGGGGGAATCAATTACGGGTGAAATCTCGGGGTGGATAGCGTGAAACATTACCTATTGGGTATCTGTACTGCTTTGCTTCAAGTTATTGAAATAAACACAGTGGCCAACATGATCTATTGAGACCACACACATTGCTTGGAGGCAAGTAGTTACAATAGTTGGGCATAATTCAGTCCATATGCACAACCAAGCTAGCCCCTGGCAGAATCCAAATTTATAAATAAGAAATAAACCTTTTGCATGGTTCATATTCATATAATATGTTTTGTAATACCATAAACATTTTGTGAAATTGACAAATGCACAAAATTCATCTGAAAAGAGCTGGTCAAAGAAATAGTACTTTTAAAAATAATAATCATAATATGAGCATGTTGAAATAATGCTACAAATATATTCACAAAGTACATTTATTTTCAAGCCTAAATTGGTTAATGAATATACACGAGATACCATAAAAAAGCTCAGGTTTGTCATACTTTTTGTAGAAAGTATATTGGGGGGGGTTCAGTTAGGGTTATTGCTTGAGCACATGCTTTCCATGCAGAAAGTTCCAGGTTCAATCACTGGAATTTCTGTTTAAAAGGCTGTCTGGGGGCAGAGTTGGGAAATACCTCTACCTGGGATTGTTGACAGATGTCGCTAGTCAGTGCAGAATAGTGGCCTAGTAGTGGAGCAATTATTTCACTCAATGTAAGGTATCTTCATATCTTGAAATGAATATTTTATCTCTTCACAAAGACTCATGCTGTTTATAGAATGAGAATTAATAAATTGATTTCAGGATCTTTGGTTGATCCAAAATGCATCCAAAATCTGTTTAGGCTGGGTTTTAGGCTGGAAACTATTGCTTGGTTTTGAATATTTTCTATTATGTAGTTTTTAGATCTGGATCCTCAAAATTAACTTCAGGATGGTTATCATATGTAATAATCTGTGTACTGATGCTTCTGGTTTAGAAATGTGCTGAAATTGTCTGCTTTGCTTCTGCTTTGATGGATCATGTGCGAACTGGAAATGGTTTTGTTAAAGTGGCCTTGAATGGCATAGGGAGAGAGAAGGTACCTGGTATCTATTAGTCACACACAGTAGACTCACTGAAATTCATTAACTAACTTAGGACCATTAATTTCAATGAGTTTAATGTTTGAATGGAATTTAGCTGGATACAACCCATAGTGATTTCTCCATTCTTATGTCTGGAACTTTAAAATCAGTTAGCCAAGAACTCAGTCCTAGCAAGGAGTGAAAACATTTGTTGTTGTTGTTCAGTTCAAGTTTAGCTGAAACTGAAGTGGTTCTGGTTTGGTTCCAGTTCAGGCCAATATAAAGGTTCAGTAAACCAGTTCAGTACATATAAACAAACTGGTTCAGTTCTTAGGAGAATTTTTTAATATAAGATGCATTATAATGATAATTTGCACAGTGGTTCACAACAGTGTAATAAGTCTAAAGTTGTACAACTAAATGTTGACAATAAGTGCTATGATGTCTGCAATGTTCTAGTTCAAGTTTGATTACACAAAAATGGATTTATCTCCTTACAGAATTGACTGGCTCCCTACTGATATTGGAAATAGAATATGATGTTTTATTTATTTATTTATTATTTGATTTATATCCCGCCCTTCCTCCCAGCAGGAGCACAGGGCGGCAAACAGAAGTGCTAAAAACACTCTAAAACATCATCAAAACAGACCTTAAATACATTAAAACAAAAGTTAAAAACATTTTTAAAAGCTGTTCTATAATAAGCAGCAAAAAAGTGGAGTCAAGTAACTTCACTTCATCACAAGACTAGTCTAATCCAACTTCACTCAAATTACTTCAAATTATTTCAGATTACTTCAATGCACAGTATCTCTAACATTAGTCACATCATGGGACCAAGATCTCCTGAACAGTCTCTTACTCAGTCTCATACACCACCTATCCCTGGGTTGCTTTTTCAAGTTGTCTGTGGGGGAGAAAGTTTGGGAGGCAATGAGCTAGAGCAATTATTTAATTGAATACCTCCCCAAAATATAATGTCAATTAAAAGCCCCTTCCTTCTCCTCCACAAATCACATGCAAATCAAATTTCCCGTTTCTTATCATACTGGCTATCCTCCATTCTACATGACTAGTTTGGGACAGTATTGATAATAATCCTGGGGAAGGCTATTGCTTGGTGCCTAATTCACTAGGTTAGTTGTGTGTTGGAGGACCTAAGAACTAATATAACAAAAATAACCATGATTTTGACAATGTTGCAGACAGCAATATGTGTTGGCAATGGTATGAAGAGATAATAGAATGGCTATATTGACCAGGTTGCTAAACCTTTTTTCATTTTGTGGGTTCTTCAATCTGTAGTTCTTACCTGACTGTGGACTATGTATGGTTGGCATAGATACAAAATGGCTTCTATATGCATCTTAAATATTTCATCATATAGATAGAAATGTATATAGGGTTGTATTCATCAAAATCCTACCCAGAGTAAATCCATTGAAATTAATGAACCTGAGTTAGTAATGTCCTATTGGTCTGTTCTGACTAGGATTGAATAGATAATACAGTTATATCCATTTGTGAGTTAGAACAGTTCGGGTCTGATTTTCAGAACTGTTAGAATCTATTACTTCAGATGAAGTGCAAAAACATTGCTTTACCCAAGGTATTCAGTTATTTTCTCATCCATAACTTAAGGACCACTTGAGCCTTTATAACTTGATCACTGAAATAATTTGGAGGAGTGCTGCTAGCTGCCCCCAGTGTTACAGAGCTTGATTGAGCATTTAGTATCTGTGGAACATGCTTCAAGCAGAGAGTCAGCAGGCACCTTTGCTTTTGATTTTCAGTTGACTCTTAAATATCTTTTTATGTAGATAGGCCTGTACAACTGTTTAAATTTTTTGATTGTGCAAAACCATACCCAAAAGGCAGCCATTGTAGAATGCACCTGAACAATAAGTGCTGGAAAGCACACAACTGCAACTGAACTATTGTATATATAACACAAAATAGGGGGAAAATACAATTATAGCTGGCTGAATGACAATATGCTAATTACAGAGATAACTCTAAAAATACATACATACAAGTGTACTAAATACAGGGATTATAAATTACAGTGTACAAAATACAGATTTATTCTGTGTAAAAGCAATCAAAATGCCAAAATACAATTTAAATAACATCCCAGAAGAATATAAAGATCAAATAAGGAACAGATTTGAGGCTTTAAACTTAGTTGATAGAAATCCAGAAGAAGTATAGATTGAAATCAGAGATATCAGGGAAGAATGCAAAAAGACAATACCTCTAGTTAAAAAGAGAAAAAGACCTCAATGGATGACTGAAGAAACTCTTAAAATGGTTAAAGAGAGAAGGAAAGCAAAAGCAAATGGAGATAGAAACATGGTTAGAACCCTAACTGCAATAATACAGCAACTAGTACGTAGGGACAAAGAGAACTGTTACCATAGTTATTGTATAGAAATAGAAGAGGATAATGAAAAAGGTAGAACAAGAGCCCTATTCCAAAAGATTAGAAAAATTAAAGGGAAATTTAAACCAAGAGTAGGGATGTTGAATAATCAACAGGGGAATGCACTGACTGACTGAGATAAAATAAAAGGAAGGTGGAAGCAATACACTGAAGAACTATATAAAAGAGATGCAATGATGACAGATACATTCATGGAGGAACTATATAATGTGAAGTGGAAGCAGCTCTTAAAATACTTGGAAGAAACAAACCACCAGGAACAGATGGCATACCAACAGAGTTGCTACAAGTTACCGAGACTGAAACTGTCCAAATTTTGACAAAAATTTGCCAACAAATATGGAAAATAAAACAATGGCCCACAGACTGGAAGCATTCAATAGATATCCCAAGAAAGGGGATCCCAGGGAATGCAGTCATTATCAAACCATAACCTTAAAATCCCATGCAAGTAAAGTAATGCTCAAGATTCTACAACAACGGCTCTTACCATATATGGAGCGAGAAATACCAGATGTCCAAACTGTATTTAGAAAGGGAAGAGTTACCAGACATCATATCACAAACACACTTTGGATAATGGAACAGACCAAGGAATTTCAGAAGAAAATCACCCTGTGCTTTATAGATTACAGCAAAGTCTTTGATTATGTAGATCACAAAAAACTATGGAATGCTTTAAAAGAAATGGGGGTGCCACAGCATCTGATTGTTCTGATGCACAACCTATACTCTGGACAAGAGGCTACTGTAAGGACAGAATATGGAGAAACTGATTGGTTCCCCATCAGAAGGGGTGTGAGACAGGGGTGTATTTTATCACCCTATTTGTTTAATCTGTATGCAGAACATACCATAAGGAAAGCAGGATTGGACCAACATGAAGGAGGTGTGAAAATTAGAGGAAGAAATATCAATAATTTAAGATATGCTGACGATACCATACTACTAGCAGAAACCAGTAATGATTTGAAACGAATGCTGATGAAAGTTAAGGAGGAAAGCACAAAAGCAGGACTACAGCTGAATATCAAGAAGACTATAAAGTAATAACAACAGAAGATTTATGTAACTTTAAAGTCGATAATGAGGACATTGAATTTGTCAAGGATTATCAATACCTTTGCACAGTCATTAACCAAAATGGAGACAATAGTCAAGGAATCAGAAAAAGGCTAGGACTGGGGAGCTTAGCTATGAGAGAACTAGAAAAGGTTTTCAAATGCAAAGATGTATCACTGAGCACCAAAGTCAGGATCAGTCAGACCATGGTATTCCCAATCTCTCTGTGTGGATGTGAAAGTTGGATGGTGAAAAAAGTGGATAAGAGAAAAATCTGCTCATTTCAAATGTGGTGTTGGAGGAGAGCTTTGTGGATACCATAGACTATGAAAAAGATAAATAATTGGCTGTTAGAAAAAACTAAGCCAGGACAATCACTAGAAGCTAAAATGATGAAACTGAGGTTATCATACGTTGGTACATAATGAGAAGTCATAATTCACTAGAAAATACAATAATGCTGGGAAAAACAGAAGGGAGTAGAAAAAGAGGAAGACTAAACAAGAGACAGATTGATTCTATAAGCTACAGACCTGAACTTGCAAGATCTGAACAGGATGGTTTATAATAAATGCTATTGGAAGTCGTTGATTCATAGGTTTGCCATAAATTGTAATTGACTTGAAGGCACATAATACACATACAAAGTACAAAATATTATATTAAATACAAAACCCTCCAATATGGAAGCAGCTGTGTACCCATCATCAATTGATATAATAAGCTTTTAAATCATTAATCTTTAATATTGAAGCAATTGTTGATCATTATTTAATTTGGAATCTTCAAAGTGTAATCTCAAGGTGTAATTTCAATTTCTTGAGAGATGAGTGTGCAGCGATTCTTCATAATTACTTAGTTGATACCTATCTCTAGCACAAAGAACCAAATTGGGGAGTACAGAGACTTTATTGGCCCTGTAGCTATCCTGCAACAGAGAACTCATACAAATTTGTTAAATTTAGTATAGATCAAGTCTTAAGTACTTAAAAGTGAAGAGGGATCTGGCCACAATTGATGCTATTTTGTTATTCTGTTCAGATATCTCTCATTCTGGCCCAAAAATAAGTTTTTGGCCTGACAACTAAATGCCTTATTATTAAAACCCATTCGTTTTTGGTTCCTTAAGTTTGGTAGAAGGAAAAAAATTAGCTGCAACCAGAAGATCAGAAATTAAACTGGATTTATAATTCTTAAGCTTTGCCGCCTTCCACCAGCAATTAGCCTTTAAGAATTAGGGGATATTTGCCTATATATCTATATTAAACCTGGTGGCATAATCTGTGCTCTATGTCTTTTTTTTTTTGCTCTTCTGAAGAAAGTCTGCCAAAGGAAAATATGCATCAGTAAAAGAGACCCGGTGATAATACTGACAAATATCTGATATTTGGCTGCTGAACCATGGTATTTTCTCAAAATAAATAAAATATTCTCTTGAATAGAATAAATAAATGAATAGAATTTAAGAGAATTGAGGCATCTTTTAATCCAGCCACCAGGTCAGGTAGGATTTTCAAAAGCTAGGCACCTAAAATCGTATTGTGAGCCATTTGGACTTTGGTGACTATTTAGCTGCTTTAAAAACCCTCCTCAGAATTAAATGGTGGTGTCACTTCCAAGTAATACTTTTTCCAGATAATTCCCTTTTAGTAATCTTGTTTACCTCACTTCCTCACAGGGGAAGATCTAAAAGGACAAAGCTCCTATTATCTTAATACTTTCCTGGGAACTCTGCTAAAGGTTCAGCCACTGAAAAGCTAACCTACTCAAGACCACTCAACATTTTGACTTATTTTTTTCCTGGTGTTTTACAGTTTCACTACTACTTTAATCAAAACAATTTGTGGGTTTTTCTTTTTATTGGTTTTTTGTAGTATGCTTTATAAATAGCTATTCTGGCCTCAAAACATTATTTTTTTTACTGAAAATATTCAGAAAGGTATTAGGAATCATAAAGCTCTGAATTATAACACCACATTTGCTAAATGTTGTATATGTGTTTTATATGAAAGTATTATTGGTATTTATAAAGAAATAGGAAGTTTTGAGATTAGTTTTGACTTCTGGTAGTTGTTTCCCCCCAGAGTATTTTGGAATCATTACTACTTGTGTATGTGTATGTGCATGCGTGTGTACGCACTGCATCTCCTGAAGATCTACTTTTAGCCAGGAGACTGGATATGGTTTTCCTTTGTGCACATATGTAACAACTACGAATTCAATCAACTGCAGACAGAAATTTAACTCCTGAATTTGAAATCCAAATAGCATTTCCATCCACAAATGGTGGTGGTTAAATATTTTTAGCCATTCCTTTATTTGCATATGCTAAAATGTGCACCTGTCTTATGTTCTATTATTTGGCCCCAACTTCTAGCTTTACACTGTACATATTTTGGAAAGTTCATTCACATGGAAACTTATATTTAACAGTTTCATGGGGTTGTTTCTTTGGGGCGAAAGGAGTTTCTCAAGAGCCTTTTTTTCTCTGCTCCCAGTGAAAAGAGGAGAGCAAAGCCATCCGCTTACCACAAAGCAGTCCCACCACAAAGGAAAGATTAAGGGTTTAGGGAGAGGTCAATGTGGGTTTTTCTCTAACTAAACACTTTCCTAAAGTTTCCTTGTGGAAAAAATAATGAAGTCATCTAAGAGTTTTTAAAGAATTTTTATTTCTTTTTCACCGTCTGCATTCGCTTGTCTTCTCAGCATGGATGTTTAATCTTTCTAGGCTTTGTGAATTGGCCCAAATGAATAAGTGGTGAGCTGTCTCTCTAGGAGCTAGCGGCTTATTCTAAGGCCCTAATCACTGAGTAAACACATCTTTGCCCTCCCTCTCTTACAACTGCTATATAATAGTGGAGATTCTAGCACAGTAACCTGGATATTGCAGAGATCCACGCTTTGAAATGCAGAATGGCTGATCCTCCAAAACAGACAGTGCCTGATCTTCTCCTGCCTCTTTCTTCTTTTTCAAATTAAATATCACCACTGAGATGCTGTTTTATTGCTTGATATTGTGCATTAGTGCCCTGGATTTTCAAGTTTAGTTTCAGTCAACATTGTTGGCTGCACTTATATGGAACTGTGCATGTTAGGCTTATGGTGGCCTTTTCTGGTGCATGTGTACTTGGTTTTGAATCACTTTTTAAATTAAAGCAGACAAACATTAATGTAAATGTCTAATCCCTTTTCCAAAGTCTACTGTTGAAATGTTCTATACTTTTAAAATTGATTTTGAGGACTTATCCAAACTCTGTTCTTTATATACCAATTTAAAATGAATGCATTGTTACAAAAGAAGTCTCTATGCATTTAACATTTATTTTTAACTGGCATTTTTTAGTTGGTTAAACATATTGGCTATGATCCAAAGAGCTACTCTGGGCTTGGGCAGGCCTAGTGGCAATTTTTACTTTCAACAGAACCACAAACACGATGCCATATCACAAACTGCTTTTTAAACTCACCTCAGTTTAAAAAGTATTTTGCCCCAGATCCTGATGTTCCAGAAACACAATTCTAAAGCCCACATGAATGTGCCAAGTTATTTGAATCTTGGCCAGTTCCTTTGGGGAAGGTTTGAATGTATCATGAAAAAAATAGTTTCCGTGAAAGATACCTTGCCCATCATTATACTTATCCATTAAAAAAGAGGTATTTTAATAGCTTTGTGTTGAATAGCTTGCCTGGTATGTTATATGTTATAAGAAATTCCATGCAGGCAAGCGAGCAAGCTGCTGGACAAGAAATGGATCATTCTGTCCCTCCTGCACCAGCCCACTTGGTTTTCCTGCCGGCTGCGGATGGAAGGGCATTACTGTACCTTCTCTAGTGCAAGGAATCTGCTTGGTAGGAGGCACTTTAAAAAAATATGTCCTGTATTCCATGTTTCATCTCCTCCACCATGAAAATGTGGACTCCTGACCTCTTAGACTAGTTTTTTAAACAAAATGCAGTTCAGTAATGTATGGCAGCTTATTTACAACACTGTATTTTAATTTGTTTCCAACAGTGATTTATATTGTAAGTTGTCTACAGAAGTTGAGATACTGGAAACTGACTTCCACCTTATCTTTCTGTGGTTCAGTTACTTTACTATTCCAATCTCCTGGAGTTGTCTCTTGTGAAACTACCATCGATATGAAATTACCTGTGAAATTATAATGTGAAACCATCTGTGAAATTAATACTTATATAAATGAATTAAATTTTATTTTATAAAATTATATATAACATTTCGACGCTGTGAATTGTTTAGTATCAGAATTTTTTTACAACTAGTGCTGATTTTTCTTTTTATATCAACTAATTGTATCTTTGAATGTAATTCAGAAACTAGACAATGCGATAGTTATCTAGCTTTCCTGGGATTTTTCCTGGGGAAACAAAGTAAGAGCATAGTGTGTTAGACTGAGTAACAATATTAAGCTTACTGTAAACTATACAAGTACAATGTGCTGATGACACTCAGCTCTATCTCTCCCTACCACCTGATCGCAGGGAGGGAGTGCTCATCCTAAACCAGTGCCTGGAGGCTGTGAAGGGCTGGATGTGGGCTAACAAACTGAAACTTAATCCAGACAAGATGGAAGTACTGCTGGTCAAGGGAAAAACTGCACCAGGGATGGGGTTGCAACCTGTTCTGGATGGGTTTGCACTCCCCTTGAAGGAGCAGGTCTGCAGTTTGTGAGTCCCCCTGCATCCTGCCCTGCTGCGGTAGCCAGGAGTGTTTTTGGCCAACTCAAACTGGTCTACCAGCTGCGTCTGTTCCTGGAGGCAGTTGACTTGGCCACAGTGACACATGCATTGGTGACATCGAGGCTTGATTACTGTAACGCACTCTATGTGGGTCTGCCTTTGAAAACAGTTCGGAAATTACAGTTGGTTCAAAATACAGCAGCCAGAATGTTAACTGGAGCATGATGCAGGGAGCATATCACCCCTGTGCTTTATCAACTCCACTGGCTCCCAATTTGCTTCCGGGCCCAATTCAAAGTGCTGGTTCTGACCTTTAAAGCCCTAAATGGCCTTGGACCAATGTACCTGAGGGACCACTTACGCCCATATGTACCTGCCCAGGATTTAAGATCATCTGCCTCTGGTCTCCTCTGCGTGCCTAGAATGAAAGACATTAGACTGACAGGCACGTGGGAGAGAGCCTTTTCAGCTGTGGCCCCCAAGCTTTGGAACACCCTACCCCAAGAAGTCCGCTCTGCTCCCTCCCTGATGGTTTTCTGGGACTTCTGATATATTGTATTTTATGTATTTTAATTGTATTTTTTGTCTTTTAATTTATTTTAATGTTTTTGTGATTTTATTGTTTACAATTTTATTATGTATCTCTTTGATTTTATTTTTGTAAGCCGCCCTGGGTGCCCTATTATAAGGTAGAAGGGCGGGATAGAAATATTTTAAATAAATAAACTAAATAATGTATTTAGTTTAAAAAGGAAATTCAAATAAAAGGTACAGTGTTGTTATGAGATAAATATATACTGTTAGATCCAGTCTTTCCATGAGTTAAGGGATGATGCCGGTGTTAATGGTGTAACCATTTCCCCAAATAACCCTAATGCCACCCCTGAAAATCTGCTCCAGCATTTGATATCCTCTAGAACAGTGTGGGAGGTGTCATTAGGAACTGTAAGAGGAAGAGGGAATAGCTGAAAATCGCCTCACCATTTTCAGTGGGAGCTTCTGATGGATTTCTGTCACTTCTGTGAAGAGATGGATCTAACCCACTCCCAGTAGTGGCTAGTGGGGTGGCACAGGTGGGGCTCCATTGCTCTCCCGTCTTCTCAATACCATAGACCAAGAGGGGGAGAGGTGGGCCTAGGAATCAGGTGGATGATCAGATATTAGATTGAACAGGAATGTTCTTTCCATAGGGCTTCAGAAATGCATACAACATATAGCTAGTAAAATATGACAAAGGGTTTTTTTGGGGGGGGGGGATTTATGGAATAGTAAATGGGATGCTGCCAGTGAAAACAGCATCTTCATGTTTAATTCCCCCTTTCCCAAAAGTAAACCTACTGGCTGTGGTAACTGTTTGCAGAAGATATATATTAAGTTCTAAATTTTATTTTGGTAATCATATGAGAATATAACCATGGTTTTTCTTCTCTTTATATTATATTCACGAGATTATTATTTATGTAGAATAATATAAACATTCTTAAAAAATTTTGGCTATGGCTTCTTGATTGCAAGTACAGAGTAGTTCACTTTCTCTCCAAATGTCATTAAACGAAGAATTGTTTCTAGAGGAGCACCATTTAGTCTAATGCTAAGATGGTTGGAAATACGTTCTAGTGAAATCAGTAGGAAGTCTTCAAAACATTTGATATGGGATGAGACATAAATTGCACTTGTATCAAATTCCCTGTTAATTTTATTTAAGTATTTAGATTTCTTGTTTCATATGTTATATCTCTTGTAAATAGCTCTATGTTTTAACTCTATTAGTCCTTTTGTTTGTATCTGCAATGGCCTTTGGCCCTAGTAGTAATAGTAGTAGTAGTAGTAATAAAATAAGTATCTAAAACAGTGTTGTGCATGTAGCAATTAAATCAAAAAATGCTTCCCCCCCCTGTTTTTCAGAGAAAGCTTCTTGCTGTCTACCTCCACCATGATGAAAGTGTGCTAACCAATGTGTTCTGTTCTCAAATGCTTTGTGCCGAATCTATTGTTTCCTATCTTAGTCAGAACTTCATAACCTGGGCATGGGATATGACAAAAGAAGCCAACCGAGCAAGGTAAGTTGTTTTGAGGTGGTCATTAAACAGTTTTAAGAGTCAGAGAAACTTAGAATATTTTTATAATATATGTTGTACAGTACATTGTCTGTTAGATCATATATTTTGGGACTATGTCTTTTTATTTATTGTACATTGAACAGTGAATTAATTTGTAATGGCTAATGTCTTAGGATACAGCTACTGTGCATCCCACATGGCCCTCCTCACGCTGCTCGTTCACCAGTACCCAAGGCCACTGTCTTCCTCCTGTCTGCTGTGGCTAGCAGGTGGGAAAAAAGGACAGGACCAGTGAAATAACTCAGTGAGTTGTATTGTGGCTGCAGCCTTTCATAGTGCTTTGGAGCACTTTAAAGGTATAGTCTCCATCTCCAGGTGAAGACTTGAAAAACCTATTATCAACAAGCTGAACCTGCAACAACATGATGTGATGATCTGGTTCATACATCACATTAAACTATAACTATAGTTCAAATAAACTATAAAAGTCCATGTTTGTCTCTTTTTTACTCCTGCTGCTTCCATGCAGGGGAGGAAACAAGCCAGAGCCTGATGCATTGTTACATGCAAACCCAGGACTGTTTCCTCCTCAAAACCCATGAACGATAAGCCAAGAACAAATATTGGCTTGGATAGAAACAAACTATGAGCTCAAGTTCACAGATAGGTCTGGCTTGTTTCCTCCCCAGTGTAGCAGGAGCAGGAGAGCAGCAAAGCATGGACTTTTGAGAAGCATGCATTAGCATGTTGCTCATTCAGATTGAACCATAGTTTATTTTAACTAGTTTAAGGTGTCATGTGAACTGGTCCAGTGTGGAGTGCTCCTGTTCAGGATTCTAGCCAACCAGTCATGCCTTCCTTCAGCATACTCTGTGTCCACTGACCATATTAAGTTCTCATTGACCTGTTTTGGGGTTTCCCATTTAGGGTTTATTCCCCCCGCTGAAGATTTTGTTTTTTTCTGGAAACCATAGGGTTCCCCCATGCCTGCTGATAACTCCCATTTGTACGTGGTTGGTGCCAATTTGGCTATGTAAGTCTTCAGAGTTGGAGCGTGAGTTCAGGGATGGTGCAAGAAAGAAGTAGAACAAGCCGCCTGAGGATGGGAGTGGCGATCCCTTGGGTTGGGGGGCTTTAGAAATGAAAGGACTCACTGTTATGGGATGGACTTGCATAATTTTGCCTAGGCAGGAGGATGGAGGGTCCTGTACCGCCTGTTCCCACATCCACAATATAGACAGACTCTGTTGAATGGATTTAGCTCTGCAAACACCCTCTTTCCACCTGTCTCTTTCTTATTAATACTGATACTGTTCTAAAATATTGTTTTGTCTGGTTTACCAGTATAATTTTATATTTAAATGAGCCTATGACTATGTATTTTTATGATGGGGGATCTTAAAATTGTAATATCTGAACGGCCAAGGCTCAGCTTATTCCAAGTTGTTATTGGTCAGTGTTATTTAATATAAACAGAATGCTTAAGAAACGAAATCACATTGCCTTGCTTTCCTGAGACTATAGTTCACTGATATATGCATATATGCATTTTCTCTTTCCCTCCCCTGTAACTTATAAATATGTTAATTGCAGCTAAATTTCAAATTAAGACTTAAACATGCAATGTTTGTTGCACAATACCTCAAACTTCTTGCATAACATGCCACATACTACTTTGATACATTTACCATAATCTTAATTTAATTTAGATTAGTTGGCAGTATTTGCCCATGCTTTTATTTGTTTTAATTACTATTGAAAAGAGAGAGACAAAAGGGATAAAAGTATTTTCTAACACATATATAAATGAAGTAACTATGCTTTTTAATGCAGCAAAATATGCAGACTAGAGATTGGGTTAAATCTTATGCTATTGCCATTTGCCAGAAGTAGGGAGTTCCCTCCTTCCCTTTTATCCCACAACTTGATGTCAAAGAAAACAGTTTTTCTAAACCATCTGCAGTGGCTAAATTCAGTTGACTACCTGCTGTTATATTATTCTAGTCTCTGTTTAATTCTCTAGTTTCTTTTATTTTACAATGACAAAAATTGCAGCGTAGTTTCTTTTGAAACTCTGTGTTTGAGGGAGTTTTTTTATTACTGACAATCAACAATTGCTTTGTTGTGCTTTACTAAAGAAGTCTATTAAGTAGCACAACTTTGATACACTAGTTATAAGAGTTTGCAGGTTACAGAGACACCTGTGGTGACCAAAGCGACAGAAGCTGCTTATTAGAAAGAGTCTGTACAGCTGTGTCCTATTAACTCGTTGTGACACTTTTAGAAACACTAAATAAGGGCTTGTGTAAGGCTTTATAGCTATTCACAATAGATCTAGAGCATGATGATAAAATACAATAAGATGCTTAAGTCTACAATTTCGGTTCTGCTATCAGTTTATGACAAAGGAATTATTGTATGGCCGAGTGAGGTTTTTAAATGGCTATGTATAAACCTTTTATTACTTTTTATTAGAACATTTATATCTCACCTTTCTAATGTAAATACACCACTCATGGTGGCTTTCAGCATATAGAAATTACAATTTAATAAAATAGTATAAAATAATTACAAAAGAGATAACATGAGCAGTTTAAAAATAATCAAAACATTGTCTACTTCCTAAAATAAAAGAGTGCTGGAATTTTTAAAAAGTCTTAAGTAACCACTAAAAAATAGTGATGGAAAGAGCCAGCCGCATGTCATGGGGCAAGATGTTGGGTGCAGCAATTGAGAAGGCCCTTGCCTTTTCTCTTTCTTGCGCCACCCAGTCGTTACATTAATTCTTAATATATACATATGTATATAGATTACTCTTAAATGGTGGCGTTCTTTATGTGGTGTGGGGCTCAGTGAGGAATTGCTAGCTAGGGATCATGGTGCTATCTCATGAAAAACATGAAGAGTACAGTATAAATCTGACACCTATAGGGGTAATGTGAAATTAATATCTTCCTAATACAATGCATTAAATACAAAAAGTTGTGACTGCCATAGTTGATTTGGCTTTATTATGTATGTCTGTTAATGGCTTGCCAAGAATTTAATATAGACCTGTCACTTCAGTGAGGCCAGATTAAGATTAGTTATTGTATTGAGGATTAAACCAATTGTCTCAGACCCTAAAATAAGTGGATGGGAAGAAATTCATAAGGAAAATGTTTCCTGTCCACCCTTTCCCCCTGCAGCCTGTGGAGGGTCAGCCATGATTTTTTGTGATTTCTCCCTCCTTCAGCAGCCTCCATCATACCCCATTCCAGATTGTTCAAGAGAAGCCCCTGACCCTCTAGAGAAGCTGGTAATGGCACAGGTAACTTTAGGGGAGAGGAAGGAACCTTTCCTTCTGTGAATTTCCTTCTGTTTGCTTATCTTAGAGTCCAGGCCATTGTAGGCATCTACTATTGAAAGCAAATGCAATAGAATTTGCATATTGCCATCTGTTTCTACAATTATGAGGAAATGCCATGGTCTAGTCAAGGTGCATACCTAGTATAATGGGAAAAGGGTGAAAGTAGTTTAAATAATACTAATTCAAACAAAATCATGGTTTTTTTTATTATATACTAAAGTTCTCTGCCATCAACTGGTACTCAAAACAGTATATAATGTTTTTTAAAGTCCAATTTACAATAAAACAATCTTAAAACATCACTTGAATATAAAATTCAGTCCATAAAAAAGACAGCTACAAATATATTAAAAATGTCCTGCAGTAAAGAGAATCAGCTCCAGTCACTCTCAACCATCATACAACTTTATTGAAAACCCATATTTTAACTAGTCACTCAGATGTTCTTTTTATAGATGAGCAAACCTATTGCATTCTTTATTGTTTCATTCTCGGTCTCCTGGCAGTCCATGACAGTCTGTGGGACTGGAAGTAGAATACCATATGGAATAGTAACAGAGTGATTGAAACCCTAGCTGGGCAGCAGAAGGGCATGAAAAAGTAGTGTAGCTCCTGCCGCATCTGCAGACCCAATAATAAATAAATAATTGGTTGTGCCAGCCATAAGGGGTGGTGTGCGTGTGTGCAGGCAAAAGCTTGCCCAAGGCTACTCCAGCCTATATCTGGCATAAAAGTTGGGTCTGGATTGGGCCCAATGCCATCAAGTGACAGCAATGGAGCCATCTCAGGATCCAACTGATTCTGGGCTAGCTCAGTTCCTCCCTACCTCCAGGACATTCCACTTCAAGGCTTTCTTCCAGCTATTGCCAGCGGGAAAGCAACCAGTGGTATTTCTGCCAACCTACCACATTTTTGGCAAGCAAAATAGAGCACACAGCAGATTGGGGGTGGTGGTGGATTGCATCCTAAGTCTTTATTCATTTCTCTGACCATTTGTACAATCTTAATGCACAAAGTAGTTGGTTTTTGTCATTGTCCACAACAATGTACAACAATGGAAGCAATTACCTAGGAAGGTGATGGGCAGCAGGGCAGCCACCTGTTGGGTGTACTTTAAGTTGATTCCTGCAATGAGCAGAGGGTTGGACTCTTATGACCTTTTAGACCCATTCCAACTCTACTGTTCTATGATTCCAAGATTGTTAAATGCATTGTAGAAGTTGGATCTTACAATTGTGGGAGCTGAAGGAATATCCATGTTCATAATATCCAACTTTCTGACTTGTGGCACTGATCCTTGTGATACTTTTCCAGTGTCATAAAAACAGAGGTGTTTTGAGTCCAATTCTTCAACATGGGAAACTTTTAGATGGAGTTTGGCTGATTGCTCTTGGACGTTTGGCAAGAATGTATGTAATGGCTAACTATAAGTCCAAAATAATTTGAGCCCGCCCAATATTAAATTGTTTTTAAAAGTTTAAAGGAATGCTTTCATTATAATATTTTATTGTCCTTGTAATTATAATTTGTATTTCTGTATCATATATGATAGATGTGCATAAAGGTATATGCATTAACCATACACACATTATAGAAAATGTTACCTATTTTATAACCCTTTTAAGAAAAAATGGCTGCCTTCAAGTCGTTTCTGACTTTCGGTGACCCTATAAATAGGGTGTTCATGGTAGGCTGTATTCAGAGGTGGTTTACCATTGCCTTCCTCTGAGGCTGAGAGGCAGTGACTGGCCCAACGTCACCCAGTGAGCTTCATGGCTGTGTGGGGATTTGAACCCTGGTCTCCCAGGTCGTAGTCCAACACTCTGACCACTATGCCACACTAGAAAAATAACTGTCTTTAAATACACAGCTAGCCACACTGACTGGTACACATATGCTGTCTTGAGGGAGTGTACAATATATCATCCCATTTACCAGTGGACTGCTCAGTTGCTCTGCTGCATCCTGTCTTGGTGCCATATTGCTGCATCTTATTGGCTGTTCCCCCCTCCATTTCCTCAGTCTTCTGCCTTCATCCACAGCTGTTATTATCTGCAGAAGGAGTCAGACCTAAACTTGCTTCCCTTTTCATTGTGATGGGGATGGATAAAAAGGATTAAAAGAGGAGATGTGTGGGACAGGAAGTCATGTGGGTGCTGATGCTTATCCTTTCCCATTGTATCAAATGGGCAAATTGTAACTAACAGCAAACAAACTTCATTATTCCTGCGCCCAAAGTGGCTGACATAAAACATAATAAACCAACAAAGCCACAATCATCAAGTTAAGAAAATGAAGCTAAAATAAGTCAAGATGAAACCCAAGCACCTAAGGCTGTTTGTTGTGTTTATTCCTCAACCCTGGAGTTCAGTATTTCAAGTCCTCTCTTCCTTGGCAGGTGTTTGTTGTTGGTCTTGATGGTAAAATGATTTTTTTTCTCCTTTAGTCTTAGCTTAGGAAATAGTTAATTAACAAACACATTTATTTATTTATTTTATTTCATTTTTAAACCGCCCATAGCGAATAGCTCTCTGGGCGGTGTACAAAAGATTAAAAGTACAGAAATACAAAATATCACAATAAATAAACTGAAACAAAGAGATTTAAAATTGTAACATTAAACGCTTTAAAATGCCTGGGAGCATAGCCAGGTCTTAACCTGGCGCCGAAAAGATAGAAGCGTCGGCGCCAGGCGTATTTCTTCGGGGAGGCTATTCCACAATTCGGGGGCCACTACAGAAAAGGCCCTAGATCGAGTAACTGTCCTCCGGGCTTCCCGATGGGTTGGTACCCGGAGGAGGGCCTTAGACGCTGAGCGAAGTGACCGGGTCGGTTCATAGCGGGAGAGGCGTTCCACAAGATACTGCAGTCCCACGCCGTGTAAGGCTTTATAGGTCAAAACCAGCACCTTGAATCTGGCTCGGAAGCAAATAGGTAGCCAGTGCAAACGGGCCAGAACAGGTGTTATATGCGCTGACCGGCTGGTCCTCGTCAGCAGTCTGGCTGCTGCATTTTGCACTAGCTGAAGCTTCCGAACTGTCTTCAAGGGCAGCCCTACGTAGAGCGCATTACAGTAATCCAACCTAGAAGTTACCAGAGCATGAACAACTGAGGCGAGGTCATCCCTGTCCAGATAGGGGCGTAGCTGGGCTACCAACCGAAGGTGGTAGAATGCATTCCTTGCCACCATGGCCACTTGCGCCTCCAGAGACAAGGAAGGATCGAAAAGAACCCCAAGACTACGAACCTGTTCCTTCAAGGGGAGTGTAACCCCATCTAGAACAGGGTAAGCATCCACCATCTGGGCAGGGAAGGCATTCACCAACAGTGTCTCAGTCTTGTCTGGATTGAGTCTCAGTTTATTAGCTCTCATCCAGTCCATTATCGCGGTCAGGCAGTGATTCAGCACATCCACAGACTCACCTGTAGAAGATGAAAAGGAGAAATAGAGCTGCGTGTCATCAGCGTACTGGTGGCAACGCACTCCAAAACTCCTGATGACGGCACCCAGAGGCTGCATGTAGATGTTAAAAAGCATGGGGGACAAAACCGACCCCTGAGGGACTCCACAATGGAGAGTCCAAGGAGTCGAGCAATGTTCCCCAAGTACTACCTTCTGGTGACGATCCGCCAAGTAGGAGCGGAACCACTGCCAAGCAGTGCCTCCAACTCCCAACTCCGCGAGTCTCCCCAGAAGGATACCATGGTCGATGGTATCAAACGCCGCTGAGAGATCAAGGAGAATCAACAGAGTCACACTCCCTCTGTCCCTCTCCCGACAAAGGTCATCATACAGGGCGACCAAGGCTGTTTCAGTGCCAAAACCAGGCCTAAAACCGGATTGAAACGGATCCAGATAATCGGTCTCATCCAAGAGCACCTGGAGCTGACCGGCAACCACCCGCTCCAGAACCTTGCCCAAAAAGGGGACATTCGCCACCGGTCTATAGTTGTTCAGGTCATCTGGGTCTAAGGAAGGTTTCTTTAAGAGAGGTCTTACTACTGCCTCCTTGAGGCTACTAGGGACTACTCCCTCACTCAAGGAGGCATTTATCACTTCCTTGGCCCAGCCGGTGGTAGTAGTCCTGCTAGCCTTCACTAGCCAAGATGGACAAGGATGTAGAGCAGACGTGGTCGCCCGCACCAATCCAAGTACCTTGTCCACTTCCTCAAGCTGCACCAACTGAAACTCATCCAATAATGAAAGACAAGACCGTGTTCTGGACACTTCAATGGATTCGTCTGTCATAACATCGGAGTCTAGGTCCCTACGGATGCATGCGATTTTATTTTGGAAGTGCCCTGCGATGTCGTTACAGCGAGCTTCAGATATTTCAATAGTATCTCGAGGACCAGAATGTAAGAGTCCTCGTACAACCCTAAAAAGCTCTGCAGGGTGGCAGAGAGATGTCCTGATAGAGGCAGCGAAGTGAAACTTCTTCGCCGCCCTTACTGCTTTTATATACGACTTAGTAGAGGCACTTACCAAAGCATAACTGCATCCGTCTGGAGTTCGTCTCCATCTGCACTCCAGCCTCCTTCTCTCTTGCTTCATCACTCTCAGCTCCGGGGTATACCACGGAGCTGTATGAGCTCTGCATCGAAGAGGGCGCGCGGGAGCAATCGTGTCAATAGCCCGGGCCATCTCCGTATTCCACAGTTCGACCAAGGCCTCGACAGGAGCGCCAGTACTATCAGCTGGAAAAACTCCCAGAGCCGTCTGAAAACCAATAGGATCCATAAGCCTCCGAGAGCGGACCAACTTAATAGGTCCCCCACCCTTGCAGAGGGAAAGAGTCGTCGTAAGTCTAAAACTCAGCAGGCGGTGATCTGTCCATGACAATGGAGTAGATGAAAAACACCCCACCTCCAGATCACCATTTCCATGACCAGTGGCGAAGATCAAATCAAGAGTGTGACCCGATACATGCGTTGGGCCAGTAACAAATTGAGACAGCCCCATGGTTGTCATGGAGGCCATGAAGTCCTGAGCCGCCCCAGATAAAACAGTCTCGGCATGAATGCTGATGTCCCCCAACACCACAAGTTTGGGGGACCTCAGCAATACCTCCGAGACTATCTCTGTCAGCTCAGCTAGGGAAGCTGTTGGGCAGCAAGGTGGGCGGTACACCAACAGGATTCCCAGTCTGTCTCCTTGACCCAGCACAAGGTGGAGGCACTCTAGACCAGTCGCCATCTGGACAGGATGCCTGGTGAGAGAGAAAGTACTCCTATAGACCACAGCGACCCTGCCTCCCCGACCCTCAGGTCTACCATAGTGCTGCACCGTATACCCAGGTGGACAAAGCTGAGAGAGAGCAACTCCTCCCTGCTCACCCACCCAGGTCTCGGTTAGACATGCCAGGTCGGCACTCTCATCCACAATTAAGTCGTGGACAAGGGAGGTTTTATTATATACCGACCTGGCATTCAAAAGCAGCACCTGGAGATCCAGCACCTGGAGATTAAATTTCTTAATTTCTTTCCACAACCAAATAGTTAGCCAGATTCACACATTATACATCCTTTTTGCTAGCCTCCTATTGTTCAGCTGGATGAAGACCATCTGATTCCACAGCAACTATATTGGTTGTGTATGATCTGTGTGCAGTGGACTCGTTAAGTGTTGGTGCAGGTGTAAGTGATGACAGATGCTATTTTAGTCTGGTCTGTGTCACTTCAGAATTTTTTTAGGCAGCAGAGAAAGGGGGAGAGAACCATTTAAACTCAAATAAATGTTCTAAGTCAGTGATTCCAAAACTTCCCCCTCCCCGGCCATTTGAAAATTGCTGAGGGTTTTGGCAGACCCATTAATGATTTTTCTGTTTGCTGTAGCAATTGTAATGCACTGTGCTAGATGCTGTATGAGTTTTAATTGTATTTTTACAGACACACTGCAGACCACCAGTGATCCATTGACTACAGTTTGGGAACCCCTGTTCTAAGTCAAAGTAGTGTTGTGATTCAGTTTATAGTCATGAAAAATGCTGTAGCCAGTTTAAGCATCGTTCACCCATCTTCATTTCTTTTGCTTCTTGTGGAATGAAAAAAAATGTATCTGTTGTCCTTTAGGTAGTAGTCCATTCTTAGACTTTTGTTAGAAGATAATGAAAATTACTTCTATTTTGTCAATAATAATTTAAACATCTAGTCTAACTTACTTTCAAAAGCAACATAATCAAAGACACATAACACTGCCCAGGTCAGGAGTCTAATTAATGTTTTTTAAAAATAAAGATGCACAACCAGGCAAGTTTGCCATTTTGTCTATGGCTTGTTTTGTAGAAGAAGCAGAGGAGAGAAGGTGAGGAGGGAACCCTCCTGTTTCTTGATTACATCCCACCCGCTCATTTTCTCCTTTTCTCCTTTTCTCCTTTGCTTTTGATTTTAGTGGCAGTCTTAACAAAATGTCAAGATCAATTTGAAGCATGGTTAAACTCAAGGTTTGCATTCTGCCAGCAGCAATTGTCCCTACAAACAATGCTATGTGTTCTTGTAACTTCAGAAGCTTTTAGAAGGATCATGGCAAGGGCAGCATCTAATGACTTTATTAGTATAGGGTTTCAAAACAGCCTCAGTAATTGTTCACATCTCTTTGTCATCTAGTCATAATTACTGCATAACATTGTTCAGGGTTGCACTTGTGAATGGTTTCCTAATAGCAATGATATGAAGAAAAAAAGAAAGGGATGAAAGGTGATTGTCTCTTCACGCAGCCTGTATTCAGATAAAACAGAAACTAATTGTAATGCTTAATACGTCCACTAAACAAGGAAAATCCATATTTAAACATATGTACACTTTGAGATGACACCCTGTTAGGAGTCTTGAAATATGTATGAAAAGGACACAAAGGCCTCCATACGTAGGGTACAAAAGTTGTGATTGATGACCTAAAGGTTTCTGAGTGTTATGTTTGGACACTAAAAGTGTCCAAATTTTCCCTCCTTTGTTCTAGTTTTGTTTAAATTTTTCAAGTAACATTGCGTGCTACTCATATTCCCTAGGTACTTTTCAACAAATTAACATGCACAATTGGGACAGTGAAAAGTAGAATTTAGAGGAAAATGTATTCAGTGTACAGACCTCATCCTATTCTATAAATCACAAGAGCATAGGGCTGAGAGCATAGGATTTGGATGCTAGGCTCCCAGTAAGAGCAGTTTTTACCCTTGCTGTCTCCTTTGTTTGGACAATACAGCCATTAATTATGCTGTACCAGTGTTCTTGGGGAAGTCTTTGCAGGACCTTCACAGGATATTTTGCTGCCTGGTGTGAAGATACTTCTCCCCCCCCCCATTCCATGTACAGAATCTGACCAGATTCAGCCCAGTGTCATGAAGAAGATATCAGGGAGGCAGGAATTACATGGTTCCCTAGCAGGGATGGGGGAGAAATTCGGTTCAGTTTGCATTTAATACAATAATTTCTGAAACAAAACACAAACTGAAAGACAGCCATCCTTGAAAATTTGCACTTCTCCAAATTTTGCAATGTAGTTCTCAGTCAAGAAATGTGTATAAAAATGCATATACTGGGGTAAAGTGTGCATATAAATGTATATATTACTAAAAAAATAATTCACCATTGCATAATGTTAGGGGGAAATTGCATACAAAATGTGTATATTAGGAGACATTTGCACTAAAATGCTGATGAATCTTCATAAGGACTTTTTAAAAGACTGTGAACTGAAGTGGAAATGTGGAGAACTGAAGATTCGAAAAATGAGAAACTGAGAAAAGCCACACTTGACATCCCTAGTCCTTAGCTCCTCAGCTCCTCATCCTGAGTGCTTTGCAGAGGCTCTTTTCCATAGAACTAGTGCAAGTCTACACTGTGAATGATATATGGAGTGGTTGTTTAGAACAGTTTTTTAGAAGTTGGATGTAGCAGAAGTATGTAATAGAGTACCATTTGCTCTGGTAAGGTTGCTGTTTTAGTTATGGCACAATCCTTGGCTTGTACCACAGAAGGATAGGTAATTCTGCCAGGAGTATGCAGACATCATTGCTCTTGAAATGATTATGTATGCAGAATATTTAGTCTCTGATTAAGGGTGCAGTACAGAAATTCCACTGTCCTAGTATTGCATCTTCCTCCATGCCATATAGTGGCCTCTGTCCTGGGGTCCTGCATCCCAGCCCCTCTATGGCAGATGTTGTCAGGAAAGGGGAGCCATTGGTTTGCAACTCTTCACTGTGAACTGTTCATACTACTCCAGCCTTGGTGATATGTTGCAGTGCTGCTGAGCGATTCAGTGCTTAGGAACCAATGAATGCCTGCTGGTATTCTGCTCCCTGTGGTGTTTCTATATGTTAGGAGACTGCCATGCAGCAATGAATGCCTGCTCTAAAGTTTCGGGCCAGTTTTAGATAAATGGAAAATCAACATCTAGAAGATAAAAAGTCCTAAAGCTATATTTATGAAAACTATTTAAAGGCCTTTCCCCCAAAATAAGTTTTTAGTGCACAATAAATATTAACTTCTCACATTTTGCTCAAAATCCATGTGTCTTTCTTCAGGATTATGTTCTGTTGAGTAGATATCACTCTTTCCTTGTGTTAAGTGCGTAACAGATTTGTGGATCACCAATGGAATTGCTGTCTAGCATATTTTTGCTTGGAAGCTACAGCCGTGCCCTTGGTATTTCTCTGATATAATTAGCAATGACTTACAGGACTTCTCCACCATCATGCTGTATATTGTAGGATTTTTTGTTTTGTTTTACTGTTTTAATTCTTATATTGATACTTTGGAGATCATACATTCATCTTCTGTACAATTCCAGTGCATTTAACTAGTTTCCCTCTCCCCTTCAATAAACTGACTTGCCATTTTATGATCATAGCCATCAGAGTAAAGGATGCCTCACTCCCAACCTATTACACAGAGCAGCAATTTCCAAACTCACACACACACACACACTGGTCATAGAGCAGTGGTTCCCAAACTTTTTCTCCCATGGACCACTTGAAATTTGCTGAAGGTCTTGGCGGACCACTTAAATGACTTTTCTGCCTATTATAGCAATTGCAGTGTGCTGTGCTAGATGCTGTATGATTTTTAACTGTATTTTATTGCTGCTTTTATTTCTTATTTATTGTATTACAGTTTGAAAACCAAATTGTAATACAATAATATATGATACAAGAAATAAAAGAAGCAATAAAATACAGTTAAAAATCAATATGAATGTTTAATGTAATGGAAGTGCTATCTTCCATCTTCAACCACAAATCTACAGACATGTCGTGGATCATCTGAATGAATCTTGTGGGCCACTGGTGGTCTGCAGACCGCAGTTTGGGAGCCCCTGACATAGAGGCAGGATATTGCACAGTCGCCATTGAAAAAAATAGTACAGAAGGCTCTCAGTTACTAGATTAAAATTAAGGCAGTCTGGTGTAGTTGCCCAGGGTCTCATAAGGTCTTAACCCCTTACTTTTTTGGAAGCCAGGTCCCAGCATCCTATAAGATAAACGTGTAGACACTGAATTCAGTAATTCAAGCAATATCTCTGACTGTGAGGCGTCCTTCCCTGGCTCTCCCTGTCAGGTTCCTACCTGCTCGTGGTTACTGCCTGTCACTAGGCACCACCAGGGACTCCACCAGTCCGGACCGCACTCTCTTCTGGTTTACCTATCCGCTCTAGCACAGATCTCAACAGATCCCCCTGCTAGGCAACCACCAGTAACGTCCCAATACTAATATTCCCAGAGACTCTGAATACTGGTATTGTTATTCTTTTCACCGCTGCCACCATTTGTTACAGTTCCCCTTCAGCCTTGGTCATTACCTTACCCTCCCTTCTGGTCTGTAAAACCCCAGCCAAGGATCAGGCCTTTGGTAAACCAAATTAAGTATTTATTAAAGATAACAAAGCTAACAAGATTAACAAGATTTCTTCTTAAGGCACATAAGCATATGGTTTTACTCAATACTAATCCGAACTCCACCTCCCTCCTGGTAAACAACTCTCTAAACCCCACCAAGCAATCCACTCTTTCTCTTCTCCCCCCCAGATTCCACTCTCACTCTTCCTTTTATACATTCAGCCATTTTAAACACTCAGCCAATCATCTCGCATTCTACTGCCCATTCACTCCCCCTCTTTCACTCCACTTACCATGTATCTTCTAAAACAACAACACTTACCATATATACATTAATATAGGAACATCACACTGACAGCGAGAAAAGGCAGTCAAATGGTGACAATGATAGAGAAGCAGAAAGCAATATTCCAGCCTGGCCAGATTATTTATAATCTTAGAAAGTTGTATAATTCTCACGTGAATCTGCCGCTACATTATTGAAGGCAATATGTTCCCTTAAGACCCATACATACATAATTTTTTTGTTTAAAATAAGCCCCTTTAAATTAGGAGTTGTAATACAATGTAGAATCATGTGGTATTCCATCCCTGCATGAGAACACCAAATTAACACCAGTGTGTTTTCACATCAAGATAGGTATCAGGTTGTGGACATAAAGCTATATTTGGTTGGTAAAAAATCTGCTGCAACTGTCACCTCCTAGAATTTTATCTGCATCTTGCTTAGCATATATTCAATACACACATCATTAACAGCACAGTCCTGTGCATGCCTACTCAGGAATAAGTCCCATTGAATTCAATTCAACTTACTCCCAGGAAAGTGTGTATATCATTGCAGCCTCGGTCAGTCGATTGCTGTCCTGTGTTGAGATACTCATATGAAATGATAAAATGTGATTTTTTTATAGAACTGTGCATCATGATTTTATTAATAGCGGTGTGGCCTAAACATCTTCAGTGTCAAGTCCTTTCATTGCTCAGACTTGCAGAGCAGAAGGTGCAAAAGAATAGGATCCTGTGGTGCTATTTGTGAAAGAGCTCTGATGCAGAAGAGTGGTTGCCTGTTGCTGACCTCTGAAAAAAGAGTGAAGGCATTTGGGCACAATTCTATTTGCACATATAAAAGCCTACAGCTGCATCAGTAATATCTCAAGGATTCTGGTATCAAAATCACAAAGACATATAACAGAATCCGTGTGGATGCTTGACCTTTGCTTATCAGGAGGGTTCAATAAACGACGAGATTATTGTGCCTAGGTTGTCAAAGTATGGAGTTTTGCAATCGGGCATTGCAATGGCTAGCTTTGTATTTGCAGAGAGAGCATAAGAATGTGCTTACTTGGATCGTTCTATACTGAGTCAGGTGCCCCTCATGCTGGAGGAACTACTAGTATTTAAAAATCCCTCACAGTTGGACGCAGAGCCTCTGATCTACTATGAACAGGTTACAGCTTTAATGTCAGGGATTACTCTAGGATTTACAAGGGGGATAGGCTCCCTTGTAAGTTTTTTGCTACCTCACACGTGAGTGAGCCATAGTTGTAAGGAACACAGCAAAGAAATTATCACAGTGGATTAACTCCTGTATTTGAAATGTTCAAAGCCATCACATTATTTTTTTTAATTTTTTTAAATGCTTCCCTCTTCCCTTTTCCTTCCACTGTCTGAACTATCTAGTAGGCACCAGAGAACTGGGAGAAATGAGATGTTTCAGTCAGCAGGCTGAGGCCAGAGCCTCATCACCATAACTCTTTGGGCATAGGCAGTAGGGAAAAAAACTCAACAGTGATTTTGCCAGTCTTCCACTTGCTCAAATGAATTATGCTAGACTCACCTTTACTTGTTTTTAGTTGTGTAGATTTGTAAAACAACACAGTACATGAACCAAATTAACATACTCTTCATGGTTCTCAAGACCAGTTTATGCATTAATTCCCACCTGTTGTTGCCACATCAAAACCTTCCCCTGCAGGGGAGTAACATTTAAATGCCTCCATTGTGCACAGTGTTTGAATTATGTTTATATGCATAGTTTTTGAATTCTGATATCAACTACTTCATGGCTGTGTGACGCTAGTGTGAAAATGTTCCACACTTGTAGACTGATGCAAAAGTTAGAGATCTTTTAAGGATGACACCCATCTATCCCCATATCAGTAAACTACAAGATGCAACCATGGACAGTAAGTAACATGTAGGATAGTCCTCAGTGACTTACACCAGGATGGGGGCTATATATGTCTGTAATAATGAGATGTGTTTAATAGCTTCCACCTTAAGGTTATATATTCTACTGAAATGAGGCCAATGGAAACTCAAAGTTGACTCTAATTTGTTTTCAAACTTTAACAGCTCTCAACAGCAACCCTAGTTTTGGCTTCTCTTATTTGTCATCTTAGGTTTCTGAAGTGTAGATGTTGAGATTTTTACCACTGATATGAAAACTAAGTGTCATGATTTTGTTTTGGATTTTGATATCAAATGCTTCTCAGCCTGTGACATTTTAATGCAGTTTGTCTTTTCAAATAGATTTACCTTCTAATGCATGAGACAACAGGATTTTGCTCATCAGACAGTGCATACATTTCAGATCAGTTGTTACCTAAAATATTATCATAAGGCATAAGAAAACACATGATTTAAGTTGCCTTTTGTGAACATAATTAAGAATTAATAAGCCTGTACCAGTGGCTAGTCCTCCGAATTTCCACTGTTTTGCCTTTTGTGACCTGTGTTATTAAAAGTCCATTATTTTTACAGACTTTATTAAATTGGATCTTATTAAAGCATTCTATATTTGCATTTGGTCTTTCATAATTCATTATTATTATGACATTTACTTTTTACCATCAGATCTGAAAACATATCATAAGCTACCCTTTTCTCTTGAAAGAAATGCTAATTTCAAACAGTCCTCTAATGGAAGAGAAAAGCTTTATCAGTTTTTTCATTTATTCAAGATCGTGTGAAGAATACTAATGTCAGACTTCAGTATGCTAATAGATGAAGGCTGTTTTTGGCCAAAAGCTTAGAATTATTGTTTTTAGACTACACTAGTAAGTATGAAAGTGAATAAGGCTGGTTTTATATCCAAAAACATAACTCTTGAGTACGTCCTTGATTTTTATTGCTTCTGCTAATTAACTTACTGAAAGTTTTATATTGAGATATTATCTCTAGGTGTAAGGTAGTATATATATGTTTCATAGTGAAAACCTCTACATCCACAGTTTTTGTTATGTACTTAATTCTTTTTGTAGATTTTTCTTTCTCTGAACCACTTAGTTTTAGCTGTTGATACTTGGCAAAGGGTACAATCCATGAAACCTCAGATTCAGATTAATATAGTCATATTTGATTGCTTGTACAATTAGTAGAAATTTCCCTTGGATGAAAAGACTAAGGTTGAAACACAGCAAAAGTTAGCTTTGCTTACGTGTGGGATCTAGTTCAGTTACCCATTCAATACAGTGCAACTTGTGTGGTAATTTCAGAAGTGGTGCTTCTGTGAAGTAAGGTGAGTTGCCTCAGATGCTAGACTTGGTTCCATGCTGTTTTGTGCCTAACATTTTGATGTGTTATCTGCACAACTTCATGCACAGCAACAACAGCACAGAGAAACTTTTAGAATGGTACTGTATGTTTTGTCGTGATTATATTGTATTAGATTTGTCTTCTAAGGATTCAAATGAAAGCATTGTTGCTTTGAGCCTTGTAGCTTATTCTGGGATGGTGCACATGTAGCAGTCATAGCTGACAGTCTAGCCACCCTCTATGACCCAGTTGTATTCATGCTGACAGAGAAATGAGAATCACTGAGTTCAATCGGGCTTACTTCTAAGTCAGTTTGTATATGATTGCAGTCTTAACTGCTTTCTTTATCTTTGCTGCTCTTGCTAAACAGGTGGAGCTTGGGGCGCAGTTTTGTTTTTGAAAACTAGGAACAGTATTCAGAGTGCTAAGAAGATATTTTTTCCCTGTCTGAGTGAGAGATTTATCTTAAGGAAACTGAGAAGATTATGAGTATGGCACTTGTATCCTTTTTAAATAACAGAAAGTGGTACTTCAGTCTGTTTCTTCCACTTCTTTAAAACTGAACAAAAGTCAGTGTTGAAATTCTGTTGACTCTTGAAAGATTTGCTAAAATGGGAATAGATAATCAAAAATACTTCAGGAGATTCAGTGAACCAGAGGCTACCATTACATGGTGACTTCTCTGTTGCAGTACCCTGGATGCCAAAAACCCTCCCTGTAGATATGTGGTTGCTCCCTTGTTGGCAGCCACCAATTAAAGTTTTTCTTCTTCTTCAGGCCTTTAGGGGTTAAAAATTACCTGGAATATAACTCTATAAGGAATTGTCATATTTAACCAATAACTTTATTTACTCTAAATAAAGGTATTACACATAATCAGCCAGACTGATTATAGATGGCACCAATGTATAAAATTATGTTGTGTTAATATATATGTGCAATACCTTTAGATTAATCTACACAGTTACTGGTTATATATGAACATTCCTCAACATCACTTGCAGACACTATCAACTAGGCTCCAAAAAGGGAAAACTTTGAAGCACTCTTTCACTTGGAACCAGTTGTCAGTCAGTCCTGAAAATATTTTAGCAGTTGAAGAAGTTGCTCCTGTTGAAGGAGGTTTGAAAGAAATAGTAAAGCTACAGTCCTTGCCTAGTGGCCAGAGATTTCAGCGGTGCCACGGTAAAGCAAAATGCTCCACAAACAAATGTAAGTGGAGGAATATGAATGTACTCTGCACCTCAAAATGTCATGACAGCCAACTCTGTTGGAACAAGAAGTGACAACTCACCATGAAGAAGTAAAGGGAGTATTGAAAGTGCTATTTCCATATTGCATTCATATATGTTCTATAATCAGTTACAGAATTATATTCATTACAATTTGAAACATTATACCATTTTGAAATGTTAAATAACTTAGTCTTGTTTCTTTAAGATAAAGTCATTCTGAGTATTTCCCAAAATTCCTGTATATTCTGTGTAAGCAGTAACAATTTTTCAAAATGTTCAGCTATTTTATGATCCCATTTCAAATTTGAAATGATAGCTAAAGAAATGTTCTCAGTACCGCTAACATCTGGGGGGAGACTGTTACTGTGTTTTGTTACTGTTTTCCGTGATATTTTTAAGGAGGTAAACAATAAATCTACAATGTTTTTAATTCCCTGTATTGAAATGGAAGTTGTTTGTGGAATTTTAGAAATGTTCTCATATTGACTGGAAAATGAATTCTCATTCTCTTATCATTCAGTGACTATGCATATAGCCTGTGTTTCTCACCTTCCAACATCAGCAATGTTGGCAGAAAAGACAGCAATAAGAATGGGAGTGAGCAACATTTTTTTCCAACCATAGATGAATTCCCTTAGCGGTAATCTGTCAACAGTGGGCAGAGCCAAAACTCCTAGTGGGTACAGCCAGATGTATCTCACACTTTTCCCTGCTGAGTAACACTTCCTCAGTTGGTTAGCTCTTCTCTCCATTGTGTTCCCAATGATGATTGAGCCCATGCTGCTAGGAAGCTTTCCCCCAAGCTTATGACAGTTGACCTGGGGGACAATTTTAATCAAGATCGTGGGAGGGAAATGTGCACACTTCCCTCTTCATGGACAGATTATGTGCACATTCTCCATGAAGCCTGAGGAATGTGCACAATGACTGGTTATTATGCACATTAACCCCTCATCCTACATTCCCCTTAACATATATATGCATCCCACTTTTTGCCAGGCAACAGACCTCCAAAATGGCTGACAATAAGTGGAAATTAACATATAATAAACAGAATATTCTTTTAAAGGCAGTGGTTACTTATGAATACTCTGGGAGATGAAGATGGAAAATGGCTACTCCTGAGCCTTTTGATGCTGCTGGTGGTGCAGCTGTTCCAGCTGCTGCCCTTTGAAGGTTCCAGTGACTATAGGGAAGAATAGCCCTCTTCCCAAAATATGCTGCTCAACAACCAGGGCCAGATAGCAGCAGACATTTTTGTCCCAGTGAGAGAGGGCATCTCCTCATCTAGGCAGCCGAATCATCTACAGCTTCTGGCTCTTCCCAGTGGCAGTCTAGATGAAGGCTTGAAGGGGGGTGGAATTCTAGAAAATGGCTTCTCCCCAGGCTTCAGATGCTGTGATGTTCTTGATGTGGCTTTTCCAACAAAAGTACCCTCTAGTAACATCTTTTTGGCATGAGATTGGTAACTTTTTGGCATGAGATTAGTGATTAAACTTCAGAAAATCTTGCCTTTTAAGACAGTTATTCTAGGTAATAAAAAGTGGAGTGGTGTGTATACCTTGTAAGTGCTTGCTCTAAATGCTGTTAACAGCCAAATGATGATCTGGACATCAAGAATTCCATCAGATATGAGTATGTGACAGTAGTACATTCTTGACTTGGCACTATATGAAAGGGGAATTTACTGTAGACATGATTCCTCAGATACCTTTATAAATGGAGCAAATATATAGGAGCATACAAAGATATATTATTAGAGGAGAAGGAATTTACTAATATCATTTAGCACTCTCTCACCTCCCCCCTTTCCTCTTATTTGTTCTTTATTTTAGCAATTTTTTAGGAGTGAGTAGACTCCATATTTATTCATCTCTTAACCTCTTTAACTTGGCTGTGAGTGTAAAGGCACGCTGTGCCTGCTAAGAAATTTGATTTGTCTTGCCTTAGGATTGCTGTAACAGGATAATCATATTTCTGAGAGTCTTCCTTTTTGCATATTCAAGAAGACCCAATTGTTTAATACAGGACTTCCCAAACTGTGGTCTGCAAACCTTCATTCAGGTGGTCCACAGCATGTATGTAAAAATACAGTTAAAGCACAGTGCATTGCAATCGCTACAACAGGTAGAAAAATCAAGTGGCCTGCTAAGACCCTCAGTAATTTTCAAGTGGTCTGTAAGGGGGGAAAGTTTGTAAACCACTGGTTTCGCAATGATAGAAAAATAAACTGTGATGATAGAAAAATAAACTGCAGACTGCATCATCAGAAGGCTTGTTAGAAAATAATACTCTGAATTTCATTCTGCTGCAGAGTAGGTTAGTTCTACTGTGCACTCTAGAGTGGAACGTGCTATTTGAGCCTTGAAATGACTGTTTTTTCATGGGTTGTGTCTAAAGGCTACTGCTTATTCCATTCACCTCTTTTGTTCAAAGAAAAAATAGTTTGCATTGGTGCATTTATTATTTCAAAATGTGATATTTGTTTTTTTAGTATGAGAATCAACTTGCTCCAGCATGAAACTTGATAGCTCTAGATATGATATAAAACTGATATATAGTATTAAAGGGATTGAGGGATGGGATAAAGGGGGTTGTTACTGATATTCATATGGTTACAAAGTGAACAAGCATGACTTTTGAACCTTGATAATTTAGTCAAACTCTAATAACTCTTTTTTCTTTAATAAAATGAACATTGGTTTACAAAAATCCCATCCTCTTTTAAATATTTCTGTTCTTTAGATTTCTAACGATGTGCACAAGACACTTCGGTAGTGTTGTAGCTCAAACTATTCGAACTCAGAAAACAGATCAGTTTCCACTGTTCCTGATTATTATGGGGAAACGATCATCGAATGAGGTGTTGAATGTAATACAAGGTATAGTTTGTGTTCTATTGGGCACATATTCCTTATTGAAACTTTCAAATGTATTGGCTGCCAGTTCTCTCTAGATTATAATTACTCATCTTTAATTCAGCAAGTACTTTTTAGTGAAATGTAAAATACAGTGCATTTATACTGTACTCATTTGCCATTACTACTGTCTATGCTGATTAAAACTGGTTTTGCTTACTCTTTGCATACAGGAGTGTAGTGTAATTAGTGACTAAGAATGGACTTTATTTTGCATGCTTACCAGCAAACATACCAAAAAGTGAAAACAACTGACAGATTAGTGAATGGTGAGCTTTCTCTAGCTGGAGCTTTAGAAAAAGGAATTTGTTGTCCCAATATTAAAATTCCTTGTGAGGAAGGTGGAGAGTTTAGGTTCATTGGTAGTAGATCCTGGTTAAAATCTCCAGCTATAAAACTGATTTGAGTAACATGCATAGGATTTTACTACAAAACAAAGTCCCATTGAGTTCAATGAGACTTACTCCCTATAAAGTGTGTTTAGGATTAAAGTCATACAGTGCAATACTGTACACATCTACTCAGAAGTAACCCCCTGGTCATCAGTGGGATTTACTCCCAGGTAAATGTGTGTATAGGATTCCAGGCTTAGGGACCCAGGCAAGTTATCATGGGCTCTTACTGGGAGGAAGGGTGGGATATAAATCAAACAATAAATAAATAAATAAATGTCCCATTTTAGCCTATCTTATAGCATTATTGTGAGAATTAAATGGGATGAAGATATGCTATAACCATCCCAGAGTCTTTGATGTTTTAAGTCATCGAATTCAGGAATCTTGGAGAATCCATAACTTGAAACTCTAAAATTTTGAAATGTTGCTGATTTCTGAGATTTTCATAATTGAAGGAGTCTGCCTGAATACATTTGAGGACTAACAAGGGCCTAATCCAATCAAAGCTGTGGCAGCCTGATGTTTTATTATATAAAGTCCCTGGTAGTGTCTCTCTGTACTCTTGGTGTTCACTCACAGTTGCATCAAAATTGTTGATAGTACTTCTCCAACAACAGGAAGATAATTTAGTAGGCTTGTTGTCCAAGATACCTGAGTTGCTGAAAATTGGACATTTGTGTATCTATGGCCTGAAATTCACAATGCAAAATTTCACAATGCCAAAAGCAGCAGTATACCAGTAGAGAGCAAGCAAAACCTCACTTGGAATAGAATGGTGAGATAGGTGAAACTATCTTTAGTCCAACTTGCATTGGGAGAGAAAGAATTGGTAATGCCACCCATGAATTAATACCTGACAAGTCATTCAATGGAATGGAGAGTGCAATATTCACCTTCATGCATTTTAGTAATATTTGGATTAATATGAAGGATGGGGGGATTTCAAGGGACAGCAGGCTATGTTTACTACTATTTGAAATGTAATAGAAAAGTGTTGAAGAATTTGGATACAATAGGAATTACCCTGTGAAAAGTGTTTTGTGATAATGCCCTCAAATTCTTTCTTCTGTGAAGCTACCCTGAATTTTATGCAGTACTTTGACTGTATTTTTAAGGGATGGTAACTAACCAGCTACTTTAAAGAAACAACAACAAATATTTTTCTTTCATTTTCTCTTCCTCTTTAGTGATCTTGACTTTGATATTTTCTCAGATAGGAAACTCAACAGAAAGCATCACTAATCAGTTCATAATAAATGCTTTCCTTTTAGCTTATGTTTACACTTTTTGGAAAAATAAGAAACTTGGAGTAAAAAAACCTGATAAACAAAACTATTCTAAGAACCTAATCTAATTTTCTTATTATGACTTATAAAAAAACCAGCTAGGTATTCCTTTTGGATTAATTCTAGAATGACTTTCTGTTTTTTTAATAACTTTAATAATATGAAGTTCAGCTATCTTTCTTTGTTGCTAGGTAACACAACAGTGGATGAGCTAATGATGAGGCTGATGGCTGCAATGGAGATCTTCAGTGCTCAGCAGCAAGAAGACATCAAAGATGAGGTGAGAACTGGATGTCGCTCCAGACATCTAGTGAATTCGAATAAAAACCCTTCCAGACAAATTTAAAAAATTGTTTTAGCACTATATCTGTTCTAGCCCCAATTCAGAACCAGTTGCATTTGGTGTGACCTAAGGATGCTAAGGAAAACAGGACTCCTGCAGCTTCAGTAGTTGTATAAAGAGGAAGTGTTAGAAGCGTGTCACTGCAGAAGCAAATTCACCTGACATAATGAGCTCTCCTGTACAAGTAGACAGGAGACCTTTTCATCAGGTCACCCTAATATCACGCTGCTCTATCCCAATATAATGGACATGGGTGATGGACTATCACCTGTAACTTTCTAAAAGAAGATGTCAGAGTAGATGTGAACTTCACTGCTAGAAATAAGTATATAGCCTTCAAATATATAAAAAAGGAAAAGGTTCATTATATTATATGTTACTGAGGAAGGGGAGCTTTGGCAGGTGTTTGCTTCTTTTTAAATGGGAAAAATAAACATTTCACATTGAAATGCTACAGCAGTGGACTGCTGAGCTAAATCAGTAAGAAGTGCTGATAAAACACACAGTAAACATTCACAAACTGCATCATAGTCTAACAGGCATTTGTGGCACTTATGTCCTTTCATAGTATTTGCAATAGTAATGCAATGACAAAATATTGTCGTTGAGTACTGGGAAAAGTTCTCTCTTGAAAAAAGCATTTGAATGTGCAAAACAATTATTGCATCAGAATAATTATCTGGAAAGACCGAAGTAGGGATTGCAGTATTAAAAACTTGTTTTGCTGTGTATATTGTTGTTCCTGTAATAATGAAAACTTGTTAAATGTAAAAAAGGAAGAAAGTATGTCACTGGTTCTAAATAATAAGGGGGAAATTGGAAATAATAAGGTGTAAGAAACATCTTACATCAGAGTAATAAGGACCTTTCAAATAATCAAAGCAGTTTCTTATATAGGGAGAATATTCTTGACATTTCTTTCTTAGTTTTCATTAGGATTTTTGGCTTTAAGCAAAACTTACCATTTTTTCTTTCTTTCCTACCTTTACAATAAAAAAAAATAGAAAAACAAACGTACTTGTACTCTAGCAAAGCTACTTTTAAGTAAATAATTATAAAAATATACACTACTATAGAGGTCTCTTTCATATAAACTAAATGAGCAAGTGGAAGTATGAGGTTTTCTAGAACTGTCAGTGTTTCAGTTATACAAAAAAGTAGACACAAGACAGGTATATATTAATGAGATGTTTATCTGTTACTCTAAATTGGAAATGACATTTGCGAGTAATGAAGTACTTAGTTAGGAATTTGTAATAATAGGTGTATTGCTATTCAAGATTATTGTTATCCTGGTTGTAGATACATGGATTGACAGTAATGCACTAAATACATTCTTCAGCCGTTTAAATCTTGCTTCTCATTAGTACAAGATTTGCTGATTATTTTGTGTCCTAATCTGAATGTATGCTATCTGCATTTATATCTACCATATCCATTTTCTTTCTCTACTTGTTTCACCAAAACTCAGAGAATGAAAATGACTAATAGAAATTTTAATTATGAGAGTTGCAAAATTCAATATCAATGCCATAATGTCATTAAATTTTATTGCATTTTAATAGGAAGAATGAGATTTTTTTCCCTGAAAACTCTAACAATAAGGTCCCAAATGACTCAACTGTTGAGCATATAACAGACAGCTAAGTGAGTGGGATTCAATGGTGCTCTTGCACTCATAGAAGGGTTTTCAACCAACAGATCCCTCTGTAAGTGGAAGAAAAGGGGGGCTACAGCCCCCAGTCCCCCTGAAAATCAGCTCCAGAAAGTTTAGGGACTTTCCAGAACAGGATGGAAGATGATAGTGGGGGCTGCCAGGGGAAGAGTAAATTTGCAAAAATTGCCTCTCCTTCAGTTAGCAGAGGTGTCCCCTGGATCAAAAGCTCTTCCATGAATCAAAAGCTCTTCCATGGGCACCAGCTGGATTCTACCCTATATTGGTGTGCAGTTTTTACAATTGTGGTTGCATCTTTTAAATTGCTGGAAACTATTTGTACCCATGCAAAGCATCATTAATAGAGATGTATGATGTAATCCAACATCCCATTCCTTTTTACCTTGTGGTTGCCAGGAATAAGATAATGCAGGATAGTATTTCAACCAATAAATTCTATTTTAACAGATTGTGATTCTCCATGTATTAAGACTGTTCTCTATATTAGACAAGATGATAGCAGACCCATGTTTTGGGCAGTGAGACTCTGGTGCTATAGCCCCTACGCAGAATATTTTCTGCCTTATACAGTCTTATTTTCTGCCCTGCAGTTAGTGAAACCAGGTAGATTAGCACTAGCACTGTTGCTGTCTGTACAATATTTATTTATTTGTTTATTATTTAATTTGTATCCCGCCCTTCCTCCCAGCAGGAGCCCAGGGCAGCAATAGGGATGCTAGTTATACTCCGGTATATTTTATTTATTTCTGTGCCACCATGTTTTAAAATATCAGGTCAGTTTACAATATGAAATCATAAAATACAATTTTAAAAATAAATATAAATATTCTAATGGAGGAGGAAAGACTCTGCAGTGTGCCATGGTGGACTGCTGCTAACTGGGCAGCTCCAATTTTTAAAAATTGGAATGGCTGAGATCTTAACTAGGTAAAGTAATGTGTCAAACAGGTAGTGTGTAATAAAACAATCTGTACATTATTTAAAGAGGAGGCGTTGGCATGTGAAAAAAAATATTGTCTTTTAGTGGTTTTCTAGCTAACATGTAACTTGTTTTATATAGACCTTATTCTTGACAACTTGTATATAACAGCACGACCTTTTTTCTAGTGAAGAGCTTAATGTGTTTACATGAACATTCTTTCAAAATGTGACAATAGCAAGCAGGATACAGATTCCGGTTTCTGTTACTGTTTTCCTAGTAGCAACAGTAAGTCATCACAAACCACAAAAAGATAAACAGTAAGTTCTTCTGAGGTTTTGGGGTTGTTATTTTTTAAAGTCAACATGTATATTTTTATTGTGCGTTGAGGCACAGAAGATGGTTCTGTATGTATAAACAAGACATATTTTGGGTCTGTGCAGGGGGAGGAAATATCAGCAATGAGCCAGTATGCACATTTTGGACATTACCTTTTTTGTAGATTTCTACATTGCATGCTAAGAAATCTTCAAATGACAAATAGCTTTTTTATTTTAGCAAGTCATGTAATTTAGTCAGCCCCACAACGGTGACTTCCCAGAATTTTTGAGTAGGATGACAGTAGTAGGATATGGGTACTTGATGGGAATACAAGAGCTCTTAGAGTCCTGCAGATCCTTAGCTGCCCCTGATATACCATGTTTCACCACCACTGACAGAACACCATCAGTGGGACATTTGCACTGACAGAGCTTTCTGTGTTTGTACCAGGGATCCTCTGGCAGCATGAATGCCATCTTGCCAGTGGGCCTTCCACACCAATTAGCACTTACCTGCATCCAAAGGGACTCCAACTAGACTTCTGCTGACTTTAGGATTGCACCCTGTATACTTGTAGACTACATTCTAATATATTGATCTAAATTGGCAAGGTTTTCCTGGCAGTAGCATCCTTGAGAAAATGTGAGGCATTGGCCCTAGGCAGACTAGTTTTAATTGAGAAACATAATGTCCTTTAGTCACAAAATGTTACTAGAGACCTATCTGGGAGCTCCAAGAGAAATGGCAGTCATTTATTCAGCCTTTTGTGTTTGAGGACTGTACAGTGTTAAAAAGACATGTCCACAGCTTCATTGTTCACATTTGGCTTTTAACTTGACTGTTGAGTGATGATCCTAGTATTGCATGATAGTCAAGAACAGAGCCTGAATTTGTCACATATGAAACTAATGAGAAGAGATCAGTGATTAAATAATGGTATTACAATTCAACACACCTGTTTTGAGCCTCCTTATGCATTTTTTCCTTTCTTGCCTGAGGAGGAGACTTCTGAATGGATTACAGTAACACTTTTTGACAAGCTTATACAGGGTGGAGTTCCTATGTACTGACAGAGCCCATTTAATGATGTCTCGATAATGCATTCTTTTTATTTTTGCTGTCAAAATTTATTACTGTAAAAGCATTGACTGTTACACAGCTGGTCTGACTTGTCCACATTTTTTAAGTTAAGTAAGAGTAGGTCTAACATAATGTTTATTTTTCTTGTTATGCAACATTTAATCCTCGTTGCTTTAGGATAAGATTCATGGTAGGTATATATTGTCCTAGAGTTGCTTGAAAAAACTTCCTTTGTTTGCAAATCCCGCTTGAAAATCTCTATTCACTTTGACTTCCCATCAGCTGGTTTTTCAATCTTTCTCCTGAAAAACATAGTTTAAAAAAAAAAAAAAACTACAGTAGAAGTAAGAACAATACTGATAAAGACATGGAGAACTATTCAGGTCTGTGCATAGGGGAAAACTGGCCTTTCCTCCAAGGAGCTCAAGGCAGTGTACATGATTCTTCCTCTCCATTTTATCCTTGCAACAACCTTGAGAGGTAGGCTAGGCTGAGAGATGGTGGCTGGCCCAAGATCACCCAGTGTGCTTCATGGCTGAGTAGGGATTTGACCCTGGTCTTAGTTTGACACTCTAACCACACAGTGCAAGTTAAATCCCAGTTGGTGTTTAGAATGAAAACTAGGTAACCAGAAGGGAACATTCAGCTTCACAAAGTAGCTACTTCTAAAAAACCTTATTGACCTTTATTTATAAATAAATAAATAACATTGGTTTATTTTATAACTGCAGATTAACTGGTAACTATGATAAATTTTGACACGCTACAAACATTGCTGTGATGTTTTTGGTTTTTTTGTTATAAGGTGCAGTGCAATGACACTGGATCAGCTGTCCAGGCAAGATAATGATTAGGTGGTGGATGGCTATGACTATGTTTATGAAGTTCATGGAGGATAGCTGCTTTGTGGCAGAGACCTGCAACTAGAACACCTGCCACTTTCATCCTCTCATACCCTTGGCCAGAATAACGAAACATCATGCTGGCAGCCCTCCATGACATGAAATTTCCGGCATCTATATATCTATACATAGGTCTGGTAGTGAAGGATTAGCCAGCATCTCTTTCCTTGGACATTACTTGCCTATTTGTAGCTTACTCCTGTCCCACCTATTAGTGAAAAATCTCTCAACTTTCACTTGTGATCCTATTGATTAGGTAGCATAAAATATGGAATATTTCCCCTTATGCTTTTTCAATTAACAACTACCTTAAGAGGTTCCAAGGGACACCAAAATGACCCTGATTCCCTATGTGAGCGTGCTTGCTACATCAGACTGCTCAGTATGGATCCAAGTAAACTATTTTGACCAGTAAACTATTTTGTTTTGTTTTTATTGAGCATACTCATTACTTTTCTCCAATTGTCCCTTTTATATTGTTATTTTAAAAGCTTAATTTGGAACCTGGGCTCAACTCACCTTCCGCACCACCCAAGGAATATACTATTTGAATTAAGCTACAGGATTTAAGTTGATGGAAGAGGAGGAAAGGCAGGCTGATGTTTGACCACAGAGTCTGAAAACTCATCTGGCAGTCCCCCTATTTCCAGATAAAGAAACATGGGAGTCATGAAAACCTCACTCACCATAAGTGAGTAACAGCAGTAGCAACAAGATGGAGGGCATTTTGCTAGCAGTCTACCCTACAGGGTTGGTGATTGGATGGTGTCCCTATTCTCCACATATTTACCTGCCACCTGATATCCATTTGTTCTGTGTTCATGTAATTAACATTTTCAGTGATAAGCCCTACAGACCCTTTGTTGAAGTAATTTTGAAACATTTTTGATGAAAAATAGGGTTGCTTGCTTTTTTACTGTCTCGATTCCTGTGCCTATAACAGGAGCCTGGGATACATAATTAAGAAGGTGAAGCTTTGTCCTATCACTTTATATCCAAGCCACAAAAAGCTTCACTTCACAAATTTGTGCATGCCAGGTTGCTGTTAAAGGCATAGGAACAAAACAAGTAAAAAAAAATTGGCAACCCTTCCAAAAAAGATCTTGAATTAGCTTATTGAAGAAGGATAATCAAGCAGATTGTGATGTGTTTTTAAGAAAAATATTTCCAAAATTCAATAGCAACCAATGACCTTTTGTTTTTCAGCACAAATTCTATACTAAATTTTAGTCTCACAAAAATTGTAAGAGAATCAAAAGATATGGATTTCATTTTGGCAGCCTTTATATCCTTTTCTTTAGTACACACTCTTTATATATGGCTTATCCACCATTTATTAAGCTATAAAATGTACATGTCTGTCATCTTTAGAGGATCAGATTAATGTTTTCTGTTATATTGTTTTGTTTAGACAAGCTGGGTGTTTTTTTCTTTAGCACTCCCATGATTAGCTGCAGGCATTAATAGTTTTAACATCAGGTGTGGCTCAATAAAATCTTTGAAATAGATTCTCATCTTTTGCAAACAGGGAATATGTAGGGTGGATTCTTTGGTTTCCAGTGCCTTATGTGAACATGAAGCTGGTTGAATTTCAAGATATCATGGACTACATGTTGCTCTGAGACCACTCTAAAATATAACTGCAGCATTTAATTGGGCTAGAGTGTGGTGCAGTGGTTGAGGTGTTGGACTACAACCTGGAAAACTAGGGTTCAAATCCCCACACAGCCATGAAACTCTCTGGGTGACCTTGGGCCAGTCACTGCCTCTCAGCCTCAGAGGAAGGCAATGGTTAACCACCTCTGAATACCGCTTACCATGAAAACCCTATTCATAGGGTCGCCATAAGTCGGAAACGACTTGAAGGCAGTCCATTTCAATTTTTTTCAGATGTTAATGAATAGACATAGTTGTGATTATCCTTGCTGGATTATAAACAAGTGTTGTATGGCAACTGTACTCAGTCCTGACTTTTTCAGCATTTGGTGAAGGTGAGGGGAAAATGCCCCACCCGAAGATTGCAGTAATCTTGAGAAGGGGAATATCTCAGAACTTTCAGGTGGGCGTGTGCTTACTTTTGATGATAATAATGATATTAATATTAAGAATATTTTTGAATAGTAATTTTATTAAATTTCTCACTCACTCATCACCATGATGTCCCAGGGCAGGTTACAACAATTTTAAAATATTGGGCAGTATTCAGCTAACTTTTTGCACTAGCTAGCATTAGGGTTAGCGCTTGCACAACAAGGTTTCACGCCCCCCTTCTCCCCCACCCCACTCATGCCAAATTTTCTTTGGAGCTTTGGGGAAAAACCCAGAACAGATTTAGAGGGCACTCAGAGGAAAGAGAAGAGGAGATTGTTCCGTTGTGGGATCACATAACAACTTGGGGAAGGGGACAGGTTTGATCCATACAGCATTTTTGAATGAGAACTAAGCAATGGAAAATTTCAATATTCATAATGTATATACCAGTGGCTAACCAGTGGAATGCTGAATAATCTTTGCTTAGTCTGTTCTAGCAGAGTGAAAGCCCTGTAACTCAGTTTGCTTTACAGCTTTGTTATTGTTGTTGGGTTTCAAATGACATCATCTTCTGTGTCACATTTGAAGTTTATGTACTAGATAGGTCTATACATTATAAAAGCATATCTTAATAGTATGCTGATATAGAACTGTGATTCCCAGACCTTTTAAATAAGAGGATCTATTGATGACATTTTCTCTTTACAATTCTAATTCTCCAACAATAAGCCTCTCCTCTCATCCTTTTGCTCCTTGCCCTTAAAATTCATTGCAAAGAGTCACAGGATGAGTGAAAGTGTCTGAACAGCCATATATCAGTGCTCATATGTGCATGAGATGCACATTATCTGGTGTAGAATCCATGCTCCCGTTTCAGATATTGAGGATGAGCTGTAAAGAATGCCCTGTTATGACTGTTGCAGCTGAACTCTGGCAGTCATGATCTGAACCCTGGCATAAACTTAAGCTCTGGAAAGGATGTGTGGCATGCAGGTTAATTTTTGCATGCACGCAGTCTCCGAGTCTTATAACTGAAGTATTTGACCTTGTATGTTTAGAAAAAAGTTGCCGCATTGGTACCGTGGTGCTCAAGCAGAAAGGTGTTGCAGCAAACCCGAGACTTGTGTCTTTCTCTTTTTCTCCTCCTGCGGAGCTGGGAGGAGAACTTCAGCAGCTATTACTTTTTGCTTTCCTGCTTGTCATGTCCAGATTTTGATTTATCTATAACTATGGTTAGTTTAAACAAGCTGGCATCATAACACATGGTTTGAATTTGGCTTGTTTTGAAACTAAATAGAGTTAGCAATAAACCAAAATCCCTGGTCCAGAGGACACAATAAGCCAAGATTCAGGGAACTGAAAGTAAATGCTGCCAAAATTGTCCCAGGCAAATGGGAGGAAAGAGGTAATGGAGAAACACTTGTACTCAAGGCTCACTGAGCCTCTTTCCTGCTCATAAACCATGGTTTCCTGAGACATGCAAGCACAGCCAATATGAACAGAACTACTGAGACATATTAGTGGGTTCCCAACACCTATTGTAGATGGTAACATAATGGTTCCAGTCCAGATGGGACTTACATAACCCCTGTTTTAAAACAGATGTATTGGTTGCCAGTTTGTTTCTGGGCCTAATATAAGGTGCTCACACTAGTGTCTAAAGATCTAAATGACTTAGGCCTCAAATATCTGAAAGATCGCCTCCTTCCCTACAGCCCCTCTCTGGTGTTGAGATCAGCAGAGGGGACACTTTTGGTAGTTCTGCCACCCTCATAGGTTTGAGGGGGGCAGTCCCTAAGTCCCAAACGTCGCTGACTATTCATAAGAGTTTGCCAGAGCGGCCCTCAGTTTCCATATCCAAAGTCACTAACCTTATTTTTAGTCTTAAACCTTGCAAAGCCCCTGGAGGGGATAATATCCCACATGAGTTGCTTAAAGTCAATATAGAGTGGTGGGCTCTGGTTCTACTGACCCTGTTCACCTGTATTGATTGCATAATGTGTATTCCAGAGGATTGGGGACTTGCTATTATTGTCCCTATATATATAAAAAGGGAAAAGATCAGACCCTGCAAATTATAGACCTATCAGCCTGTTAAGTATTATTAGTAAATTATATGCCAGCCGTTTATATGAGAAGCTACTAAATTGGCTAGAAAAAGAAAGCATATTAGAAGATGAATATGCTGGTTTCAGGTCAGGGCCATCTACTATAGACCAGGTCCTAGTCTTCCAACATCTTGTTGAAAAATATGCATCACCCAGAGAGGGAGCTCTCTATACAACCTTTATTGATTTCAAATCAGCCTTCAACTTGATTCAGAGGGATAGACTGTGGGAAAAATGTGATGCTACCAACATTGACAGATGCTTGTTAACTCTTATTCGTAAACTATACGAAAACACCTGTATGAGGATTAGTTGCAATCGTGCTGGCCAATGATCTGATCCCATTCCAACTTTTAATGGTGTTAAACAAGGATGCATACTTGCCCCAACTTTATTTAATTTTTATATTAACTCCCTAGTTAAGAGTTTAGCGGAAGTTAACTCGCATCCACCAATATTAGGTAATAGAGCTCTGTCAATCCTTTTGTATGCTGATGATGCAGTGCTTCTCTCCCAGACAAGTATAGGTCTGAGACGCCTTTTAAAAGCCCTGGACTCCCATTGCAATACGGAAGGCCTGACGATTAATTATGACAAGTCCAAAGTATTAGTCTTCTCCAGGAAGAGGACAAAGCATAAATGGCAGATCAATAATCATCCCTTTGAACAGGTTGCATCTTACGTCTATGTGGGTGTAACTTTCCATGCATCAGGCTCCTGGAGAGCACAATCAAAAAATGCTGCTGGGAATGCTCAGAGGAGTATAAAGGCCTTGCTCCAGTTCTTTTACACAAAGGGGGGCCAATATGTGCCTTCAGCCTCCCAGGTGTTTATAGCAAAGCCTATTTCAAAGATGTTATATGGCGCCCAGTTATGTGCATATGATAACTTTGCTCTTTTCGAAGTCGCACAGACTAAGTTTCTGAGAGCCATGCTGGGAGTTCCAAGCTGTGTGCCTAATGTGTTGCTTCATTTAGAAGTGGGGATAATCTCTATTGAAGCCCGTGCTTGGATTCTTAGACTTCATTATTGGCTGAAGCAGATTTTTTCTCCTGTGGGTTTGGCCCCTTTGACACTGATTGATGCACATCAATCAAGATGGAAAAGCTCGCTGTTTGAGAAATTGCAAAATCTGAGATTTACCCCTTGTGCTCTTCTCGCTCTTGGATATGGTAAAGCAAAAACCACTATCCAACAGTGAATTTGGGATATAAAACTACAAAATCATTTGAGTCTTGCTGGTAGGCACCCTGAGTTCAGGGATAACAGTAGGGCACTGGTGCCCATGCATTACTTAACAAATTTGGATATCCCTAAATATAGAAGAGGTTTTACAGCTGCCAGCTTTAATGTACTTCCATCCGCCTTCCTGAAGGGAAGATATAGAAGGGTACCTTATCACGAATGGGTATGTCCATGTGGAATGGAGGAAGTGGGAAACCGTAGGTCACATTTTATTGTATTGTACCTTTTATAGGGATCTCCACCACTCTTTTATTACCCCAATTTTACAAAGCAACCCGGACTTACCTAATGAGCTTTACTTAACGCACTTATTGGCAGACAGGAGTCCACAGTTACAGTAAGAGTAGCTAGTTTCTGTGCTGCTGCTATCGCATGTTGGAAAACAATGATAAATGACCTTCGATAGGAAATTTTATACTGATTTTAGTTTTGTACTTTTTACTCACTTATGATTTTATGTACTTTATAGGATTTTGTTTATGCATGCTTTTTTGTGTACTGATCTTTGATCGAAATAAATTATTCATTCAGTCCCTAAGTTGTAGAACTCCCTCCCCACCAAGGTGCATCTGGCAATCTCACTGTAGAGCTTTAGGAAAATGCTGAAGACACACCTCTTTACCCTGGCATTTGACACCTGAGATGTATATTTTTAGCACCCACCATTTTTTGTGATGTTTGTCATTTTGAGTTGCTTTTAATTGTTTTAATTGTGTATTTTAAACTGTTGCAACCCACCCTAGGATCTCCAGATGAAGGGCAGGTTATAAATTTGTTGTTGTTAATATTATATGCTGTTTCCACATATAAGTGCATCTGCATGCTCATCACATTTGGTGCTGTATATTTTAAGCAAGTATCTTAGCCTATATAAAATCATTGTATCAGTTAAGTTTTATTCAGGAAGTCCTTTTTTTAGATACCATCAGTCCAAGAAGTTAAATCTTCAGAGGTGCAACTTTCTCAGCGATAGTTAGTTAGTTGCATACTTACTGAGGCTGCAATCCTATACACATTTACCTGGGAGAAAGTCCCACCGAAAGTACTTGAACTTTTGACTAGACTAGTACAGGATTGCCCTATAATCCTATACTAGGGTTGCCAGGTCTCCAGTTTTGCCTGGACACTCTGGCTTTTTGGGGTCCTCTTCAGGTCTCTAGGTGAGTCGCCTTAATCTCCAGACTCTCAGCTTTCATTTTTTAAAAAAATTAAGTTTCTAGGTGTTCTGGTTCATGATATATACACCAAAATGTCACCACCACCCCGCAACTTCTGTTAAATGAGCTTGCAGCTGGCTACTCTAACCCCACCCTTTCAGATTTGTAGCCAATAAGTGAAATCAAGGTTGTGATCAACAATTTGTTGGCCTCCAGACAGTAGCTAGACCCCATGCAAGGCCAGAAAACTGTTTTTCCCTGCTTATCTGAAAATCTCATAAATTAAGTATATATATATAGCTTTCAGCAGTTCCAAAAGTCTTTTCTCTCTTGTGTGCAGGAGTCAAACAAGTTTAAATATTCTGGGCTGTTGAAGACAGCAGTGTTTTGAAAACGTTCCCAATATGAAGCTTTAATACAATACAGTACTCACTTTTCTGGGAGTAAAGCTGCAATGCTAATCCCACATACCCAGAGTAAACTGAATTCAATAGGATTTACTTTTGAATAGACATGGCTAGATTGTGCTGTAAATTAATAGGACTTTTGAGTGAACATAGCAAAGGATTGTGTTTGTGTCGTAAATCTTTCTCTCCCCCTTCAATCCTATTTTTGACGCAGTTATGCAGGGCTTACATAGGTATCACTGCTTTTATTACGAAGGAAACTAATATTTTATTTTATTTTAAAGTTCTGCAATGACCAACTGTTTTTGACAATAAACTGTTATATGGGGTGTATGTATTTTTACATTTCCTCTCTCTCTCTCTCTCTCTCTCTCTCTCTCTCTCTCTCTCTCTCTCTCTCTCTCTCTCTCTGTGGGTGGGTGTGGGTGGGTGTGGTCTTCCCAACAACTCTGGGAGTAGAATTGGGTGACTGGAAACCAAGGCAGCTCACAATAAGAAATAAATCCCTTTAAAATCCAATAACCATAAAAATAAGTATAAACAGTTGCAAAACAGCTTAAAGTGGCATGATTCTGAATTTTGGGTTGGATGAGTGAAGTTCCTTATCATTTGAAGTTGGAGTTCTGTGCACGCTTTCCTGATTGAGTAAGCCCCATTGAATACACTGGGACTTGCTTCTGAATAAGCAAACATAGGATTGCACTATAAATATCTTTACAGGTTGTGTAAATAATAAACATCTTTGACAATCATGCTTATATAAATATTTCTTCATACTATGTCCCAATAAGTATCTGATTTCACACTATGGTTGTACATTATTTCCTCTAAGTGTCCCTTCTTCCTTGGAGTGGTCAGGATTCCCCTCTGTTGTTTTCATCCTGAGGGGCAGATTAGGTTGAGAGATGGTGAGTAGCCCATGGTCACCCAGTAAACGTTATAGCTCATTTCCATTTTAAAAAATTAATTAAAACAATTTACATGCAGGCCAAGTTTATTAAGTAGATCCACACAATATATTTAAAGCACATCCAACGCATTTAAAGTGCATGACTTTCCCTAAAGAACCCTGGGAAGTGTAGTTTTCCCCTAACAGTTATAGTTCCCATCACCCTTAACAAACTACAATTCCTATGATTCTGTGGTGTGATTAATGTGCTTCAAACGTGTGTTGAATGTGCTTTAAATGAATGGTGTGGATCTGCCCTAGGTATGAAGTTGCATTCATTAGTGAATTGAAAAGGATAATTGTAAAAGATACTTTTTTAAAACAGGGGAAGGGCTGCAACTCAGTGGTAGGGCATATGCTTTGCATGCAAAGGTCCAAAATTCAATTTCTGGAGAAGACTATTGCCTGGAATCCTGGAGAGTCAATGCTAGTCCATGTCATCAGTACTGAGCTAGATGGTACCAAATGGTCTGAGTCAGTATAAGGTAGATTCCTTTCTTCATAAAAGTGGAAAAACACCCAAGGGCTACAGTGACTCCAAAATTTATTTATGTATTTTTTTACAACATTTATGTACTGCTTTATTGTAAAAAACCCCAAAGCTGTTTACAGAAGGAATTAAAACAATAAAATTATTGGCAAAAACAGTTAAAAGATAGGTATTTAAAAACATTGAAAATAGTAAAACCAACAATGAGTTAAAAACAGATAAAAAACACAATAGCTTCTACATGCCTGGGTAGGCTTGCCTAAACAAAAATGTTTTTAGCAGGTTCTGAAAAGAGTACAATGAAGGCATCTGTCTAATCTCAGTAGGCAGGGAGTTCCAAAGCATAGGTGCTGCCACACTAAAGGACTGATTTCTTACGAGAACAGAACAAGTACTATGTGGCACCCATAACATGGAAAGCACACCTTGAACTTGGCCTAGTAGTAAATCAGCAACCAGTGCAGATTTCAGAGCAGAAGTACTATGTGCTGATAGGGTCTCACTCATGTCGGCAGGTTGTGCTGCATGGGGATTGCTGTGACCTTGGCTGACTGGCTGCCAGGATTTTTTTTAGTTTTGGTTTTTGGTTAGGAATCCTGGCTGGTTGTGGGATGCTAAATTTTCTGCCGTATTCATAGGAATTTTGTTGTGGTTGGTATTGTAATGCATTTAGGAAATCACCACTGTACAGGAATACCCCGCTATATGGACCTTCACTTAACGTACACTCGCTTTTACGGACATACTCCATACTCCACCATGCCCCTGTTTGCGTACGCTTGCTTCACACTTACGGACACTTAACAGTGCGTGGGAGTGGAAATAGATGCGATTGTGCCACCGCAAATCAGCTGGGAGGCGCGATCGCAATCAGGTGGGAGGCGCGGCAGCGCAGTAGCAGAGGCTTTAGGCTCCACATGAAGGAGAGGTAAAAAAAGTTTTAAAAGGTAGTGCTTCACTTTAAGGACATTTTCGGTTTATTTACTCGCTCTGGTCCCATTGAGTACATTAATGCGAGGTATTCCTATATTTCTTTTTCTGTTTGCATTTCATTTACCTTTAACCTCACTACCTTACATCCATAGAAGCAACTACGGTGTTTCCATGTGCTCATCTCAATCCCCTTAAACCCACTGATGATGCACCTTGGTTGCATGATGCTTTGTTTCTTGCCCAATAGTGATAAAAAAGAATTCACATACTGGGAAGTGTGGCTGCAATTGTTGTTGTTCCCAAGCTGCTGCCTGTGAAGGTAGACCAAGCCATGTGTGTTTTCTCTCTGTCAATTATTACTCACTGGAATTGGGTTGGCTGTCAAAGTGAGTTTATAGCAGCCCACAGGGTAGACAGAAAAGGTTAGAGAGTCTTCTTACTCTTACTCATTTCTCAGACCTCTTTCTGAAGTGAAGGGTCAAATCGGTATAAAGAAGTTTGGAGCAGCCATGTTAAAAAGTAGGGGCAGGGCATTTCAGGCAGGGGGTTGCCAACCCTGATTGGATATGGATATCTTTGCAGAGGATCCCTAGTCAAGCTTTACCAATAGCATATCTACTCAGAAGTAAGCCCTTTTGAGTTCTATGGGGCTTAGTAAGCCTGTTTAGAATTGCATCCTTCAAGGGGCATCCATCTTTACTCCTGAGTGCTCCCATCTAACATCTTCACAACACTAGTCTCCTTTCTTCGTACAATGACCTTCTGATGACTGGCCTGGCCTGAGGGCACTTAAACCCTTGTTGCCAGAAGCAAGTAGGCTAGATTAAATGTTCCCTACCCTGACTCACATCTTTTAGCTAAGATTTCTATCTTAATTTCCAATCAGAGAAATGTTTTTGTTTGAATTGTATGCTCCAAGCAGCTGTGGTTGGTGCTTAATGTATCATGCATAATTATCTCACTAAGGCCCGCCCCTGTGACATCACTAGGGCCTGCCCCTGAAATCTCATGGTTTGGGATGCTTCTGACCTGGCAACCCTATCCTATATTAGGCCTCTGTTGCTGTAAGTGATCCTTAGTGGAGTATGCCCATGTGATGGTCCCACCAGTGGAAGGGGAAAAGGTGACTGTCACTGATTTCTCCTTCCTACTCTGCCTCTTATGTCACCTAAAAAACTGCTGTAAATGGTTGGGAGGCTCTCTGGAGCAGTGTGAGAGGTGGTGCAGAGGTAATTAGCAAAAATTGCCTTCCACCTTCCGCTGGCACTCCATTGGATCTTGGTCCTATCCTTGAACAGAAGGAGCCCTGTGATTCATGCGCGTCTAGTTAGGATCCAACCAAACCAATATATATGCACCATTTTTCTACACAAGCGTTCGCAAACCACTTTACATAAAAAGTTAAAACCATTAAAAAGCTAAAAGCATGACAAAATAAAAGAGCAATACAAGAGCCATTTGCCTCCACCCTACTCAAGTTTTTACCTGTGATACAATCCCAACTGGGGCTGTACACAGACCCCCCCAATCTGCCACGTGACTCCAGTCAAGGGGGAGGGCATGCCAACCCACCTTGGGTCGACCCAGGGACCACCAACCCCAGGTCAAAGCCACTCCTGAATAAGCTTGGTGGTGGGGCTAATGTTTAATAAATAAATAAACATATGGCCAGAAGGGGATGGGGGAAGGAGATGTTTTGCAGAAAAGCCCCTTGCAAAACACCACCCTGCAACTTGCAGGATCGCTCCCTGAGCGCAACAGCTAATGAGTGGAGGGAGCGATCCTGCACAATGATGGTTTGCAAGGAGTTTTGCTGCAGGAAAGCCCATTGCAAACTAGCAATCTCTGCAGGATCTCTGCCTCTGCTCATCAGTTGATAAACGGAAGCAGCAATCCTGTGGGGCAGCGCTCAGGCAGGAGGAGAGCTCTGGCAGCCTCTTCTTCCTGCCTGATGCCCACCCCCGATAGGTCTGGGTCCCTGTGGGTCATCCAATCCAACCTGTAGTGATCCATGGCTGTCTGTACCCAACGCAGCTAAACCCCAAAAACGTCCAAATGGGCCCAATTTGGCTTGGGCCTTGGCCAAATCAAACAGGATCAAACATTTTGATTAAGGCAGCCATTGTTTGATTTATTTTATAGCATCTTGGAGTTTTAATCAGAGATAGATTTTCATATATTTGTTTGTTGGGTTTGGCATTCACCACCCCTGCCCCTTGTTTTTTGTAAGGTACAATGTGTCACCATTTTTAGTAGGAGAGGTAAGTTAAGGCTTAAATAGACCTCTTATCTTGTTACTGTTCCAGGTAAATTTTGTATCTAGCCAGGCATTGAGTTACTACTGTGCTCATCTATATGTAATGAATAATAATTATCTAAGTAATGGCAGAGGACAACTCCTATGTGCTTGTTTCCCCTTTTTGCTTTCTGAATCTGAGCAAGATTAAGCTTTTGGCATTCACATTTTCCCGACAAACTTAAGTGAGCAATATTGCTGGATGGCTGTCAGGGGAGTGAAATGTCACTTACTTTCCAGTGACCTGTAAAGCACTTAGCCAGCATATTGTGAAAAACCTGCATTTAGTTACTCGGAATAGAAAATTAAATGGAACATCCATTTTAAAGGCAATTTTTCTTAACTGGTATTGAAGCTGAGGAGGGTAGCTTATTTTTACAAAACTTGATGAAACATTGAAACTATTAGTATATAAATACATAAGACTGTCTCAGTTTGGGGAGCAGGGGCACCAGTCAGTAACAGTTTTTGTCTCTTTATGTGCAGAGTCCCAGATTTAGGCCTTGGCATCTCCAGTTAAAATGATCTTCTGGAGCTGCTTCCAGTCAGAGTACACAGCACTGAGTTAGATGGATCAATGACTTGGTAGAAGTTAGCTTCTGATATCATATCTTATGTTTTAAAAACCTGTGCAAAATGAGAAAATATTTTTATTTATTCAAAAATGTATATGCTGCTTTCATAGGTACAAAGAAACTTCCAAAAGGAAAACAGTAGAACAAGCAGTAAAAGTATAGAAAGCAATGAATATGAAAATTGAAATTTTAAAATGTTTTGCTTACTTTTTGAAAGGCTAGCAGAGAAGAGGTGGTATGAACTTTCTTTTGGAAATGACTTCCAAAGTACTGGGTTCCTTCTGGAAGAAGGGCAGGATATAAATAAAATAAATAAATAAATAAATAAAATAGAAAAAGCCCTACTCTCAGTGGAGGCTAATCTTACTTCCCCATAAGATGGAATCCAAAACAAGGCCTATTCAGCTGACTTTTAGTGCCAGTGAGAATTTCTTCTGTTATAATAGCTAATTTGTACACAAATTGCACAGCTGTCTTTCTCTTCACTGTGTAGAAGAGGGTTTTGATTGCTAGGCAATATTCCTTCCATACTGGATTTGTCATCAAACCACTTATTCCAGGTTAGCACCACTTACCTGCTCTTTCATCTCTCTTCTTCCCCAAGGTCCAAGGCATTTTGCTGCATAGAGCAGCAAAGTCAAGATGCATAGCACTGGGCAATTTATTTTGGCACCTGAGTCAGAAATCACACACACACATCTCCCCCTCCCTAATAATAAATTAATACAACAAATACTAATTTAAATACCTAACCATTTGCTGTCTTCATGGCACCCCAGATCTGCTGACTGAGACATCCACCTCACTGTGCCTCATGGTAGGGCCAGCCCTGTATTTCCTCCACCTGGGGCATGGTTTTGTTACTGACTATAGTAAAGTGACAGAGTAAAATCTGTCTTACCGCCTAATTCATATTGGTTTGTGGTAAGGCCAGACCTCCCTCAGCACTGCAGCATATCTGATCAAGTAGATAGCAAGAGTACTCCTGGTAAAGAAATTTGCTCATACACCATTTTGTGAGGAGAGGCTGTAGTTGTGCACTGTTAACAAGTGCTTCTTCGTAAGTCATCCTGGGAATTTTTTAAATGTCATTTATAAATCTCCCAAATAAATAAAATGAATAAACAACACTGCAGAAATAGTAAAAGGAGCTCTCACAGATGGAAAGAAGGAAGAGTAAGAAAAAAGGAAGGAGGGCAGGTGCATGGTTTTCTCAGTTGAGGTGGGTCTACCCCAGCATTGCAAAGGCTAAACATAATTGCAGGTAGAAGCATTGTAAAAGACACATGTCCTTTGCTAATGCTCCAAGGGAAACCTTGGGATCAAGGCTGTTGCTGGTGGTATGCAAATATTTATTTTTGCAACTATGAAAGGATATCACAATTTTCTCTGTAGTCTTTTCTCACACTGATGAAGTCCTGTACTGCAAATTGCTTGCTCTGCAATGCAACATTAATCTTAATTAAAACATAGTATTTTTTTTAAAAACCCTATGCAAATATTTTAGATAGTTAAATATCTTACTTAGATAAACAATTTTCCATTGTCTCAACTGTGAACTTGATTGAGAAGGTGCATCTGCTTAGGAAACTGTTCACTTTGACCTGGCGGTTTAAGCTGTGCCATTTCGCATCTTTGTGCCATAGCAAGGCAGTCATGCATAATACACCGCTACATTCCTGACATCCCTTTCATAGTGTGATTAAAGAATAATGCCAGGAAGAGGAAGAACTAAACCTGCCTGAAACTCTCAACTGTCTGTCTGGGGAAAACAAACAGTGTCATACCTGCCAGCATCTGAAAATCCAATTGAGGTAGATGTAGTGTCTTCCCCAATACCTGCTATTCAATCTCACTATCCCTGACTCAGAGCCTCCTGGCCCCTGTTAAACAAGCTGCCATCAATAAATGTCCTATAAATTCTTTTCTTTTTAAGTCTATATTTTGTCCAGTAAATATATTCAGTAAGGCAAGCTTGGGGCTGTTATTCCCTCTATTTCCTTGAAAACTATCAACCAACTCTTTTGCCAGAGGACATATCCACCATATATGATTATATGCGCCTTTACTATTACATCTTCTTAAGCAATTAGACTTCATCCTGTCTAAATTAAGTTTCATTTTGTTCACGGTGACCCCATCCATCACTGAAACCAGAGTATCTGCTCCTCCTCAGGGTTTGATAGAAACTGGGTGTCATCAGCATATTGATACACCAGATTTCCAGATGAAATCCTTGTTAAATAACAGTGAGATGGAAATTCCAGTATCTTTCAAGCCAAATTCTAGAGAGTAGAGCAGCAGTTACAAGTACTTCTTTCTGAGGTATACCTTCCAGGAAGGACTTGGACCACTGCAGCACACTATAAAGTGCTCTAGAAAGATGCCATGGTTGATTATATTGAAACCTGCTGATCAATCCAAGAAGACCAACAAATTCATGCTGCCTGTACAACTCATGCCAAGAACTTAGTTACCTACCACACTTTCTAATGCCTTATTCTGATATGGAAGGTCAGAGATGGAAGGTTTTTTAGGAATGGCCCCACCATGACCTCTTTTAACATTATGAGAATTCCTCTCTCCCTCATGGAGAGGACAACTTATTTTAACATCTCAGTTAAGAAACTTTGTTTGCAACTTTCGATCAAATTGAGAAGAGCAAAAGCACAAAGAGGTGGTGACAAAAACTTCAAAACTGGAGGTAGAATCTCTCTACTCTTAGCACTCTTCCTCTGATCTCTAGTGTTGTCATCTTACTTATCTAAAATGATGTCTTCTGGATGAAGAGGAAGGCCAGTAAATTCAAATACTTGATAATGTTATATTGATTATACTTGATAATAATAAAATGGTCAGTTCAGGTGGGAGATAAGTTCTTAGTGAAGCAATAAAATTAACCATTTGCAATTTATACCAGAAAATGGTTTTAATCCATTTAACTTGGGGCCATACATGATTTTGCAGAAGTTAATTTATTATCTGAATGCTCTCAGGGAGTCTTCTGTTGACACTGCTGGTGCTCCTGCTGGAGTCCTGATCTCACTGGAATCCTGGAATGGTGAGATGGAAAGGGCTGTTGCCACAATTGCTTCAAAGGGCTCTCCCCTGTATTGTAGAGCCTGATTGGCTCCCTGATTTACAGTGGAACTGCAGGCTATGAAATGAGCAAGACTACCGCTAGAACACAGATGTTCTAAGTCTCATAGTACCTCATCCTGAGGTAGCTGTTCAGCAGGCGGTAGTCTTTTGAGTGTTAATAGGTTGTTACATTTAGCCCTGGTATTGTAGAACCCACAAAGGCCTGCTGGGACAAATTTGTAATGTGCTTTTACACTATGGTTGCTCATAGTCATGCTAAACTGGATATCATCACTGAGACTGTTACTCTGGAAGTGTACAGAGCACCATCTAATCCAGTCATATCGGATCAGTTTCAACTGATGTGGTCTGAGAATGCAGACATAGTGCTTGCAGAGGATCAGCCAATTTGTCCTTGCCTGTCTTGGTTACTAACAGCTAGTCAGGGGGTGGGTGGATTCAAAAGGTGGTTAATGCTTATTTACAAGAGGGAGGGTGCCAGTTGCCATGAAGAAGATGGTTATGTGGCCATTTCATAAGAAGCCCTCTTTGGACCTGGGAGATTATACTAACTATCACCCAAATTCAAATATCCCTGTTTTGGGCAAAGTGCTTGAGAGGATGGTGGCAGATTCAGTGGATCTAGATTATCTAGATCCATTTCAATTCAGATTCATGTCTGGGTTTGACACTGAGACAAACATGGTTTTCCTAATGGATGACCTTTGTCAGCAGAGAGATAGAAGTGTGACCCTGTTGATTGTCCTCAGTCTCTCAGCAACTTTTGATACCATCAACACCATCTCCTACTGGATTGGTCCTCCAGATGCTGTTGGGACTCCAACTCCCATCAGCTTCAGCCAGTATGGCCAATGGTCAGGGATGATTGTTAGTCACCTCTGCTTGTATATAATGCTGTCCTTGAAGACTACTCAGAAGCTTAACCTGGTACAGAATAGGGCTGCCAGATAGTACAGCCAGATGGAATTACATTACACTGATTATAAAGAAGTTACATTGGCTGCCTTTTCACTTCCAAATCCAACTCAAGGTGATGGTGCTTGTTGAAGCCCTAAATGGCTTGGGACCTACATACCTGAAGAAACACCTCACCCTATATTAACCTGACTGTTTCCTAAGATGTTTGGAAGTGGCTGTTCTCCAAATACCTCTGCCAAGTGAGGTTCAGTATGTGTCAGCAAGGCAGAGAACCGTCTCTCTAGTGGCGTTCCACCTTTGCATTGCCTCCCCATAGAAGCACTGTTGGTACTAACTTTATAATTGTTTTGGTGCCAGGTCAAAACATATCTATTTGCCCAACAATTTTAAAGCTAGTCTTAAAAAATATTATTTTAGTCTTCTCTGAGTAGGTTTTAGTTGCCTCTACTTGTTTTATTATGATAGATGCCGTATTATATTGTAGTAAGTATGTTTATTTTTATTCATGCCTATTGTTTACCGCCCTGGTATCCTTAAGAATGCAGGGCAGCCCGCCTCAAAAGAAGCTTATTCAGATATAAATCAGTCAGAACATTTTTTTTTTGACTGATGAAATTTCTCCCGGGCAGGGAGAAACGTAGAGATCAACCTCAAAAGCCTGTTTTTGTTGGGAGGACTGGATTTCATTAATTTATGAGATAAGGTCCAGCCAACAATGCCGGACGGACTTCCTAACAAGCTCTATCTGCTTAAGCGATACGTTTATCTTTTCTTTAAAGAGAGAACGGACTAACAGGCAAGCACCCTTCTTTCTATTATTTTTTTTACTTGGTTTAAATTGTTGCAGCAAAAGGAGATTTGTCAGATTGATCGGCTTTGGACAACTTCTGGGTGAGATATAGCTCTTCTCTGTTATTCACGAAATTAACAGCTTATCTCTGTTTCTGTCGCAAAAAGCTGTCGTGGAAGTGCATTCTAAAGATAATAAACAGAAGAGGGATTTCTATTCCTGATTTCTATTCCGAGGAATATTATATTGTCTGGGACTATTCTCTTTTTGGTCTATTTTATTTTGACGAATCTGCTTCTTCACGACGCCACTAACTGTTTTGATGCTGGGAACTAAATTTGTTTTGCATTCTTGAACATAGAGAGATAAGGCAGGTTGCTCTGTTTATACTGTGATGTCATCAAGCCTGGAATATTAACCCAATTGTTGCTGAAATAAGAAGTGGTTCTTCTTTATTTTTGTTTTGCTTTGTTTTCGTGGTTTTAAAAATGGCAATCAAGAAAGTGGCTGAGAATCTGGAAGTAATTATGTTTCAGAAAATAATGGATGAGATTGAGATAATGAAACAAACCCTGCGACAGGGTAGTAAGGAGCTGAAAATTGAACTGAGCAAAATGACGCAGGAGCTTAAAGAAATAGGGGATCCTGTGAGAGAGGAGAATGAGATCAGAGATGAGAAAAGAAAAAATAAAGGGAAGATACAAGCCCTGGAGATTGGAACAAATGTGGAATTGGAAAAAGATCTGGAGTTTATGGATTTTAGAAATAAAATCTACTGTTTGGAATTTAACGTTATCTCTGAAGAAATTAATGAAGATATTAGAGATAAAGTTATCAATGGCTTGGATAATCTTCTGGACTGGAATGATGTGATGGAGCTTGATATAGAGAAAATCTATGGAGTTAACTGCAGCCATGTGACAATGGAAAAACTCTTAAGAGATGAGCCAGTGCATTTTGTAAAAAAGAACACAGATATGACTTTACAACAGTATTTCAGCAACTTATTCAGAATGGATGGCAAGAAAATATTTGGGATAGAGGAAATTCCCATCAGACTCTTATTATATGACTATGGCTACAACAGCAAGATTATTATGGAATACTGATAATGGAAGATTGGACACTGAAATTACTGGACTTAACAGGACTATTGAAGATGGAAGATGGAACTAATAGGGATAATGGAATAATGGCTATTGAAATTATTGGACCTAACAGATTCTGATGAGATGGATTAATCGAAATGTTTATTTGGACTATGGTTATGACAATAAGATTATTATAATTATTAACGAGATGGATTAATTGACATGTTTATTTGGAGAAAAATTGATAGATATATTTCTTAAAGAATTGAAACCTCTCTTTGACTTTTTGTGGAAAGAATAAAGTAATGTTTATGAGATTTGATGATTAATTAAGATAACTACTGGAGGAAAGTGATTTTATAATATGATTTAAGAGACAGGATTGTTATATATTGTAGACCTATAACTGATTTGATATGTGACAAATGGGAAGTCAACATTTTTTTTTTGTTTAATCATTTTTGTTTTGTTTTGTTTTTTGTCTTTGAATGTTTTATGATTTTGTTTTCTATGTTTTATGAAAATTTGAATAAAAATTATTGTAAAAAAAAAAAAAAAGAATGCAGGGCAGCCAAATCATTCAGCTAGATTACAAATAAAATTTCTTTAAAGATGTGTAACAACAACATCATAATTATACTCTTATGAAAGCAAAACACTGCTGGCTTTATTTACAGTGTGAATACATATTTGCCAGACCAAACCAAAGAGATCTTGATAACTCTCTGATTTTAAGTTGTGATTAACATTCTTATCAAGGTGGGGTAGTCCTTTGTGTGAAATAATTTAGTGCCTTTCTTCTTGGCTAAAGAAATCCTATCTAAATGCTTGGGTATTTGATAAATGCAAAGTAGCCGTTTGCTTGGCTAGTTTGCTTGGTTTGTTAAGCTATTTTGACAAAATGTTGTCATGGTCATATCACCAGCTCCTTTCCCTCAATCTGTGTAGCACAAATTTGGTGTTCCGAAAGCAGAGATAGTGCTCCAAATATGCATAGAATTGTATTGCATATGATGTGACTCACCAGTATCTGATATGGCATAATGACCTAGATTCCTAGGAGTTCTACTGTTAAGAGAACGGTAATGCCTTAGATGATGATTTATTAGATTTATTAGGGCTTTTGTATTTTATATTTTTATTGTTAAGCTAGTCTGCTTTCTTCTGGTTCTTCAGTCTGCAGTGGAAGGAGCAATCACTTGGGAAATTAATCCAAATACTATTGCCCCCTTACCAGGATGAACGTGAGGCCCGAGAAAATGTGAAAAGAGAACAAGATGAAGCATACAGAATCTCTCTTGAAGCTGATAGAGCAAAGGTGCGTACTGTACTACTACATGTGATGTGGTGATAAATGAAGATATTTAGGTGAACTTTTTTGAGGCCAGACGTTACATTACGAGACTAAGTTTACCTTCCTTCCTATGTTCTGATTTGTGAATAGCTTTAAAGGAATAATTGCTCACTAGTTGAGAAGGCATAGTGGCCATGTGTCCTACTTTGCAAAGGGCAGCCCTCTGTTTGAAAGGCTGTTGGAGGACTACTCTCCATATAAAGAGCTGTGTGGTCCAAGTTCAGTTTTAAAAAAACATAAAAAGGAAGAGCAAGCAGGGGCCTTCAAGTTGGCACTTGGATGGTACACTGGGTAAGCACATAGGTCACCAGGCCACAGTCTTCTCCATTATGGTGAGATTTCTTGTATTTCTATTTAAATTATCGTAATTGTTTATAAATTTGTATCTATATACATTAATTAGCATATGCATTTTTTGTGCACAAATTACTGTCCTCTTTTGTCTAATCTTTTGGTGATGCATTTGTGATCCAAAATAGCCACCCTGTGGAAGAGGCTGTGAAAGATTGTGGAATATTCACCATTTGAATAATCAATATTTTGCATGTGGGCAAATAAGGGCCATTAGAATGTGGGAGTGTACCTTAATGATAAATAATATGTGAAGTGACTTGTTTATTTCTCTTCTGCAGAGGGAAGCACAAGAGAGAGAAATTGCAGAGCAGTTTCGTTTGGAGCAAATTAGGAAAGAACAGGAGGAAGAACGTGAAGTAAGGAATTTTACCTTTTTTGTCTAGTTGCAAAATTTGTTATGGTATCAATGTACAATGTTGGAAAGTGTGAAAAATAAAAGGAAGGAATAGATTTTTAATAACCCATTTCAGAATTGATATCTCTATTGGGAAAAAATATATACTTTATGGCACAAAAAGCCTATTATTTGAACATGGGATCTTATAGTTCGCTTTCTTTTTGCTATCATGAAGGAAATAGGAGGAGGGTATACAAGCCCAAGGCCCACTTTCAATTCCCACCCCAGGTACAATATTATAGGTAAACTCTACCAAGGAGAGCCTCATTTTGAATATTATTTCTGTGTAATACTTTTGCTTTTTTCCAGTCTTTCCCATGCTAGATGATCTCTTTATCAATATCTTGCTTTTATTTGAGATATATATCTCAAATTCCTAAACTTTTAATTAACAACTATGGCTTCTGATGGTTTGCTGATTTTATTCAGAGCTACTGTTTTATTATTGCTTGTAGTTTTACTTTGGTAAAGTTATTATGAATTTATTATAAACAACTCTGTGTTTTTATAATAGATAGGCAGGAAATAAATTTCTTAAATAAATAAACAAGTGAGCATATAGTGGTGTCCATATATTAATTTGCACACATAATCACAATGGCAGTACCAAAATAAAAATATAAATCAATCAGTGTATCTTATTTTTAAAATTCTGCTTGTGCAAAATAGCTTCTTTCTGTCTCTAAAATAAATACTGTCCATATAGGTGCACTATCAGTTTCTATAATATTGTGCTACTTAACCTGTCCTTTGGATACAATGGCCTTTTATAAACTGTTTTCTTATTCAGAGCTGTAGAACCAGTCCTCATTTCAACCTGTAACTAGCCTGCTCGTTTTAATGCAAATTGCTATAATGAAAAGAAAATAAGATTATGTGTATAGCAATACAAAAGCATTGTTAGCAGTACCATTCACTAACACTCACCATGTTCAAGTGTACAGATTATCTATAGTCTCTTGTTGTGCAATAGTGTTTGCTTACATTTAGGGACTTTCGGTTCAGCCTCTCTGTTTGAAAGTCATCCATCTATTCACTTGCTGAATCTCTTTTAAACAATAAAATGCAGGTCCAAGAGTTGTTAACTTAACTTTTACCACCATTGTTCTTTAAGTTAGTCTAGTGGTGTAGAATATCCATTGTAAATAGCTATTTTATGCTGAAGCACTGGAGCCTGGTTACATGGGGGGGCGGTATTCTTTGCACAATGAAAACAGCTCTAATGAGCTACTGTTGTTTGTTTTCCTCTGATATAATTGCTTAGGTTTAGTAAATAATGTTGCATCTGTTGTACAGCAATGGAAAATGTCAACACACAAAGGTAGAAAGCAGGTGCTTCAGTAGAGAAAATGGAAAAAAGATAATAAAAATCAGCCGTATTTAAAAAAAATGTTTTAAAATAAGTAAGATCTTTAGGCAGGTAAAAGACCAAAATAAATGTTAAACATTGGTTCCACAGAAGCGCAAGCAAAACTCATGTCATGCAAGAGGGCTTTCCTGGTCCTTCCTGTTCACTGAAGCCTCCTGTGTTCCCCAAAGAGCTGCTCCTGATAGTTCAGGGACCCTATGGAATGTGTGGGAAGGGGCATAGGGGGACTTCAGGAAGATGATGGAATTGGGCAGAATTTGAAAGGGTTGCCTTGCACAAGCATAAGTGTCTTTCTGCTCACACAAGTCATCTTTGGATCCAAACCTATATGTATGTATGTATGTATGTACTGTCTTGAATGTCAAAACTTGTTTTATAATAATTATAATAAAACAATTTAATAATATGTGCAGATGACTCATTGAGAAGTCTTGAATCTTGACCCTGCCCAAATCATTTTCATATAATGAGGTAAATGACCATGTATGTGCATGATGCTGTGTGTTGCCCAGTGGCACAATCCAGAGAGCCAAATGACTAGTTCCTTACACCCAGTGAGGTTTTTACATCTGCTCTGTGTGTGTGTGTGTGTGTGTGTGTGTGGTATATTTCACCATGTAGCCTGTGTGGCATACAGCAAGGATAGCCAATGTGGTGCTGTCCAAATGTTGGATTACAATTCCTCTCACTCCTGCCAGCATGTCCAATAGTCAGGAATGATAGGAGTTGTAAATCAACAATACCTAGAGGGCACCACATTGGCTACCCCTAGCATAGTGCCTTTTAAGCTTGGAAAGTATCAAGGTTATAGAGGGGCTCCTATTCAAAGCCAAAGGTTCAAATCTGTGATGGGCATCCACAACTCTTGGGCCTGCTCAAGGAGCTCACTGAACTGTAGCTCTTATAGATCTTGCAGAAAGAAAGCACCTCTTTTCTTAGATTTCTGCTTTGTCCTGTTGATCTTGGATTCGTTTTACAGCTGACAACTCAGTCTCCCCAGTCCTGAACGTTTTGGACAGAATCTGAAGACATTTGGGCATGCCAAAGGCTCACTAAAACCACTGGGATTTTGTTAGTTCATATATTCAAAAGCAGGCATCAAAATCTTATTGTTGTTGTTATTGTTATTATTCCATTTATAGACCACTTACTATCTGAAAGATCTCAAAGCGGGTTACCAGCACTAAAGGACTCGTGCCCCATACCCACAGATACTCCTTCCCAATCTCTCACATGAGAGGGGCCCAGTTCTATATCAGAGCAGGCTCTCACCCTAGGGAGTACAAAACTACTTCCATCCACTCACTCCTAATTGCATTTGTTGATAAACATTATGTAAGTAGCATTTTTTATCTTCAAAGTAGCTCCATGACAATGAAATTATGTAAACAAGTCCCATTGAACTTACTGAAGCTTAGTTCCGAGTAGGCATGGATAAGATTGCACTGTTAGTGTGTATCTTCAAAGTAACTTCATATCAGTTAAATTAACAGTGTAATCCTATACATGTCTGCTCAGAATTAAGTCCCATTGAGTTAAATGGGACTTGCTCCCAGGTAAGTATACATAGGATTGCTCAAATAATTGTTCAAATAATGTTGTTATACGTTTCTTTGTAGACAAGTCAGATATTGAGGTCTATCTTCCTTGTGTTATCTGGTCAAGCATTTTAACTGGGAGACGGTTACAGGATTTTAATTAATTAATTAGTCTAAATATTTAATGGTTTTGATTTTATGCTGTAAAAAGCAATTTGGCACTTGACAATTATTTCCTTAATCAAAATTTCTTAAGCCCTTTCTGCCCAACAAATTACCTATCACCACTGTGCAATAAACGATGGGTCTAATAATGTGTTATAAGAGGAGGATTTATTTTAATTAGTTGTTTTCTAAACTGAAATGAATAAATGTGAATGTGGCATTGAGATATAAACCATAGAAAGGAATTTCTTCTTCAGAAACAGGGTGTTAACCTGGAGTCTTAAGAACTTACTTCCCAAGAAAGGGGCTTCTGTGTGCTCAAAAATTAGAAATAAGGAACGGAAGAACATTTTCCTCCTGTTGCTTCACCCTAACCAAGCTTAAGGAGGACAGGCAAAGAGAAGGATCTCTAGCATTGCTATATCATAAAAATGAGTGTGATAGCACTGGGCTATTGGCAAAGTGAGTGAGTGATGAGGCACTCCGTTAAAATTAATCAAATTGTATGTTACTCAGTATAACACAGTGGCATTTTCCATAGGAGGTGGGCCATCACTACGGGTAATAGTTCCACCTATCGTGCGAAGGCAAGAATGTTTTTGAAGTCAAGACTAGGGGCGTCAGGCCACTCCCACTCCCTAGTTCATTCTTGCCTTCGTACGAACAAGATTGAGATCCTAAGATTGAGATCCTATAGCGTAGCATTTAGCTAAGTTTTCTCCTTTCAGGTGAGACCAATGGTACATTCTCACTCCTGGAGTCATAAGCTAGAAGCAGTGGATACAGTAATTGCCTGAGCTGGAAATCCTTTATCATTCTTCCAAGTCAGGAGAATTTGATAGCTACCCTAGATGGGCAGGGCTACTTTGAGCCTAGCAACCATTTACTTGATCCTGGGGCCAGAAAGTTATAGCAGACAAGTCTCTCCTAAGTTTTATCACTGAAGTTCCATCCTGTGAGAGGCCAAGGCAGCATAGATTGTACAACTGAAGAGAAGTCCCCCATTGTCAGGACAGAGACAGGTCCAGTATCTGAAAGGACACAGAAGCTGCTCATCCCATTCTTTTGAGCCCAAGCATACACAGGAAAGGCCTGATATAGCCTAGATGTTTGGGATGTATGTATGTAGATTCAGCATGTAGATTCAGCCACTATTAGCAAGAGGTTGCCTACCCGTTTTCTAAGACAAGTTGAAACTGTTTCACAGAATGTGATAGAAAGGGGTCAAACTTCTTGCAGAGAATGCCTTTTTGACCATAGCAGAAAAGCAACCACAAAACCAGGAAGGTACCACTGATAGGAAAAAAGAGGAGGGGACAATAGGGATATACTAGAGTGGTTTATAGATCCTCCGTGGCGCAGAGTGGTAAGCGGCGGTAACACAGCCGAAGCTCTGCTCACGGCCGGAGTTCGATTCCAACGAAAGGAGGAAGTCGAATCTCCAGTAAAAGGGGTCGAGGTCCACTCAGCCTTCCATCCATCCATGGTCGGTAAAATGAGTACCCGGCATATGCTGGGGGGGTAAAGAAAGGCCGGGGAAGGAACTGGCAATCCCACCCCATATATATGGTCCGCCTAGTAAATGTTGCAAGATGTCACCCTAAGAGTCGGAAACAACTCCCACTACAAGTGCGAGGACACCTTTACCTTTAGAGTGGTTTAGGCACTTAATGAGAACTACTATTCAAAACATGGCCCTGAAAAATGATGATTCCAAAATGTACCCATTCTGAAAAAGATCTGTCTTCAAGCTCTGTTGCCACTTAATATAACATTATATAATATTGGGGTCCTAATCTGATTCTTAGTCTAATCTGATTCTTACTTTTTTTCCCCTTTTCCTACCATTGCAGACACTGATGAGACACTCAGTTAAAATTAATCAAATTGTACTCTATTCAGTATAACACAGTGGCATTCTCACTAATAAAGTTATAGAAAGAAAAAAGAAAGCTTAAGGTTAAGATCAGTGTGTTTTTCTTCTTTCCTCAGGCTATTAGGCTCTCTCTAGAGCAGGCTTTGCCTCCAGAGCCAAAAGAGGAGAGCGCTGACTCAGTTAGTAAGCTGCGTATCCGAACACCCAGTGGAGAATTCTTTGAGCGACGTTTTCTGGCGAATAGCAAGCTGCAGGTTGTCTTTGATTTTGTAGCTTCCAAGGGATATCCTTGGGAAGAATTCAAGCTACTAGGGACTTTCCCCAGGAGAGACGTAAGTAAATGAACTTTCTTTGGGATTCTTACTCTGCTTATTTATCAAGTGATAATATATGAGTTGTTCTGAATACCCCAATAACATGTAGCAATTGTGTGATCTGATCAATGTATGGCATGACATTCTGCATGTAATAATCCTGATACAGTACAACCTGGATAAATGTTGCTTGTTCTAGTGCTAAGAAGCACCACCACTGCTCATGTAAGTGCACCCCTAGTATAGAAGTACAGATGTAAACCCCATTTTCATTGTACTGAGACAAGGACATAGCTGATAAGGAAGCTGTGATTTGTTGTATTATTGGTCTGCCCCTTACTATCAAGCAACCTGGGGATTCCCATGTATCTGCTACAAGGTTTGAATGATACAAGCCCAACTTTCTATGGAAGGTACATAATTACATGGAATTAAGGCTTCCCACTTGTCTAATCTGGAAATGGCTCTCAACTGAAACTAACCGCCCCTGGTTCTAACATTGGCTTCTGTTTTGGTTATACTTGAGTACTCTGTATATTCACACAGTTAAAAAATATATTTTCTTCTCCCTCAACCTGAAGTCTGTTTATCCCAGTATCATTTGTGATCATTCTGACAAAGACCTCTTTATTATCTCTTGAAAGGAGATAAAGTTTGCTGCTATGATAAAGCATCTTAAACCAAGTCCCATATTATTTTTTCTCATAGCTTGCCCCAAACAGAATTACCTTGTTTTAATGTTTGTTTTTATAAAATCAATATGTGCATGTCCCTCTTCCACTGCAGGAATAAAATTTATTCTCTAATGGGTTCGCGGCCTAAAGGCAGTTAGCCTATTTAAATTACTAGGCTGGTCCACACATAACACTAAACCATAGTTTAGTGCTACATAAATAAGCCTGAGTAAATTGTTGGACTTACATGCTTTCTACTCCCATCTTCCTCTTCCACGTGGCCAGGAAGAATGCATCTTCCAAGTTTATTCTCAGTTCAGTTAATCTCAGGTTAGTGTTATGTGCAAACCAGGAATCCTGGTTTAAGATGAGAAATAGTTGCTAAACAACTGTATCAACTTCAAACAATGGGTTATGAAGCTGCCGATTGTTTTAAACAAGCTCACTATCTGCTACTAGCAATGTGCTTGCTTATTCTCAATGCCTGTATTCAAATATCATGGGATCTCTATAGTGTTTGGGATTTGCTATCATGATAAAATTCCCAGGCTTTGGATACTTTCCTATCCCTATTTTATACTGAAACCAATTACTTACATATTTTGCCCCTTACTCTCTTCTAATTAACAAAAAAGTTGCAATTTTTGTAATGATATCCTCTGAACAACTATTTGTTACTTTTGGATTAGCATGCATTTGTAAGAGAAACTCCAAATGCAAGCAACCCTAGCACCTATAATCAACCTTTGTGGGGGATTCAGAATTTTATACTTACTAGAAATCCAAATCCAACAATTATAAATACCAATGTCTGCAATAATTTCCACTCATTTAGGAAATGTGTATATATCTGTATACAAGTGTATTGTATATGAGGAACAGTTGCAGCACTGGGGGACTGGAGAAGACCTGCCCTGGGAGTGAGTAGCTGAGCATCTGGGTGCTTGCTTGCTTGCTTGCTTGCTCCTCTGGATTGCTGTCTCCTGAGACAACTGAAGTCCCTGGTAAGTGCTGCAAAGACTGGGACCCCCTGCCTGACACTGGCTCCAGAGATAGGCTGTAGTTAATCTTGCAGTCTCTCGCATCAGCTCCTGCCTGGGTCCGGGGGCATAAAAGCCCAGCTGCCCTTGGGCTGCGGGTCTGCCACTGGTGGGGTTGCCACCGAAGGGTGAGAGCCTGTGCAGTGAACTGAACATTAGGAGAAAGTCACCAGATTCCTTCAGAGTGAGAATGTGCAGCTGGCATTAGGCTGGCCCTCCCTGGGTGTGAGACGGGGGGAGTAGATGTGCCCTGTGTGAAAGATATTGAGTGGGTCTGACTGTTGCCAATTCTCTCAGAGGCCTACTGGTATAACTGGTTCAGGCAGGTTTTGTTGGTGGCTCTTGTTGAGTCCATATCAGGTGTTTAGGAGGAGTCTTAGCAAGGAGGGACGTGGGTGATGCCACCCAATTCCAGTGATCATGGGTAGAGGGAGGTATAGCCACGGGGAGGTAGGGAACTACCATAGAAGATGAGGGCACGGCTATCTATGTGTTGTTCCACACTCCCACTCCTCTCATGGATGGGTTCCTCATTGCTCATATGCTATGCCCACTGGCCTATGTGTGTTGTTTTTTAATGCCAGATTGGTACATAATAAGACCACAGTCATCCATGATTTGATCGTGGATGAAGATGCCGATTTGGTGTGCATTACTGAGACCTCGGTGGGTGAGCTGGGAGGAGTTGATCTGACCCAGCTGTGCCCATCTGAATACTCGGTGCAACACCAGCACAGGCTGCAGGGACAGTGGGGGGATGAGTTGCTGTGGTCTACAGAACTTCCATCTCTGTCACCAGGAAACCATTCTCTCTTGGAGCTGGCTGTGAGGCCTGCTCCTGGTGTCGGGGCAAGGAGACAGGAAACTAGGATTGCTGCTGGTGTACCATCCACCCTCCTGGCAGCTTCTCTGACCAAGCTGGTAGAGGCTGTCTCAGCTGTGGTGTTGGAGGAGCCCAGAACGATAGTCCTGGGTGATTTCAGTGTCCATGCTGAGGCTGCTTCTAGTGTTCCGGCTTGGGACTTCATGGCCTCCATGACGACCATGGGGCTGTTTCAAATTGTCACCAGCCTGATACATAGGGCAGGGCACACCCTCGACTTGGGTTTTGCTCTAGATGGAGGAATAGGTGGTCTGGAGATGGGGAGGTGGATGTCACCCCCTTGTCATGGTTAGACCACTTCCTGGTGAAGTTTAGACTTATGGCACTGATCCTCGCCTGCAGGGGTGGTGGACAGATTAAGATGGTCCACCCGCAGAGACTAATGGAATCCACAGAATTCCTGAATGCCCTGGAGAAGTTCCCAGTAGATAGAACAGATGACCCTGTTGAAGCCCTTGTCACGCTGTGGAACAGCGAGATGCGTCAGTCTCTTGACGTGGTTGCCCCAAGCTCCCTTTCCAGCATTGTGGAGCCCGGTTTGCACCATGGTACACTAGTGAGCTAAGGGCAATGAAACAGGATGGACCACGGCTAGAGCGCAAGTGGCAAAAGATGTGCTGTGAGGCTGATCAGGCACGACTAAAACATCATAACCGTGCCTACTATGTGGCGGTGAGGGCAGCAAAGAAGGCCCACTTCTCTGCCACCATCGCATCCTCAAGTAGCTGTCCAGTGGAGCTTTTCCATATTGTCAGGGATCTGTTTGTTTGTTTGTTTGTTTGTTTGTTGCATTTGTATACTGCCCCATAGCCAAAGCTCTCTGGGCGGTTTACAACAATTAAAAACATTAAAAACAAAAATACAAATTTAAAAACACATTTTTAAAAAGCAATTTAAAAACACATGCTAAAATGCCTGGGAGAAGAGGAAAGTCTTGACCTGGCACCGAAAAGATAACAGTGTTGGCGCCAGGTGCACCTTGTTAGGGAGATCATTCCATAATTTGGGGGCCACCGCTGAGAAGGCTGTCTCCCTTGTTGCCATCCTCTGAGCTTCCCTCGGAGTAGGCACCCGGAGGAGGGCCTTTGATGTTTAACGTAATGTTCGTGTGGGTTTGTGTCGGGAGAGGCGTTCCATCAGGTATTGTGCTCCTAAGCCGTGTAAGGCTTTATTAGGGGTCTGTTGACATCAACTCCAGAAAATGGAGTTTTAGACCCTTCAGAAGCCCACTGTGAGTTGTTTGCAAGGCACTTTGAGGGTAAAGTTGCTCGCCTCCGTAGCAATCTTGATGCCCCATCCACATCTACTGTAGTCCCCAGTGAGATGTCCAGTGCAACATCTGCTGCAACTTCTTGGGATCAGTTTCAGTTTATGCGACTTGATGCCGTGGACAAGGTGCTTGAGACAATGCGGCCAGCAACGTGTCCTCTTGACCCTTGCCCTTCCTGGCTTATTAAAGGTTGCCAAAGGAGTTTGACCAAGTAGATCCAAGTAGATCCAAGCTGTGGTCATTGCAGGAAGGAGTGGTTCCAGCTGCCCTGAATGAGGCAGTGATCTGACTGCTCCTGAACAAGCCCACCTTGGACCACTGGTTTGCGACAACTACCGCCCGGTCTCAAATACCCCCTTCTTAGGGAAGGTGATTGAGAGGGTTGTGGCGCAGCAATTGCAAGTACTCTTGGATGAGACAGATTATCTTGACCCATTCCAGTCTGGGTTCAGACCTGGTTATGGGACTGAATCAGCCTTGGTCACACTGATGGATGACCTTTATCAGGAGAAGGACAGGGATGTGCCACCCTGTTATTCTTTCTTGATCTCTTGGCGGCTTTTGATGTCATTGACCGTGGTATCCTTCTGGGCTGACTTGGTGAGATGCGTATCGGAAGCACTGTTTTACATTGGTTCTGCTCCTATCTCCAGTGTCCTCTTCAGAGAATAGCATTAAGTGATTGCCTTTCAGCGCCTTGGCAGTTGTGCTGTGGGGTGCCACAGGGTGCCATCTTGTCCCCCATGCTGTTTAACATCTATATGAAGCCCTTGGGAGCGGTCATCAGGAGATTTTGGGTGAGGTGTCAGCAATATGCTGACGATACCCAGCTCTATTTCTCTGTAACATCTGAATTGAGAGAGGCCTTGTAAGCCCTGGACCGGTGCCTGGACTCATTGGTGGGCTAATAAACTGAGTCTGAATCCTATCAAGACGGAGGCGCTGTGGGTTTGTGGTTCCCAAGTTTGGATAGTTGGTCAGTTGCCTGCTTTGGAAGGGGTCGTACTCCCTCTGAAAGAGCAGGTCCATAGTCTGTGGGTGCTCCAGGATTCATCTTCGTCGCTAGAGGCCCACGTGACCTCAGTGGCTAAGAATGCCTTTTACCAGCTTCAGCTGGTAAGATAGTTGTGGCTGTTTCTGGACTGGAATAGCCAGACGGCTGTTGTCCATACACTGGTAACCTCTAGGCTGGATTACTGTAATGCACTCTATGTGGGGCTGCCCTTGACATTGATCTGGAAGCTGCAGCTGGTGCAAAATGTGGCAGCAAGACTGCTCACTGGGGCAGAGTATCACCAACATGTCACCCTACTGCTGAAAGAATTGCACTGGCTGCCTATTAGCTACCAAACTGAGTTCAAGGTTCTAGTTTTGGTGTACAAAGCCCTATACAGCTTGGGACTAGGATACCTGAAAGATCATCTTACCCCTTATATACCCAGCAGATCACTGCGTTCTGCAGATAAGGGCCTCCAGCAGATATCACCTATCAGGAGGTCCGTTCCGCACAATATAGGAAGCAGACATTTAGTGTAGTGGCACCTACCCTTTGGAATTCCTTCCCCTTAAATAGTAGACAGGTACCATCTCTGTTATCTTTTTGTTGCCTACTGAAGACTTTCCTCTTTCAACAAGCCTTTAAAGCAGAGACCTTATCCCAGTCTGCATCTGTGTTGGAATTGCTTTTAAAGATGTTTTTAAAGCTTTTTTAAAAATGTTTTTAAAGATGTTTTGTTTTAATATGTTTTAAGGATGTTTTTGTTTTAATATATTTTAAAGTCTGTTTTTATGATGGTTTAAAGTGGTTTTTAATGCTTCTGTTTGGCGTCCTGGGCTCCTACTGGGAGGAAGCGCGGAATATAAATTTAATAAATAAATAAATAAACAATAAATAATAATAAATTCATTAATCTGAAAAAATTGTTTTAGCTTCAGAATGGATTTGAGGTTTTCCCCATAAATTTAACAATTTCTGTGTAATGGTTGGTGCAACCAATGGGGCAAATTATTCAGACTGCAGAAGTATGATTTCCAAGCTTTCTGAAGTTTTCTAATTGCAGAACTTAAAAATAGAAGGGTCTCATGATGCCGCAATTACCAGCATCCCACATTCTTAGAAATGCATAGGTTATATTCATCTACAGAGTTTCCCACCAGGTTGTGCCCCCCAGGAATGCTCTTCAGCCACAATGAGAAACAAAGAGAAGAGAGTTACATCCTCCTCTGTTCCTTCTATGTTCCCCAGCATTTCACCCCTATCCCAGCTAAGAGGTTGTCCAATATTTCCCCAGCATTTCACACTGCAGTTTAGTCCTTTTGTAACGTCTTCCTCAAGAAAGAAGGTTCTCCTATTACTGTATAAATAAGACTTCTTAAGGTGCTTCTGTCTTGTTTTTTTAAATCTGAGAATATGTAATCCTACAGAACAGCTGTCTAATTAAGTACTGAATACTCTTTTTCCAGTCTGGATGGTGGTGATCAGCTATTGTAATGTAGCCTCAGGTAGTTGCTTTTAATTACAAAGTTAAAGGTCTCATCCTGTAACACTCTGAGCTCTTCCTGCAAGATACTAGGGCATTTGACTACAATAGGCTTTTATGAGGAGCTGAGAACACTCCAGGACTAATCACATAAGATGTGTGATTAAGGAATTGTAAATGTTAACCATTTCTTAAATGTGATGAAACACCTGCTTGCTGTAGAACAGCCTTAAGCAACTAGTTTCAAATCAGTTTTGTAGTGTTACTGTGTATTTATTTATTTATTTTTATATTCACTTTATGCTGAGGCTTTAAGAATAGGCAATCGATTATTTTTTATTTAAAACTTGATTATGCTACCCTTTATCTTATCAGATTTCAGGGCAGTGTACAACAATGTAAGATGCTCCAGTGTGTCAACGGAGTTAGTGCTGTGGGCTGCAGGAAAAAAGGCTGAATTGATGAAAATTCTTTATTTAGGCCTAAATCCCCTCACAGGATAAGAATAAAAATTGCAACATTTCTATGCAAAGTACACAGAAAATTGCTTTGGTGTGTGGTAATAATAATACCACCAAACTATCAAAATAATGATTTATTTTAATTTCTCAGTTCCTGTTTGCTATCACTTGGGATTTCTATATCAAAATAAGAGACAAGTCCTACAAAAAGAAGGATTTGTGCTCACTGCATTTATTTTACAGGATTTCCCTCCTCAAAACAGCAAAGAAACATGTGTAACAATGCAGATGAGTCAACTCTTGCAGATAGTTTAAAATGCCCATGAAGGAATCCTATTATCCGCTAATTAGGTTTATCCCCATCCAAGCATGTAATCTCATTTTCAGTGGAACCAAAGTGAAAAAAGCCATTCAGAGATGGCTGCCATGTTGCAGATCTTCTACCTTTCTTGATATAGGGTGAAATAAAGGTTTTATATCTAAAACATGATGTTCCTGTCTTTAAATACCTTAATATGTTCTTCTCTAACAGTTTGCATGTGTTTTAAAATAGTTATCACCTTGTATCATCTAGTAATGACCTCCATTTGCTTTGTTTTTGTATTTAATTTTAAGAATATTCCATTGAGTTAGATTCCTGTAGCACTGTGGAAAGAGGAATGCTGTAGTAATGCCATAAAGCTGTATGACTTTTTATTCAGAGCTCACCATGCAAGATTCTTAAGACTCAGTTGTCCTCCCAGTTTAATTCTGACTGTATAATGTCACGGTGGAACATTTATTTAACTTATTCTGAAAGGTCAAAGGGAACTTGTTGCAAGTATCTGGTCACGATCAATCACCACTCTGAAAGACAGAAGATAATCTCCCCAGGCAACCACTTTAGCATTTCCCCAGACAGCTGTTTGAGTGGATTTAACTTACTCAGTAAAAGCGCAACATACTGCAGCTGTAGGGCCATATAGGAGAGGCATCTACAGCTATAGGGGCAAATAGGAAAGTGCTAATAAAAGGCAGTAACAAGTGTTCAATTATTTTGGCGGCTTTAATATTTTCTAGGCAAAAAAAGAGCTTCTTGGGGAAGAAGAATGTTCACAGAATCTCTCTCATGCATGCACGCGCACATGTACACGGCCTTTTCAGTTGCCCCTATGTGACTGTTCACCGTCCCTCCTAGCAACTTCTTCAGCACTATTTTTTTAAAACAATGCTTTTTTTTTTTTACTACTGACTATGTGATCCTAGCCATTCAGGGACCATATTCCTAGCATGATGGCATCACTGTACAATTTAACCAATGAGATTTGACTATATAACAACATCACCAAATTGTTATAGAGTCAAATATACAAATTGCCCTCGTATTGCTGTCACTTTGCATGAAAGGGTGGGTGAGAAGGAATGCACATCTGATTTAGTCTAAAGTTCCTGATCGTTAAGCAATGTATGTGAAGAAGCCTGCTTCTGCTTTTAGAATTGCTTAGCTAGATAAGGTCACCTGCCTTTGCATGCTGTGTTGGTGGTTTGATTGTTCGCCAGAGCAGCAAAACAGACAGCATTAGTCCACTTGCCCCTAGTAATCGATTTCCAATCCCATTGACATCTGTAAGAAATATCGATATTTAGCACACCAAATATGAGATGTAAGATTGCGCTTCTTGTCATAGAAATTCTATCTCAAGTTACTGAAACTTTGAGGTGGCTCTGAATACAGCAACTGCTTTGTCAAAATGGTTTGTCAATAGCAAAATATGAGTAATGCCACCAGTCTAGGTATCCCAATAAATATTGAAATAGGTTCACTTCTCGGGTAAATATGAATTCTGTGTTCTCCCAATGCAAATTCAAAAACAGCGTTTAACAGTCTGGCAGCAGAAAATTGAACAATTCATTTTTAAATCAAAAAAGCCCAGAACAGCAAAAAAAATATAGATACAAGGGAATAAAAGAAGGAGGGTGGGGAATCCCAAATTTATTTTTTTATTATGAAGCATTTCAAATTCATCATTTAATCTCTTTTATGGATTTCAAATTTGAAAAACATTGGGTACACATAGACTTCATAATCCTAAAGGCTTGCCTTTCATTAAACAGGAAATAAGAAAAAGTGCCAAGAACATAAATACAACTATGACACCAGTATTTGGGGTATGGAGATATAGGAAAGAGATTTTACTTCCAGGAATTTCCCCTTTAAATCCCTATTTGCAATCACCCTGAGTTTTACAGGTCAGAGAAATAGAGGATAAAATCCTAATCGAAAATAATCTTTACAGATTGAAGGACTTTTATGTGAATGGGCTACCTTTACCACAAGATGAATGGAAATATAAATTTAAGGAGATGGGCGTGTCATGGATTTGTTGGTATCAACGTAGTACTTTTATTAGGATACATCATATTACAATTCAGGGTGCTAGACAATTAACAGAAGGGGAAAAACTAGTATTAAGTAAGGAGGATATGGAAAAGGGGATGATTTCAAAATTATATAGATTTTTTGTAAATAAGGGTATGGGTTCCAATTCAATTTTAAAACAAGTATGGAATCAGACCTGAAATGCCAGATTGAAGAAGAGGACTGGAATGATATGTGGACACAATTCCCATATGGATCCATTTTGACTTCCTACAGGGAAACAGCTCTAAAAATAATACAAAAATGGTATCTAACCCCCCTGTATTTAGCACGGATTTCTAAAAATAGCACCCAAAAGTGTTGGAGAGGATGCGAAGCATAAGGCTCATATATACACATGTGGTGGGAATGTGATAAAATGAAGGGCTTTTGGCAGGAGGTGTGGGAAGAAATACAGAAATTGACAAAACAACGTTATTTCAGGCCTGAATTAGCTTTATTGAACATTTTTATGGGACAAAACACAAATCTACAATGCAAAATACTTATGCAGCCAGATTGGCGATTGCCAAATATTGGGAAACATTGGACTGTCTGGCAAAGGAAACTATGGGAAATTGCTCTGTTAGAGAAGTTAACACAGAAAATAAGACTGGCAGAAGGAAAACAGAAAATTAAGGACTCTTTTGAAGCGGACTGTTGGCCTTTTATCTTGGCTGGTACATTGGACACTAGTTTGGGACCAGTGCGTTATCCATTCCGATCGTTGTGGATATCTTAAGAATGGAAGTTCCTCAGAGAAGAAAACGATAAAATAAAATCTTGAAAGTTAATTGTTATGAAGGGGAAGGGAGGGTGATAGGGGTTTTTTATTTGCTATTTGTTATACTGTAATGTAAAATGAAAAGTTATCAATTCTAAAGGGAAAGGGAGTTAATAGGTTATTTTTTTATTTTGTAACTCGATATATGCTAATGCAAATGGAAATAAAAATATTTTTTAAAAAAATTCCTTTGATTATCCAACAGGAAGGAAAATCTAAAGGTCAGGAACAAGACTAGGAGGGACTCTGAAGGAGGAGTTAACAAACCCTAAAGTATTTATTTTCTCTCTGCCCTTCCCCACATTTGTAGTATGGAGAAGTTTGTTTTTTGGATGGAGCCTAAAACTGAGATACCTAATCCAGCATCCAAGCCAAGCTCAGGAGCTCAGTCTCATTACCAAAGTAGTTCAGTTCATGAAGAATCAGACCACAGGGACAGACCACAGGTGAAACAGCACTGTAGCTATAGGGAAAGTCACATTTTTTATTCTGGTATTCCTGGGGATATCTCAAAAAAGGGTGAGACAATTCAGCAGATTAAACTTCATTCATGTAAATTAACACACTCTATAGATGGAGGAGAAATGAGGGGGAAAGTCACTTTCCCTTCCCCTGGCCTGGCCCTCACTTCCTCTCCACCAGTGAGGGGAGGGGGAATGGCTGACCCTATGCACCTCTCCTCCCCCCCCATAAAAATGCCCTACCTAGAAATGTGGCTGCCCCACTTAAGAAGGAAGGCTGGCTACAGGGCTGTCCCTACCTCAATGTAGAGGGGTTGAGCCAAGCCCCTTCTTACCCTATGATGAAGTAAAAATACACAGTACAATAAATATTTACAACTGCATCTTGATAAGTTTAACAAGCTGGAATTGAAGCTGGAATTCATCATATATATAAAAATTGTCCTAGCCCTTGCTTTTCATTTATCCCATTTTTCCCAGTTCACGAATCTCAATCCCATTCCCCAGTACCAGTTTCTTATTAATTTATCATCAAGATGCCAACTGAAGAATCAAGCACAGTTTCACAGGCAAATCTAGTCCAGTTGCTTAGGTCATAATGTAAAATCATATAACTGTATAATAAAACTTAAAGAGCATTGACCTGCTGGGAACCCTTGGATACCCTTTGCCATTATCACTTATTATGGTTCAGAGTTGGCACCACAACAATCCCACATCTGGAGAGGAAAAGACAGTTCAGTGCCTGTTTTCACAGAGGCCCCTGTCATTACATTAAATCAATAGCTTTATTTGCTTATAGCCATAGGCCATTGCATACAAAAGAACAATAAAACAGAATAAGGGGATAAAAGATAAATACAATCACGTCAGGCTGAACGAAATACAAATACAATTAAGACTGTTAAGCTTTAGTAAAATTTGCTCTAATATTTTTAGCTGCAAGAGCAAAATTGGCCACTGCCAAGGTGGAAGAAGGATTCAGATCCGCCAATAATTCGACAATTAAACAATCCGGGTGAAGGTCCGATCTAAGCCTGAGAAGGGGATCCAAGAATTTATGTCTCGGCTTAGCATACAACAGGCATCGTAGCAGATAATGATATAAATCCTCGACAGCTGCATCAGCACAAACACAATGATGATCCGCGCAAGGGATCCCCTTATATCTACCCTCCAAATAAGCGGTGGGCATCGTCTGAAATCTAATTTGTGTAAAAAGTCTGCGCAATAAGGGACACGATAGATTTGTTAAATAAGGTGTAATGACATGATCAAATTTAAAAAGTGGAAACCATCTTGAAAAGGGGGAGGCCACAATAATAGACCTATCTTGTGCCACGTTGAAATTGTAGATCCAATTGCGTAATTCTAAAGGCGACCATGATGAAAGGTTGCTATTCGGGAAGTTATAAGATTGGATTAGAGACCTGATGGTGTGGGCCCAACCTCCTAATTGCATTTGTTCAAGCCAACAAAGTTTAACATAGGAGGAGTCATCCATCAAGGAGATTTTCCTCCAAAGCCTTAGGGCTGCCAGATCTATTTTGGCAGAGATGGAGGGGAGGCCTAATTCTGCCCTAACATGTGCAGCGGGGGTGCCACGAGGGAGCCCCAGGATCTGCCTTAAAAAGGTGTTTTGTATGGGTTCAAGAAGAGATTTGTATGATTGGCCCCAAAGACCAGACCCATAGAGTAATTTGGATAAGGCTTTAGCGATAAAAATTTTCAGCATAGGAGGGACTAGTTGGCCTCCACGAGTATAAAAGAACCTTTTCAATTGGCCAACTAATCTAGACGACGTTAGTTTAAGTTCTTTAACGTGAGGTTTCCACGAAAGTTTGTTATTAAAAGTAATCCCTAAGTATTTAAAATTTTGGACTTGATCTAGGGGGATTTCATTTAGCTTCCAGACAGATTTAGTTTTACTGTGTTTCCCAAATACCATAATTTTGGATTTGGAGAGATTTATCTGAATCCTATTGGAATGACAATATTCCTCCAGTCGAATTAACAATCTTCTAAGACCGATTAATAGAGAATAAGGCCAGATCATCGGCGTACAAAAGCGTTGAATTTTTTTCTCTGCCCACTGAGGGGGGGGGGGGAAAGGATGGCGCTGACAAAACTGGGACTAGATCATTTATAAAAAAATTAAAAAGAAAAGGGGCCAAGATGCAGCCTTGTTTGACCCCTTTTAAGACCGGTATTTCGCTCGAAAGCGCGCCATTTCTACCTAGACGAATTCTTAGGGAATTTGATTGGTGAAGAGATTTTATTAGCCAGACTAGTCTCCTGTCGGCATTTGATTGGGCCAGCTTAAACCACAGCAGTTCCCTATCCACCGAATCAAAAGCTGCAGCAAAATCAATGGACGCCACGTAGAGCGAAGACTGTGGACCTTTTAAAGCTTTATGTATTAAGTGGTTTAAAATGAAGGCCTGGTCCATTGTACTTTTCCCTTTCCTAAAACCTGCCTGTTCTTGGTGTATAACCGAGTACCTAGAGTCCCATTCAGTAAGTTTGTTAAGAAGGAAACGGGCATATAACTTAGCTGTAATATCTAATAGACTGATAGATCTATAATTTTTAGGAAGGGAAGGATCACCCTTTTTAAAAATAGGGACTATTATACCGGTTCGCCAACCCATGGGGAACTCGCCAGTGTTATTAATATGGGTGAAAAGAATAGCAAGTAAAGGGGCCCACCAAGGAATTTCTGACAAGAAGATCTCCAGGGGTAACATGTCCTCACCCAGAGCTTTGTTTGTACGTAGTGTCATAATCAGATCTCCTATTTCAGAAACGGAGACAGGGGGCCATGCAGGAAAATCAGCTAGCTCAACAAGTGAACTGGGAGATGTTAGCGATGGGGACCCAAAGATTGTACTAAAATGGGAAACCCAAGTATCAGGAAGAATGGGTGGAATAGAAACAAAGTAACTTTGGGAGAGACCCCCATGCACCAGTTTCCAAAATTCCAAGTCGTTGCCTTGGATGTGAGCCTATCCCAGATCTTTCCAGTTATTCAGATAAAAAATCTGCTTTTTATCTTTCAGCAATTTCTTGTAAGCCCTCTTAAGCGAGAGCATATGAGAGTAGGCAGACTCTGAATAATTTCGACGTGTGATTTTAATTTGGGTGGAAAGCTCTTTCTTTTTTGCTTGGCAGTCCCTATCAAACCAAGTTTTTTGAGATTGAGTGTCTTTCTGTTTAAGAAGTATGTCAGTTGACACCACGGATTTAAGAGCTTTAGTGATCTTCTCGTAAATTTCAAGAATATCCACTGGCTGGGCACTAAGCTGATGGTGAAGGTTTGACAAAGATGGTGTCGCTAAAGCATGCTTGACTAACTTGGCTACATTCATTGACCACTTAAGGCGTCTAGATCCACATAAAAGATCTAAGGTTGGGATTGGGGTGCCTAATAAGGTCTTTGATAAGGGGCAACTCAGAATAAGGCAGATTGGAAGGTGGTCACTGTCTGGTCTAGATATGACTGTGAATTTTTTTATCAAAGAAACTAAAGACGGAGATCCTAAAAAGTAATCTACAACACTTGCCCCTCTCCCCGAGATGAATGTAAAAAAACCCCGTGAAGAATCTATATACGTCCCATTAATACAAACTAACTGGAATTTAATCAATAATCTAAAAAGGGCTCTGCCATTTTGATTTACAGAGGTATCTCTTGAAGTGCGGGGAAGAATTAACTGCTCCTCAAGAGCACTCTCTGGGAAATCGCTCAGGGGTGGAAAGGCTTGGCCCAACCTCGCGTTAAAGTCACCACAAATTAGTAGCGAGTGTGTCTGGTAGACGTTAGAAAGCTTGTCTAGATATTTATCTAATTGTGCCCATCTTGTTAAAGAGCTGTAATGAATCGATGGCAGAAAATATACATTTAAGCATATAATGGAATATTTAGCAGAGAAGGAGATAATTAGCACTAAACAAAAGTCCGGGGGCGGCTCTGAAGGAAGGGAAATCACGACATCTAGCGAAGTAGCTATTAATGTTGCTAGGCCTCCACTGGCGCGGCCCCTTGTAGAGGTCTTCGTAGCTGGACAGACCCACGACTTGAAGCCATGAAGGTCAATTAGCTGGGTGTCGCAAAGCCAAGTTTCCTGGAGACACAAGATGTCAAATGATTGGATAAAGGTTGTGAAATCCAAATCATTTAACTTATTGTTCCATCCATTCCATCCATTCATGTTTCATGAAAGACAAGCAATGTCTGTTGAATGGATTTTGGTGCAATACTTAGTCGAGGAATTTTTTGGACCTCCTGTGGGTTGAGCAAAAGCCGGGCGTAAGAGGGTGGATAAAGCAGAGGAGTATACTTTTGCGTTACTCTGTCAATTCGATAGGGGACCAAAGAAAAAGGGACCAAAGGAAAAACTGCTAGGAGAAGACTGAAGGGAAGAGTTCGCCGGAGATCCCAGTTCTTCAGGGTACAAATGTCTCATTTGTGACCACGAAAGAGTCTTTGGGGACTCGGACACCCTGGAGTGGCTACAGTCCGAGTCTTTATCTTTATCGTCCCGGGGATTCTGTTGACAGGTATCAACTGGAGGAAAAGAAGCACCATCCTCATGAAGATTAGGGATTGCTGTGGATAAGAAATTCTTATAAGTAGGATTCGTAGAAGGCAAAAATGGAGACGAGGGTACAGTAACAGGTAACTGATTACTAGGTTGATTGGGAAGAAACTTATCTTGCACTTGAACGGCTAAGGTGTTGGCCACATGGGCATTTTCCAGTAGTAATATAAGACTGGAGAGTCTTGAAGTAAAAGCCACTTGGTCTGCTTTTGGTAGAGCCCAATATGAGTGGATCAGCTGTTTCTCCTCAGTGTATAAAAGAGACTCTGCCAGAGGGGATTTAGGGCAAAAAGGTGTATGGTGGGAGCCTTTTTCCGGAGTAAACGGCTCAGGTAAAAGTGTAGAATTAGGCGGTTTTGAGAGCTGTACATGAGGGCAATGATAAGAAACATTCGCTGTTGGTAGTTTAGTGATAAATAAGGGCTGTGGAAGCGCTGTATTGATAAAGAGTCTTGAAACCGAAACCCCCGCATTCTCAAGGACAATTTTATTGTCAAACAGGAACCTCACCGGGCCAGATGATGAGAAGGAAACAATAATCCGTGGAACACCACAAATAGGTGGAAGAAAATTAATATGGTTAATAGAGGAAACCTGAAAGTAGCCAATAAAAAGAGAGTCTAAAAAATACGTTAATTGTTTTTTCAGTTCAAACTGTAATCCACGAGACATCAATAAGTTTAACAATACGATCGAATTTGATGACAAGGTCAATTTCCAGTGAGGCTTTATAAATATTGACGGGTTAAACTTGATCATCTGTGTAGAACTTCCTTGTGGAATAGAATTCCAAAAAGGGATATAAGGGGTAGTAGAGACTGGTGAAGCTTTATCAGCCACAGAATTCAAGGGAGAAAAATAGGCTCTAGATTCCATCTGAGTATTTGAAGCTGAAGTTCCTGTATTAGGCTTCGTGGTAGCTTTAACTTGATGAGTAGGACATAGTTTCGGTGAGGTCTTAATGGGATCTAAGAGCTTGAAGAGAGATTTAAAATCCATTTTCTTGTATTTCGGGGTTTTAAAATTTTTGATGTTTTTAGCCTTCTTTTTTTTTTTTTTGGAGGACACTTCCCCTTGGGTTTCTTGATTTGGATTTAGACTTTTTCTTAATTTTCGTTGTTATTATTCCCGGGGAATGTCTACCATCATCTGAGTTGGTATGATCCCTTTGAATGAAAACTCTCATACCGTTGACTAGGGTGGTCAGAAGGTTGTTGCATTCTGAGGAGAACCTTTTCACTGCTTCCAGTTCTCCCAGTAATAGACAAAACCAGCCAGCCAAAAGATCCTGAGATACATTGAGCGATAAAGCAGGAGGCAAAACAGCTGGTGAGTGAGATATCTCCTTAAGTGGTTCTTCCAAACTATAATTCGCGTTTTCTACTCCAACCTTAAGAGGGACCTCGCCTCCAGCAGCTAGTATTTCCTTAGCCACGTTTAAAGGCGTCTGGTCTTTATGGAGATCATCAAAGCTGAAGTTAATATTTTTATAATTGATGGACCAATCAAGCTCTTGCATTAATGAGGAAGAATGAGGAGAGGAAACTGGCACCTTATCCATTTGTTCTTCATTTTTGGGAGAAAAATACTGTGAGATTTTGGCTTGACGAAGCTGAGGGCGGCCCAGGACTAATTCCGGCTCTAAGTCAAGTTCTTTACATCTTTTCCTTGTGAGAACCATGATTCCCCGATGCCTCACGGAGCCTAGGGGTGGTAGGCTATTAATTACAACAGCAAGGTTCCCAGGGAATGAAGGAATTGATAACAGACTACACTGTAAGTATAAAAGGTTCCTTTCTTGTTAAATCGCCACTTTCTCCACAATAAAGAACGTAGAAAGAAATGCAAGTGAGCTCAGCCGTGGGGCGAAGTAAAAATTAATCTTTGTTGCTAGCTTCGTTTACTTTGAAGTCCAAGGTTAGGGAGTGAACAGATATCAAAGCAAAACAAGATATAAAGTGGCGAGACCCACTGACAGATTATTCTAATTATTCTAAATGTTCAAAATGCCCAAACCTCTGCCAGACCGGAGAGAGAAAAAAATACTTGCTGTAGGCGCGGCCATTTTCCTTCCCAACCCAGAGGCCCCTGTCTCAAATGGTATTTAGCAGCTCTAGAATTTTGTCCAAAATGGGTGTTCAGCTGCACTTATAAGTGCACCTAGACGCATTTGCCTACACAGGAGAATGTTTATAGCATGGAAGGGGGCAGGAGCCCTGCTCCAGCATCCATGCTCATGTTGCACCTTCCCTTAGTCTTCAACCTTCCTCATGTTGAGTAGGGAAGGTTTGCAGGGGGCTTCTAAGTTGCATTTGTTTCAATGTGAATAGAATGCCTTGCACGGTCTTCATCATGGTCCCTAATTGTGCGGACAGTTCTATTTGCATTCAGGTGTATGCAAGTAGAAGCCCCCTGCAGACCTTCCCCACTCAACACAGGATAGATGGGAGACTAAGCATGCAGAGCAGCATGCATGGGTGTATTGGGAGTGGGGCATTTCCCTGGCCCAGTCCACAGATACAGAGTTTACGTGTTAGGCAAATAATTAAAAGATCATCTGACTTCTTCACTACATGTTCATATTAGCTAGTCATCTTGTAATAAGCTGAGTGGGAGGGGAAAAACAGTAAGTACTTTAGCAACAATAAATAAGAGAGAGCTCCAAGTGAAAATTGCCATTTCCAACAATCTCAAAGGAGAATGGATTAAGAATAATGTCTCAAATCAAACTGGTGCCTTTGTACTCATTGAAGGACTTTTATTTATTTTAGAATTTAGATATCACTAACTCAGTCCAAAAGATGCCTCCAAGAACAAAAGAAGGGAGATGATTTTTGCTGGTTCCCCTTCCCCCTTCAACTCCCAGAGCCCTTGAAAATCATCCCCAAGAGTGGGTGGAGCTCTCTGAAACAGGATGGAAAGTGGTGTGGGAGGCTGCATGGTGAAGGGCAAGTCAGCCAAAATTGCCTTCCCTTCTTTTCTATTAATAAAGGCATGACATCCACTGGATCAATGCAGTATCATCAATTTGATTCCTACCAGTGGAATTAACTATAAACAATGTGAGAAATCTCCAAAGCAGACTGAAATTGTAGAAAGCCATGTTGCTAGCTTTATTGGACCAAGTAAAAAGGTCATAGACAGGACAGGTTCCAGGTTTCTGGGGGCCCTTGGGCAGAGTGGCCACCTCCTCCCACTGCCCATCTTCATTGCTGTGAGGGCCCACTAGTACCGCCACCACCACCTCCTCTCCTCAGTTTCTCTTCCATTCCTTCAGCAGCTAGAGGCTGTGGGTGCTCTGCTGCAAGCCCTTCCTTAGCCACTGCTGGCAGAAGCATGTTAGGCCTGCATGGCATGGGAAACTATGCCTCACAGACACTGTACCCACAGCTGTGTCCACGAGGTGGAGTTTCCCACACCGTGGAGGTTGCTTCTAAGGAGGCAGGCCCTACGTGCTTCTGGTGGTGGCTGTACAAGGGCTTGCAGCGGAGCACCCAAAGCCTCCAGCTGCTGAAAGGATGGGTGAGCGCTGAGGAGGAGGAGGAGGTGGTGATAGCAGCAGTAACAGTGCTGGTGGGCCATTATAGCAACGAAGACGGACGGCAGTGACCAGGTCCAGTACTGGTGGTGGTGAGGGGCCCCTGTGAGCTCCTGGGCCCCTGGGTCGGTGTCCAACCTGGCCGCCTGCTGGCTCCAAACCTGGTCATAGAGAAGTGAGCAAGCTGTTGAAAATGTGAAAGCTTGCTCACTTTTTTGTGACCTTCTGTTGGTCGGGTCCTAATAAAGTTGTCTGATGGTTTCTTTTGCATGTGAGAAATGATATTCTTTTACTGCCAAGGTGACAACTCAAGAGAGGTGGAGTAGACCAGCCACTCAAGAGGTTATGACACTGGATTTTGTATGGGATTTCAAACACAGGACAAGGCTTCTTTACAACTGCCAAGAGCTCTGGCATGTCTTAACAGTCTGCACCTGCAAGTTTCCTTTGTAATAAAAATTAAACCCTGTATTTTTTTTTCTGTCCTGCATTTCCTCTTTAAATATACACTAGTGAAATCCATTTATTGGAGAGTATGTCTTTAACAGATTGTGTACTGGGGATTTAAGCTCTTTATTTACTGTATCTGGAAGCCTTAGTAAGCTAAGACTTCTACAGTATTTCACATTTGTTTATCTGAGCTATAGCTTAGGATCAGATGGCAGCTAAGTCACTTAAGGTTATTCAAATGCATCTAAAATGTTGCTTAATAATTCAGAACCAGTTTGCTGTGTTTAGAGTATTATGGTTTTTAAAATCCCTTTAATTAGTCAATTCCAAGAAGGGGGGAAACTATTTTTCTTCCGTACCTTTCAAAACAGTAAAGTAAATTTAATCTAACTGAAAGAGTATAGTTCATCCGGTCAGAAGAAGGAGTTAGTTTGGTTTAGGACCAGATTGTGTCTAGTGATTGCATGACTATAAAAGATAGGTGAAGGATTAAGAACATTTCCAGCCTCACCCTTCTTCCCTTTTCTTGGTTTTAATTTTGGTTAGAAGCAGGTGTTGATGTTGGCATTTTGTATAGCTTATGTACTAGAGGTGGAAGCATAAAGTGGCAAGCAAAGTGTATCATATTTCTGAAAACAGGATTTGTGTATTTCTGGATTAGTCCACAGCCCATCTAAACTAGCATTCTACAGCAGCCATCAGGATACCTCTGGAAGTTCACAAGTAGGCTATGAAGGTGATGACTATCCTCTGTTGTTTGTCCCTACCATCTGACACTCAAATTGCTCTTGAACATAAAGATTCATTTTCTTGCTTTCATGCCTAATTGCTATTGATCTAGCTTCCATGAATTTGCCTAATTCTTTTTAAAAAATCTATCTATGTTAGTAGTCATAATAATATCTTATGTTAGTGAATTCAATACATAATGGAAGCAAGTCGTCTTTTATTCTGTCTTGGATCTGCTGCCAATTAATTCCATTGGGTGATCTGGACTTACATTTAGTAACATGAGAGAATGACAAACATCACTCTCCTCTGTTGACGCTTTTCATAATGTATAGTCCATCATGTCCCACACATAGCACAATTCTGTGCATGTCTACTCAGAAGTAAGTACCACTTGAGTTCAGTTGGATTTACTCTAGGAAAAAATGGATAGGCTGCAATCCTATACATGTTAACTCAGGTGGAAGTTTCATTGAGTTCAAAAGGGTTTAGTCCCAGCTAAGTGAATATATGATTGTAACTTGTCATCTTTCTTCTAAATTGCTTCCAAAGCTGAAAAAAAATATTGAAAAGTCTGCGCAGAGTGCCAAGTACTCAGTAGGCATCTTAATTTTACAGTTTGTTTCTTGGGAAATGACCACTTAAACATGTTGAACATACAGCTTCCAAGATGAAAGTATTCTGTTCAAATGCACCACTGGTGCCTTCTCTCTTCCACCCACCCCCAATTTTCACTACGGTCCTTTCAACTGGTTTCAAACTTTATTTGATTAGTGTGTTGTCTGATTATTTCCAGAGGATGCTGGGGGAAGCTGCCTCTTTTGGTCACCTGTTAAAAAATCCTGGTGTGTGTGTGCATGCGCATGTGTGTGTGTCTCCTATTTTTTCTTATGCGTATCTTTTCTTTAATGAAATTTTGCTAGAAGAAAGAATGTGTAGTAGCAAAATGCCAAGAAATAGCCTTGGCAACATTAATATATTAACATTGCTGCGTCTGCTAACTAGAAAATTTAATGATCTCCTGCTGTTTTGGTAATTGGACAAGTAAATGCATCTTAATAAGGCTCTGATCCTCAAAGTGATCCTTCAGCTCTAGCCCTATTCATTCCGATGGGGTTTGCACTGCCAGAACTCTTTAAGAAACTGCAAATTGCAACGGCAGTTTTGTATACATGTTATTGATTTAATCTGTATATCAGTCAGTCATACTGTAGCATCTGGACATCTTGTATTCACTATTCTAAATGTTTTAGAAGGACTTCCCTACATTGGTAACTATAAATGTACCTTCAAATTCACAACTAACCCCTTCTTATCATGTAATCTATATTTAGTTCTCTGTGTCTCATACTCTCAGTTGGGTTAGAAAATCTACATTTACAGTTCTTATTCATAGTTCAGGACATTTAGGTAAGTTCATTTATTGTTTCAAATATTCTTGTCCTCAGAAAATTAAGGGAAGAAAATGTTTTCTTTAGCATGTTACATTGTAATTGTTGAAATAATGCAGAAACCTGTAAAATGTGCCTTGTGTACTGACCTTAAGCAACCCACAGAGATTACATTGAATCTAGATTTCATTTTAAAAGCACTCAGAATTCACAGTTGTTAAGAACATAAGAAGACCCTGCTGGATCAGGCCAGTGGCTCATCTAGTCCAGCATCCTCACAGTGGCCAACCAGATGCCTGGGGAAAGCCCGCAAGCAGGACCCGAGTGCAAGAACATTGTCCCCTCCTGAGGCTTCCGGCAACTGGTTTTCAGAAGCATGCTGCCTCTGACTAGGGTGGCAGAGCACAGCCATCATGGCTAGTAGCCATAGTCCTGGCCTCCATGAATTTGTCTAATCTTTTTTTAAAGCCATCCAAGCTGGTGGCCATTACTGTGTCTTGTGGGAGCAAATTCTATAGTTTAACTATGCACTGAGTAAAGAAGTACTTCCTTTTGTCTGTCCTGAATCTTCCAACTTTCAGCTTCTTTGAATGTCCACGAGTTCTAGTATTATGAGAGAGGGAGAAAAACTTTTCTCTATCTACTTTATCAATGCCATGCATAATTTTATACACTTCTATCATGTCCCCTCTGACCCGCCTTTTCTCTAAACTAAAAAGCCCCAAATGCTGCAACCTTTCCTCGTAAGGGAGTCGCTCCATCCCCTTGATCATTCTGGTTGCCCTCTTCTGAACCTTTTCCAACTCTATAATATCCTTTTTGAGATGAGGCGACCAGAACTGTACACAGTATTCCAAATGTGGCCGCACCATAGACTTATACAACAGCATTATGATATTGGCTGTTTTATTTTCAATATCTTTCCTAATTATCGCTAGCATGGAATTTGCCTTTTTCACAGCTGCCGCACACTGGGATGATATTTTCATCATGCTGTCCACTACAACCCCGAGGTCTCTCTCCTGGTTGGTCACCGCCAGTTCAGACCCCATGAGCGTATATGTGAAATTCAGATTTTTTGCTCCAATATGCATAATTTTACACTTGTTTATATTGAATTGCATTTGCCATTTTTCCGCCCATTCACTCAGTTTGGAGAGGTCTTTTTGGAGCTCTTCGCAATCCCTTTTTGTTTTAACAACCCTGAACAATTTAGTGTCGTCAGCAAACTTGGCCACTTCACTGCTCACTCCTAATTCTAGGTCATTAATGAACAAGTTGAAAAGTACAGGTCCCAATACCGATCCTTGAGGGACTCCACTTTCTACAGCCCTCCATTGGGAGAACTGTCTGTTTATTCCTGCTCTCTGCTTTCTGCTTCTTAACCAATTCCTTATCCACAAGAGGACCTCTCCTCTTATTCCTTGACTGCTAAGCTTCCTCAGAAGTCTTTGGTGAGGTACCTTGTCAAAAGCTTTTTGAAAGTCTAAGTACATTATGTCCACTGGATCACCTCTATCTATATGCTTGTTGACACTCTCAAAGGATTGTTGTTGTCATTGTCATCATAATTATTCATCAACAAATGCATTGTCATAGTCATGGGCATTGACAACTTTAAAATAAATAAATAAATAAAGCTCTGATGTAAAGTTTCCAGTACATAAACAATGAAATAAAGATAAATAATAACAGTTAAAATACAATATAATTATACTTTTTTTTTTACCCTATGCAACAAATAACCCACTTTAAACTAACTGAAAAAACTCTTTAATCTCTCAGATATCTCCTACAATGGTATACTGGTTCTTTCCATCTGAAGTTTCCTTGCAGCTAAAACGTATAATGTTGTCCTATATGTTACTAATAGGTAAATATCTTCTAACAGAAAACAGGTAATTTCTTAATCAGACAGGTTATTAAAGTAGACTAAATGTTTTTCAGTCATGTTTCCTTTGGACCATCATATGAAGGACATTTCAGTACATAATGGATTAATTCTCCCTGCTGTTTCAAACAACAGATACAAATACTTTGGGATACAGATATCGCTTTGTATCTTCCACCCGACATGGTAGGAGGCATAATTTGTAGGTGTAATTCTAGAGAGGTCCTACATAGAGGGGAAATTATCAATTCTAAACATCTAGATCTGTGGTGGTCCATTAGGAAAATTTCAATTGTTGTAGTAACCTCATATCTTCTTCAGCTTGGTCTTCATATAACCCTTAGTTCTTTTTTATCTAAGTGGTCCCAAAATGCTTCTGGCAGATTATACATCTGTGACAGATTGTGGATAATGCCACTTTGATTTCCCATGCTGCTTGAGAAAAAGAAAGCTTGTTTTACCAACTGTTCCTTCACATTGTGTACATACATTTATGAAATTTCAATAGTGCCACCTGTATCATTATATTAATCAAGGGCCAATCCACCTCTGCCCAAGGACAGAAGCTGAGGGTCCCTAGTAGACATCCTAATAGTAAGAATTTATTCTGTTCTGCTTCCAATAATTTAATGCACATTTTGTTTTCTTCCCATATCTCTGAACTATACAACAGTTGAGAGATCACTTTAGCTTGAAATATTTAGGACAGGAGCCATCCACCTGATTGGCTTTTACAACACCAGATTCCCAGGGTCCTTTCCAGGATAAATTCTCTTCAAAGAGAATACCAAATACCTGCATATATGAATTTGTTCTACTGCATGTCTATAAGTTTGCCATTTGGGCTTGCCGCCCCGGGCTCCTGCTAGGAGGAAGGGCGGGATATAAATAAAATAATAAATAAATAAATGATTTGTATTTTGGTGAGTGATGATCAAATATTATTTTAGATCCTCAGTTTTTCTTCTTTACAATATGTTATAAACTTTTTAAGGAATTTCTTCAAGACAAAGTGAGAAAGAATTAGTAGTACTGCACACAATAAGATCCAAACATTCCTGCCATGTATTGCAAGATGGGAGAACTGGAGTGCTTGGTCTTAGAGGAGAGCATTGATATAGTGAGCATAACGGAGACCTGGTGGAATAGAGAAAACCAGTGGGATACGGTTATCCCTGGATATAAACTATATCAGAAGGACAGGGCAGGACGTATTGGTGGCAGAGTCGCTCTATACGTGAAAGAAGGCATTGAATCCAGCAAGCTCAAAACCCCAAAAGAGGCAGACTCCTCCACAGAATCGTTGTGGGTGGTGATACCATGCCCCAGGAGGGACTTAATACTGGGAACGATCTATCGTCCCCCTGATCAAAATGCTCAGGGAGACCTTGAGATGAGATATGAAATTGAGGAAGCATCCAAACTAGGAAATGTGGTAGTAATGGGTGACTTCAACTACCTGGACATAGACTGGCCGCATATGTGTTCCAGTCATGACAAAGAAGCAAAGTTTCTAGATATTCTAAATGACTATTCCCTAGACCAGTTGGTCATGGAACCGACCAGAGGGATGGCAACCCTGGACTTAATCCTCAGTGGGGACCGGGACCTGGTGTGAGATGTAAGTGTTGTTGAACCAATTGGGAGCAGTGACCACAGTGCTATTAAATTAAACATACATGTAAATGGCCAATTGCCAAGAAAATCCAACACGGTCACATTTGACTTCAAAAGAGGAAACTTCACAAAAATGAGGGGATTGGTAAAAAGAAAGCTGAAAAACAAAGTCCAGAGGGTCACATCACTCGAAAATGCTTGGAAGTTGTTTAAAAACACTATATTAGAAGCTCAACTGGAATGCGTACCGCAGATCAGAAAAGGTACCGCCGGGGCCAAGAAGATGCCAGCATGGTTAACGAGCAAAGTCAAGGAAGCTCTTAGAGGCAAAAAGTCTTCCTTCAGAAAATGGAAGTCTTGTCCGAATGAAGAAAATAAAAAGGAACACAAACTCTGGCAAAAGAAATGCAAGAAGACAATAAGGGATGCTAAAAAAGAATTTGAGGAGCACATTGCTAAGAACATAAAAACCAACAACAAAAAATTCTATAAATACATTCAAAGCAGGAGACCATCTAGGGAGGCGATTGGACCCTTGGATGATAAGGGAGTCAAAGGTGTACTAAAGAACGATCAGGAGATTGCAGAGAAGCTAAATGAATTCTTTGCATCTGTCTTCACAGTGGAAGATATAGGGCAGATCGCTGAACCTGAACTAACATTTGCAGGAAGGGATTCTGAGGAACTGAGACAAATAGTGGTAACGAGAGAGGAAGTTCTAGGCTTAATGGACAATATAAAAACTGACAAATCACCGGGCCCGGATGGCATCCACCCGAGAGTTCTCAAAGAACTCAAAGGTGAAATTGCTGATCTGCTAACTAAAATATGTAACTTGTCCCTCGGGTGCTCCTCCGTGCCTGAGGACTGGAAAGTGGCAAATGTAACACCAATATTCAAAAAGGGATCCAGAGGGGATCCCGGAAATTACAGGCCAGGTAGCTTAACTTCTGTCCCTGGAAAACTGGTAGAAAGTATTATTAAAGCTAGATTAACTAAGCACATAGAAGAACAAGCCTTGCTGAAGCAGAGCCAGCATGGCTTCTGCAAGGGAAAGTCCTGTCTCAGTAACCTATTAGAATGCTTTGAGAGTGTCAACAAGCATATAGATAGAGGTGATCCAGTGGACATAGTGTACTTAGACTTTCAAAAAGCTTTTGACAAGGTACCTCACCAAAGACTTCTGAGGAAGCTTAGCAGTCATGGAATAAGAGGAGAGGTCCTCTTGTGGATAAGGAATTGGTTGAGAAGCAGAAAGCAGAGAGTAGGAATAAACAGACAGTTCTCCCAATGGAGGGCTGTAGAAAGTGGAGTCCCTCAAGGATCGGTATTGGGACCTGTACTTTTCAACTTGTTCATTAATGTCCTAGAATTAGGAGTGAGCAGTGAAGTGGCCAAGTTTGCTGACGACACTAAATTGTTCAGGGTTGTTAAAACAAAAAGGGATTGCGAAGAGCTCCAAAAAGACCTCTCCAAACTGAGTGAATGGGCGGAAAAATGGCAAATGCAATTCAATATAAACAAGTGTGAAATTATGCATATTGGAGCAAAAAATCTTAATTTCACATATACGCTCATGGGGTCTGAACTGGCGGTGACCAACCAGGAGAGAGACCTCGGGGTTGTAGTGGACAGCACGATGAAAATGTCAACCCAGTGTGCGGCAGCTGTGAAAAAGGCAAATTCCATGCTAGCGATAATTAGGAAAGGTATTGAAAATAAAACAGCCAATATCATAATGCCATTGTATAAATCTATGGTGCGGCCACATTTGGAATATTGTGTACAGTTCTGGTCGCCTCATCTCAAAAAGGATATTATAGAGTTGGAAAAGGTTCAGAAGAGGGCAACCAGAATGATCAAGGGGATGGAGCGACTCCCTTACGAGGAAAGGTTGCAGCATTTGGGGCTTTTTAGTTTAGAGAAAAGGTGGGTCAGAGGAGACATGATAGAAGTGTATAAAATTATGCATGGCATTGATAAAGTGGATAGAGAAAAGTTCTTCTCCCTCTCTCATAATACTAGAACTCGTGGACATTCAAAGCAGCTGAATGTTGGAAGATTCAGGACAGACAAAAGGAAGTACTTCTTTACTCAGCGCATAGTTAAACTATGGAATTTGCTCCCACAAGACACAGTAATGGCCACCAGCTTGGATGGCTTTAAAAGAAGATTAGACAAATTCATGGAGGCCAGGGCTATCAGTGGCTACTAGCCATGATGGCTGTGCTCTGCCACCCTAGTCAGAGGCAGCATGCTTCTGAAAACCAGTTGCCGGAAGCCTCAGGAGGGGAGAATGTTCTTGCACTCGGGTCCTGCTTGCGGGCTTCTCCCAGGCACCTGGTTGGCCACTGTAAGAACAGGATGCTGGACTAGATGGGCCACTGGCCTGATCCAGCAGGCTCTTCTTATGTTTTTATGCAGGGGAGCATGCATCTTCGGTTTCCCATATATGGATATGACATTTATGTAGATATTAATCAGTGTAGGTGCCAATAGGCATCTTTGTTTTACTCCTCTGTTGGCCTTAATTGGTTTTGTGAGAGATTCCTCTGTACCATACCTCACTCTTATGCATGTGTCAGTGTATAGTTGTTGAATTACTACTAGTAATTTTTGGTCTAGATTTGTATCTTTTATTTCAGAGATGGACTCTGTCTATTGTATCAAATGCTGCTGATAAATGTAAAAAGGCCACAAAAAGATGTTTAGATGTATCCTTGGTTGTTTTTTAAATTCAACTGTGTAGAATAATTCATAGATCAGTGCTGCTATAATTTTGCTTGAATCCTGCTTCCTCATAGAAAAAAATAATTGCTATAATCCATGCTTGTAATTTTTGGCCAAGAAAATTTCCATAGAATTTAGCTGACACATCTGTGAGACTGACTGCTCTTCTTGAATTGATTATTTATTAGATTTTTGTCTCACCCTTCTTCCCAAAGAAGCCCAAGGTGGCAAACAACAAAACAAAAACAATACACTGTTTTTTTAAAACAGTCATGCTGAAAATATGTATAATTGAATTGATACAAGTCATTAATTCCTAAACAGTGATTTAAAGCATGACTTTAAATCAGGTTTGAGTTGGAGCTGTCCCCTTTGAAAGGGAGCTCATTTCTGTTAGCATTGTTGTAAACTACACCAAGGTTGTTTTATCCCTGATGAACAAGGTTGTTCATCCCTGATCATTGGCCATGGTGGCTAAGGCTGATGGGAGTTGTGAGGGGAAAAAAACTTCAGCGGGCACCGGGTTGGGGAAGCCTGTTGTAAATACTTTGTATTTGTTTATTTATTTGATTTCTTACCTGTCCTTTACCATAAGGTCACAGAGCGGGTTAGAACTGTAATGGAGTACTATCATATTTGTTATTTAATCTGAAGAAAGATGGTTGATTGATTGATTATACACTTGTCTTAAAATTTAAATCCGTTCAGTTTGAATAACTTAAGTTTTTTTTAAAGTATTGTACTATCAGGGTGTAAAATTTTAACTTGTTTTTATTGAAGTACATTATGCATTTCTTTTCACATTATTCTTAGACATTTCATAGAGAAAATAAAGACTGCTGGAAGATGAGTATTGTTAAATCAGATCAAATTGCATCTCTTCAAAGTGTATGTGTATTTGGACCCCTGTTTGAAGTTCTTAATTACAGAATCCTAGTATACATAGAGATTATTATTTTATCAGACAGAATGAGTTCACTGTTCTTGTTTGTGTCATACAGAGATAATACAGATTTTTGAAAAGATTTTGTCCTTCACCAGGTGTGCATTTAAGTGATTTTCACAGCACTTATACCTTGATAAGGGGGATTAGGAAAGAAAGTTAAAGGATTCTTTGTCCACTAGATTCACCAGAGTAATTCATGCATGTGTAAATGGCAAAGGAAGTTTGCCTGCTTGAGAATTAAATCCTGTTCTAGGATGTGAATAAAAATAATGAGTATGATCCTTGTTACTCATGTTTGACTTATAATAGTTGTATATTCGTATCATTGCTTTAAATGATTGCCCTGGGCTGCTTGCCATTATTTCACCTTGCATTTTTCTCCTGGGCCAGTGTGCATAAGGAGCTATATGTAGTAAACAGTAAATTGCAGTTGTACAGGATGTGAGCATTTGGTGTTATGTGTAGGGTCAGCTAAGTTGAATATCCAAATATGATTTTTGGGAGGAAGAGCTTTATTAAAAGTATTAGTCAGTGGTGGCTGGTGCCTACTAGACCTGCTAAGAGGTCATGGGGGGTATGGCCAAGTTGTTCTAGTTTCCTCCCCATCCTCCCTTGCAAATATACTGTAGATGCTTAAGCATTGCTGTTTTACAAATTAGAACCCAACTAAAATGAAAAATGTCTTACTTTGGTTCAGAAGGGGTCCCTGCTGTCACAGTGGCTTCTCTGCTGGGAGAAAAGCTGTGTGGCCATCATCTGTTTTGGTTCTTTCCCTATCCTCCTCCTTTGCAAGGAAACAGTAGACACTGAAACACTGCGGTTTTATTAATATCTAGCACCTAAGTGTTGGTTCAGAAGGGGGCCCTGCTCTCACAATTTCTAGTGTGGATTTATGCCAGAATAACCATACAGTGGGTAAGCCCCCACTGAATTCTGTAGTGATTGCCCTTTGATAAGTATGTACAGGATTGCAACCTGAATTGATTAGTCTTAAAGGTGCCACACAGGACTGTTAACAAGGGACCTCATATATTTCCAGCCTAAGGGAAATATTTTTCCCCTCCCCCAGCTTATTCATTTCCACATTTTTTCCGGAATGTGGATAAATGTAGGGAAACTAAGTGGACTAGGACCTGTGAGACTACAGTTAAAATCACCACTCAGCCAGGAAACTCGTCACGTGACCTTGGGCCAGTCACTGTCTCTTAGCCTAACCTTCTTCACAGAGTTGTTGTGAAGATAACATGGAGAAAAGGAGACCCATGAGGAAAAAATAACAACAATAAAATGTCCCTGATTTTGAATTGGGAGAGGGGTGGGGGTTCAGGGTTGGAATCATGAAAAAAATCAACAACAAAAAACCAAAGAAAAAAGAATCTGGAACGCAACCAGGATATTCAGACCTACAAACATTGGACTTTACATGTAGGTCCTCAGGAAATCCAATGTGTGGCTGCCTGGGGGGGACAGGCTCATGAGGTATGTCTGTGTATACAGACAGGGTGTGATCAATGCTCTCATACTACTGTACTTATAGGCTCTGCACACTGCATTTTTATCTAAACCATCCCCTGCAGCTTCCTAGTTTTTGTAATAGCATTTTAAATTTGCCGAAGGGTTTTATAGTCTTTTATCCTCACAACAAACCTGAAAAGTTGGTCACAGTACAACGTAAGCAAAACAACAGAACAGTACTACCAGCTTTAAAACAAAAATGTATTATGGCATAAGCTTTCTTGGGCTAGAGTTCACTTCATCTGATGCACTATTCTTGGTAATCCATGAAGCTTGTGCAACTATCGAGGCAAGATTGGTGTGGCTGGGGTCTCTGGTTCAGTTCCCAAAATAGGGCTGCCTTCTCCTAGCAAGGAACATGAAATAAGATACCACAAAATAAGTATTGTGCTGTCTTTAAGACTTACAAATTTATTATGTAATAAGCTTTTGTGGACAACTAAAAATACTCTGAGCATGTGCAGTTTCACAACTTTCAGCAAAACACAAGCAAAAATATTTCATCAAGCTTGATAAACACTATGCCCATCACCCAGTTTTTCTCTTTTTCAGTTCTTGAGATCTCAGATATGGGAACCTAAACATTTGTATTGCCTCAGAGACTTTTATACGAATAACAGGCCGATCTCAGGGGATAGTCTGAGAGAATGAATAATGGATGTGAAATTTAATTGGTTTCATTGTAATCAATTAAGTCATTTCTCCAACTGTTATTGTGCAGAGGACATGATCTCTCACTGCTTTTCATAGAATCATAGAATAGTAGAGTTGGAAGAAGCCTATAAGGACATTGATTCCGAACTTCTGCTCACTGCAGGAATCCAAGTTAAAGCATACCCAAAAGGTGCCTGTCCAACCACCTCTTGAATGCCTCTAGTGTTTGGAGAGCCCACCACCTCCCTAGGTAATTGGTTCCATTCTCATACCACTCTAACAGATAGGTTTTTTCTGATGTTCAGACAAAATGTGGTTTCCTGTTACTTGAGTCCATTATTTAATGTCCTGCACTATGGGATGATCGAGAAGAGATCTTGATCCTCCTCTATGTGACACCTTTTCAAGGATTTGAAGAGTGCTATCATATCTCCCCTCAATCTTCTCTTCTAAAGGCTAAACATGCCCAGTTCTTTAAGTCTCTCGTCATAGAGCTTTGTTTCCAGTCCCCTGATCATTCTTGTTGCCCTCCTCTGAACCTGTTCCAGTTTGTTTGCATCTTTCTTAAAGTGTACAGAACTGGGTGCAGTACTCAAGATGAGGCCTAACCAGTGCAGAATAGAGGGGAACTACTGCTTCATGTGCTTTGGAAACTGTACTTCTGTTTAGAGATGGACTGCCTTCAAGTCAATCCTGACTTATGGCGACCCTATGAATAGGGTTTTCATGGTAAGTGGTATTCTGAGGTGGTTTACCATTGCTTTCCTCTGAGGCTGAGAGGCAGTGACTGGCCCAAGGTCCCACAGTGAGCTTCATGGCTGGGTGGGGATTTGAACTCTGGTCTCCCAGGTCGTAGTCCAACACCTTAACCACTCCACCACACTAATGCAGTTTAAAATAGCATTTTACTTTTTTGTAGCCACATTGCATTGTTGGCTCATATTCAGCTTGTGATCAACAACAATTCTTTCTCGCATGCAATATTGCTGAGCCAAGTATCCCCCATCTTAGAACTGTGCATTTGGTTTCTTTTTCCTAGGTTTAGAACTTTACACTTACCCCTGTTAAATTTCATTCTGTTGTTTTCAACCAGCCTATCAAGATCACTTTCAGTTTTGTTTCTGTTCTCCAGGGTATTAGCTATCCCTCCCAATTTTGTATCATTTGCAAATTTGATAAGCATTTCCTGCACCTCCTCATCCAAGTCATTAATAAAAATGTTGAAGAGCACTGGGCTCAAGACTGATCCCTGCAGTATCCCACTTGTTACCTCCCCCCATTTTGAGAAGGAACCATTTTGACAGGGTTGTTATGATTGCTCAACATTCTTCCAACACATTGGTTTCTCAGATATATCAAATTTTAGTCAAAGTATCCATGGGGACGATTACAGATACTCAGATTTGGTGGGACTGTGAATTGGGTCTTGAAACTATCCAGAGCAATGGTCTGCTATGTGGACTAAGAGACCTCTACGCTCTGTCAGCTCAAACCAGAGAAAATTATTTAAAGGTGATACACAGGTGGTATTGAAAGTCACTAAAATTGTCACGGATTATAAATGCAGTATCTCCACTCTGTTATCAAACCTTGGGGCCTATGCCCATGTGGTGGGACTGTCCTATGGTCCAAGCTTTTTGGACTTTGTATTTTCAGAAATCACGCTGATCACGGGGCAGACCCTCACTTTGTTGCTGACTCTAGCTCTGTTAAATTTATTCAAGGGGATTAATCAGGATATACTTCTTAAAGTATTGATCTTTAATATGGTAGCAGTGCATCTTGAGATTGCACATAAATGATGCACTCTGGAAAGTTTATCATTAGATTCATAGTATGGCAGGGTTTGGACAGTTGCTCTGGTGAAAGAACTAACTGCTCAGTTATGGAAGGCACAAGGTCATGCAAAAACAGATTGATTCTCAATTGTTTGGTTTTAATTTATTTGTTATATCAATGAAACCAATCTGAAACTGCCAAACACACATGGTCACTTGTAAAGAAACATCCTGGGACGTTGATTTTACAATTTATAAACTTTTTCAGATGTTCCTTCATCTGTTAAGAATCTTCTTGTATGATCCAATGCTTGTATTTCTCCTGATGTTATCTGTGATTTGTTGATTTAATAAATTTTTGAAAACTTAATAAACAAAGAAAATTACTCTGTGCATTGCAGTTTCACATTTTAAAATCACTTAACTCATTGTTTTTGCTCACTTTTTGCCTTATTTAGTTATTTATTACATTTGTATTCTACCTTTTCCCCAAAGAGCTCAAGGTGGTGTACATGATTTCCTTCTCCCCGTTTTATTCTCACACAATAACCCTGTGAGGTAGGTTAGGCTGAGAGCCTGAGACTGGCCCAAGGTTTCCCTGTGAGCTTCATGGCTGAGTGGGGATTTGAAATCTGGTCTCCCAGGTCCTAGTCTGACATTCTAACCACTATTCTATGCTGGCTCTCATACTTTGAGCCAATTACCAACTCTTAGCCTAACCTACCTCACATGGCTGTTGCGGAGATACAGAAGGAGGAATAAAATACAAAAGGGAACTTAGTGATTGTATCATAACATAAAATGTTGATTCCTTTTACCAGAGTGAAGTATCTTTGTATAATAAAGGGCCATGCTTTTCTGCTCGCCCTCTTCAAGTTAGTGCAGCTCCAAGGCTTCAGCCAATCTTAATCTGGCCTGATTATTGCATATTTTAGATGCATAAATCCCACTTGTGTTCAATTGATTTTACTCCCAAGTTAGTGTGCAGAGGGGTTGATTCATTAGAAGAGTTATCTTAAGCTTGCGGGTGGGGAAGTGTGGAAAGCAAAGTGATTTGTTTTCATTTTAAAATGCTTAAAAAATAAGCTTTTGCTATTTTACTTTTACAGGTAAAATAGGAAGGAAAAGCATCTTGTGGGTTTTTAGACTAGAAAGGTGGGTGGGATATTAGGAGAATGGAGACTTACTGCAACCCCTAATCCCAGCTTTCCAAAAGCCTTTGGGAGTAAACACAGTTGCAGAAGAAGACATCTACCTAGCACATGGATAGAGGGCATGTGGGGGAATTGGAAAATAACTCACCTTCACCAGCTACTCCCCTCCCCCAGTCATCAAGTGTAGGGACACAGACTACAGTTTGCCATTTCTCCCCCCAATAATATCCCCAAACCCATTTATTAAAATTAATGCAAACAGGTTTTTTTTAAAAAAAGATATAAAGAGACTCACACTCTCCACTGTTGTGTTCTCTCTGTTAACAAATGCTAATATTTTTTAAAAGCCCTAAACTGCTCAAACTAACAACCACTTCCTTCTGCCTGCCTGGCTAAAAGAGACTGTTTAGAGGTGTGGCATTGAAGAAAACAGCTCTGAGCATCCTCACATCAGTTCCTGTGTCTACTCAAACAATAGCCAAGTTAAGCTTAGATGATGACAACAGGAAGAAGTGGGAAACTGCACACCCTGGGGCAAATAAACACTATCACATGGTTTTTCTGCCTGGAGACAGATGGGTGGGACCTCCTGGGCATAGCAATCCTTTTGGATTGAGATTGACTGAGTGGTGCAGAAAGCTGATTGGCCAGAGAACAGGAGATTGATAGAAAAGTATCATGGACTCTCTGTACATTGACATGGATTAAGGAAGAATGTGGGGGACAGGAAAGAGTGTGGCTTTGAGATTTTGGGGGAAACTTTTGAAAAATTGCTGGGCATTTCACTTGGCAGGCTGACTCCTGGTAGCCCTCATGGACCACCTTCCACTGGTATTAGAAATATATTGGAATACAAATCCACTGCATTAACAGCAGTATCTGTGGGTGAAGTCCATGATTCACTCAAAGTGAAGAGACTTTATGTTGACTGCTAATGGTATCACTATTTCAGCTATTGTTGCAAAGGGAGCTCCCACTCCACTCAGCTGGTGATTATCTATCCAACAGTAGGGATGGACCACTGAGAATATATCAGCTGCTAATCTCCTAACAATTCAGAACTTTATTTCTTTTTGTTGATTTCCTCCCACCCTCATGCAAATGTTTACCAGCTTCTTACAATATATGGTTTACTCATAGTAAATTGTAATTTTAGCTACTTCGATAGTATAAATGTAAATGTACTGCCTTCAAGTCGATTCAGACTTATGGTGACCCTATGAATAGGGTTTTCATGGTAAGCGGTATTCAGAGGAGGTTTACCATTGCCTTCCTCTGAGGGTGAGAGCAGTGACTGGCCCAAGGTCACCCAGTGAGCTTCATGGCTGTGTGGGGATTCGAACCCTGATCTCCCAGGTTGTAGTAGTCCAACACCTTAACCACTAAACCACACCAGCTCTCCTTCAATAGTATATTACCACCTTAAATAAGAATTCAAATTACAAAACATCAGGCCTGATGCCAGTGTAGAAAATGGTGGCAGTTTTGTCTACTATTCTGGATTCTATATAACAAAAGTGAAAGATTTCACTTTCTCCATCTTTTATCCCTGAATACATTTACGTGTATATTATTTGCACTTTTGTTCCCCATTTAAATATAAGGTAAGTGATTTGTATAATCAAAAATAGCTCCCAAAATAAGTCCTTGGAATCATGTTATTTTTCAAATAACATTTTTGTACATTCTACAAAATATCTGTTAATCTCATGAGCAGTTGGATGCTTGAGTAAGTTGAAGAGACGACTATGAAATTATCTTCCTTTGGACTTTTTTTAATCCTGATATGATTCAGGCATGTTTAGTAAGGAGCTGGATGCATATTAGATATATGAATCATCAATTTATTTTTATTTTAATTAGTAAAGTAGAGTTGGTATTAATGTGATGCCCATATGTGTTAGAGTGCATGGACTGTGATATGGATTGTAATTCGGAGTCTTGTATAAATAACAGTACCAAGACTTGTTCACATGATATTTGCTGTCAGGATCTTCCCATGTGGAAATCAGGGACAAACCTGAGATTTGGGTTGTCCTTTTTCTGCTTCTCATCTGCTCTGTTGATTTCAGTAGACAGTGATATATAGGGTGAGCTGGGTGATCCCACATTTGTTTGAACCTTCCATTTCACTTGTTACCTTGTAACATATCAGAAGGTGATGAAGAGGGCATGGGAGGGAAGGGCAACCATGATCACAAAGACAACTCTCCCTGTCACCTTGGATACAGTCTTGAGAAGTAGGGGGAGTATTGTCTGAACTGGCCCAGAGATAGACTTGTTTCTAATTTTGCTTTCAGTTATCGTTGCTTTCAGTTCTTTTGCTTGCCATGTAGAGCCTGTCTCCTGGTCAGAGGAGTGATAATAAAGCTTCTGTTTTCCATGCTAAAGCAACATATTTACACACTACAAATAACAAAGTAAATGCTGCAGACGGGATCTGGCGTGATAATTAAGTACAATGGCGACCCATATGAACAGAAAATGCCAGGGAGCTAAAACAAAGCAACAGCAGCTTTGTTTGTTGACAGATGTAGGAACCATATTGTTAGTTAATTGGGTAATGGTGTAAACATTTGCAAACTCTGCAGTCCCTAGGTGAATTAAAAAACCAGCCGGCAGGCTGAAATCAAGGGTGAAAAGCAGCAAACCTCCTTTTAGCACAGGTACTGAACTAACCTCCAAAGTTGAAAGCACTTGAGAAAAGGACATCGCTCATAGTTGTTATTAAGGGTAACTTGAGTTTGTAAACCCAAGAGTTCTGATTAGGATGTGCATCCTTAATTACACTCAAGTGAATAATAGGTTTCCATCTGGTTACAGTCTGGAGGATAGTGTTCATTAACCCAGCCTCACTTTCAAACCAGTTTTCGCATGATACACAAAAGACATTCTCGCTCTCCTTACCTTTCCTTGCTTTTGCAATAAAGGGGTTATGGGATTTGGAAAGTGAGTGGATTTAATTAGATACAGACTTGAACTGAACAGAGAAAGCAAATTGCTTTTCTCAGGTGCACTGTACCTCTTGTCCAAAGAATGGTTCAGCACTGTAGCAGTGAAATGCTAAAGCCTTAAATATGAAACAAAGAGCTTCATTAGTAGACTTCCATAAGTGGCAGTTTTGTGTTATATATATTTAAAGTGGTATTTTCTCTGGAAATCATACTTTGTAGAAAATACTACATCACAGATCCCTTTCAAATGATTTTAAAAACATTTTATAATATGTTTGATCATTGATGTTATAGTGCTATGACATATTTACATATAAGGTGGAATATAGTTGGTATTACTCAGCTGACAAAAAGACATACATCAGTGGAACAGGGAATGGGAATTTTAGGTAATCCCCCCCGAAGCCCACTGCCCCATCCAAAATCTGCTTCAGAGGATCCCCCAACCCACAGAAAATTCCCTTCATCCACTGACAGATGCCCTCCATCAGTGGAGCAACACTAATTGAATTTCAGCTACATTTTATACTAGGTTCAGGATTTAAAAGATTTGTTTCCTTAAGGAACACCAAATGACATTAAGTATATAGTGGATACACATGAAGTAACTATGCATTTGGGCATATGATAAATAAACTGCCTATAAAAGCTCATACCACAATATTATTTGCCTTTTGTGTTGCTAATTTGTATTATGGGTTTCCTCCCATTTTATCTGTGAATCACACTGAAAACTGATGTTGAAGAACAGTTAGAAACATACAGATAAAGTTAATTTTAAAAAACCCTGTCTGGTCTGAAGGTGTCACAATACTTGATTTTCTTGACGGCATGTCCACAAACATGAAAATTAATTTGTTATACGAAGTTGCTATATTTATCCAAGACTATTTGAGACTGAAATGATGCTATCATGATTATGTGCATCAAATACTGTTGTTTCCTTTTAACCATAATCTCTGACCATTTTTTCTATTTTTAAAAAAATCTCAAGTATCTTAGAACTGTATATGGTTGTTTTCAAATATGCCAAAATATCTTGTGTTTTACTGAACTTAAAATCCATTCTGTACTCTAAGGTAGCAATGCATACAACCATGAAGGTAGCAGAAAGCTGTGTACCTGCTATAGTGTTCACATCGCATATACACACTCCACTAAAAATATGATCAGCAGTATCAACACTGATTGCCATTTAGGGGGATGAGAGGACATGGAAGTCAAGTCCTCACTTCTACCTCCCTGCCTAGCAGGTGATCATTCTCAGACTGACATTACCGGTTGCATCTTAGGCAGTGCAGGCAAAGTCCACAAACACAGCTTACATTACAAATATGATCTCTTCCCTGCAATGTTTTGCTCTAGTGACACAGCTGGTATGTGTACAGACATTATGTGTACAGACATAGGTTTCACAATCCGGCTTCTTTGGATTCAGGTGACTGTGGTATTCAGATGCCCTTGTTAATAATTGTGATTTTCCTATCAAAATAAAATGTACAAACTTACATTCTACCAAGATGCACTACGCAGTATACAATTTAAAACAGTGACAATCCAAACATACTGAAATCAATTCAGTTTTAAAATCGCATAGGGTGGTATTCAATGTTAGTCCTACTCAGAGTAAACTCATTGAAGTTAATGGACCAGACTAACTTAGGTTCATTAATTTCAATGGGTCTACACTGAGTGGGACTTATCTAATATAGCTCATAACAATGAAATTGTTGAAACAAGGCTGGAGGAGTGCCTGGAGGGTGGGGTGGGATACAGCACTAGGAATAAGACTGAAATAACATTAGCGTGGAATTATCCTGTGTTAGTGAGCCATTTTGGTTGACAATTCCTGCTGTTAAAATACTTTAATGCACCCTTTATGATTAAGCGCATGAGCCTTCTATTGCAGCTACATATTCCAGTGCATATTCCAATTTCATCATAACACCATTCATTGTTCTTGTATAGTCTTGCTGGTGACAAATTGTTTTCAATTTGGGGAGGAGAGGGAGATGAAAATCTGGTCTATCCAAATATGTATTTCATGTTTTCAGAGGAACCATTATCCTAAAAGCTCAAATTGTAATTGCTGAGGAATTGCACTACATGTTGCTACATAAAATGTAGGCACATATTGTAGCACAGTTGGGGGATGGGTAGTATGTAGATTCCTTATTCAGTCAACTGTGGCCCCCTCTGATGATCTGATGTACGTTAAGTGTTTCACTAATTAATAAATGTTGGTAAATCATACCCTCTGGTTTCACAGGCATGGATAAACAAGTGAATCACTCTCCTATTATGCAGTAGTGTTTCCAAGGATACACCTTTTAAAACCAAGATTTTAAACTTGGATTCAGCTAGGGAAATGTCATATCCCAGTACTATTTTAAAAAAAATGCCAATGGAATTTAAACATTTAGTGAGGTTCTTTGTGGAACTGAAATGGAATTATCAATTATAGAAGCAAAATGCTATTTGCAATGCATTGCAAAATCAAATAGGAATTATTAGATGTGTATAACCTATTTACACATTTGAATCACCAATTAAACTAAGTGAATATTTTGGGTCTATATAGAATAAAGTGTCAGGCATGTCGTTTCTATGTGCAACTGTAAGATTCCAGTAATCTCACCAAAATGTCATCTGCATTGACAGATGCTGATAGATTTTCAAATTAAAGAAAATAAGAGAACTCTTGACAAGTGATATGAGATACAACTAACAATACACCTGTTTTTCTTGTAGCTTATTGCAAATGTATACATACTCCTATGCATGAATGGGTGATATATTTTCCTGAATTGCATAAACAAAAAATCAAAACAGTCCTGAAATTGTTTGCTTCTGAAAACGTATTGAAAGGGTACCTGTATTTGTTTTTTCAAGTTTTCCTGTTCTATTTTATCTTCACAGGTGACCCAGCTGGATCCAAATAAATCATTACTGGAGCTAAAGTTGTATCCTCAAGAAACACTTTTCCTAGAGGCAAAAGAATAGATCAAGCCAGATTGGAGAACTAAGCAATCCTTTGATAATGAACAAGGCACGGTGAATGCTTTATCCAAATTGCCGTGTACTATCATTTAACTCAAAAATCAATGTCACAACTCTGCCTCTTTCAAGAAGCTGGGAAGAAAGAATAAACATAGCTCCTTAAAAGATTCCTATACATGAGTATATGTTTCCAACCTCATTTAAATGAACAGGAAAAAAAATATTCTGCTGTAAACACTGAACACTATGACTCTGTTGCTCACTTACCATCTGGCTTTTGTTATAATTAATGCACTGTTAAAATGTGAGTGATTGTCAAAGTAGAATTTTTACTCCTCAATTACCCCCTTTTTCACCAAGAATTCTTGGACATTTCTGCCTGTACTTTTGACACTAGAATACTGTATATTTGATATCTCGCTGAACCAGTGCTCTCATATATATGCATTTTCTTCCTGTGTTTGAATTTCTACTTCACCACCTAATTTTTTTAAAAGGCAGAAAATCAACACATGGGACATTTTCAGCCTTGGAGATTTAACAGTATTATAGTAGTAGAAAGCAGAGACCTTTTTTTGTTGGTACTTTCTGACTCCTTTCATAAGATGTAAGGTTTTGTTTGGAGAATATAGTTTGACATATATGCAAGATATTTATTTACTTTTTTTTTTTTTGCTTTTGCGTTGAATCTCAGTTCCAATTCATTTTAGGGAGTACTTTCCATTACACTGCAGTGTGCTGAACTGCTGATGTTGTGAATATCTCAATAATGTTCAGAAATGGGCCAGCTCTAAATTACTGGTATCTAGCTGATAGTTCAGGAATAAATTGATATTGACTACCAGTTTCTAAAAATGTTTCAAATAGCAAACACATAATGTTTTTTTGCTCATCATTGTGGAAAAAATTGCAGGAGCCCCTCCCCACCCTTTTCTTTCTTTTTATTTCTTTCTCTTTTTATTTTTTGTTTCCTTTCATTCTGGCACTTGCTTGTATTATTTTTTCCGCTGTTTTTAAGCACCTTGTTTATTTCACCAAACAATAAAAATGTAAAATTACAGTGTATTAAGAAATCTTCCTCATTGCATTTTGTTTATTGATCCTTCCTGAGTAATGTGTTTCTGTACCCAGGGATCTGGTTCTGAAGCCTGAAGTATACACACCAACCAACTATACCTGCTCCTAAAATTGTATCAAAAAGCTTTTTCCAAAAAAAGTTCAGTACTCTAGACGTAGAGTGCGGCATACAATAGCACCACCACAGAATCATCAGACACAAAACAGAACGTTTGTTTTTCCATATTTTTCTGCAACTGAATCAGATTATATCCTTGTATGATGATTTAATATGAATCAGAAACAAACTTATATACGACTTGGGTGGTCTTAATTTCTCATTTCCTGCATAAAATATTTTGTAGTTGCCTGATTGAAAATGTCCCATTCCCATCCATTTTAATTCACTCACGCCAAATATTGTAACGTTGATACATTCCATTTCTTGCTTGACAATTTTTAACTTTCCCTGGTTCATGCTTTTCACATTCCATGTTCCTATTGTGTGCGTTGTACAACTCCGGACTTCATTCCGCATCTGTGTGCATCAGCCTCTGGGCTTCCTTTCGGCTTGGACCCAACTGCGTCATTAGTCACAGCGCTACTCGTACTTGTCCTTTGTTCTTCCCCAGTAGCTTGGTGAGTGCCTTCTGACCTGGGGATCTCATTTTCCAGCACTATCTCGTGTTGCATTTTGGATACTCTGTTCATAGGGTTTTCGTGGTTAGCGGTATTCAGATGTGGTTTACCATTGCCTTCCTCTGAGTTTGGATGCATCTTAGTCTGGTATCTCAGCTTTGACCATTCCGTCTTGGGTGCCCCTGCTAACTCTAGCCTCTTGGTCTAGCCTCCTGACAGCATTGCTCTCAGCTTCTTCAACACTCTCAAACCCCCTCACCACATTAAGGTGTGCATCCTAAAGGGGGGTTAGGTGGTTAGTAAAGCTGATATATTTTTTATCAACAATGTAAAATGTGGAGGGGGTGAGTCTTAAAATAATTCTGTTAGTGAATACACACGGGACATACATTAGAAGAAGTGATGTATTCATGTCAAACTATGTGATATGCTTTTTCATCTACAGTACCTAAAAACTCAACGAATTGCAATACAGAATGTATTGGAATATCCAACTTCTTAAAAGCTGAACAAGCTGCAGACAAATGAGAAATGTAATAATTTTCCCAAGAATAAGCAAGAAGAATGAAATCTAGTTCAAGTGGAAAAGTCTCTTGCATTTTAATTAGCATTAAGGACATGCTTAACCTTTCCACTGGAATCAATGGGATTTAAAAGTGCTTAACTTTGGCTTTGTGACAACCTAACTTAGCAGCTAATAACTAAGGTTGTCGTCCACAACTTGTTTATCCATTAAAATCCTTTAGATTTCTCTGAAGCAAGTGGATTCTGGATTGTGACCTTAACTAGACATTTGCAAATGTTCCTTTAGATCAGTGGTTCCTAACCTGGGGGCTGTGACCCCCAAGGGGGCCACAAAGTAATCCGAGGGGGCCGCGAACAGTAAAGAAATGAATTACTAATTTTTTTTTAAAAAGTCTTCACTCCCTGAACACTGTCTGCTCCCCACTGCTGCTGCAGACAACACCTCCCCCTTGCTCCAAACAAGAGGGAGGACTTTTCCTGAAGCGGCAGAGCGTCTTTCAGGCATGCCGAGGGCAGGTGTCTGCCTATAAAACACATGGCAGACACCGAAGTAGACTGAGGATGGAGTTACTAGGAAGAAGAGGGGATTACTATCGCCAGCTCCCAGCTCCTCACACTGCCTCTGCTGCTGATGCCCTTGCTCGGAATGAGAGGAGAGGCTATTCGTGAAGCAAAAAGAAGCAAGGCTACAAGGAAAGGCTGTTTTCCCCCTTACTTCCTGGCAGCCAACAGGCCTGCTTTTCTTGGCTCCTGCTTTGCTGCCACCTCCTTTTAAAAATTATTCTTATTTGCGAGGCCACCCAGAGCCAAGGAGGAGTGAGAATGACCAGGAGTTGCTCGCACCCCCCATCTCTGAGGCTAAGTGTGTGTGTTCTTCCACCTACACTCAGTCCCCCCCAATCTCTCTCTCCAAGATGCTGTGGCAGTTGAGGGCTTCCCCCCTCCCACATGCCTCAATGCATGCACGCCTGCAGATGCTTGCAGGAGGGGCAGGTGTGTTTGTGTGTGTGCGTGCACTGATCTTCTGTTCCGCTCTCATTCCCCAAATGCATGCTAACCAAGTCATCCGTTCTGATGATCATTCCAAGACCGAAAAGCACTAACCGCCGAACTTAATCCATCCACCGTTGCCTGCAGTGCACAATCTAGCATCCCCATAACCAACACATTGCTGTTTCTTTAAATAAATAAATAAAAGCTCAGCAGCTCAACACTGTCACCCACTGGTGTTGGGAGACAGGACTGTATATCTTCAAACTGGGTGGGTGGGTGGGGAGGGGGATACCAATTTGTTTGGACCCTTGCATTGAAAAAAAGAAACACCTCCCTGCAGATAGAAGATTAGCACATCAGGGAATTTCTAATGCAATTCATGATTCTGGGTTTCTGTCTGCAGGGAACTTTTAATGGAAAGGGACATTTGAAGATATGATTTTGCCACACAGCATCTGAAGGAGTACACTCCATTTCTACCACGTCAGAACTGAACATAAGAACAAAATTACAGTAGAAAACTTAAGAAAGACTAAAGAAGGAGGCTCAGCAAATGTAGGATAAATCAGGAAAAGGCAAAACTAAAAATGAAAAGTGCTAGGAAGTCATAAAGAGGGAAGATAGTCAGGTACAGAGGTGAAAGCACTGATCCCCCTCCTCAATCTATCCACCCTTTTGTCTTCACAATCTAGCATCCCCAGTACTATCACATTGCTGCTGCTTGATGATGATGATTTTTTTAAAAAAACTGAGGCTGGGGTCCACACACTGCAGCAGAAATTTATTTATTTATTATTGCATTTATATCACACCTTTCCTCCAAGTTGCTCAAGATGATGCATATGGTCCCCCCTTTTCCATTTTATCCCTACACCAACTCTGTGAGATAGGTCAGGCTGAGAGACCTTGTCTGGTCCAAGGTCACTCAGTGGGCTTCAAGACTGGGTGGAGATTTGAACCTAGATCTTATTCCAACACTGTAACCCACTGGTTTTGGGAGATAGGACTGTACATCTTCAGACTTGGGGAGGGGAAGGGGGATCCCTATTTGATTGGACCTTTGCATTAAGAAAAGAAAGCAACATATCCCTGTCTGCAGGGAGCTTTTTATGGAAAGGGATATTTGGAGATAAATTAACAGAGACTAAAATTACAATTAGCATGGGGGGTCATGAATTTTTTTGAGCTTACAAAGGGGGTCACATAATAACGGTTGGGAACCACTGCTTTAGATTATTTTCTATTGTGTTTTCAAGCATATGTCTAGTGAGTGGGCTTGCTGAAATATTGATACACGTTGGCTTGGTTCGCACATCGCATTAAACCATTTTTTTTTAAGTGTGAACTTACAGCATGCTAGCTTAATGTGAACATGTAGCACGCTGGTGCATGCTGCTAAAAAGTTCTCGCTCCATTCCTCCTATTGCTGCTGTGCCACTGTCATGATACCCAAACTTGGTTCTGAGGGTTGTTTCTCTCTCAAGACTGGCTTATTTTCAAGCATTATGGCAGAAGCACGGGAGGAATGGAGCAAGAATTCACATTAAACTAGTCTTTAACTATGGTTTAATGTGATGTGCAAACCAGATCATCATACAGAATCTTTTAAAAATTACCTTTATATTATCTAATCTGTTTCATTTGTGAGGTCATCATGCTGTTTTTCTTGCTCAGCTTCATTCCTAGTATATGTTCTACTTTCCTATTGATATATTAAATGTACCTTAATCTTATGGGACCCATTTTACCCATTCCAACATAAACATGTTTACTAATTTTTTTTCTCATGTAACATAATTTGTTATAATGATTGAATAACTGATAGAATTTCCAGACTGTTCTGAATGAACCCAGTATGTGGCTCCTCTGATTTTTTTGTTGAGTGAATTCTTATAACCAAGCCACAAATGCACCTATATGGTTGACAGGAGTGGCATGACACATTTATGCTGTGTGGTTAGTGAATGTATACATCCAGCAGGAAATTGGCTGCAGGCTTCTGTTGTGCTGATCTGGTTGTAATTTTGTCCATGTAGAACTATTCCATCCCTAATGCTGTTCTCTTTTGTCTTGGAGGATTGCACGACCGCATACCTTCCTCTAATGATTGGTTGATTCTCAACATTTGGATTTTCAGTATTTGACACAATTTAAACAAACAAACTTCTGTGATCAAAACTCCTCACAAATATGGGCCCATTATGCTGCTTGTCCCTCATGTACCAATAGTATTTCATTTGATAATATTATACTGGGCCATTTTTTCTCTATTTCAAAACAGCCATAATCACATTTTGTTTGCTGATATCAGTTCAATATGCAAGCTGTTACCCCTACCCAACTGTTACATTGTTGCTATAGATATCTTTGATTCCACTTTTACATTGTCAGCTCCCTCATATTAATGGGTTATCATTAATATCTTGAATGCATTAGTATTAAATCTTAAGGCATTATTGTTGTCAATTAATAAAATCTTGTAATGAACTGTTCCCTTTTGACTATTATCCCATTCAGTACAATGGGGAAAGTGGGAAGCTCCTCTGCAGCCACAAGTGCAGCCTCTGATGTACCCCCTCATTTTGATGTTGCTGTTTAAATTGATATTAGAGATTATGAAAATCCCAAATGTTTCCTCTGTATTCTCTTCACCTACGCTCTTTACATTTAATGGAGGTGAGATTTTATGGAACTGCCTTTTTAAAAAAAAAGATGCAGCAGAACTAGACTACAGCTTTCATAAATTGTACCTTTTCAGGGACATTCGAAACATTAAATAAATTTACAGTTACACTAAAGTTTCTACTAAAATCTAATTTACTTCTGCCTTGGAAGATTCTGTGATTGTACTTTCACTCCTCTCTATGACTAAGAGAAAGTCTCATTCCAAAGGTTAACACCGAATAGATTAACAGTGAAGACTTTCTTGTGTTTGATAGGGCTTTTGAAGGCATGACAAGGAGATAAATATAATTAAGTATATTCCCATATACTTTGGGTTTTGTTTATAATTTTTATCAAAGGCAATGGTTTGGCATGTTAGATCTGGGCTGCAATCCAGCTCTAGTTGCGTATCACTAGTCCTGCACAACTGCTTCTTTTAATTCTATTAAAATATGTAACCCATCTTTCTAAACAAGGTTTTACTCAAGACAGTTTACAAACAAATATTTAAAATGTAATAAAATCACACTGGACCATTTGGGTGCGCTGGACACAGACAGGAATGTGCATCCTTATTTCCATACAAAGATTGACACAGCCAGTTCAATGGGCCCTGGGTAGTTTTTTGTTGACACCAACCTCACCACCCAAACATGGGTGGTATAAAGCAATAGTTCTGCTAGCACAAGGAGTTTTCCCTGTGCACTGGAACTTCCCTACCCTCTCCTTCCTGTGTGTCCCCTAAATCTATTCTGGTGGTTCTCCCAACCCTCCAGAAGAGATTTATGGGACACATGGGGAGAAGAAAGGGTGGGGAAGTTAAATTACACAATTAAAATTCCTTGAGCTAGTGGAACTGTGTAGTTGGATACCACTCCATACGTGTTTTTTTAAGGGCACAGCACTGTAAGAGAAGCGCTGATGTCTCTGGGCCCAACAAGGCATTCGGGGGCAATGAAGATGGCAGCTGCTACTGCTCATTTACCTAGTGCTTCTATTCTCAGTGTTAGCCTGCCTACTGCCACTGCTGCTGGTGGTCCCCATCTCCCAGCCCTTGACCCCCATTAGGTGTGGGAGGGCCTATCAGGGCAGTGGAGGGGGGAAAACCTGGAGGCTTGCCCACAGCCCAGGTCCCTCTCAAATCTTTTGTAGGCTCTGCTTTCTTGCAGTGCAGATGTGTGTCCAGATCTAGATTTGTATCCACCTTTGCATGTGCAGAAACCTGTTTCCTTGCACAGATCTCGCATTGAATCAGAGCACATATGTTTCAAGAAACTGATCTTGTTAGTGCTAACTCAGAAGTTAGTGTATTGCTATCGTGCATTAAGTAGCAATAGATATGTGCATATTGGCAACTTGTCAGTCCAACTCACACCGATAGATGCATATGCTCCTGAACTCCTTCTGGAATTGTGTTTCACAAGTTTACCAGCTACTCAAACTTAATGTGTTATCAGTTCTTACCCTATATTTTCTGGTGTTCTGCAAACTGACACCATTCTAATTGACCTTCAAGATGCACTGAGAAAGTGGAGTGAAAGTGAATCCACTCAACATTGTTACTGGCTTGGTCAGGGTCATTATACAAATTCCTGCATGAAGTTCAAAGTGCATGTATTAACAAGAGATGTTTAAAGCCATGCTTTACTGTTTGTTTGTTTGGGTACATTTAAATCCCTTTGGTACCTTTCTTCCTTCATGGAACTCAAGGTGGCATGCCTGAATTTTCCAGGGGTGTCTTCCATCCAGGCACTGATGAGAGTTGCTTACCTTCATCTTGTGACTGCATCATGCACCCTCAAGCCAATTTGTACACAGGTGTGTGTAAGAGGTGGGGAAAGTACATTACAAAGAATACATATGGCACAGCTCTAAGAAAATATTGCTAAATCTAACGTGTGTTGTATTGTTCTACTTGTCCAGAGGAGAGAGGTGTCTTGTGGTACATTAGCGACGTGTATAACTTTGTGTCAAAAGTAAAAGATGATTTAACTGAGTGAAGAAAAGAGAAGATTCCATAGGCAAGGGTAATTTCTCTAAAAAGGAATCAGAGGTTGGTTAAGGAGGATTTGCCAGGTGCAGATCTGACTAGTGCAAGGCAAAGAAAACCTCTCAAACATTATTTATTTCAATTAGTTATTAGTTGCTTTTCAAGGCCAAGCTCTCACAAGGTGAAAGAGACACTGAGACATAAAAACAACAATATCAGGCAGAGTATGAAGCATTGAGTGGATACAAAGAGATACATGAAAGAAACAGAGCTAAATCTTCTAAACAAGGGGTAGCCAACATGGTGCCCTACAGATGTTGTGGACTGCAACTACCATCAACTCTGACCATTGGTCATGCTTGTTGGAGCTGAAGAGACTCCTAAATAGCCACACCAAATTATCTACTCCGACCTAAACTCTTTTGAAGAAAAGAAAATAGTAAAAGGATAAGATTTAAAAACTTTATTGAATGCCAGAAGTGAATTTGCCAAGCAAATGTTAACTAAAAGAGAGTTCCACAACTGTGGAGCCACCACAGAGGAAGCCTTGCCTTATGTGCTCACCATCCTTGCCACTTTCAATGACAGGCATACAAGGCAGGGCCTCTAACACATATCTTAAATTACAAGCAGGGTCATATAGGTGCAGGTGGTTCTTAGGTAATCAGACAGCAAACTGTTTGGGTCTATAAAAGTTAATTACTATGGTGGTTACCTTTATTTTCTCACTGATTTCCAGGAAATTATATTATAATAGATAAAATCTAAAACATATAAGCAGCAATGAGGAATCTCTGGCCCAGAGGCCTAATTAGCATGCTTTGGAGGTTGGCCTGCCAGGCTGTTTGGGGCAAACCATGCCCACCCTTCCCAGGCTTGATGTTATATATGATGTCAGGCACTGGAAAATTCAAGCTGTGGCTTGAAATTTAAAGCTGCAGCAGAAGGAAGAAGAATCAGGATTCTTCTTTTGCAGATCCAACTTCAATTCAAGCCAGTTATGCAAAGGATCCTCCTTTGAACTCAAGCTGGGCTGCAAAGGAAGAGGTTGAATCACCTGATGTCATTGTGATACCACATGATTGACAGGTGAGCAGCTTTGTCCACCTATCAAAAGTGGCCCGCAGGGGGTGGCAGAGCTCAGGATCTGGCCTTGCCTATCAGTTTAGAAAGTGATACGTTTATTGATTTTATTTATTTAATAAAATGTATATAATAGTAACAAAAGTTCTAAGTGATTTACAAGAAATACTAAAATTATCAATAAAAAGTTAAAACAAGTAATTAAAAAAGTTAAAAGGCAATTAAATATATGTTTCAACATGGACATTTAAAACCTCACAAAATACAGAACAGTGGGAAAATCACCAAAAAAACTATTGAAACATAATTCTCTGTACTAAACATCATCGTGCAGTGATATTTTTGTCTTTTCTCATATCTGTTCATTTCTTCAGTGTCTGTGTTCTTATAATGTAATTGTCCATGTTTAATCTGGGCATCAGTGATATACAAAGATGTTCCTGCAAGTTTGGTGTGTGCTAAGAGATTTTTGAAATAGTTTCATTTTTGTAGTAAGTGCTTAATTGTTCTTTTAATTTTGGAAGGTTTCACAACGTTGTTAATTTTCACTATCCATTTAAATGTGGATATTGCAACTTATATTAATATTATTTAAATCAATGGGTTTGGGGCTTACTGTATTTGTTGTGGTTTTTAAGGAGCTAGGCTGGTTTGTGAATGGAAGTTGAAGCAGCATGTGATACGGGTCCCCTCTGGATACTTTTAATAAATTTGTGAAATGCAGGAGATCTTGTATTTCCTCTACATGCTCAAGCAAACCCTCAAAGTCACTTCACTCCTTTGGCAGCAGCCAAACATATATTCACTAATAGGCAAAAAACCTTGCGATTTAAGAATGGACCTATAGCCAACAGATATTTCTATCAAACTTTTAAAAGCAGGGAAATTGGGCAGCTATAGTGAATGCACCAGGGGAGCAGGAGACCTGACCTCCTCTCTGAGATACTGTACTGCTCCACAAATTTGTAAAACTGCAAACACAATTTGGGTTGGTTTTTCACAGTCCAATCCACTTACTGTGTTGCTTGGAAGAATTTGGTAACAAGGAGTGGGAGGGGAGTGGGAGGGGAAGGAGGAGTAGAGGGAAGGAGGGATTGGAAATGGATGGGGAGGGGAAGGGAGGGGTGAAGGGAGAGGGAGAGAAGGAGCAAGAGGGAGGGGATAGGAGGGAGGAGGAGGGGAGAGCAGGTTTGATCATTTGCATGCTTTTTGAGTTCAGTGGGATTTACTCCTGTGCAATCATGCTTAGGATAGGTGAAACTGACCTGGGGGAGGGGCAGGAAGAGGGAGGGGAGGGGAGGAGATTGGGTGGGTGGGCACTGGGCAGATGGGAAGCCTCTTTCCTTTCCAACAAAAAAATGTGAACAGTATCATTCTTTTTCAGGGTTTCCCCCACCTTTTTATTCTACAGCAGACATATATAGCCTCCCACACAAATTTAAACCAAAGCTGTCCCTGGCCACATCCACATCAGACCTTTATTTCACTTTAGAGAGGCTGACTGTTAAACCACTCTGGCCCCTAGAGCTCTGTCAGGAGAATAGGAGTCTCCTCTCAGCACCCTTCACAAACTACACTTCCCAGGATTCTTTGGGGGAAGCCATGACTGTCTAAAGTGAAATAAAATTCTGGTGTGGGTGTGGCCCCCTGATTAGGCAAGCCAGCAGCTGTGAGTCAGACTTTTAGAACACTGACAGTTGGTTCTTACTGAGTATGCCCAGCCTTATTATTGAGTTCAATGCTATATTTCTTAAATTAATTAAAAATCAGCCATACATTTTTTAAACTTTTAAACTGCAGAAGGTGAAGATCAGAGTATGGGGCAAGGTCAATAATAGGATTACAGGTACTCTGTGAACATGGCGGATTTTTAATTAATTTCAACAAATTATGAGAACTCTGACAGGGGTCTGTTTTTTCTCTCTCGTTACACTTTGAACTCTCAATTCTCTCTGACTGTTTTGTGTATCGCCATGAAAGTTGTTAAGCAAGCATTTCTGAGTTCAGGACTATAGGTTTTGTAAGGTTTTGTTTTGAAATGAGCTTATAGGAAGCATCAGAATGGCATGGGGGCATTTTCAATTTAACGTTGCGGAATGCAAAAAATCCATGCTGATTATAGTATACAGCCACTCTCGTGGCTGTATAACCTGAACCCAAAAGTTATTTGGCAAAGGTCAGAGGCCAATCCAGAACCAAAGTCATTTATTTATTTCCAATACCAGCTACCCATCTGAACCACCAAAGTCATCTCAAATTCTTTGGGCAACACTAGCTGCCCATCTGAAGTCTCAACAGTAATGCTCCATTTTAACTGAAGTGATCCCCCACTATCAAAATCTCAAAATGTTGCAACAGTCTCTCAAACTGTCAGAAAGGTCAGATGCATGTCCAAACCCCTCTCCTTTGCCCCAAGCTAGACATTCTCTAAACCCTCTAAACTTCACTAATCTGGCTGAGTCAAGGTGTCTGTTTGAACTTCTAGCACTGGTAGAGCTTTCACCTCAGCCTGTAGTAGACTCATGCAGAGCAAGGAAATGCAACCAGTTCAAATGTCTGTTTGTATAGATTAGACAAAACACTCCTTCAGTTATAACACCACTAACTGACCATAGCAAACCTAGAAAGGGATGTATTACCTAGCCACAAAATCCTGATATTCCACTGGGATCCCCCTTCCCTCTCCAAAAAAAATAAAAATCTAATCTGAACCCTACAGACCTCTATCAGTTCTTTATCACATAATGGAACTCAGTCAAATATAAGCTATTCCTGGGCCAATTTTTGTGCCTTCTGTATGTGATTTTAATAAATATAGTGCATTGCAAGTTAACAGTTAAGGATAGATTTGTATTAGGATCACTAGACAAATATAAGGGGCTGTATCCAATGCTAGTCCGACTCCGAATAGACCAGTTGTAGTTAATGAACATGTCTCCCTTGGGGTCATTAATTTCAATGATTCCCCCCTTCATTTGCTTAAGCAGAGAGAAGAGAGGCCTCTGTCAAAAGACTACAAATGTAACAAGTGAAATGTTCTCTACATGAGATTGCCCTTAAAGACCATTCAGAAATTGTGATTATAAAATGGAGCAAACAGATTAATGTCTGGCAGCAGAGAACATGTAATATTTGTTGTTGTTTTAAAATGAGCTTCATTCGTTGCCTATTTGTTTCCAAGCTAAATTCCAAGCTAAATTCCAAGCTAAATTCAAAGTGGTGCACACCTTTAAACCACAAGTTAATTCCCAACCTTTAGGATCTGGGAATGATAACTAGGGATGTATAAGTATCTCTGGCAAACATTAATTGGTGCTTGAGCATCTTCCCCTTTCCCCTTCCCAGTGCCATCTCAACTTACCTAGATCAGGAGAAGGGGAAAGTGGAGGCAGTAAAATATGAGCTTGATAATGCTAGTTGTAGGTTGATTCACAGATGATTGAACAACTAACTGTACCCAATGAGTATTCCTTAATGGCTCTGCCTCAACTGGGAAGACTTCTCAAATGCAGAGCTTGGAAGATTACTTTTAAAAAGTAATAAATTACAGTTACAATTACATGGCCCAGAAAAGTAGTAATTACTGTTACAATTACAATAGCTCTGAAAGTAACTGATTACTTTACTTTTCCTCCAAAGTAATCACTACAATTACATTTTAGTTACTTTAAAAAAACGCCTACGAGGTGCTGCCTTGGCTGCTGCACATCTAAGTAGCCTAAAACAACATTAAAAATAAACACACACATACAGAGGTAGTAGAATAATTCTTTTTATCCATAAGATAGCAGTGGTGGTCTCTCCTCTGGTAAGGGTGGTGGGGAGGGAGGCTGAGGCCACTACTCAGATCTTTGCACATCAAACCAAGTGCAACCCCCCCACTCAGCCAGCCAGCATAATCTCTCTCACTTAACCACCTCCCAGACCCTGCCCTGCCACCAACTAAGGGACACTCACTCAAGCAAACATTTCCCCCTGAGACGAACCCAGAGGGTGGTGGAGGCCACTTTGTGTACCAAGTGCGAACACAGTATTCATTCTCTCTCACATGCATGCACGCACGCACGCACGCACGTCATCTTTCACCTCCACAGTTCTTTCTCTCCATTCTGCTGCTGCCTCCTTCCCCTCCTTTATCCATGTTCTTGACCTCCGGATCCTTTCCCCCTCCACTCCATTCTTCACCACCACTATTCATTTTTTTAAATAATTGTTTTGTCCACTCCACCCCGTCTCACTCTCCGCCTTCTCCCTCGTCGCCTCCTGCCCATCCACAGAGCATGAGGAAAGAGCGACACTGCACAGAAACCCAGTTTGAGGCACATGATTTTCATCCACAAATCAGAGGAGCAGAAGATTTCCCCTGCCACCCCCCAAGTAATGCCCAAAAGTAATTCTGGAAACGTTAGTTACTCCACAAAAGTAGTAAAATTACTCCTAGTACTATTACAATCAAAATGTAAAGGAATTACCCACTCGTTACTCAAAAAAGTAATGAATTACAAGTAATTCATTACTTGTAACTAGTTACTTCCAAGCTCTGCTCAAATGGACTGCCACCTGCCTGTGTCTTAGGCTCTTTGTTCAACTTCTTGAGGGGGAATGTGTAGATTACTCAAAACTGGGAGGAGTAGCTAATGCCATGAAAGACAGAATCAAGATTCAAAATGATCTTGATAGGTTCGAACTCTGGGCCAGAACTAACAAAATGGAATTCAGCAGAAAAATGTAAAGTCCTGCACTTAAGCACGAAGAATCAAAGGCAAAAATACATGAGAAGGCCTCGCTTGGCCACGTGAAAGGGATATAGGTGTCTCAGCTGATCATAAATTGAACATGAGCCAGCAGTGAGATGCAGCTGCTAAAAGAGCTAATGCAGTCTTATGCTGCATTAACAATAGCATAGTGTCTAGATCATGCACTCCATCCTGCACTGGCCAGACTACATCTGGGGTACTGTATCCAGTTGTGGGCCTCACAATTTAAGAAGAGCATCAACCAGCTGGTGTGTGTCCAGAGAAAGGTGACCAGGATGGTGAGGGGTCTAAAACCCAGGTCCTGTGAGGAATGGTTGAAAGTGTTGCATATATTTGGAAGCAGGGGACATGAAAGCGATCTTCAAATATCTGAAGGGCTGTTGTACAGAAGACAGACTTGTTCTCTGTTGCTCCATAGGCTGGGACTAAAACCAACAGGTGGAAATTGCAGGGACAGGTTTTAGCTAAACGTTAGGAGACATTTCAAAAGGGTAAGAGCTATTTGATAATGAAGCAGATTGCCTTTGAAGGTGTGGGGTGGAGGTATTTCGCCAGAGGCTGGATAACCATCTGTCAGGGATGCTGTGCTATTGCATCTTGCACTGCAAATCCTGCACTGAGCATGAGGTTGAACTAGATGGCTTTCCATGTCCCTTCCAATTCTACAATTCCATTATGTTAGGAAACATGACCTCCAGGAGTGGAGGCAGCATGCTGATGAGTATCAGTTGCTGGAGAACAACAGCGGGAGGCTATTTCCCTCTTATTGTGCTGGTGCGTATCTGGACATTGTGAGAAACAGGACACTGGACTGGCTAGGCATTTGGTCTGATCCAGCAGGACTCTTCTTATGTTCTTAACACTTTCCCATTGGGAATTCTGGGATATGTAGTCTCGGTGTGCTCCTTAGCAGGAAAGGAATCTCCAATAAACAGCTGCAGCCATTCAGCTACCACATCTTCCTTCTCCTGCCCTGGGTGAGTTGGGAGGGGTAATAAGGCCTTGTTTTTAGCCTGTTCTGAGCTGGTCCCTGCTTGATTCAAACCTCCACATAAGTAATTGAACAGGGAATGTTGCTTTTGTGAGGGTCTCTTTTCACTTACTTGTGACATCCCGAATGGGCACTCCCACCATCTGTTAGATTAGAGGCCACTGCCAAACAAGGCTTTTGGGTCGAAGTTCCTGAGCTTTTGGAATCAGCTTCCTATCACAGTGTGACAATTCAGGGAATCTAACCTTTTTAAATGAGTTGTTAAAACCTTTCTTTTTCATACAGGTTTTTTTTTATAATTACCAGAGTCCTTTTGGTTTTTATGCCATCTGCTGATTTTATCTTGTCCCTCTTCTTATTTATTGCTGTTTTTATGTTTTCATTTATCATATGACTCTTAACTGTGCCCTGCTTTGGCAATTGATATGAATGAAAAACGGGTTAAAAAGAAACAAACAAATAAAATGGTATTGTTTAAAAAAATTGGATACATAATAACTAATAAAAAATGGGGGAGATAATTAATGTTTACCACAGGTATCCCAACTACAAGTGATTGCCTGAACATCCCACCCCTCTAAACTGAAAACACTTAGCAACAGCTCAGGGAATACCAGCCACTGTTCTGGTAATGTCCTTATTTGAATGTGCTATTAAAAATAGTAATCATTTGGAAGTCTGGCCAATGAGAATGTCCCTGCAGGACTTGAGCATGAAATTTACAGCCAGCTTCCTCAGAAGTATAAGGTTTGAATATGTTGTAGGGCATATCTTGTGCAGCAATTCCCTGTGTAAATGGAATTGGAGGGGAAATTAATGTTTCTGCATTGCTCATCAGTGACAGCAGAGAGCATGAGGCACATTTTGAGCACTATAAAAGCCTTTCTAGCAGTGGAATTAGAGAGATATACTAGACGTTATTCAAGCTCATGCTTATATTTAAAGTTAGCATATTATGAGCTGATCTTTAAATTGGAAACTCAGATTAGGTCACTCTGAATAAGGGGGTCATGAACTCTATTATAAAGATCCACTTTGCAACTCTTGGATTTGGACTAGAAAAAGGATAACTGAGGGAGAAACATAGGTCATATATGCAAGGAGCACCTGCAACAAAATGTTGCAGTGTGGAGTTCTTCTGTTCACTATTCTGGTAAGGTGAAACACCCATGACCTTCTCCATTATAGTTCATTTATTTTCGATTCTCATCTAAGTCTGTCAGCATTCCATGGTCACTGATCATGCACAATCCTCACTGAGGTATTTTTGGAGATTCCACCTCACAGTTTTTTCCTACAGTTTTTTTTGTACTTCGGTGAACCTCAGGGATCTGCTGATACCTTCATTTTGTGTGGCAGTGGTGCTGTTTTGGCTGCATAAGCTTCTGCACTCCCACGTGGACATCAGAAATAGAGAGAACGATACTTTTTTTGAGTTACAAAACTTGTCCCTAAACTATTCAGGAAGACAGTGTTGTTGTTTTGGTACTCTTGCCTTGTAGTCATGCAGGGGTATAGTCGTTCAGGGTTGTGTGGGGTCATAGAGCCCTTACTTTTTTGGGAGCAGAGTCCCAGCAGTGTCCCTATGTACAAGCCAATCAGCATGAAAGGGGAGCATGTTAACTACTGAAAAGAGTCTTCTCACTTGGCTAACAACATGCTTCCTTGTCCTTTCATGCTAATTGGAGCCAATCAGAGTAAAAGGAGGTGAGTCAGTCACTATGAAGACTCTTCTCAGTAACTCACACACACCTTCGTTTTCATGCTGATTGGCTCCTACTTCTAGGGTAAATGAGAAGTGAGCTTCCTTGGTCTCCCAAATCCTAGTCCCACATGGCTTCATTTCAGAATTCTTTGGGGGTGTGCCTGTCTAGATCAGCTCTTCTAAGGGGATTGCTGTCCTGCGCATTCCTGAGGCATAGAGGGTGAGCTAGAGGCATTTCCCCCTCCCATCCCTACACCCTCCAACACAAATAGAAGTTGAGAAGATGAGACATCCTTATTTTGGGCACAGCTGTTTAAAATGTAAAGACCCTTTAAGCATTTGGGAGCTCCTGCTTATAGCTCTGAGAACATAAACTTTGAATGACCCTTCAGGTTAGCCTAGTCCAAGATTCCAGAGCTGAAAGGTGGGTAGAACCAGACTCTGGGTTTTCCTGCCAACAAAGGGAGGGGGTTGTATCGCTTCCCCTGGAAATATGTGTTATCTTGAGGGCTGGGCAGCCACACACACATCGGCAGCATTTATAGAAGCCTTTTCTTCCAGTGGGGAAGGCTGCCCAGGAAGTTAGAACAAGGCACATCTTGTTGAAAAGTTGTGCAATGCAGAAACTGAGGCCTGCTCTGTGCTATGAAGCACAGTACAAAATGACTGAAAGTGCTTTCCATTCTTTTTCCATCAAAACTTTCTACCCATCAAAATTGTGTGCACTTTAGGGGCAGGCTGAGGAAGTCATTTCATGACTAAGAGTATGTGCTAAAATATAAACACAAGATACTATCAGACAGTATGCTCTCCTATGTATTAGAATAAAATACAGGACCATACATTCACATTTGGGCCTATAATGCTATTGAACAATTCAGCCAGTGTTCCTCTCTCAGCCTTCTGTTTCTCTCTCCCCTCCCGCCTAGCAGCCACAGCAGCCTAGCTGGCAGCATGCTACCTAAAGCCACAGTTGATTTAGATTAATGAATTCAATGACATCCTACATTGGGACAACAGCCTTGAAAAGATAACCTGACTAACCTCATCCATTTTATAAGGTCCCACTTGCCTCTGCCACTCAATGTTCAGGCTACATCTGCACTGCATGCAATTTATGGCTGTTGTGGGAAGGATGGCGATAAAACAAGCAACTCCCTTTCAAACAGCATTTATACAGCACATGGGAAATCCAAGAAAATGAACAAGAACTAGTCAGCATGGGTATACCCCACGTCCAACAAGCAGCCAATGGTGATTCATAGGAATAACAAGATCAATAGTATAAAGAAATACCAAAAGAGGGACAATTTCTTTCTGTAGTGAATAATTTCCAGGATCTGTTGAGACTAAATTCCACTAAAATTGTTAGTTCCAAAATTGTAGCTTCACATTAGAGTCTCCTTCTGAAGTATGGAGTTGCTGCATCAGCACCATATCCATGCCACCCACCCCTACAGCGGCAACACACACCATTCATATTGTCCCCAATCATATCAAGATTCCCTTTCATCATTGCCCTTAGCTTCCCCAGCTTTCTCAAAATATTCTAGTTTTTGCCTGTGCTCTTGCAAGCAAATCATTTGGAATGATTTACATAATGCATGAAGAACTGGATTGTCTGAGGGTTTGGAAACATCTATGTTCATAAATAATGCTGTTCTACCACCTCCATCAGGGTGTAGTCATCCCGGGGGGGGATGTCTTAGACCCCTTACTTTTTTGGGAGCAGGGTCCCAGCAGGGTCCCTATTTCACCAACTTCCTATGAGCCAATCAGCATGAAAGGGAATTGTTTTAACCCCTGAGAAGAGTCCCAATGAGTGTCATTTGCAAGCCAGCCTTTTTTTAGTTACTACTTCAAAAAGCCAAGACAAATTGTGGAGAGGGACAATTAGGTATTTGCAGAAGAAACAATTAATCCTGATGATAGCAGTTTGGTAGCAGCAGGCGATAAAGGTGTAGACACTGAATCCTGTAATTCAAGCAATATCTCTGACAGTGAGAAAGGACAGTCAGATGGTGATTCAAACTTGCCCAGATTATTCTAAGAAGGTTGCATAATCTTAGAAGGGTGTGTGTCTGTGACTATCAGGAAGGGACCCTGTACTTCTGAATTTGCCACTACACTACTGCCCTCCATTTTCTAGCAATAAATTATCATTTAAGAACACATGGTGGTGTTTATCAATCATATTCATGAAGAATGTTTAAAGCCCTGAGAACTACTAGGAACAACAATTACTCTGTGGGTAGGTGAGTGAATTGGGGACAAGAGAGACTCTCAGAATCCCATTGGAATTGCCTTGAACACATACATTATTCTAAGGCCCTTTCCCCCTTCCCAAATGGTTTGCTCCCACTGAATGGTTTCACAGTCACTCAGCTATTCCACTCTAAGCTTTCATTCAAAAGTTCATGAGTAAAATTCCTGGCACTAATAAACACTGGAGAAGCACTCTTTCTAGCATCAGACCACTGGCCCACCTTTTCCCACTGTTGTATTTTCTGTCTGGCAGAAGACTGGCTCATCTCTTCTCCTGGCTGATCTTCAGGGTCTCGGACATAGGCTGTTATCTGGGACTCTTTAAACTGGAGATTGCCGTGATTAAACCTTCAGCACTCAAAGCAAATGCTCTACCAATGAGCCCTCCCTCCTATTATATGGTATAATTTTAAACATGGAATTTTGGTTCCAATTCTGTCATCCCAACTTGCTGTTCTGTACATAGCTTGTAGGCCTATCCACCCAGCCACTGTGACATCAAACAATTGCTAATAACAAAGTGCCCAGCCTTCCTTTTGCTGCAATTTAAATAATTGCTGGATAATAATTCCATAACCTGAGAACAATTGCAGTGCTTTGCTGCCTCTTAGGACACATCTGCTCCTTGGTAAACTTGTTAGGATGGAGATAACATCCCAGCCTTTTTCTTTCAGCTTTGAATAATAAGCCCACTTCTCTTTTGTCCCCGTGAGCAGTGAGAAAAACTCTGTCAGTATCTGTGCATGCGCGCCTGCATATCTATATGCACTCTTCTCCCTTAACACACACAGGAACTACTGGGCAGTTTCTTTCAAAAACAAAATGTCAAGGATCAGCCAAGCCTGGAAGTTGCATACTTGACCCTAATGTGTGAGACAGACAGCTGCTATTCGTTGGACATTGCTTCAGGAGATGCGTTTTACACATGCTGAGTTGCTCTGTTTCTTTCTTACTATTGCATGTGCTTCAGGGCTGACTTATTCTTTTAACCACACTGTCAACTTGGGGATACCGATGAGGAATGTCCTTAAAAACAGGGTCATGGCCCTCTGGCCAACTTTGACACAAACACTGGATCCTACTTTACCCACTTCTACCCACGAAAGACCTGGCCTGGCAACAAAGATGAAACTTGTGCACAGTTCTGCCCTTTCCCTCTTCACTCCCCTCCATTTTGCAACCCCCCACCTGATTTATTTTTTTTTAAGCAAGAGAGACACACTTGGAATTAGAGCGGTTGTGACATTTAGGTGGCAGGCCATTGTAAGAGACCCTGAAAGTTTAAAAAACAAGTGCCATAGAACTTGGAGGGCTTAAAGCAGCCCCCTTTGTGGAGCAAAGGACTGAGTTTTGATTCGGGACAATAGTGTTTCTCAAATTTCTTCCAAAAACCTGCACCCCATCTGTGATTTGAATGCAATCGCTTTTCTCTCACCCTGCAATTCATTTGGCAAAGACGAAGCAGATGCAAGAGACGGGGGCTGAATTTTAATGATGGGGTTTTACCTGAAACAAAACAAAACAAGCAAAAACAAAACAAAACAAAGAAGAACCCAGCGGATCCTTTTAAGAAACAAAACAAAACACATGTTTGAAGTTAGAGAGAAGGGTTGGGATAATATATAATATCATTTAAAAGGGCTCCGATCATTAGACTCTGAGAAGAGCTCTGCTAATGAGCCTCTCACAAATGAGGGAAGTGCAGTTTTTCCTCGATTTTCTGCTTGGCTTGCCACAAAATTGCCTACCTGGGGTGGTGAGGGTGGGTGATTGCACAATATGGACCCACATAATAAGATGGAGATCAGCTTTCATTTGGATTCCCGCAGTATGTCAGCACAGGATCGCAAGATGTTTCCGATCTCTGTTGATATCAATTACACACACACACATACACACACACAGAGTTTATCATGGTATATCTTTCCATCCTATGCCAGACCACTAAGTCTACACTGTATCCCAATTTTTATGTTTTTGATCTGGCAGCACTATTTGAACCCGCAAACAGGCATGTTATGGATTTTCGGGCTATCACTGCTGTCACTGTGGGAGGCAGGCATCAAGGACTAATGTGAGCCAGATGATGCCAGGGATCTCCTTTTACATAGTCTGAGCTCTCCCCCCAAAAACAATTTAAGGCTAATAATAGAAGTACCCCTGAGTATACATTAAGTACACACACACACACACACACACAAACTCATCATAAATCTATTTAGAATGAGAAAGAAGATCTTATAAATGAGGATATTACCTCAACCTCTTCTTTCAAGACCCTCTTTTCTCTAATAGCAAGAAGTTCAGGGTGTCATGCAAGTTCAACCAGCAAAGGCCTAAAAACTTTAAGCAATGAATTCAAAAGTGAATGGCACAATGTAGACACCTGAGAGTTATTTAAGGGATAGAAAATGTTGCACTGCCCTTCCGTAAATAACTGGTGTATCCACTCATGGAACAATCATTTCCTGTTCTGGTCTCTCTTTCTTTCCCTGGCCCCCAATGTTAAACACGATGGAGTACAGCTGGAAATGGGGGAAATGTAGGCTGTGTACACACCATGCATTTAAAGCATGCCCCCCCCCAAGAATCCTGGAAATTGTAGCTTGTTAAGGGTGTTGGGAATTGTAGCTCTGTGAGGGGTGAATGATAGTTTCCAGGATTCTTTGCAAGGTGGGGGGGATGTGCTTTACATGTGCTTTAAATGGCTGGTGCATACACAGCCATGATCAAGAATATGGAACTGCTTCAGCACTAGGAGAGCTTAAAAGATTAAGAGTCCCATTCAAACAGGGAGGCATGGAGAACGATAACTAGAGCTAGGGCCTTCTCAGTGGTGGCCCCCGAACTATGGAACGCCCTCCCTGATGAGATACGCCTGGTGCCTTCTTTGCTATCTTTTCGGCGCCAGGTAAAGACCTACCTCTTCGCCCAGGCATTTTAAAAATTTTAAAATTTGAATTGAAAATTGAAAATTTTTAATTATGTTTTATTGTGTTTTTGTATTTTAACCTGTTTTATTATGCTGTACACCGCCCTGGGAGCTTATTGCTATAGGGCGGTCTAAAAATGTAATAAAATAAATAAAATAAATAAATAAAATAAATACACATAATATGTGCTACATAATGTAATAGATGTGTAAATCACAAATACTGCCCTCCCAGTTATGTTTGTGTGTTTCTGTATGAAGTTAAATTCCACAGAATGCAGAATAAGCAAAAGGCAGTTAAACGCTGTTTTTATTTGCTTCCAGAAAAGACGTAAATAAGCCGTAACGCACTTTCACAGCATGTGAAGAGAGGACAGGAGGTGTTTGGGTTGTTTCTTAAACAGCTGAGGTAATTGACAAACTGATATTGGAGAATCTGAAGGATTTCATACACTGCCGGGTCAATATCCATTATTGCCAACTGAAGACTATGCATAGTTACAAGACAATGAGCAAAATACCATTACTGCTGCCTGTTGGTTCACATTTTCTATGCCTTTGCATGGCATGGGCACAAATGCTACTATGTAGGCACATTTCCCCTCTAGTTTGTATAGCCAAGGATCTCAAGGGCTGAGCCATTAGTCCTCCTCAACCTCAACAGTTAATCGCTCCACCAGTACAGGTGGAGGCCTGCTTCCAGAAATCCTTTCTCTATAGATGTTTGGGGTTGAAACAGGGTCCTTCCCCAAGCACATCTCTCTCCTTCCCTGCATTCCACACATTCTCTCTTTGCCCAGATCCCACTTGGGGGGGGGGGTGGACTTCAGATTTTACCCTACAGTACAGACCCAGGAATGTGGGAAGCTCCCTTGCTGCATGTTGTGCTTGCCACTATTTCAGGTCGAAGGCTTGGCAAGATGGGTCCTTGGTCTGACTCAAGAAAGCTGTCCTTAATGCCGCCTCTCAGGCTGCTTTGGATGCATCTGAGGCCTTAGCAGAGTTTTAAAAAGGGGGGGAGGAGGAACCGAGGGCACTGAAGCCCACAGCCCATTCCCAGCCTTTGCTGTAATACTTTGTACCCAAACTGTTGCTTCTGTTCCACCTTCAAGTGTGGACAGCTTTGTAGTTCTCCAAACACACACACTTGATTGTGTTCTCACAGGGCTCCCTCTCCCCTCGCCTCCCCCCCACTCCCCCCTATTCACATTACCTCAAAGTGCATTTAAGCATCAATAAGGTGCGAAGGGAAAATTGTCTGTCACTTTAATCCAGGCCTGAGGGGCTGGGAAATAAAAAGAGAGTGCAAGGGAACGGTTCTTTAAGAGCCTAAAAATCCATACAATAGCTGTGGGAATGCTGGTCAGGCCCTTTCCTCGCCCCTGCCTCCCTGGTGATCCCTCAATTAGCACGCAGGGCCTTATTCTATAGGAGCACTTGTCTTTCAAGGTGAGCCTGCTTGGTTCAGGGGGCTCTTTTAATATTTACTCCCTTGGCCTGCAGAGAAAGCCAGCGGAGCCCAGAGGCTGCAATGCCTGAAGAGGAATTTGGGGGAGCAATGTGAGATGGATCCCTCCAAACCCCACAATAGCAGGTGGGACTTTCATAATGGGGGCAAGCAGGAGGCAGAGGAAAGCCTGGGCCCCATCTGATTCTAAAAGGCCTGGTTGCAAAAGACACCAGACAAAACTTGCTCTGGGTGCAATCTGGACAGATGCAAATCAAGGGGCATTTTGCCACCACCTCTTGGAATAGTAGGGTTGCCAGGTCAGAAGCATCCCAAAACCTGAGATTTGAGGGGTGGGCCCTAGTGATGTCATGGGGCGGGCCCGAGTGATGTCATGGGGCGGGCCCAAGTGATATGGGGCAGGCCCAAGTGATATGGGGCGGGCCCGAGTGATGTCATGGGGCGGGCCCTAGTGATGTCATGGGGCGGGCCCTAGTGATGTCATTAAGCATGATACATTAAGCATCATTCACAGTTGCTTGGGGCGTACAATTAAAAAAAATATCTGACTGGAAATTAAGCTAGATATCTTAGCTAAAAGATGGAGCCTGGGTAGGGAACATTTAATCTAGCCTACCTGCTTTCAGCAAGAAGGGTTAAGTGCCTTCAGGCCAGGGCAGTCACCAGAAGGCCACTGCAGAGACAACGGAGCCTAGTGCTGTGGAGATGTTAGATGGGAGCTTTGGGGAGTAAAGGTGGAGGCTCCTGAAGGCTGCAATTCTAAACACGCTTACTAAGGGATTAAGCCCCATAGAACTCAACAGGACTGACTTCTAAGTGATATAGTTTGGGCTGTGCTGTTGGTAAACCTTGACAAGGGTTCTTCCACAAAGACATCCATATCCAAGCAGGGTTGGCAATCCCCTGCCTGGAATACCCTGCCCTTATCTTTTAACGTGGCTGCTCCAAACGTTTTTACAGATTTGACCCTTTACTTCAGAAAGACGTCTGAGAAATGAGTAAGAGTAAGAAGTATCTTTTAAAATTGTTCTTTTCAATTCACTCTTGAATGAACATCATACCTAGGGCAGATCCACACCATTCATTTAAAGCACATTCAACACCCATTTGAAGCACATGAATCCCACCACAGAATCATGGGAACTGCAGTTTGTTAAGAGTGGTGAGAACTATAACTGTGAGGGGGAAATGACACTTCCCAGAATTCTTTAGGGGAAGTCATGCGCTTTAAATGCGAGTTGGATGTGCTTTACACATATTGTGTGAATCCACTTAATAAATTTTGCCTGTATGTAAATTGTTTTAATTAATTTTTCAAAATGGGAATGAGCTATAAACTGTAGTGGGTGACCATGGTCTACTCACCATCTCTCAGCCTATCTGCCCCTCAGGATGAAAACAATGGAGAACCATGACCACCCCAAGGCATACTTAAAATGTAAAGGAAGTATTGTACAACCATAGTGTGAAATCGGATACTTATAGGGACACAGCATGACAAAACTGGGTGGAAGTAACGAGTGGGGTACCACAGGGCTCGGTCCTGGGCCCAATGCTCTTCAACATTTTTATTAACGACTTGGATGAGGAGGTACAGAGCATGCTTATCAAATTTGCAGATGATACAAAATTGGCGGGCATAGCTAATACTGTGGAAGACAGAAAGAAAATTCAAAGGGACCTTGATAGGCTGGAGCATTGGGCTGAAAACAACAGAATGAAATTCAACAGGGATAAATGCAAAGTTCTACATTTAGGAAAAATAAACCAAATGCACAGTTATAAGATGGGGGATACTTGGCTCAGCAGTACGACATGTGAGAAGGATCTTGGAATTATCGTTGATCACAAGCTGAATATGAGCCAACAGTGTGATGTGGCTGCAAAAAAGGCAAATGCTATATCAGGCTGCATTAACAGAAGTATAGTTTCCAAATCGTGAAGTATTAGTTCCCCTCTATTCAGCACTGGTTAGGCCTCATCTTGAGTGCTGCGTCCAGTTCTAGTCTCTGCACTTCAAGAAGGATGCAGACAAACTAGAACAGGTTCAGAGGAGGGCAACAAGGATGATCAGGGGACTGGAAACAAAGCCCTATGAGGAGAGACTGAAGGAACTGGGCATGTTTAACCTGAAGAAGAGAAGACTGAGGGGAGATATGATAGCACTCTTCAAGTACTTGAAAGGTTGCCATACAGAGGAGGGCCGGGATCTCTTCTCGATGGTCCCAGAGTGCAGGACACAGAATAATGGGCTCAAGTTGCAGGAAGCCAGATTTCGACTGGACATCAGGAAAAGCTTCCTAACTGTTAGAGCCATACGACAATGGAACCAATTACCTAGAGAGGTAGTGGGCTCTCTGACACTGGAGGCATTCAAGAGGCAGCTGGACAGCCATCTGTCGGGAATGCTTTGATTTGGATTCCTGCATTGAGCAGGGGGTTGGACTTGATGGCCTTATAGGCCCCTTCCAACTCTACTATTCTGTGATTCTATGAAAATATTTATATAAGCATGACTATCAAATATGTTTATTATTTATACAACCTGTAAAGATATTTATAGTGCAATCCTATGATTGTTTACTCAGAAGCAAGTCCCAATGTATTCAATGGGGCTTACTCAACCAGGGAAAACTGTACCCTGAAGTGATAAGGAACTTGTTCTTTTAACAAGTCTTTTAAGTTGAGACCTTATCCCAGTCTGCGTCTGTGTTGGAATTGCTTTTTAATATGTTTTTAAACCTTTTCTTAAAAAAAAAAGTTTTTAAAGCTTTTAAAAATGTTTTTAAAGATGTTTTGTTTTAATATATTTTAAAGTCTGTTTTTATGATTTTTAAAGTGTTTTTAGTGCTTTTGTTTGCCGCCCTGGGCTCCTACTGGGAGGAAGGGTGGGATATAAATAAAATAATAAATAAATAAAAATAAATAAATAAACTTCATTCATTTTTTAAAAAAAATCAGTATTAGTTTCCTACATAATAAAAACTGTGATAAACCCTGCCTAATTTTTTAAAAATAGGGTTGGAGGGAGAGAGAAAGATTTACAACACAAACACAAGTCTGTGCTATGTTTACTCACAAGTCCCATTAATTTACAGCACAATCCTAACCATGTCTACTCAAAAGTAAGTCCTAATGGAGTTCAGTGGGGTTTACTCCAGGTACATGCTTTACTCCCAGAAATTGCTTTACTCCCAGAAAAGCAGATGTTGGATTAAATACTTTCATATTTCATAGCCCAGGGTCTGACTCTTGGACAGAAGAGGGAAAAAAACATTAAGCCATATTACTTACTCAAACTGCAAAAAACTTAAAGCCACCATTTTCTGACGTCCAGCCTAGGCATGCCTGGATCAACAAGTCACAACTCTGGCTTCATTGGCTACAATTCTGAAAGGGCGGGGTTACAGCCAAAGCTTTGAAAAGTTACTTTTTTAAAACTACAACTCCCATCAGCCCCAGCCAGCATGGCCACTGGATTGGGCTGATGGGAGTTGTATTTAGAGCAAGGATCTGTAAAAAAAAAAGTCACGCGGGGAGGCGGTTGACATTTTGGTCTATATCTCGGGAACTTGACCACCTAGAAACTTACTTTTTTTTAAAAAAATTGAAGCTGAGAGTCCGGAGAGTAAGGGGTGCTAGCCAGAGAGCTGGAGGCCGCCCCCAAAATCGGAGACCCCAGCCGAAAACCGGAGATTATACAACATGGAGGCAATTCTGGCTGGAGGTGAGAAAGGCAAGGGCGGGGCCAGAGACTCCGTCCGTTTGCCGGAGATCTGGCAAACCTATGGAATAGGGATGGTACCCTACACACCTGTGGTTTTGTAAATCTGGCTTTGCACTGTTGGTGATGAACTTGTATTTGGGAGCAGCAGAGAGGGGGGTGAGAGTTGATTAATTGGTGTAGCTAATCCATTAATTTGTTCACTGTGTATGAATCAGATTTTAACCAGAAGTCCTCTGTGAATGGCTGTGTTGAGCATCTGCAGTATTGTCAGATGCAATCTGTGTTAATCTCTTGATGACTTTCCATGTGATAAATGTTGGAAGTGGGGCAAGAGCAACTCCTGTTTTGTTCTTTTGTTTGTGCTCTAGAAGGGAGATAGAGCTAGGGTCCTCCAGATGGATAGGCTTGTTTACCTTTACCTTTCCACTCTTTTCTTCTCCGACTGTCCGACAGAGAGGAGACATTCCTTTGTCTCTGCTCTCTCCAAGCATGAGCCTAACTCTCGCACCTGGGCGTACGCCTCCAACTTAGCTAGTTAGTTAGAACTAGGTATGCCTTTTCTATCTACAATGTATTTCTATAAATACAGTAGCTTTTCTTATTTTACTGAGCCTCAAGTCTCAGTGATGCTGATGCAGGGTAAAAGCCTGCTTTCTTAGGCAAACGCACGCACATGCTGGCATACTCGGATTTCAACATCTGCTGTTACTCTGCTGCTGCGGTGTTGCTTTAAATGAAATTAAGCACACAAATTGCACACAGCGCAACAAGGGTTATGGGACCCAGCAAACTAAGTTGAATGCAAGTTGTAGCTGAAGCTAAAAGTGCTTGTGAGTAATTTACCAGGGGGACTTTGAGTTAGAAAGAAAAGCAGAACAAAGATAGAAAAGATGGCTGAAGTATCTTTGCTCGAGAGACCCGTTCCAAGGCTGGAAAAAGATAACTTAAAACTATGGGGTTTAAGATTTAAAGCCCTCCTGAAGGAGAAGAGTTGGAAGGAATCCTGACTGAGAGAGAACCCTTGGCTGAGGATGCAAATGCAACAGCTTCATGGAGATGTAAGCACGCAAAAGTAAAGTCTCTGCTTATTTCTGCTCTATCAGATGAAGCATTAAATATCTGTACAGGCTGCAACAGTGTAAAGGAGATTTATGAAAAGCTGCAGGGAGTCTATAACAAGAAAACAAAGAGCCACATCATGTTTCTGTACAAAGAGTTATTTTCTCTGAAAGAAACTAATGAAAGAGGCAGTCTGGATAAATATATAGTGATTTTTAGAACTTCTTGCTAAACTTCAGAGATGTGGCAGAGTATTAGATAAAGAATTACAGAAAGGATTGCTTTTAAGCTCTCTTAATCAGGATCATAAATTAATTTCCTGCGTACTGGAAAGTTCTGATCAAAGTCTAAGGACCAAGACTTTCAGGAAAGGCAGGAAATGGAGGCTGTGCCTGAGCAAGCAAACTTTACTGTGGGGAGAAACAAACAAACAAAAGGTAGCCACATGAATCACCACCCGAATCCACAAAAGGGAAGAGACAAATACAGGCATACCCAGCTTAATGTTGCTTCACTTAACATCGCCTCGGTATAACGTACATGCTCCATACGCCACCATACCCCGCTTAACGTACGCGCGCTTCACAATTACGGACACTTAATGGCATGATGCTGCTGCCATCTAGTGGCGATTGCAGTGCAGTACATGCATAGATAATTGCTTCACTTTAAATACATTTTCACTTTACATACACGCTCTGGTCCCATTGCATATGTTAAAGCGGGGTATGCCTGTACAGCAACAGGGGTCTCATATGCAAAACTCCAGAGCCTGACTTCAAACAGAGGTCGGCTGAAGTCAGAGAAGCCCCCAAGCAAACAGTCTTTAAACAAAGACAAAGGATGTCTCCACCAGAGAATTTTAGCTACTATGTGCCTTATCAGGGAAGGGGTGACTGTAAAAGCAGATTTTTAATTGACTCAGGATCCACCTCACATATTATAATTGATAGGAACCTGTTTAAAAGTTTTGAAAATCACAAGCAAAAGATACTAACAGCGTCTGGTCAAGAAATTTTATCTGAAGGAATAGGGACAGTGGAATTATTATGCAAAGTGGCACATGAGGAAAGAAAGATAGAACTGAAAAACTGTCTATATGTTCCAGATTTTAAAGACAATTTAATCAGTGTTAGCAGAATATTAAAATCTGGAGGCGAATTTCATATGAGTGGAGAATTTTGCCATGTTCTAAATAAAGGAGTAATAGGTTGCACTGCAAAAGTGAAAAATGGACTTTTTATTCTTGAATGCTTAGAAACCATGCATGCAAATGCGGTCAAGGAAACCAGTGATTCTCAATGCTTGCATACCTGGCATAGAAGAAGTTACTGCTCTTGAAAAAGAGAATTTAGCAAGAGGCATTAAATTGAAACAGTGCAATTGTACACAGACTTGTGAGTGCTGTATTAAAACTAAAAGTGTGAAGCCAAACTTTCCTAAGAAAAGTGAGAGGAGGACCAAAAAGCCCCTAGAGTTAATTCACACTGATCTTTGTGGGCCAATGAGAGTGCCCTCCCAAGGTGGAATTTTTTACATGCTGACTTTTATAGATGACTACTCCAGATATACGACAATGTATCTGATAAAGGAGAAAAGTCTAGTACTTCAAAAACTGAAGGACTATATTAGGATTGTGTCCAACAAATTTGGCAGAAAGCCACAGATCATAAGATCTGATAATGGGGGGGGGAGAGTATGTGTCTAGAGCTATGCAAGACTTTCTCTGTGAGGAAGGCATAGAGCACCAGACTACAGTTGTCTACAACCCAGAGCAGAATGGGGTCTCGGAAAGAATGAACAGGACCCTTGAACAAATGATTCTTTCCCTGTTGGATGATGCCCAATTACCAAAGGAGTACTGGGGAGAAGCTGCAGTTACTGCCACATCTGCAGAACCGACTTCCTGCATCTGCAACCAACAAAACACCATTTGAACTGTGGCATGATAGGATACCAAGTATGTCTCACCTTCGTGTATTTGGGTGCAAGGCCTTTGTGCACATCCCAAAACAAAAGAGATCCAGACTTGACAACACTGCCAGGGAAGTAATATTCATTGGATATTCTCCAAAGCAAAAGGGATACAGAGTAATAGATCCCAAAACTGGCAAAGTTGAAGTGTGCAGAGCTGTCCATTTTGATGAAAGAAAGTGCACACACCGACCAGAAGGGGCGCCACACCAGATGACAGTGAAATGGAAGAAGAAGCTGAGTTATTCTTCCACCACAGAAGATATAACAATATACCTGCAGAGGAAGGTGAGGAGTCTGAGCCAGAAGAGGCAACTGAGCCACAACTGGCAACTGAGCCAGAAGGGGCAACAGAGCCAGAACAGGCATCAGAGCCAGAAGGTGAAGAGCCAGCACCGAGATGCTCTAAACGCACCAACAGAGGTGTACCACCAGAGAGACTTGCTTACCTCGTAAGAGATGAACTTCCAGAGCCAGAGACCTGGAAAGAGATTGATGCCTTGCCCAAAGCCAAAGCTGAGAGGTGGAGGCAGCCAGCCAAGCAAGATCTGGAATCTCTACACCAAAGTAAAACTTGGACACCAACCAAGCTTCCTCAAGGAAGGAAAGCTGCAGGCTACAAGAGGAAATTCAAGAAGAAGCCAAATGCTAAAGAAAAGCCTATATATCATTACTGTTACCAAGCCAGATGTGGTGGTAATAGTGGGATACCTGTGCTGAAAAACCAGCTCACCAACCAAAAGGGACTGGGAATCAAGCAAGGATGCAGCAGACTCTTGAAGTCAGAAGGGGTGAGTTCACACACCAAGTATATATACGTGAAGCACCCACCTACCGCAGAGGACTACTCAAGATATGGAGTATTGTCCGACAGAAGACATGACTGCAGACGCTCTTACGAACGCGTTGGGCAAAGTCAAGACATTGCAAGCTGCGAGACAAGACAAATCTCGTGGACTGAACCAAACTCTCTTTGAGAAGGGGTGTTGGAAGTGGGGCAAGAGCAATTCCTGTTTTGTTCTTTTGTTTGTGCTCCGAAAGGGAGATAGAGCTAGGGTCCTCCAGATGGATAGGCTTGTTTACCTTTACCTGTGATGCTCTGACTGATTTCCTTCTGTCGCTAGACTGTGATGCCTTTAGGGAAGCTTACCTGCCCCTCCTCTTTCCGCCCTTTTCACTCCTTTGTCCTCCGACTGTCTGGGAGAGAGGAGACTCCCTTTGTCTCTGCTCTCTCCAAGCATGAGCCTAACTCTCGCACCTGGGCGTACGCCTCCAATTTAGCTAGTTAGTTAGAACTAGGTATGCCTTTTCTATCTACTATGTATTTCTATAAATAAAGTAGCTTTTCTTATTTTACTAAACCTCAAGTCTCAGTGATGCTGATGCAGGGTAAAAGCCTGCTTTCTTAGGCAAACGCACGCACATGCTGGCACACTCTCATTTCAACATCTGCTGTTACTCTGCTGCTGTGGTGTTGCTTTAAACGAAATTAAGCACACAAATTACACACAGCGCAACAATAAATGGGTTGCTGGTGCTATTTAATACCATCACTACTACTACTGCAGCTGGCAGGATTCTACAGACTCAACAATTTGCTGATAGCAAAATACTGTGATGTTTATTTGGAATTATCCAAAGAGGTACATCAACTATAAACATCTATCTTTTGGCAACCTGTTTAAAAAAACAAAACAAGAGAAACTGAATGTTAAAACAACTTGTTAATAATATATTATTATTATATATTAATATAATAATAATATTATATCTCGGTTCGGAAACTTCAGCTGGTGCAGAATGCTGCGGCCAGAGTTCTTACTGGGACAAAAAAATTTGATCATATAACACCTGTCCTGGCCCAGCTGCACTGGCTACCAATATGTTTCCGGGCCAGATTCAAAGTGTTGGTTCTTACCTATAAAGCCCTTAACGGCATCGGACTGCAATACCTGGCAGAACGCCTCTCCCGCTATGTACCTACCCGGTCGCTGTGCTCGACGTCGAAGGCCCTTCTCCGTGTCCCAACGCATAGGGAGGCACGGAGAACGATAACTAGAGCTAGGGCCTTCTCAGTGGTGGCCCCCGAACTATGGAACGCCCTCCCTGATGAGATACGCCTGGCGCCTTCTTTGCTATCTTTTCGGCGCCAGGTAAAGACCTACCTCTTCGCCCAGGCATTTTAAAAATTTTAAAAATTTAAAAATTTGAATTTAAAATTGAAAATTTTTGATTATGTTTTATTGTGTTTTTGTATTTTAACCTGTTTTATTATGCTGTACACTGCCCTGGGAGCTTATTGCTATAGGGCGGTCTAAAAATGTAATAAAATAAATAAATAAATAAATAATAAAATCTCCCTGGGCGCCTGCTGGGAGGAAGGGTGGGATACAAATCAAATAATAAATAAATAAAATATATCCAGGTGCATTGTGCCCATACCTCGAACGCCCCAGTGCTTGAGAGCTAGTATGGATTATGTGTAGCACTTTGGGCCTAGTTGGGGAAGATTTGTCCCTACATTTTCCACTGTGAGATTATGGATTGAGGAACGGCATGCAAACCGGAAGGATAAACAGGAGCCGGCCTCTATAGGACACGGTACCCATGCAGAGAGAAAAAGGCCAAGGTTAGGAGATGCTTTAGGAAAGAGCCGACTGTTGGGGAGGGGGGAAGGAGGCGGATGTGGTGGAAACAGGAGGCGATGGCTGTAGAGAAAAGGGGCATTCATACGGGGAGGGGGGAAACGTAGGGACGATCCTTGCTTAGGGTGATGGTGTCATTATGGGTTAGGACGTTAGCAACGAGGGAGGGGAGAGAGACGGGATCCTAAGCCTGCCTCTTTAATTCTCTCTCTCCCCTCCTGTTACGAGGCGAATGGGGAAATGCAAGTGGAACAGGAGGAGCCAGAAAGCAGCTCTCTTCATTCTCTAAGCCCCCTTCCCACGCCCACCCGGGTACCCAAGCCCGTGCATTCGCAGGAATCTCCGCCTTTTGACCGAGCCTTAGCCGAACGAAGACCTGGTGGCAGCGGCTCTTCTTTTGCGCAGACTTCATCAAAGGCTGGCGGGGGCGGGCGGGGCGGGGCGGGGGGAGGAAAGCCCCGCAGCCGCCCGCCTGCCAGCGCTCTCCTCTTGGCGCGCACGGCCCCGAGTCGATGGAGGACCGGGCGGCTTCCTGCGCGGCTCTGGCAGGGTTTTACCGCGCGGCCTCGGGGGCGCTACTGGCGGCGGCGGCGGCTTTCCCGACGCCCAGCGAGGGAAGGAAGCGGCTCGGGAATCCGGCGGGCCCTTCCGACTCACCCAGGCGGGGGCCCCACCGCCACCGTGGAAGGAGGCGCGAAGGCGCCGCGCCCAGCCGGGCACCAGCCCAGCGGCGGGCGATTTGCATTTGCGACGGAGACCCTCGGCTCCCGGGCCCAGGGTGGCTGCGGCAAAGATTGCGCCCTGGGATGGCAAGCCGGAGAACCCCGTCGAATTAAAACTGTTCCGTAGTCACTTTTAATTAGCCCCCTCGATTTAATTAGCAAAGTAGAAACATGCAATTAAAAATTAGCTCAGTTTAGCAGGTCTTCAAGGGAAGACGGGGGAGGAAAGCGAGGCCAGGGGAGTAGGAAGCGCCGCGGGGGACGGGCGGGCAGGTGGGACGAATCGCTCGCGGAGGAGGAGCGGGAGGGGAGAGGAGGGGAGCCGCCGAAGTGCTCCGCGCCAGCGCAAAGCGGAGCGGACCAGCCGCACCCCCCAGCTCGTTTCTGCCCACTCCGAAACAAAGCTCAACCTTTCGCTTGATCTGGTTGCCTGTTTGTGCTGAGCGCTCCCACCGAGTTCCAGCCCGAGCCCATTAAAGTGTAAGGGAGTCAAACGGTGCCTGGCCCAAACGCTTGTGAGTTGCGCCCGGGTTTTAGAGCGCTGGGCACGTCATTGACCCCGAGGGAACCCAAAAGCCCCCACGGGTAGAAGTCGAGCTGCAGGTCCACGGAAGTGAGCAGAAATCTACCGGTGGGGCGATGGAGTAGCCGTGAATTGCTCCTGCCACAGTGCGGAAGATCCCTACCCTCAACGTCGTCTCTCCCCCCGCCCCGCTGTTAGATAAGCTAACACATAGAGGTTACAGGAGATGGAGTTAATTTTTAAGTTGTTATCCCGTGGAAGTCGCTGGGGCTAAATGTCATTCAACCCCGAGCCCGCTGAACAGAGAGCTTCGGCTATGGGGCGGTATACAAATGCAATAGATAATAAATAAATAAATAAATAAATATTAACAGAACAATATTTTCAGAGTTGAATGCTTTAGAAAATGTAAATGGGTGCGCGGCATAAGACATCAGATGTAAAACTGATGATCAAGTAATAATAACCAAAAAAAAAGCAGCCTGTCATTAACAGCGGCCTCCTTACTGGAAAATGAAAAGGTAGACAAGGTGAGGCCAATTTTAAAGCATGGTAGGATGGCAGCTTATTGGGAAAATCTGTCTCGGGCCTGTCAGTCTAAACATCTGTTCTTAAGAAAGTGGTGGAAACCATTATTAAAGAGGCAGAAGAGCAAGTCTTGTTGAGGAAGAATTAGGAAGGGTTCTGTATCGGGAAGTCGGACACCGAGAGCCGTTCAGATTTATTTTGTGTGTCAGTAAACAAGTGAATGAGAGGGATCTTTCAGAAATGATATACTTGGGCATCCAGAAAAAAAAGTTTTGCTAGTATCCAGTGTTAGAACTTAGTTGGATACAATCTTTTAGATGTTAAGTCTCCAAATGCTCCTGAGTAAGCTTAGTAGTCGTGGGATAAGAAGTTGAGTCTTCTTATGGGATGGTCTTCGGATACAGAACAGGCAGCAGGCAGTTTTCGCAAGGAAGAGATGTAATCATTAGGATATCTCCGTGATAGGTACTGGAATCAGTGCTATTTAACATGCATATAGGATCTGAGTTCAGCAGTGAGTAATCAAATTATTCAGGATCCTGAAAGCCCAAGATTTGGATTTTTACAACAATATCTGGAAACTGGGACCAAAAACTGCAAATATGTTATTAAATGTAAAGCGATGCACACAAGGGTAAAAACTCCCACTTCAAATATACACTGATAAGATCTGAACCGATTGTGACTTTCCAGGAAAAAGATCTTGGAGCTCTGGGGATCAACTGAATGAAAATGTCAACTCAGCGGACAGCGGTGATGGGGGGAAAGTAATGTCCATCTTCCAGCTTGTTAAGAAATGGATTGAAAATAAAACCACCAGTATCATAATACCCTTATATAAAATCTATGGGACCAAGTATTTGGATTACTTAGTACAGTTCTGGGGGGTGGGGCCAGACAGCCAAAATTACTGAGGTGTTAGAACACCTTATCTACAAGGAGTCCGTCTGCTTTTTTTTAGTTTAGGGGGAAAACAGTGATAAAAGAGAGAGGGCAAAGTGGACGCGTAGTTTATGAAATCACAAGTAGTTTGAAGATCCCCTTCCTCTCTAACGGTATACGAACTCGGCGTCATTCAAAGCCATGGTTTGGCGGTCGATCAGAACAGCACTTTTTCACACCACACATAATTAGTTTACGGGATTCGCTGCCACCGGATGTGGTCATTACGTCTGGCTTAGATGGCTTTAGAAGATGATTAGGCAAAGTTAGGGCAATATGTCAAGGTGAGTAGCCATAGCTAAACCCGGATCAAAAGCAATATGCCCCGGAATACCTGCTGCTGGGGGAAGGGGAGATCAAAAGTCTGGCGAAAGCTGCTGCCTTCCTGCCCAGCTTGTGGACTTTCGGGAAGCACCTGGCCTTTGGGTGAAAGATGGACGTTTGGAGCTGAGACAGCAAAGCTCCTTTGATGCTTTGCCGGGTTCCTCTTTGTCTTGTACGGTTGTAGATTTGTGCCCGCGAGGCTACCCGCAACAATCCCATCCAAATCCCATCGACTTTAAGACAGGACTTCTACTATTCTGGAACCCGCCTCTCAGTGGGGAAGTTTGGGCAAATGTTTGTTTCTTGCAGGTACAGATATGCCTATGGCTCAGGGCTATGCGGGACGGGGATGGTTTAGGAGAAATCCTTCCAACTCGAAACAGTGTTCTTGGTCAGATGACACTCTCCCGTTGAATCCCGCCAGGAGTCATAAAACACACCTCACTTGTGCTTAGGCCTGTTTTCTGCCTCCTGGACCCAACCATGGAGGGAAATGGCCAGGGATCTGGAAGCTCCTCCCTGAAGGGGAGATTTCCTGCAGTGTATGCTGTGAGGTTTGTGACACATGAAATCGAGAAAAACCCTTTAGAACAGAGAAGGAGGAGCCTGGCCCACAAACCAAATTTGACCGAAGTCGAACGCGATTGGCTATCTCGGTGCGAAGCCACATTTGTCCGGAAGTCTAGATCGCTGAAGGTTTCTGTAGAACGCCCACCTAGTGTTCAGTCCGGATCAAGCCCCCTCGAGGTCTAAGCGTGTAGAGATCCATCGCCGTGTACTTGGAAGGGAATTCCAGTGGAATCCCTTTCTAGTCCTCATTGAGATTAGTTAGATTGCATTAGTTAGATTTGCCAAAACCAAGGCCATCTTTAAGATCGAGTGCCTGCCTAATCGGGCTGCTGCTGCTGCTGCTGCTGCTTCTTCTTCTTCTTCTTCTTATTATTATTATTGGGATAACAACAACAACAATAATAAATAATAATTCAGCGTAATGGGGCTATAGTTAGAGCTTCTTGTAAAGAAGAGGAATAACATCTGGCAGTCAGGAAGGGGAGCGCGGTGGGGCCAACGACTCCACACGTGCACAGGTCGATCCCTTCTGAGATCACCCCTCTTGCAATCACCCGCCCACGATTTGAGATGAAGTAGGGAGGCCTGCAGAACTGGGAAACGGGGTTTGCAAAAAATAAATAAATAAAAATTAAAAATTCAATATGTTTTACCGTATTAAACTGCGAATGTTTCCAATCTCATCTGCGTGGTCCGATTAAGTGAACTTCCAGGTTAGAAGCGTTGATGGGAGGCTTATTTATTTATTTATTTATTTTGGTACTACGCGAGGGAGGGGGGACTGGGCAGGGTAATTTTCATTCTTGTAATATTGGTTTGGGGATAATTACTTTTAATGTCAAAAAGATTTAGTTTAATATCATCTCTATTAGGCTGCTGGGCGGATAATTAAAAGTGAAGCTGATCGCAGGAGGGAAAACAGATGGGATTTGCTTACTTTGATTCAGTAGGTAAATAATGAAAAAGTCAGTGGCAAAACCCCCTCGAACAATTGAAACCTTAAAGATCACTAACATTATTGGAAGCACTTGCAAAGTGCCTCCTTGCAGAGTAACCGGATAAATATATACCAAGCGAGAACTATATTTCTCTGGAAAGCTCCCATTTCCGCTCCCCCCCAGCTCTGTGGAAGAGATGCCCTCTTCCCCGCCCCCACCATTAGACAGTAGAAATAATATTTTAATTAAGATTTTGCTCGTGCAAGCAGGAGTTTGGTTCCATGATCGGAAACTCTGGCCAAAATGCGAACTGGCATTTTCTGAAATAAGCTAAATAAATCATAAATCCAGCTTTCTGTTGCGATTATCTTGGAAAGGGCTTCCTTCAATAAAAGCTCGCACTGTCGCACACGCACACAACCCGAAGCGCGGGAGGATGTTATATGTACAAATCCTGACAATATCCAAGCTTTATGTGATGAGAAATAGCGGGGATGATGACGGCGTTGGCGAAAATCACCGCAAAATAACCATACATGAATCATAAAATGCAAAGGGCTGGTTGCAGGGCTGCCCTCCTCAAAGTAACCGGCTTGGGCGTCAGCTCCACTTCAATGAACAGGACTTTCTTCGAAGGAAATGCCTACTAACCGGACCGTAAGGACCCCGGACCACAAAACAGAGAATGGAGGTACAAATGCATCTGCTTTACATGAACAATTAACCGCCTCTGTTTCGAAATACAAAAAAACGAACGAGTCTCTCCGATGCTTTATGAGCGTGTTTATTATTAGGCACATCGGCTCAAAGGCCTTTGGACCATGGGTAAAATTAAGATAAAATAACTCTGATAATAATTCGGATGCCAATTGTGAGCAGTTTGTTTATTTGTTTATTTATTCATTCATTTATTATTAATAAAAATACCACAACAATGTCATCTTGCATAATGCCCGGTGTTTACTGTTGATGAATGCGCTTGTCATACGTTTATGTGGCAAGCCAGAAACATACAGTCTTCATTTATTAAAAATGAAATCCCGCTTAATAGCTTATCCTTTCCAGTTGGCAAAAATGCTTTCAGATCATCACGGGAGTTATAATATTTAGTGGGGTGTTTTTCTCTCTCGCTGCACTTTCTCCCAGCACTTTCTGATCCACGCCATAGGATTTTTTTTTTTTTTAAATTCAGGCAATCGGTACCACTCCAGATAAACTGGAGAGATACAGAGGTTTGGTTGGGTTTTGTTCTGCCGCCCCCGCCCTGCGCCAGCCTCCGGGGATGGTTTTCCTCCTCCCTCCTTCTTCTGCCTGTCTGCCGCCGTTTAGAAAAACTCCTGCTTGGATCCGCCGGGTGCCTCCGCACCTTCTCGTCTAGTTCAATTAGCTCCCGATCCTTTCAGATAAAAGGACCAGTTCTGTTGCTCTGCAGGGATCCGAGCGCGGAGCATAGCCCGGGGGACGAGCGAGCTGCCTCGTCGCCTCTGCCCGCGCTCCCCTCCCCACCCCACCCCACCCCACCCCACACCGGCCCAGTCCAGCAGCTACTGTTACTTTTGCTCAGGCATTGCGAAGAAGACCCGCGAGAGGAGCGGACAAAAGATGCTCTCAGGGAAGACAAAGTGTTGGGGGAGAAATACGAAACAGTAAAGGGGGGAAAGCCCAGAATCAGCTCATTGTACGCCTCTCGCCCCCCCCCCCCAGCTACTGGTAAAGGAGATATGGGGGCGGCTGCTTTTCAGCTTAGGCGCAAGACTGGATCTGCTGTTGGTGCACAGGAGCGTCTGGTCACCTTCGGGCTCTCGTTAGACCCCCTCCGTCCTTGGATCCGTCCTCAGTCTTGGTGAGAGTAAGCCCGTGGCCACTTATGGCCACAACTGAATCAACGGCCTTCCTCTGAGTCTGATACAGCCCCTATTTGGAAGGCAAACGGTAAAAGAAATCCAGCGGGAACAAGGAGAAGCGCCAGGGGCCAAGCCGGCACCCAGAGCCAGCCCAGACCATCTTTGCGGCGATCCATGCTAATACCGCCGCCTACCCGTCATATGTAATGAGCGCTCCAGTTCTCAACGTGGCCCCTCGCATTTCCAAGGGACTTGAACTGCCCAGCCATGATAGAAAGGCAGCCTGAACTCCAGGGGGCTTTGGGAAATTAAAGGGAGGAGTGAGGCGCCAAGGGAGGCGGAAAGACGCGCGCGCAAAAGGAAAACCACCCTGCCTTTGTTTGCCTAAAGGGAGAGAAAGATCCAGAAACGATTTCAGCCGGAGTCCCCAGTCTGGTGGAAACCTCCTTGCGCGGTTCCACTGCAAGGCCTCAGCTTGGTGGATCGAGGTGGCACGTTTACGTGGAAGGAGGAAGCCGGCAGAAACATGTGACGATTTATACTGCCCCGCAAAAGTGCGTTTAGGTTCAGGGTGTTAACACTCAGGTCAAGCGCTTGAGAGCTCTCCTCGCTCGGGGAACTGCAACTAACTACAAGATGGGAAGTGCTAACAAGTCCTTGAGATCCTTTTGTGGGCCTAAGTGGGGAACGGGGGGGGATCGCTGGTTTGTATGATGATCACCTTGGCAGTATATCCACGATCCCCATGCATCGGAAGCAAAGAAAGGGGGGAGGCGAGAGAGATCGGGGTGCTTTCCTACGAAAGACGCGGGAAGGCTCCTCCCAAGGACTAAAGTGACGGCTCAAACGCCTCTAAAAACAAAATGCACACGCCCCAACAGCAAGCCAAGTTAACTATATCACACGCCCTGGCTGTGTCACAGCTGGAGACAGTCCAGGCCAGGAAATTGCAAGGAGGCGGCTAGTGTAGAAAAGCATAAATGAGTTTTACTTTCTTGACGTTTGTTCCCAATGGTATTTCCTGGCGATCAGGATTTCCTCGCTTCCTACGAGGAAAAGTTCGAAGTCAGGTTCATGAGACGCAGGACACACTTTGCTTGGGTCACTTCCTCACACCCCGGGCCCCACGCCCACTCGCCCATAGGGACACGCGTGCCCATGGGGACACAAAGCGTGTGAGAGAATTTGAGGGCATCCTGCGAAAGAATCAAGCGCCTTTGGGCTACCCTTGGGGATTTCATCCTGGGGATAGAATTTTGTGTCTCCCCCGTCCCCCACCCCCGCAATCCTAAAACGTGTTTATGAGACTGATTTCAGAGTGTGTCATTTAAATCAATGGGACTGGCTGTTTTCTTTAAACTGCTTCATCTTCTCAATACATTCAGAGTATAAACATTGAAGCATCCAGATTTTACATTGTTCGCACCTCGGGGCGGGGATCTTCCTTTATTTTTCGTTGTAATTCAAAACTACAATAACAAAGTAAAACTACATGAAAAGCAGAAAATTGCCCTTAAAGGATGTTGTTCCGTCTGGAAACTGAATAGAAGGCGAGTAAGTACATAATCATCTTCCCAGTTTTGTACCAGTAGTGAGCAGTCCACCTCTCTTTTCCATTTATTCATATATATATATGCAAGCAGTGTAGAAAGGCCAGTTAAAGTCTTAATCTGTGTCTACACAGGTACGAAAGAGTTGTGGGTGAGTATGATATCTGTATGCATATATGAAGAAGGGAGACGTACACATGCGAGATCAACAAACCAGTTAAGCTGTGGTAATTGAACGTATCTCCGCTTTTGGGGGGTGTATATGTTTTTCTGTGGTGGTGGATCGCGTGACAGGCCGTCCAGCTTGAGTCCTGAAGCAAAACTCACTTGGAAACAATTTCAGAGTTAGTCAGTGTGATTAGCTTCAACTGTGGTGCCATAAAGGCATTTTCATCCCTGAAGTGTGTCCAGCATCATTATTCTTTCTAGCGACAGCATATTTGCTATTGATTTAGTGAAGACGTGCATCATTTCATCCTTTTATATACCTGCTTTTTATATACCTCCTTCTGTAATACAATTATAGAATGATATTTCATTACATCGTGCCATGAATGCCACGAGACGAGCTTTACATCGCTCACAGGGGATGTTTATTATTTTTAACAGAGTCAGCTATATTACATGTAGCTTAACATTATTATTGTTGTTGTTGTTGTTGTTGTTGTTGTTATTAGTAATTTCGCGACATGTACAATTTAGCTTAGCAAAAATTCTTAAAAGCCATGTACATCACTTCACAAAAACTTCTCAGAAAGAATAGGCCACGACTCCTCTCTTAAACACAGGATCATGAGAAAGTGTCTGGAGTCGCCGGGCAAGGCAGGCCAACTTACTGAGCCCACCTATACCTGCATTTCCCAGGTAAGAGGTTGTTGACAAGCCGTAACCACCAGATCCTCCCTCGAAAACCGTACCAAGTTCGTCCCAACCTTCTTCGGAGGGGACAACAACTGACCGCGTCACGCCCAGCAAGCTATTGGGAAATTGGCTTCCTGGTCCTCGCCAGCAGTTTCCCAGGACGTTCCCTCTCTATTACCAACGAAGCGAGTCGTTTTCTCGGAAAGCGGCAGTTAACTCCGACAAGGAAAAGGGGAGGGGACCGAGGGAAGTAAAGCGCGCCCCCCACTTGCCCCCCACCCGTCCCCCACTCCGGAGGTGCAAGCCAGCAGGGCGCTCGGGGGCCAGCGACAGGGGAGGTCTGGCCAAAGGGGAGAAATGAGGGGGCGGGGGGCGGGCAGCATGGAAAAGGCCTCCCCCAGCTGGACAGGAAACCTCCCGGGTCCTGACGGCGCCCCAAAGCCAAGAAGTCTCGCTCTGCGGAATCGAACGAGGAACTCCGGCTGATCAAATTGGTCCCGAGCGGAGAGGGGCCTTCAATCGAGACGTGAGGAAGCCGCGTTGAATGACGCCTTTCACTCCGCTCCTGAGACGGGCCGGGGTATCCGCTTGCTAAATGTCGGCTTTCTTCCAACGGGGTTTAAGGAGGAGGGTTTTGCCTTCAACTAAATCTCCTAGAATCAACGCAGGAGGAGAACGCCTTTACTGACACAAAGGAAAGGGAAGCCCCTGCGCCTTATTTTGCCGGGACAGATCCAGCAATCGCCTGAAATAAACACGTGGACATTGCATTCTCGTTATCCTCGAACAGGGGAAAGGAGTTAAAAGTGCAAAACACTCGACTCTTTCCGCTTTCTCTTGGCAACCAAAATAAGCTTTCAGAGGAAGCGTCCTTTGGAAAGCCCATGAAATGCAGGTTGCCCCCTCGCCCCACTTTGCTGTAAATATTTCAAAATATTTGGTGATACCTCAGCGAAGTTTTGAATGTGCTTTGCCACAGAGAGCATTTCAACAAAGCAAAACAAATGGACTCAAACGGTTTGCGGGACTGCATTTATTGGCGTGAGCAGAAAGCAGCAAAAATGGAAAGAGCCGGTTAAACGAAAGACTTTTGCCGTTAAGATTTCCAAACGCTTCCCTTGTTATAACGGGAAACTTTGCTTGGCCCAGCGGTTCGAAACAGGGTCGCTTGGAAGTCCGTTGCGTTGCTTTCACGCAAGTGACTTCTCCGCCAGGGTGGCGTCGATCAGTCAGTCACCTCTTGGAAACCAGCGGCAGGTCCCAAGAAGCGTGACGTCAGCTGCCGATGCTTAACTACAGGAAAGTCGAAAACAAAACAGTATTTTTTTTAAAAAAATGCGAACGAGTCCAGTGATAGCGAACTTAATTGCTCACGGATCGATTCCCTGTTTTAATGGTCCCGATGGAAAGTCAGAAATATTCGAGATTGATTTTTAGTGAAACAACCAACCAACAATTGAATCCGAGGGAGGACCAGGGACCTTACAGAACTAGAAAGTAGTTAGCGCCTCCGACTCTCCCCCCCCCTTTCGCTTTCTGCAAGTATAAAACGTAAAAGCGTACCTCTCCGAGGCCACTTTGCGCGGCGGCCGCTGGGACAGGGAAAGGCACCTGCAGACGTAGAAGGCGTAAGAGAAAATAAAAGTTAGTCTGTACTCTGAAATAAAATCACCAGGCGGACCGTCAGGGGAACTGTCACGTTTCCGTAAGATATTTCCTCCCTCCTCCCCGCCTTTAACAAATGACACGGGACTCCCGTAAGAAACTCTGCCGGGCAGAGCGCACAGTCGATTGGCAAAGCAAGTCCTGCTTTTAAGTGGATTTTGCAAAGCACCAGGCTACGAGGGATCGGAGAACTTTTACACACAGACACAGCGAGAGAGCGAGAGAGGGAGAGAGAGAAATGGAAACTATTTGTCGGTGTTTTTCCCCAATGCTACTCCCCCCCCTTTGGACTCTTCTACCCCCCCTCCTTTCTTAAAACAGTTTATCTGAAAGAAGCTTCGTGTGGACACTGTAGACATCCGGGCGGCCAATCAGAGCGGCTCTTTCCTCCCCTGGCCAATAGCAGGCGCCACATTGTTGTCAAATGTTGTCTAATGGAAACGTAAGGAGCAACAATACAGCAAGCGCTCGCGGGCGGTTCGGCGAAGATTCCTACCACTTGGCAACTCTCGCCCTCTTTAGTGTCACACATGCAAAGTTGGGGCTGAGGGAAGGGGGGGACCGGACCGGGCTCTCCTGCCTGCGGAAGAGAGCGTGGGCTGACTGGCTGGTGGTGGGGCTTTATTTTTATTTTGGAGGAAGGGAGAGGCAGGCAGGCTGAGAGGCGCTGGTGGGAGCGTGTCAGGAAGCTAAAAGTTGTCGCACTCCAGAGCGAGCGGGAAGGCTGCGGGGATCACTGGCTTGCTGAGCCTTCCTGGCGCTGCCGATTTGGGCTGCTGCTGCTGCTGTTCAGAGGGAGTAACCGAGCTCTCCTTGGACAGGACGCTGGTTTTGTTATGTCTGCAGGGGCTTGTGTACACTTCAGTCGGGACTGTGTTTTGTAACATTGGCAAGCGATCGGGCGCAGCTGTCTCCAGTCGCCCCCGATTGTTGGAGGGGGCGGTTGCTGTTGCTATTTTTCTTGTCCAGTGTAATCCTAACTTTCTGCTAGAGAACCGGGGAACAGGTCCAGCTGTGCTTTGGAGCGACCGAGAAGAGATGGATTGGGTGTCGTTTCAGTGGCTGGGGGACTTTAGAGTTTTAACTGAAGCCGCTATTTCCTCTGCTTGAGGATTTTAATTTGTTCTGCGGGCATTACGGCAGAAAAGTCAGGAAGGCCCGGGGTCACATTTTGTTTTACCTCTTTGAAAAGTAAATCAGGTTTACCTTCGCTTAGACGCGGTTCAACAGATGATCTACTGGGGAGGCGGGTAGAAAAGGCTGAACAGTTTCAGGAGTTTTGGTTAGGAAACCTTCATAGACTTGGGTGAGTTGTCCCGTTTAGAGTTGCTGTGGGAGTTTGGCGGGATTCATGTCAGACGTGCTGAAGATCTCAGATTTATAAAATACACAGTTTTGAGGGGAGGCGGCGTGGGGGGTGCGATTCTTGAAAGGGCCGGGTGTTTACAGAACAGCTAGTCTGAGGGGCGTTACGGAGAGTAAACCAGCTGTTTAACAGAGGGCGTTTAGGAAGCGATTGCACTTTGGTGGGGAAAAGGCCCACAGCGCCTTTGGCTTCCCCGCGAAAGCCTGTTTGAGAGTTTCGGTTCGCCGTCCCTATCAGGATGGAACTGAGATCTGAGATGCCCAACGTGCCCTCCGCACCCACTTCGGTGCCCCCCAGTTCGGTGGCGGCGGCCGCGGCGGCCGCGGCGGCGGCCAGCCTGCCAGTCAGCGTGGCCGGGAGCCTCCTGAGGGCGCCGCCGCTACTCCTTCGAGCGGCCGAGAAGTACCCCCGCACGCCCAAGTGCGCCCGGTGCCGCAACCACGGCGTGGTGTCGGCGCTCAAAGGCCACAAACGCTACTGCCGCTGGAAGGACTGCCTGTGCGCCAAGTGCACGCTGATCGCCGAGCGCCAGCGCGTCATGGCCGCCCAGGTGGCGCTGCGTCGGCAGCAGGCGCAGGAGGAGAACGAGGCCCGCGAGCTGCAGCTGCTCTATGGCACGGCCGAGGGGCTGGCCCTGGCCGCCGCTAACGGCATCATCCCGCCCCGGCCCGCCTACGAGGTCTTCGGCTCGGTGTGCAGCGCAGACGGAGGCACGGGGGGTTCAGGTGAGGCACCGAGCGCGCCCCGATCCCGCCACCTCGCCTGGCTCCGAGCCAGAGAGAGTTGGGCCCGCGCCCCGCCCCCGCGGGACTGAGGCTGCGACCCTGAGTAAACTTGCAAGGGCGTATCTCCCGTTGAACTCAGTGGAAACACTCTGGAAATCCCACGGGTTTCAGCGGGACTTCACGGTGTTGAACTTTCTGGGAGTTGCCTCCAGAATGGAGCTTACTTCCAGCTGAGCGCGCAAGAGAAAAACCCGGGGCTAATCTCACCCTCTTGAATCTGTCTGTCCAGCAACTCAGCCACTATCGATCTATCAAATCCTTACATCTTCTGCCCTGGACTCACTTTTTCTACCATTACCTCACCACCTCCCCTATCCACCCCTGTACATACCTGAAAACCAATTCCCAGTCTTTCTCTCCCACCCCTTTCCATTTCTCCCTTCACTCTCACTCCATTTGGGTCTCCCTCCATCTCTATCCGCAACACATGCCTGTTCCGTGACACCCACGAACAACGCATCCTTCAATACTACTTGCTGGAATTAAGCCCCAGTGATTTCAGTGGGACACGGTTTTACCTAAGCGGGTTATGATAGGATATTACCAGGTTGTTTACAGATTTCAATATGGTCCATTGGAAACAACGGGTCTTACTTCCAAGCCGATATATTTGACATTGAGGCACCAGCCACATATATTCTCTCTTGTCTTTTGTAAACTCTTTCGGTCAAACTCAGAAAGGGTTCTGTCTTTTAAACTTTCCTTCTCCATTCTGTACCCGTCTGTCCAGCTGTACATGTATTTACACCCCATCCACAATTCCTTCCTTCCAGACCCATCTATGACCAGGGGTTACTGTCTCTATTATGGACCCATTTTATTGCTTGAAGCCTCTGTTTATGCAGAAGTAAACAGGTGTCATTTGGACTTACTTCCAGGTAAGTAGGTTTAGGATTGCCACATTGTAAGTGATCGCTCTGAAACAGGGAGCTCTGACAGCAACTTATCACTAGTTCTTTCCTCGACTTCTTGGGACGGAGGGGGTTCCTCCGCCGCCTCAAAAATGCCGGAGATGCGAGAGAGAATGGCGCCCTCTACCGGTCCCAGCGACCCGATCCCGCTAAAGAGGTGCTAGGGGGGAGTGGCAAGCTGTGGCCTTGTTTGATAAATTGGCTCCGTTAAAAGGGCCAAGGCGCTTGGTCTGGTCACCAAGTGATGTCATGATCCCAAGGCGGCGCCCCACAAAGGGTGGTGGTGGTGGTGGGAAAAAGCTGCACGATGCTTTATGCTGCAATCTTGCACCCACTTACCTTGGATCAAGCTCCACTGAACTCAGTGGGACTTATTTCTGTGGTGACTTATATAGGACATTTGATTGATAGGACGAGTGCTGAAGCGAGAACAGGGAAGGTGAACAGGGTGGATGAATCAGGCTGATGGGCACCTGTCTAGAGATGTGCGTGTTCCTCTGGGTTGGGTTGAACACAGGGTTTGACTGCATGGTGGTGTGTATGAGTGTCACAGTTAACAGTAGTGAGTCCCGTTTGGACGGGCTGAATATTGTGCTGAAGTGAGCTCCCCAATTGTTGCAAGCTATGAGGGGCGGCCGAAAAGTTCTCAGCCCAAGCCCAAACCTCACTCCATTCTGTTGAGGCTGAGAACATTTCGGGGGGCCCGCCAAGAGGGTGATGGTCGGGCTGGCACTGCGGGGCTCACACGGCTCCCTGTTTCTGTCTCCTCTTTCCAGAGGTTAAGCTGCAGAAATTCGACCTGTTCCCCAAGACTCTTCTGAGCTCCCGGGCTGTAACCCCGCAGCAGGCCAAACCCTTGTCGCCGGATGGAGCGGACGGCGTGCCAGGCACCTCATCTCCGGAGGCGACCCGCCACGGCTGTGGCTCCGGCTCGGAAAACGGCGACGGCGAGTCCTCCCTCAGCTCGCCTGTCTCGAAAGGAGCCAAGGATGGCTGCGGGGTCGGTGGGGTCGAGGAGGACAGTCCAGGCTCTATCAGCCCACTGGGCTCCGACTCGGGCTGCTCGGAGGCTGAGCGGGAAGAAGTGGGGGCTTCTTCACCTGGTCTGGCTGCGGCGGCAGCGGTGGCCGCGGCGGGGGGAAGCCGGCAGCAGCGGACGCCGTTGGACATCCTGACGCGCGTGTTTCCCGCGCACAAGCGCAGCGTGCTGGAGTTGGTCCTGGCCGGCTGCGGCGGGGACGTGGTGCAGGCGATCGAGCAGATCCTCAACAACCATCACCACCCCCGCGGCGGAGGCAGCCCGGGCCAGGGCCTCGCCGCCGCGTCAGGACTGACCTCGGCGGGGCCAGACAAGGCGAGCGACGAGAGCTGGGCCCGGACCGCAGGAGATGCGACGGGGACTCTAGGTGGCCTGCAGCCTTCACCAGCAGGCGCCGCCGCGCACCACCGCCCCCTGCTGGCCGGCGCCATGACACCCGCCATTGGCGCGCTGGGCAGCCGCTCGGCCTTCTCTCCTCTGCAGCCCAACGCCACCCACTTCGGCTCGGCGGCGGCGGCCGAGGCCAGTGCCTACCCTCTGGGCACGCACCTGGGCTTGAGCCCGCTGCGGCTGGCCTACTCGGCGGCGGCGGCGCACAGCCGAGGCCTGGCCTTCATGACGCCTTACTCCACGGCCGGGCTCATGCCCACGCTGGGGTTCCGGCCGCCCATGGAGTACGCCTTCAGCGACCTCATGCGAGACAGATCCGCCGCCGCTGCTGCCGCCGCCGCTGCTGCTGCTGCCGCCGCCAGTGCACACAAGGAGCAGGCCTACCCCAACGGGCTGTACGGGCCCTTGGTCAACAGCGCCCCAGAAAAACAGTAGGCCAGTTCCCGCAAAGCCAAGGACGGCGCATCAGGTGTCACACGAACTGCAGGCCTACTTATATGTGTATATATGCATAGAAAGATATACTTGTACATAAACCGAGAGAGTATGCAAGAGACGAACCAGAAGGAAAGAATGAGACCCTGATCTTCGGCTGAGTGACGCGGCCTAACTAAGGATTTTGTCTCCCGCCGTCGTAGAAGCAGGTGTTAATTATAAATTACACTCCGATGTTAAACACATTACTTAGAAGGAAGTTCACTGGAAAACAAACCAACGTTTAGGCTTGGAAGCTTAGCGTGATAGGAATTTTGACATCTCCCGTTTCATACAGCAACCAATAAAAAGTATGCCGCCTTGTTCGCTGCTTGAAGGAATGGGATGTGTAGGAACCAGTTTATAGCAGGTCGGGATTTTTCAAAACGTAAGGAGTACAAACGTAATAAAATATATACGGGCACCAATTACGCAGAATTATTTCATTGCCTTCTGTGAGTAACAATGGAAGTTACTCCGCTCTCCCCCCCCCTCCGCCCCAAGCTGTGGGTTCCAATTGATCTCTTAGTTGTCAGGATTTCATTTCACCCTATTTATTGCAACGCAAACTGGTCAAATAGGTGAGGGGTGACTTCTAGATGTGCTGAACTTTTTTAAAAAAGTAAGGGCGCTTTTCTCTTGTTAAAGTTGTCCGTCATTTTTATCTTTTGCTTATGCCTATAAGCATGGATATTCCTCCTGGTGCATTGTGAGATTGATATATATATATATGTATATACATACCGACATATATACACATATATACCAGCAAGTATATAGTATAATGTTATCAAACGGAAATCTAAGTTATTAATGTAATTTGTAGGTGAATTTAGTATTAACGGTAAATTAAACAATCAGTTTTCAGTTTAAAACACACCAAGCATAGAGATTCAATATATTGTACATAATTTTAATGCTTCTTTTTATTCACCTGCGGGGGGGGGAGATATAATTTGTAAATAAGGTTGAAAAGTAGATATATTTGTAATTGTCTTTTGGAATCGATCCAGAGGTTGTGCTTGACACCGTTTTAATGAGTGATCCGCAAGAAAAAAGACGTTGGTCCCAGTGTAGCAAACTTCTTGCTGTTTCAAAAAGTTTTTGTCTTTTTCGCTATGTTTTCATTTCATAGAAATAAATGTTATTTTGTATTAAAAGTCTTATCAATAGCTCCTGCTGTGGTTTTTTGGCAGAATTTTGGTATGTCTTCTTAATGGTTACTAAATCGGTCAGTCTAAGGTGACTTGCCTGAATTCTACTAATTTGTGGAGCGGGCTCCCTGACATTCTTCCAAAATGGTAAATTATCATACCATTTGAAACAGACATTCAGTTGAGGTTATGTAAACAATACACTGCAATGCACAAACCGGCAGTTAAGCACACGTCCCTCTCCGCGACCAGAAACAATACTTCCGTTCTTTTTTCTTTTTAATGGTTTTGGATAGAAATTACAGAAACTGTTTTGAAAAAGTATTTTATATTTTACTGATCTGTTTCACAAAGGCTTTTATTTTTAAAGCATTCCCGATGTTGAATTCAGGGACTCCGCATGCTCGGAACTGAGTGCGTTTCAGTCAGCCGGACCCTCCTAATGCCACCGTCAACACTCCGTGTACGCCTAACTCTGTACTGGATTATACTAATGGTGTATAATATAATTTCCTTTAATTATATTGCCGATTTCTATAGTCGTTGGCAATCGAGATGGCCAACTTCTGACAGTTAAAAATGCTCATTGGATCGAATTTAGCAAGAGAGCTTAGATATTTCTTTTCTCTTTTAAAATATCACCCCCAAACTTTTAGTATGAGCATCTCTGGCAATTAACCAAGGAGGAACATCTGTTGAATTTCAGGAGGGAAGGCTTCCCTTACTTTGGCGGACCGATCATCTAGGTATCCTTCGAGTGAAATTGACTAATACTCTACACAAAGCGCACTTAACATGGGAGTTTATTCAAGTCAGTCATCAGGGTATTTGGTTGAAAGCAAATGTAGAGTAAACCGATAAGACGTACTTAAATTGTGAGTAATTTGTTTTGGACTGGGAGCTTTCGGAAAGATACACAAATCAATCCTAGCTGCACTTCTTGGTAAATTCACTATTTATTAAAAACACCACCACTGAAGAATGAGGGGAACTGGAAACCGGACTTTCTTTCAGTAACTGTTAGGTAAGGATGACGACGGGTGACAAAGCCGGTAGGAAATTCTGACTGTACCTCTAGAATGGCAATGCTTATATAGGAAGGATTTTCTTTTCTATCCTGGAGAGTGTTTGGCCCAGGAAAACTATTACTCACAAAGAACAAGTTCAGTGCATGGTTGAATTAAGACTGTAAAAGCTCCTAAAATTGGTTGGTATGGAAACCTAATCCCACCCCACTGTTCTGTAGCGCAGCTGGACTGTTTACTTTCTCACTTCAAATATAACTGTGTAAACATTGGCTTAAAACTGACAGCACTGCTCCTATAACCAGTTAATATATTGAGGTGGATGGGTGGAAATGTGAATTCCTTCGTGGTTATTGGTAAAAGACATGGCAATAAACAATGATGATGATGATGATGATAGGTAGTAAAAATGGGGGGGTTTTTCCTGTAAATTGCATTTCTTCCCCTCTTGGGCGATGCCTTAAACACAGTTGAATGGCCTTTGGTGTGTCTTTAAATATTATAGATTATACTTTGAGTTAATTCTTTGACCTCTTCTTCAGCCCTTAACAGCGGCCAAATCAATACCATAAGGGAAAGCTTTTTTTCTTTTTAAAAAAGTCTTGGGTTCCAAAAGTGGTTGAAACGTAATATTACTACAATAAAACGGTTTAATAATGAAGGGCTTTAATAGTGAACTAATTTGATTGAGTTTCCTAATTCCACTTTAATTGGAAAAATAGGAGTTGTCTGTTTGGCTATAATGTGACAGGGTTATGTTAGATGGAGCGGTTGGGATGGCGGGCAATGGCAGGGAGACTGAAATGGCCTTGGTGTGTCAGAGTAAATCTCTGAGGGGAGATTGACTCTGTGTGTGGAGGGGGCGTCTGATTTCTCTCAAGCTGTATCCCAGATCTGGGATTATGAGGAGTGAGGCTAACTGAGGATTTTTCTACTTAAGGAGATGGGGTGGACGCAATTGTCACTTTCTAGCTGTGGAGCCGCTCCTGATTTAGGAAACTCCCCCCCCCACAGTCCTTGGAAACAGAATGAGCTGAATATATTATTTTCCCGGGTCACTTTTCCACAAGCTTCTCCATGAGGCATTCCCGCAAAGTTTTGAAGGGATCTCTGAGGTCATCTAACTGAATTTTTAAATCTTTGGGATTTCCTGGGATTGACTGTCTAATCTAGGCGTTCATACACTCATAGGGTTCAAAGGGACCAAAAGGCTGTCCAGTCCAGGGGTAGCCAACATGGTGCCTTTCAGATGGCTATAGACTGCAACTCCCATCAGTGCTAGTCAGCATCTGGAGAGCAACACCATGGCTACCCCTGCTCTAGTCATACACCCCAGCGCCCCCCAAAGCAAGCACAACTGCTCACCCGCTCTTTAACCAAGCTGACAATGAGTGAGGTTATTGCAGAAAGGCACCTGCAGAACAGGGCTTCCTAATTGGTGGTTCATGGAGCACCAGTGAGCCATGAGTTTCATTCCAGTGGTCCTCAACATGTCTACACTAAATGTTTATATTGATTTTGAACTGGATTTTTACTGCTTCTTGTCTTATATTACACTATGTAGTATTACAGTTTGAATTCTGTGGGATACAAATTGTTATGCAATACAGTACAATATAAGAAATACAAGAAGTGATAGAAATAATATTAAAAATCCTCCAGCATCTAGCACAGCACATTACACTTGCTACAACAGGCAGAACAAACATTAAGTGGTCCACCAAGACAATCAGCAGTTTTCAAGTGGTCCATGAGGGGAAATGTTGGAGACCACTGCTGTAGAGCAATGGCTCCAAACGACTCAAGGCAGAGCCCATGCACTCGTTGGAATACTCTTCCCCACTCTCCAATTTGAAGAGGGTGAGTCGGATGGGTGATGGAACAAAATCCCTTCCAGACCACAAACATGGAATCCTTTCTGATCCTGAAAATGAGTGCACGTGCACACCCACATACACTCACACGCACTCAGGCCCCATACTGCCAAATAAATGAGACTTTGCCACTTTGCCTTGCAATTGCGAAATCAGCTAGTTTGGAAGTATTTCTCTCTCTGTCCAAATGTTACTTCTTGTCCTTTCTGCCAAAGTAGGAAGTTTGAATTGTTCTGTGACCAACCTTAAACAGTGCTCAGCCTTCCTGCAGCTCCTCTGGACTGGCCAGTGTGAAGAGCTGGTTCATTATCTGCCGCTCCTCAGGATCCCTTTAGTCTCTTAAACTGTAAGGTACACAGAGACACCATTAGAGGACAACCCTCTGGAGGAGGGACAATGCAGTGCTGGGAACCAGGATACTGATGCGAGGCAGGGACAGAAAGCATGTGGCCCTTCAGGTCTTGTTGGACTACAGCTCCCATCATCCCTGACCATTGCCCATGCTGTCTGGGGCTCATGAGAGTTGGAGTCCAACACCATTTAGGTAACATGTTCTCCATCCCTAATGAGCTCTTTAGCAAGTCACATGGGAAACATCTACCCAACCGTAGATGGCATCACTTGCTTATCTTTCATGCTTATCCAGCATGTACTTTATATATTTCTTCCTGGTCCTTCCTATTAAAAAGCGTTGTTGGTGGGCAGGATAGATCATTCTCACCAGGGATGAAGTCTAAAAGCCATTACATTTCTTCTTCTGCTTCTCCCACCCCAGCATATAAAAATATTGCTGGCAGTTGAATCAAATTCAACAAAGCAAGTATAAATAATTTGTAAAGTGGAGAGGCAGTGTGCCAGCATTTGCAAACTTTCCTGTTAATTAAAATCTTAATCCATTCAGTTGCATTTTCGCTGTTTGGCTGTGTATTGAGAGTGGGGCACGTCCAGGAGGTTTATTATCTGCTTGGGTGTTTAATAGAAATCAACCCTAATCCACAACATAATAAAGATAACATTATACTAACAATTTAGTGGCAAAATGACATTCCTCACCACAGTGAATTTCTTTCTCACCACCAGGATGTTTAAAGGAAAAAAGGATCCTGGATAACCTTGGAAAGCAACTCCTTCAGACGTATAACAACAAGTTTAGGGAACCACGCTTGCCTTCCTACCATTGGGTCCTGACCTAAAGCTCTCTTCTGAAATCCCAGATTCTGCCAAATGCTCAGAGGCACCCTTCATTTTTATTTCATTGAACACATGGAGCTGCCCAGTCCAGGACAGAATGGCTTTGTCCTTAAATTCAATGGAGGGAACAGGATGCACAGATTATTGCTATCCATTGAAATGCACAATAATTCCAATGCATGTAAGGGGTCCCTTTGCATGCACAGCTAGGTGCAATTCATAGAAAGGCACTGGAATCTCAATACATGTAAGGGATCTCTAGATTTGGGCACATTTATTAATGAATGCAGGATTTACTAATGAGGCAATGTGGAACCTATATGATGATTTGAGGGAAAGAATTCAGAATAAATTATGTATGCTTCCTCCCAAAGTCTTGCTAAGGTGTTGTCCTCTTCATAGGTTGGACTTCTTTGATGAACATTATATAGTCCTCAGTTTTCCTATTTGCCCTATGGTTTTGTGTTTCATAGGGAAAAGGACTTGCCAGCTTTTGAAGGTCTAAAAAACAACCAAACCAAACCGTTAACTTGTTTTAAAACTATTGCCTAATCCATAATTTTCATGTTATAGTTTAATGAATACATTGCATATGGATGTTTAGGAAACATGCAGAAAATTGTCAATGTACAATATATGAAGAAGTACTTGTTCAAACTCTGAAGAGCTGTAAATCTGCTTAGATGAAACTGGCATCTTTTTCTCCCATTTTCCATATAATCAGCTCAGCCATTTTAATTCAATCCATAGTTCTATGGGTGTTCTGGTTGCCCTCCTGACCTTTCATATACAGTACATGAGGTGGAACTGTGAATAAAGGGCAGCTGTCCTGCAAGAGAACTACACTTGGTTTGGACAATCATCACCCAGGGTCCAGCAGTATATCAACAGCAGCCTTACGGATAGTGTTTCACCAGCAGAAGCAAGGGCTTGTTTGTTTATAATTTTTTTATCCTACCCTTCATCATATGATCCCTGGGAAGGATACAACCCAAATTAAAACACAAAAACAATCCCAAAACAATTAGAAGAGCAGGCAAAACACAACAAATCATCAAAATTACAGATTACCATCTATACAAAGCCCATGGAAGTACCCACAGACTCCTTAATTGCAGCGGCACCCAACACCAGTGTTCAGCAAAGGCCCAGGAAAGCAAATCGTTCGTTACCTGGGACCAAAATGGCAAAAGCATTGCTGCCAGTTAAGCTTCCATGTATTCTATTTCACCCTCTGCTTGTAGGCAGCCTTAATGGTTTGTCTCAAAAAGATGGATCACTAGGAGAGAGGTAGAATGAGTAGTTGCAGCAATTCAAGGGCTAATGCAAAGAGATGAAAGGACTAACACAGGGAAGGTGGTTAATATAGCTTCTCCAGCATGGTCAGCCACAGCCTGTGAATTCACAGTTCAACATTAACATATGAAGCTGAGTCAGGTCACTAATCCATCTAGGCCAGTGCTGCCTACCCTGGCTGGCTGTGACTCTCCAGCGTCTCAGGTGAAAGTTTTCTCATCACCTGACTCTCAGGGGTGGGGAACCTGTGACCCTCAAGATGTGGTTGGGCTCCAAATCCCTCAGCCCCAGCCAGCATGCTCAATGATCAGGGATGATGGGAGTTGTAGTCCAACATCTGGAAGACAACAGGTTCCCAACCCCTACTTTGACTGGAGATATCAGGGACTGAATGTGGGACATTGTGCATGAAAAGCCTGTGTTCTACCACTGAGCTATGGTACCTTCCCACTAGAAGGCTGGTCTCCGAGAAGGGACTCCGAGGGAGTCACTGGAAAACTACTCCTTCCTCCCACAGTCCTTTGCTCCAGTAGCTATTGCTTCATTGATCTTATTAAATCATGATCTTATTGATCATTCATTGATCTTATTAAAGATGTGGAGATCTAAACACTTTGGAGGCCTGTTATTCAGTCTACGAATGGGGCTTCCTTTCTGAGTTCTTTCTTTCGTTCTACTCCAAATATTCCAAGAAGGAGCAAAACATAAGAAACACAATGAGAAGAGGTCTATCCTGGACATAATGTGCTTTCTCCTGAAAATAAATAGCTGGGAAGAGACTGTCTTCCTCAAAGTAAAAAAATACCGTAAGTATGCATGGTTGCAATGGTGTGACAGAGGGCAATGTGTTTCTGTGTGCTACTTGTGCCATTGTGTACAAGGTCAAGAGGGCAATCTTAATAATTGTTTGTGTGTTGATTGATTACAGGTATAACCACTACCAAATACTAAATTTGTAGCTTTATGCCTGTTGTGCTTAAACACATAACAAATGCATGAGTATATTAATACATAATCCACATGTACATACTGGGAATATTGTGTGTGCATGTGTGTGTGCCAATGTGGGTATGCTGGACTTCTACAATATTAACTAAAAATTATTACCATTTTCATTTTATTAAATTTCTCTCCTGCCCTTCCTCCCAAAGAAGCTGTTACGAGTGCTTGGGCTAACCCTCACTTTGGTTCATTTGGAATCAAAGGGGTGGCAAGGCTATGGAGTATTTTGGACTTCATTTTCCACCCCACATCCCCTGTTTTCTGGCTCGTTGTGTCTTCCTACATACTGTGAAATGAGGACAAGAAGCAAGGACCACCTTCTGGCACTTTTGGAGGAATGTGAAGACCCTGAATTAAATGTTATCTCAAAAATGTTATTTTTGGCAGATTTCTCTCATGCCCAGCAGAACAATCCCACTGTTCAAAGACAGCATTAGAAAGCAGAAATAGTTTTTCTGAGTGTCAGCAAGAAATACACACACAACATGAGATCACTTCATACCCAGATCCCTCCTTTTCATGTTGATTTATAAGAGGGAAAGTGTATTTAAGAGCAGTTTTTGAGACCCAAGAAGCCAACATGTGTAACTACGCTCTCAAGGAACGCAGTGCAGGACTGCAGGCCACAGACCAGGAAGGGAGTCTGTGTCTTGGTGCAAACATTGAGGCAAAGAGATTCCTTCCTGCTTTTTGGTCAGAGCTCCTTCACATCACTTAAGCTGTATTCTGCTGCCCACTCCTGTGCCTACGATAGGTAATATCTGCTATCTGTCATTCCTTATAGCAATAAGGATCTTTTAGCTCTTTAGTTTGAAGTTATGAATGGGTTAGGATATGAATGATTAATGTTGCCATGCACCCAGAAATTTTGTCATGCTATTCTTCTCTTTTCTCTCATTAAAAGAAGGCTTTGCTTTAGTCTGGTTTGGACCTGCATTTTTAGGTTATACACACACTATTTAGGCACGTTTCAAGCAAAGTGCTTGGTTTATTCCTAGCAAAAGATCCCCCTCCTCTTAAGGAGGTGTGTTTAATGGGACACGTGGGTGGTAGATTCACATACTCAGGTTCCCATGTGTTACAGATTGGTGGAGAATGCAGACATCAAGGGTTGCAGGAAATAAAGTAACATGTGAATAGTCCTGCAATCCAGGGAAACAGGTAGCCAAGTTCTGAATGTGTCTGGAATGTCTGTGATTTCCTTTTCCTTTGTTACCATGTTTTGCTGTCTCTTGATTTAAAATAAGTGGGGAAATGTCCTTTAAATGTTGTGTTAAAATTTATAGATTAAGATATAGAAATTATTTGGCACATGGTTATCTCTCCAGCCTTCTGACCCTGGCAACAAAGCTTTGGCCAACGGTGTTGACCATTGTGGCAGAGTGTTTGGTTGATACTGGATAGAAAAGGTTAACCCAGTAGTGGCTAGAAGCTACTACATGGATTACCTAAACTGGGTCCCAACCATTTTGAAAGCACTTGATAACAGTTGTGTCTTCCTTCCCTTCCGCAAAATCTCTGAGTTGAGTTGAATAATACAATTAAAATAAAATTAAAATATACATAAAACACATAGAAATAACTGACAACATCTAAAAATGTGTAAAACAGTCACAAACCCTCACAGCTAATAATTTCAAGATTACCAGGAACAGTATCTTTCAGCCTTCAAATACCTGGGTACACAGGCATGTTTTTTCCTGAAAGTTAACAATGAGGAAGGCAGATGCATTTCATCAGGGAGGGCATTCCACAAACAGGGAACCAACACTGATAATGCCCTGTCCCAGGTCAACAGCAACTGGGCAGCAGCCAGGGGTGGCACTGCCGATAATAATAATAATAATAATAATAAAATTTAATTTATGTGTCGCCTATCTGGCCGGTGGCCACTCTAGGCGACGTACATATAGTAAAATGCAGCAAAATACAATACAATAAAATACAATATAACAATATAAATTAAGATAACAACAATACAGGGTGGAGGCGTTTCGATCATAAGAACATTAAGCCTCCCCAGAAGTCTCAAAAGCCTGTTGAAAAAGCCAGGTCTTTAAGGCCTTGTGGAACATATTCAGGGAAGAGGTGTGCCGAAGATCTTGTGGAAGGGAGTTCCAGAGGGTGGGGGCCGCCACTGAAAAGGCCCTCTGTCTAGTTCCCGCTGGGGCCTCCACTACTGAATGCAGGGACTGAGATGGTTGATATTTTGGGAGCTCCTCTTTTAGGTAAGTAGGTCCCAAGCTGTTTAGAGCTTTGTATGTTAGTGCTATTAAAACCTTGAATTTTGTCCAGTTACTCACTGGCAGCCAGGGTAGTACTTACAGGACCGGTGACACATCGTCCCATTGGGCTGCTCCACTTTTCTAACTAGCAGCCACATTCTGTGCTAGCTGCAGCCTCTGGACTGTCTTCAAGGGCAGCTCTGCATAAATTGTATTACAGTAGTCCAGGCAGGTAGCCACCAGGGAATGGAGAACTGAGGTCAGGCTATCCTAGACCAGGAATGGCTGCAGCTACGAAACCAACCAAAGCTGGGCATAAGAGCTCATAGCAGCTATAGCAACCATTTGAGACTCCAGCGGCAGATTGGAATCCAGGAATACACACAGATAAGAAATGGGGTTGATTTAATAGTGAGAAGTGATGTAGCAAAAGCAATTAGGAGCTACAATGCAAGATCTGAGCAAGTGATATCAATGAGATTAAATAGGAAACCTATTAACATAACTATCATCGAAGTCTATGCTCCAACAGCAAACGCAGAAGAAGAGGGAGAGGTTTTACGCAGAAGTACAGGAAGAAATTGATCACACACCAAAACAAGATGTGCTGATAATCATGGGAGACTGGAATGTGAAAGTAGGGAAGAGAGAAAAATTATGAATTGTTGGGAAATGGGACTTAGGAGACAGAAATGAAGCAGAAGAAAGACTGATTAAATTCTGTGAAGCCAATAATTTGTTTCTTGCAAACATATTTTTTGAACAACCAAAAAGACTGTACATGTGGATATCCCAAACGGTCAATATAGGAATCAAATTGATTATATAATTGGTAGCAGAAGATGGAGAAGTTCCATACTTTCTGCGAAAACAAGACCAGGAGCGGACTGCGGTACAGATCATGAACTGGTCATATCAAAAATCAGAGTAAAACTAAAGAAGAACAACAAAGCAATCATAATGCTAAAATACAATTTAAATAATATCCCAGAAGAATAAAAAGATCAAATAAGGAACAGATTTGAGGCTTTAAACTTAGTTGACAGAGAACCAGAAGAACTATGAAGTGAAGTCAGAGACATTATCAGGGAAGAATGCAAAAAGACAATACCTCTAGTTAAAAAGAGAGAAAGACCTCAATGGATGACTGAAGAAATTTAAAATGGTTAAAGAGAGAAGGAAAGCAAAAACAAAAGGAGATAGAAACATGGTCAGAACCCTAAATACAACAATACAGTGACTAGTATGTAGGGACAAAGAGGACTATTACAATAGTTTCTGTATAGAAATAGGACAACAAAGACTTCCGGGAAGGGTGACTTCGCTTGTGCCTGCTTTTGGGACGGGCTCCCGCCTCAAAAGAAGCTTATTCAGATATAAATCAGTCAGAACATTTTTTTTTTGACTGATGAAATTTCTCCCGGGCAGGGAGAAACGTAGAGATCAACCTCAAAAGCCTGTTTTTGTTGGGAGGACTGGATTTCATTAATTTATGAGATAAGGTCCAGCCAACAATGCCGGACGGACTTCCGAACAAGCTCTATCTGTTTAAGCGATACGTTTATCTTTTTTTAAAGAGAGAACGGACTAACAGGCAAGCACCCTTCTTTCTATTATTTTTTTTACTTGGTTTAAATTGTTGCAGCAAAAGGAGATTTGTCAGATTGATCGGCTTTGGACAACTACTGGGTGAGCTATAACTCTTCTCTGTTATTCACGAAATTAACAGCTTATCTCTGTTTCTGTCGCAAAAAGCTGTCCTGGAAGTACATTCTAAAGATATAAACAGAAGAGGGATTTCTATTCCTGATTTCTATTCCGAGGAATATTATATTGTCTAGGACTATTCTCTTTTTGGTCTATTTTATTTTGACGAATCTGCTTCTTCACGACGCCACTAACTGTTTTGATGCTGGGAACTAAATTTGTTTTGCATTCTTGAACATAGAGAGATAAGGCAGGCTGCTCTGTTTATACTGTGATGTCATCAAGCCTGGAATATTAACCCAATTGTTGCTGAAATAAGAAGTGGTTCTTCTTTATTTTTGTTTTGCTTTGTTTTCGTGGTTTTAAAAATGGCAATCAAGAAAGTGGCTGAGAATCTGGAAGTAACTATGTTTCAGAAAATAATGGATGAGATTGAGATAACGAAACAAACCCTGCGACAGGGTAGTAAGGAGCTGAAAATTGAACTGAGCAAAATGACGCAGGAGCTTAAAGAAATAGGGGATCCTGTGAGAGAGGAGAATGAGATCAGAGATGAGAAAAGAAAAAATAAAGGGAAGATACAAGCCCTGGAGATTGGAACAAATGTGGAATTGGAAAAAGATCTGGAGTTTATGGATTTTAGAAATAAAATCTACTGTTTGGAATTTAACATTATCTCTGAAGAAATTAATGAAGATATTAGAGATAAAGTTATCAATGGCTTGGATAATCTTTTGGACTGGAATGACGTGATGGAGTTTGATATAGAGAAAATTTATGGAATTAACTGTAGCCATGTGACAATGGAAAAACTCTCAAGAGATGAGCCAGTGCATTTTGTAAAAAAGAAGAACAGAGATATGACTTTACAACAGTATTTCAGCAACTTATTCAGAATGGATGGCAAGAAAATATTTGGGATAGAGGAAATTCCCATCAGACTCTTATTATATGACTATGGCTACGACAGCAAGATTATTATGGAATACTGATAATGGAAGATTGGACACTGAAATTACTGGACTTAACAGGACTATTGAAGATGGAAGATGGAACTAATAGGGATAATGGAATAATGGCTATTGAAATTATTGAACCTAACAGATTTTGATGAGATGGATTAATCGAAATGTTTATTTGGACTACGGTTATGACAATAAGATTATTATAATTATTAACGAGATGGATTAATCGACATGTTTATTTGGAGAAAAATTGATAGATATATTTCTTAAAGAATTGAAACCTCTCTTTGACTTTTTGTGGAAAGAATAAAGTAATGTTTATGAGATTTGATGATTAATTAAGATAACTACTGGAGGAAAGTGATTTTATAATATGATTTAAGAGACAGGATTGTTATATATTGTAGACCTATAACTGATTTGATCTGTGACAAATGGGAAGTCAATATTTTATTTTATTTTGTTTAATTATTTTTGTTTTGTTTTGTTTTTTGTCTTTGAATGTTTTATGATTTTGTTTTGTATGTTTTATGAAAATTTGAATAAAAATTATTGTAAAAAGAAATAGGACAACAAAAAGAGAAGAACAAGAGCCCTATTCCAAAAATTAGAGAAATTAAAGGGAAATTTAAACCAAGAGTAGGGATGCTGAATTATCAACAGGGGAACACACTGACTGACCGAGATGAAATAAAAGGAAGATGAAAGCAATACATTGAAGAACTCTATAAAAGAGATGACAGTATGACAGATTCATTCATGGAGGAACCGTATGATGAAGAACCAGAAATTTTAGAATGTGAGGTGAAGGCTGCTCTTAAAATACTTGGAAGAAACAAATCACCAGGAATAGATGGCATACCAATAGAGTTGCTACAAGCTACTGACACTGAAACTGTCCAAATTTTGACAAAAATCTGTCAAGAAATATGGAAAACTAAACAACGGCCCACAGACTGGAAGTGTTCAATATACATCCCAATTCCAAAGAAAGGGGATCCCAGGGAATGCAGTAACTATTGCCTTAATAGCTCATGCAAGTAAAGTAATGTTCACGATTCTACAACAAAGGCTCTTACCATATATGGAGCAAGAAATCCCAGATGTCCAAGCTGGATTTAGAAAGGGAAGAGGTACCAGAGATCATATCGCAAACATACGTTGGATAATGGAACGGAGCAAGGAATTTCAGAAGAAAATCACCCTGTGCTTTATAGATTACAGCAAAGCCTTTGACTGTGTAGATCATGAAAAACTATGGAATGCTTTAAAAGAAATGGGGGTGCCACAGCATCTGATTGTCCTGATGCGCAACCTATACTCTGGACAAGAGGCTACTGTACGGACAGAATATGGAGAAACCGATTGGTTTCCAATCGGAAACGGTGTGAGACAGGGGTGTATTTTATCACCCTATTTATATAATCTATACACAGAACATATCATACGGAAAGCGGGATTGGACCAAGATGAAGGAGGTGTGAAAATTGGAGGAAGAAATATCAATAATTTAAGATATGCAGATGATACCATACTACTAGCAGAAACCAGTAATGATTTAAAACGAATGCTGATGAAAGTTAAAGAGGAAAGCACAAAAGCAGGACTACAGCTGAACTTCAAAAGGGCTAAAGTAATCTCAACAGAAGATTTATGTAACTTTAAAGTTGACAATGAGGACACTGAACTTGTCAAGGATTAATACCTTGGCACAGTCATTAACCAAAATGGAGACAATAGTCAAGAAATCAGAAGAAGGCCAGGACTGGGGAGGGCAGCTGTGAGAGAACTAGAAAAGGTCCTCAAATGCAAAGATATATCACTGAACACTAAAGTCAGGATTGTTCAGACCTTGGTATTCCCAATCTATATGTATGGATGTCAAAGTTGGACAGTGAAATAATCGTATAAGAGAAAAATCAACTCATTTGAAATGTGGTGTTGGAGGAGAGCTTTGTGCATACCATGGACCGTGAAAAAGACAAATAATTGGATGTTAGAACAAATTAAACCAGAACTACCATTAGAAGCTAAACTGATGAAACTGAGGTTATTATACTTTGGACATATAATGAGAAGACATGATTCACTAGAAAAGACCATAATGTTGGGAAAAACAGAAGGGAGTAGAAAAAGAGGAAGGCCAAACAAGAGATTTATTGATTCCATAAAGGAAGCCACAGACCTGAACTTACAAGATCTGAACAGGGTGGTTCATGACAGATGCTGTTGGAGATCGCTGATTCATAGGGCTGCTATAAGTCATAATCGACTTGAAGGCACATAACAACAACAACAAATAGAATCATAGAGCAGTAGAGTCGGAAGGGTCCTATAAGGCCATTGAGTCCACTCCCCTGGTCAATGGAGGAATCCAAGTTAAAGCACACCTGACAAGCCTGATTCTTTCAGAGGGGGGCAATTGCTCCCAGAACCACCCACCCACAGAATCTTTTTCTTATTAGGATTCAGCCCCAGTTTATTGCCCCCCTCCAGCTCATTACTGCTTGTAGTCATTGCTCCAACATCTGCACAGCCTCTCCTGATTCAGTTGTAAAGGAGAGACAGAACAAAGAACCCCCATCCAATATGGGGGAGCATTCAAATCTACAGCCTAAAGTGATACAGCCCCCCCAAAACACTCTACCTCTTGATTCTATGGAGAGTATAAACTGCTTCTAAGACTTTTGTCAAGCCATGTGCCTGATTTGTTCTAATACATTTACAGCACATAGCAGTCACAGAACCAAGCAATGTTTTCATCCTCACTGGATTCATTTTTCTCATGTCTGAAATAATATTTCAAATTTTTTGTAGGGTACCTAGGTGGATTTTCTTGGGTTGGGCATATTAGAGTTTGGTATATAGTGCAACGGAATGCAGAAATGAGCATTCTGTTAAGACTGGTAGCTGAAAGAATAAAGAAATGTAAGGTTTATTACTACTGGAAAATAAAGCCATTCTGACTACAGGCATGCATGTGGCCAATGTAGAGCCATGAGGCTAGCACTCGCAGACACTTTCTCTTTTAGAAAAGGAAGTAAAGCCTAAGAAAAACAAACGGTTACTCATAAAGAAGGAATCAGCGAGGGAAGAATAGGTTTTCTTCCTGTCTGTTGCCAGCATTGGTACTTTACTCTCAACAGGACACAAGTTAAAATGTGACATTAATGGAATAACTGAGCTTGGTTATTCCACCCATAGATCGGGTCTGTTATGTTTCCTTATCACTAATTCAGCTTTCAGCAACTCAAGGTTTTCCTCCATATCTCAAAGGGGATTTGATCAGGAATCTTTCTCAGATGGGCGTCTCATAAGCCAGAGTTGAAATATTGTCATAAGCATATTCTTCAACATTGCTGCACTCTATAGTTCTCATGGTAAGAGAGGGCAGGACACATTCAAGGGTCTCCCCACAATGGATTCACAACTGAGACTTGGTCTCAGCGGCCTGCCCCCAGAGCTTGGAAGTAATTCATTACAAGTAACGAATTACTTGTAATTCATTACTTTTTTGAGGAATGAGTTGGTAATTCCTTTACATTTTGATTGTAATAGAACTAGGAGTAATTTTATTACTTTTGAGGAGTAATTGTAATGTTTCCAGCATTACTTTTGGGCATTACTTGGGGGGGGAAGCAGGGGAAGTCTTCTGGTCTCTGATTTGTGGATGAAGATCATGTGCCTCAGATTGGGCTTCTGTACAGTGTCGTTCTTCCCTCATGCTCTGTGGGTGGGTAGGAGGTGACGAGGGAGGAGGTGGTGAGCGAGATGAGGTGGAGTGGAGAAAACAATTGTTTAAAAAATGGATGGTGGTGGTGAAGAATGGAGTGGAGGGAAAAGGAGCCAGAGGGCAAGAACATGGATAAAGGAGGAGAAAGAGGCAGCAGCAGAATGGAGATAAAGAACTGTGGAGGTGAAAGATGATAGTGTGTGTGTGTGTGTGTGTGAATACTGTGTTTGCACTTGGCACACAAAGTGGCCTCCACCACCCTCTCTGGCTACTGTGCTGCATTTGCAGTATTTTAACTTTTTTGCATATCAGGGGAAAATGTTTGCTTGGGTGAGTGTCCCTTAGTTGGTGGCAGGGCAGGGTCCGGGAGGTGGCTAAGTGAGAGAGATTATGCTTGCTGGCTGAGTCGGGGGGTTGCACTTAGTTTGATGAGCAAAGATCTGAGTAGTGGCCTCTGCCTCCCTCCCCACCTCCCTTACCAGAGGAGAGACCACCATTGCTATCTTATGGATAAAAGGAATTATTCTACTACCTCTGTATGTGTGTGTTTATTTTTAATGTTGTTTTAGGCTACTTAGATGTGCAGCAGCCAAGGCCAGCACCTTGCAGGCACTTTTTAAAAAAGTAACTGAAATATAATTGTAGTGATTACTTTTGAGAAAAAGTAAAGTAACCACTTACTTTCAGAGCAACTATAACCGTAATGGTAATTACTACTTTTTTGGGCCATGCAATTATAACTGTAATTTATTACTTTTTAAAAGTAATCTTCCAATCTCTGCCTCCCCCCATACAGTGCCACTGGGAACCAGGGCACCCACTGATAAATGGCTAGAAGAACAGGCACTGCTCATCTGACCTGTAGCTGCCCCTTTATCACAATGATGGATTATTGTGTTTCGGTGCAAATCTTTAGGCAAGAGATTCCTTCCTGCTTTTTGGTCAGAGCTCCTTCACATCACTTCAGCAATTCCACTGCCCACTTTCTGGGCCTACAACAGGTAATCTCTGTGACTTGTCATTCCTTATAGCAGAAGGGACGTGTTATCGTTTCATTTATTTATTATTTGATTTATATCCCGTCCTTCCACCCAGCAGGAGCCCATAACTTTTAGTTTAAAGTTATGAATGGGTTAGGATACTAATGAGCAATGCTGCCATGCACCCAGTAATTTTATGTCACTATTCTTCTCTTTCCTTCCAATAAAAGAAAGCTTAGCTTTAGCCTGGTTTGGACCTGCATTGCTTGGGTTATACACACACTATTTAGGCACATATCAGGGCAAAGTGCTTGGTTTATTCTTAGCAAAAGATTCCCCTCCTCTCAAGGAGGTGTGTTTAATGAGACACATAGGTGGCAGGTTCACACACTAGGGTTCCCAATAGACATGTGCGTTAACAATATCTAGTGTTGCAATGCAGTCTATATAACTGCAATAGATAGAAACTTATAACAGACTGACAAAAGGGTTTTGGTAGGTGAAGACATGCTGGCCTGTCTATTGACAAACTTGACCCATAGAAGCAGGCCTGGTGCCAGCAGGCAGCCACATTGGGCATTGGCTGAGGGCCCCTATGGCTGAGAGGGCCCCATGCAGCTGGGGCTCGGTGGGTTTAATTCCCACTATGTGATCTGCACTAACATTGGGTCACAGAGCGGGAGCCACCCTCCCAGGCAACATTCCTCCTGCCGCTGATGTGGGCTGGCCGTGCCACTTCCTGTGTTGCCGCATTGCTGCATCAGCTCACAATGCTTTCCATCGTCCAAGATGGATTATGGTGGGTGTGCGTGTGCTAACACTCTGATGCGGCTGGGCCTGTTTAAGTCCCTGGTGGTGGCAGCAGTAATGCCGGCTGCCACTGCTGGCCCACTGCAGTCTGGTACTGGCCACCACTGCTGGTCTGCTGCCAGTGGTGTAGTTGTCCAGGATCTATACAGGGTCCAGCCACTGAGAAGAGTCTTCTAACATGCTTCCTTGTCTTTTCCTGCTGATTGGAGCCAATCAGAGTGAAAGGAGGTGAGTCAGCCACTGAGATTCAGTAGCTAACACTCTCCTCTTTTGTGCTTATTGGCTCCTAGGGAATCTGTTGTTGTGGGAGGAGGCAATAACTAGGATCTCATTTTCAACCCAGCAGCAAAAAAGAGGGAGGGGCGTGGCTGTGACTATCATGAAGGGACCCTGCACTTCTGAATTTGCCACTACACTACTGCCCGCTGCAGTCTGGTGCTGGCCCTGCATAGAATCGTATTTAACTTTGGACGCAATAGAAACCCTGGCCACTGCCACAACCACTGCATCTGCAGCCCTGTCACACACATACCACTGGTGGGAGGGGGCAGAATAGGCTAATTTCTAGTGCTGTGCATAGTCCCCCCATGTGCCTGTGGCTCCAACCTGGGGGGGCATCAAGCTGACCTGCTCTGGGTCAACCCAGGGACCGCCTACCCACCTCTTCTGAATAGGTTTGAGGGTGGGTCTAATGTTTAATTAGGGTAACCCCCCTAATTTAACATATGGCTGGGATGGGGGGAAGAAGACATTGCATGATCTTCCCCTTCCCTGACCAAAAGCGGGGTCAATTCTGCGGGGTGCTGATATGCACCCTGATCCCTTCAGGAAAGCTGCTTGCAGGTAAGCACCAGCACTGCACAGAGTTGATGCCTCCATTGGACAGCCGTTGAGCCGAGGCATTGATCTTTGGTGTGGTGCTCAGGTAGGCAGGAGAGCTGCAGGGTTGGGACTACCTTCTCCAGGGAAGATGCAGCAGAGTAAGTCTTGGCCTTTGTTTTAGGTTTTCCTTCCTGCCTCTTTCTGCCTGAGGCCCCACCCCCCGACAGCCCTGTGTCACTTTGGGCCATCCAATCTGACCCACAGTGCTCCATGGGTGTCTCAACCTGACTTGGCCGAGGCCCAGAAATCTCTGAATAGGCCCAGTTTGGCTTGGGTTTGGGGCTTCTACTAAATCGGGTGCACAGCCCTACTAATTTCTACTCTGTGGGTGCAGTAAGTTTGTTTCTACACACTCACACAGCCTTTCTGTTCTCAATTCAGGCAAGCAAGAAGCATTATCAGAGATCAAGGACATAATCAATCCAGGCAAGAACACACTCATGGAGGGACAGTGAGTGGTGTGGCTTGGGAGGGTGTGTGGCCTGGGGAGAATACTGAGGACGGATAGGGAGGCCTGAAGGGCCACATTTGGTCCTCAGGCTTGAGGCTCCCCACCCCTAATTTAGGTCAATGAAGATGAAGAAGGACAGACAGCAGGGAACTGTCAACTCTGGTGTTAAAGTCTTCAGCTGCATTGTTAATGAGTAGGATCCTTTTTGTGTAGTGAGTGTTACAGTGGTTTATTTATTACTTATTACTATTTATTTATTACTATTATTTATTACTATTATTATTTATTACTATTTATTTATTACTATTATTACTATAATAGATATTGGATACTGCAATGGATTATGTGATCAAACTAATCAAATTAATTTTTAATTAGTTTTAATTATATTTTCAGTGTTACTATTTTTTTAATTGTACTGTTGTATGTATAATTAGTGATGGACCTTGACTAAGCAATGAAGATTTGATTTGAATCCATACACCTGAGAACCTTATGTAGAACATTTCTACACTAAAAATGCTGTTTTATTTTGCTTGTTGGAGTTATATGCCTTTTATTCCCTTGTATACCACTTTGAGATTTTTGGATGTCAAGCCGTTATAAAAATATAAAAAAATAAAAAAATTAATAACATAAAATAATAAATACATACAAATTTAGTGTCGTATCATTTATTCAAAAGAACCCTTAGTAAATTCTAGTTTTATAAAATCTAAGAGAACTCTTAGGGTGTTTTCAGATGTCAATGCTAGTCATGATAGCACTAAAATGAAAACTGCCAAGAGGAAATACCTCAAAAAAGTACTTTTGTTCCAGGTGTTGAGAGCTTCTGTTGTTTTGATATCATAGCAACCTGAGAAAGTGAGTGTGGTGTAGTGGTTAGACAAGGATAAGTGAAAACGGTTAAAAAAATCTCAATTCAGTCATGAAACTCACTGGGTGACCTTGGGCCACTCACTATCTCTCAGCATAACCTACCTCACAGGGTAGCTGTGAGGATAAAATGGCCTAGTGGGGGGACACGTCTAATGATCTGAGCTCTTTGGAAGAAGGATGGGATATTAATATAACATTAATAGTTAGAATTACTCTCTCTGTGCTGATGCTGATCCTACTAGGCTGAGATTGCTGCTGGCATCTTGAAAGTTGAACTTTGAGAGCCTCACTCATGCTCTGATTTTCAGCACTGATCACTCACAACAAAACATTGCCTTTGGAAGCACCCATAGAGATTAGTCTTGTTGGAAATATGGATGGGAGGAAAGTCATGGTTTAAAATATTGCTTTAAGCTTTAGTGTAGATCAGTGGATCCCAAACTTTCTTCCCTATGGATCACTTGAAATTTCTTGAGGATCGTGGCAGACCACTTAATGATTTTTCTGCCTATTGTAGCAATTGTAATTTGCTGTGCTACATGCTTTATGATTTTTACTTTTACTTTTATTGCTTCTTTTATTTTTTATATATTGTATTTTTGTATTACAATTTGAATTCCATAAAATTTATATTCAAACACAATAAAATATAACATAAGAAATAAAAAAGCAATAAAATACAATTAAAAAACAATATGAATATTTAATACGAGGGGTGTACCATCTCCAGTCTTCAACCACAAATCCACAGACAAACTGCGGACCACTGAATGAAGCTCATGGACCACTGGTGGTCTGTGGACCACAGTTTGGGGACCCCTGGTATAGATTGTATAGCACAATCCAGTCTCAGTGAACAAAACTCCTGCTGATATTTTTGGTCCAATATGTAATGGCAACAGCCATTGTGATGTTGCCGCCAACATTACAGTGAATTCTGATGTAGTCTACAACAGTAGAAAGTTGCAGAATGTATACTTTTGTGCCAAATGTATACTTTTGTGTCAAGTAATGATGTGTTTTCTACTACGGTTCTTGCTGCTGAGCAAGCTGCTTACTCCTGACCACACGAGAGAAGGATAGATCCTTTTTGTAATTAAAAAAGGCTCTATCTAATTAACACTTCAAAGTGTTAATTGTGAGTCCATCTTCTGTGTTTTTCAGGGACATTCTTTTCCAAATGCTGTTGATGAAAATGTCAGAAGGAGGTTATATGTTTGTGACTCCTGCTATTATAACATTTATAATAGTTGTAGCTATTATAAAAAAGATAGATGGCAATCAAACAAAGATTGATTATAGTGTATTATACAGTACCATTTTTAATAAACTTGCATAGTAGTGAACTCTGCACCATAATTATGCAGAAGGCCATCAGAGCTACTGGTGTATTCTTTTTCAAAATGGATAGCAGCCCAATCCTAAATCTTGATGAATTAGCATATGTATGTTTAGAGTAGGGTATGGTACCCAGAAGTATTCCAATGCAAATCCATAAAATATAATATACAAAGTATGCAGACATATTGGTCTCAAAAGCAGGTATTATGATGCAAATATTTAGGACTGAGGTGTCAAATCTGGGAGCCAGTGAAAAGACATTTCTACTGAGTTCAATGGGACTTCCTCTCAGGGAAGTGTGTACAGGTTTAAAGCTTTCGCTTTAAAGGCATGGCCTGCTGAGAAAGGGGCAGCATAGTGGAGAAACACCACTGGGCATTGCAACAACCTTACCCATAAACAGCCTTTCTCAACATGTAGGATCAGGGCCGGTTCCAAAGGGCGGCCATGTAGGGTCCTGGCCAAGGGCCCTGGAGCCACTGAGGGGCCTCTCAATAGGGTGGGGGAGGAGTAGCACTCCTTTTCCATGATCTGCGGCAGAGTAGTTGCCGTGGATCACAGGGAGGGAGCTTCTTCCGCCCACCCATTCGCTGGCTCCACCTACCTATCTCTCCTATCTTTTGTGGCTGTGTGGGCTGTGCACGCAGGACTGCCATTAACCAAGATGGCAACCAAGGTTTCCCTAAGGGGTTGAAGCCTCCGCCGCCATCTTGGTTGATGGCAGCGATGAGGGTGCATAGCAGCCTGCACAGCCACAAAAGACAGGAGAGATGGAGCCAGCGAACAGCCTGGCGGAAGAAGCTCCCTCCCTGTGAGAGACAGGTAGGCGCATACACGCGCCAGGGCCCAGGGCAAGCTGGTGCCCAAGGGCCCTGGCATGTCTCGCACCAGCCCTGTGTAGGATGAGGGTCTAGGACTGTGGGTACACTAGTCTCCTACAGCAAAGCATTTCTATTGGCCACAACTAGAGGGAGAAAGAGTTGATCTGCCCATCAGTCACAAAATCTCTTTGAAGCTGAATTTTTTTAAAAAACGCATTCGAATGGATCCCATCAGGTTTTACAGGAGTGTTGTGTGCCCCCATTTTCAGAAGACAGAGGTGGAGACACATTGGGACCGGCAAAACAGTGAGTGTGTTTCTACCCTAAATTCCTGCCTCCCATCCAAACCTGCAGCCAGAATAATCAGTAACAATAAATGGATTTGGTTTTCTAATTTATTCCATATATCAATTACATTGCTGCTGAACATGGAATTTTTAAGAGGGTGGGAACAAGAAGAGGCCCATAGTTTTGTGTGTAATGGTGGGTGAGCTGATGTAGGCATTTGTGTAGAATGCAGACATCCCTCTCCCTAAGCACGTTTCCCATATATTTTGTTTTTCTTATCATTAACATGTTTTAAGAATACAATGTATATGTTGTGCCCCAGGCGCAAGGGGAATTAGATCAGGGAAGGGAGTCAGATGATGAGCCCCCTGGGGATGTTATAGGAGGGGGGGCTCTGTCAGCCCGCAGACTTCCTCGCCCATCCCTCCTGTTGAGGCAGATCCTGCCCTGTCTGCGAGTTCCCCGTCTGAGCTGTTGGGAAGCGACCCTTTGCATGCCCCAACCCCGCCCACGCCAGAATCCCCGCCCGGCACTTCAAATGCTTTCCCGCCAACCAGTTTCCTGCTTCCTGAGGTCGCACCGTCACCTAGAGAAACCCCACTGTCAGATGGGGCATCGGAGCCTCCCCACCCCTCACTCTGCATGAGAAGGCGTGAGAAACAGGACTCCCAGAGGGTGGAACTGGAGGAGCCATCAGTTACAGGCAAAGATCTTCCCTACTTAAGCAGGTGCCCACCCAGAGTCCAGTGTTGAGTCAACTCTCCCCACATGCTGCAGAGACTGTTTAGGTAGCTTAGCTAGGGAAAGTAGTGAGCTACAGTAGACAGGTTTATGAAGCGCACTGCTTTGGATGTAACCATCACCCTAATAAAACGGGAATTAAACCAAGCCTTGGCTCCGTCTTGTGTCTTGGGCTCTGGGCAGGACAGTATAAGTAAATATATAGCCTCACAATGTTCATCTAGTAGATGACAGCATGATGAGAATAGTACAATGTAACGACTACACTCTGAAACCTATCAAGGAACAAAGGGTATTTTCCCATTATGTCTGGTGATGCAGAGGAGGTATCCGAGAAATCACCCTTATTGATATACCATATGAAAGGCTTGTATTAGGGATCAGGTATAGGTTTACCCCTAGACAGTCTAAGGAATTACTCTCTCTGGACGAGTGAAGTGCCAAACCCAGGACTACCAGCCCCATAAACAGCTGAAGTGCTTCCTTGGCTATAGGGCCCATTCTGCTTGAGGGATCTGCATATTTCCCCATTTTGACATGCTTGGGCACCATGTTGGACTCTTCAGGAGTCAGGCACATCAAAATATCATTTTAAATGTCACTTGCAGTGTATTACATAAAGCTCTTTGCAACATATCCTTAAAGGCTCTGCTAAGGGCTTTCTCTAGAGGGTGACATGGTTGGAGTTTTGCAAGTGCTCCAAGAGTCGCAGAGAGTCCACTCCCCTAACAGAGCTACCATTTTGCATTTTGCATACAGTATACAAGCAGATTCCTACTTTTAAGTGGCTTCTGAAAATGTGTCTTTTAAAAAGAGCCTTCCCTGAAGTGTAGCTCAGTCACTGTGTAATGTATACTGAATCTGTGTATAAGATTCAGTGTATAAGATTTGTTTTTAAATTGCTCTGTATTTATTTTCTGATATCTTTATTGTATACCACTTTGTAAACATTTGTTAGGACGTGGTTGATACATTCTTATATAAAATTAATAAATAATCCGATGCAACCAGTAGTATAGTGGCAAATTCAGAAGTGCAGGGTCCCTTCATGATAGTCACACCCACACCCGTCCCCCTTTTGCTGGGTTGAGAATGAGGTCCTTGGTAGTGCCTTCTCCCACACCGTCTCTAGGAACCAATAAGCATGCAACAAGACAGTGTTAGCTGCTGAAAAGAGTCTTCTTAATGACTAGCTCATCTCCTTTCACTCTGGCTTCAACCAGCAGGGAAGGATGAGGAAACATGTTCGAAGACTCTTCTCAGTGGCAACACACTCCCCCATGCTTATTGGCTTGTAGGATGCTGGAGACCCTGGACAACTATTCTCCTGGGTACAACCTAAGAGAATTTTCAGTTAGCATTTCCTTTCTCTTCCAGGTGTGGGTGGGTAGTTGAGGGTGCCGTGCCTGAGCTTCTCTCCCCCAAGATCGAGTCTGCACTGGCTATGCAGACATTGTAATTCTTTGCTATTTGTCTAATCTGCTGTTTTAAGAGGTTTTAGTTCAGTGGAGCAAAAAGTTCCTGAGCTATGCCACTTGCGCAAGTGACATCAACACCACCTGTTGTGATTTCCCACCTCACCTCTTAGCCGTAGGAGTTCAAAAACTTGTTCTTTTTAGAAGTTCAGGCTACATTAAAAATGCTAGAAGTCACCACTAGATATAAGGGAAAACACACACATACAAATAACTGGGTTCATGGGCACAATGCATTGGACATCAGTCTTCAATAGATTGTTGAAGTCATTAAACTGAACAAGGAATCATCCCGTGCGTATCTACTCTAATCATTATTATTAAATATATTATGCATTAAGTACATAAATTATTAAAAATCATTTAAAATTACAGCTTGTGTAAGAGAGAGAAAGATATTGATTATGATCTTGGGCTGTTTGTTAATGGGGCAAGATGGCTGGATTTTTACATGAAGTCTTAGGCTGGGTGAGGAAGGGAAGGGCAGATGCTTCAGTTGCACCCTCCTGTGCTAAGGTCTAAATAATAGGGTGACCAGATGCAAAGGCAGACAAGTGTCCTGTACCTTTCACAGGGGTGTTGAGAAGTTGATTTCCCCCCCTTTTTGGTAGCTTCACTTTATTGTGTTAGGGTGGGAAAAACTGCACCTACTGAAAGTTCTCTCTCTCTCTCTCTCTCTCTCTCTCTCTCACACACACACACACACACACACACACGGCACCTTCAAAGTTGCTTACATAATCAATTAAAACAATATACAATCTGCAAAACAATAAAGGTTAAACAAGCTAAAAGCTAGATGCTAGATATTAAAATTGCAGGAGGGGGCAGACTAAACCAAACCAAAGTCACAGTCGAACCAAATGGTTGCCAGCTTGTTGAAACACCAGTAACAAGGGGCCCAGTCAGGCCTCTCAGGGTAGGAAATTTCCCAAGGCCTTCAGACTTCTGATGGAAAGAGGACATAGCATTTGAAGAAAGCTCACTCCAGGGAAATGTGCCTGGCACCATCATCATCAGTTTTTAGGCACCAGGCTAAGACTTATTTATACCCTGGCTTTTTTGGTGGTTATGTCTTTGAGATTTTACTTGTGTATGATTTTAGCCTTTCCTGGAGTGGCTAACTTTTAATGGGGTGGGGTAAGATTTGCCCTTTTTATTGTACTGTTGGATAAGCATTTTAGGAATTCTTTTGCTTTTGCACATGTTTTTCTAGTTTTCTTTGGCTTTTAAATTGACTGTATTTTATCTAATTAAGTTGCTTTGAGACTTCTGCTATATATTTTAGAGGACGTTGGGCCCAATGTCCTGTAGGACCCTGCAGAGTTGTGTAGCGGAACAGAGAGTATTGAGCTAGCTTATGTGTGTGTGTTCGAATCTTTGCTAAGATTCTACCTTCCCTGCAAGTCAGACAGAGATTTTAAGCTTTAAAATAAGAAAGAACTACTTTATTCTGGAAGTACATACTTGATAGGAAAGAGTTCTAGATCTAGCTAACTAGCTATGCTGGAGCAGCCGGCACTGGTCCCAGTGCTAGCCCTCATGCTGATTGAGAGGAGAGACAAAGGAAAGATGTCTGCTCCCCTCTCGAGAAAGAAGACTGGAAGGAGAGAAGAAAATGAGATCAACATTATGTTCTTATGTTCTTAACATCACTTGCACATCAGTCTAGCAGGAAGGAAGAGACAGCAGGAGATCAAAGGACAGGTATAGCCTAGCAACCAAGAGGTCTCCTCTCTAGCTACGCCTTTAGCCCCATGCAGCCTCAACCCACAAGTTGGAGTTGAACCTCATACATTCCAACACCCCTTCTCAACGAGAACTTGGTTCATTCTACAAGGTGCATCTTGCCTCGTAGCTTCTGGTGTTGGACTTTGCCCAATGGTTTGGTCAAAGCATCAGCTGTCATCTCTTCTGTTGGACAGTAGGTCATCTCTAGAAGTCCTTTCTCCCTTATGTCCTTAAGGTAGTGGAACTTCACATCAATGTGCTTTATGCGAGAACTTTGCCCTTCTGATTCTGCGAGTCTTATGCAGTATTCTGATAGCTAAGCATCGGACGAGTCCTCAGAGGAGGATGAGGAGCAGGAGATTGGCACAGCAGACCTAGGAGAGGGAACAAGCAGGCCCATCCCAGAAGCAGCTCCAGACCCCCCACCACCACTGGAGGATGTTCAGGATACAGCTAAAGCCCCTCAGTCAGACTCAGGGAGTGAACAGGAGCCCCCCCCCTCCCTGCAGAGCAAAGACACCTGCAAGTAGTAGAGCAATGCAGGCGTTCTGGCTGTTTAAGGCTACAAGCTCCTGGGAGATGGAGGGCTGATTGCTAGCACCTGAAGGGAAGGGAGCTTAAAAGGCAGTGAGACAACCTTTGCCCTTTGCTGGAAACATCATCAAGATGCCAGTGTTAGATCCTTGCCAGCCATGCCTTGAAACCTGGATTACCTTCGTTAGAATATTGGACTTTGCTTTGTTCACTGACTTTGCCTTTTGGAAGGTGACCTGGCGTGTGCACTGAGACCCCTTGACCTTCTCCCTTGCTTATCTTCTTTACAACCAAGCCCCTGTGTAGGCAGCTGCCGGCTAATTGTTTTACAACACCATATATCACCTCGGTGCAGCTGGCAGAGACTGACACTCAGAGTAATACAAAGGATAGCACAACTCATCTTCTGTCCAGCTCTCTTCCAACTACTCCTCTGCTGTACATAGTCTGTAGAAGCTCTTGTGGTGGTCCCCCTTCCAACTCCTGCTTTTTTCCTTCTCTCCTCTTGCTTCATATTATGTCATCAAGCCTGCTGATGCACACAAGATAGTTCTGGAGGGACTTTGTGTTCTACCCCACCCTGCAGAGGAAGTTATTAATATTTCCAGCACTAATCTAAATCACACAGAATTTGTGTAGCTGGGTTGGCTCTGCTGCTGAATTTTTTGTATGTGGGACAGTGCACCCAAAGGTCTTAGGTTCACTGTGTGGAGTGCAGCTATGTGAATGCTTCAGGAACCTGTGGGGTGTTTCCTGCCACACTGTCATGGTGGATGGAGCATAACTTCATTTTGTGGAAAGTCTCCCTTAGTTTTTTTTAAAAATAGTATAAGAATGCTGCGATAGCTACAATCTTCTTTGATGCTTACACTCCCCTAGCAATATTTTTAACCATCAAAAGGAGAAAACATTCTCCTCCCGAATATCACTGAACCATTAATAAAAGAGAAAATCTCAACTCTTGGTCAGTATTCTATCAATTTAATCAGAGTTACAGGATGCGTCTGAATATCAGTTGCTGGTGACCATGCATGGGAGAGGGCTATTGTGCACAAATCCTGCTTCTGGGCCTCCCATAGGGATCAGGTTAGCCACTGTGGGAAGGGGATGCTGAACCAGATGGCCCTTTGGTCTGGTCTGGCAGGGCTCTTCTTATGTCTTTAAGTCTGGAAAAGCAGCACAGCGTTCCAATAAAGCAAAGCTATTACCTCTCCTGTCAGATGCTGTTGCTGGATCAGGGCTTGCAGGAGCATCACAGGAAGGAGAAAATGTAGCTGGGACATTTCAATGGACTTCCAATTGAAAGATAGCAAGACAGGCCACCTCCTATGAAGGTTGTGGGATTCAGTTATGAAGAGCCTAGCAAAAAAACAAAAACCTGTTGGGATGATATGGTAAGGTAAAGGGAACATGCACAACAGTGTTTGTGTTTTGCTGCCCCTGTGTGGCTGAAACCTATCAGTTCTTCCAAGCTGGTTCCATAGAATGAGAATTCCATGTACCTGAAAATCATACATTCTTTGATGAGTGCAAGTGATCGGAAAATGTATCTTGTCTTCTATTTTACATCTCTCAGGTGTTTTTCTTTTTTTTTTTTTAGAGAATCCCATTTCAATTCCCTTTTTGTTTTGTATGGGGGAAGCAGAAATATGGGATTTTTCAGCAGCAAAAATGGGGGAAAGCCTGGGAAAAGTCTTTCTTACTCATTGAAGAATTAAGGTGTTTACTACTAAACCACAAAGACACATAGAGGGCATATAATATGGGCAGTATTTTTACTCCACCTTTTAGGGTAAAAACCCTCACAAGGCAATTTACAGTACATAAAATACAAAATCATTATAAAAAGAAATAGAATAAAATCAATTTAATACGCCACCAGTTGATAGCAAATAAAAGTTTTTTTGAGGCCAATGAAAAGCTTTAAATTTCTTTTTCAACTTCATCCTAAAACTCCTTCTGGGCTTCTTCTGGGAGGAAGGGCAGGATATAAATTTAATTAAAATAAATAAACAAACAAATAAAATCATCATGAAAACACAAGCTGGAATAAGCGGGTTTTAAAAGCCCATTTAAAAATGTGAATAGAAGGGGCCAACCATACATCAGGTAAAGAGTTCCAGAGATGTGGGCCACTACTGAGAAGGCCATGTCTCTCATGCCTGCACCCTTAACTGGTATGAGGACCTCTGAAGCTGATCTCAATATATGGGCAGGTTTGCAACAGTTACAGTGGTCCTTCAATGAACCTGGTTTCAAACCACTGAGGGCTTTAAAACCAGCACTTTAAATTGGAGCTGGAAGCACACTAATAACTGGTGCAACTGATACAGTATTGGTGTCATATGTTCTAGCCTTCTGGCATCTGAATACCTGCATGCTGTACCAGCTGAAGTTCTGAAACATTTGTAAAGGTAGTCTCATATAGAATGCATTGCAGCTGTGTAGACTAGATGCCACTAGTGCATGAGTAACTGAGGCAGGCAAGATCAGCCTTCTTGAGATAGGGCTGCAGCTGGCGTATCATCCTACCTGGTAAAAGTCATTCCTAGCCATGGCCATCACCTGTGCTTCCACAGATAGTGCTGGGCCCAGGAGGACCTCCAAATGGCAAACTTGATTCTTCAGGAGGAGTGTAACCTCATCCAAGACTAGTTGTACACTTTCATCCAGTTCAGCTGGTTTACTTACAGCACTTCCATCTTTTCTGAATTAAGATTCAGCTTGTTTGCCCTCATCCATCCCTCTTTCAGGCACCTGTTCCAAGACTTCCACAAGGTAAAAGTGATAATATTGATGAAACCACAACCCAAATCTCTAGAAGGCTTCTGCCAGTAGTTTCATGTAGATGTTAAACAGCAGAGGAGACAAGATGGAATCATGAGGTACCCCAAAATGTGACAGGAGACACTCCATAACTCACATTCTGATACAAACCCTTTAGGAAGGAATGGAGCCACCATCATACCATGTTGTCAAGACCTACCTTGGCCAAGTGGTTCAGAATGATTTGATAGCATCAAGAGGAACTGATAGGGTCACATACCCCCATCCATTCTCTAGCATAAGTCATCCAGCAAGGCAGTTTCTGTTCAAAACCCAGCCTGAAACCAGACTAGAATGGATCTAAATAATCAGTATTCCCCAAGATCATCCATGGCCAAGATGCCATCACCTTGCCAAAAATGCAAACTAAAAACCTGGCAATCATTATCCCTATTTGTTGGGTCAAAAGATGGTTTTTTATACCTTTCAGCCCAGCCTTACCTGATTTCAATAGATATACAAATTGAAAAATACCCATAATGATCTAACAAGACAAGTCATTATCCTAGTCCAGCCTTTCCCAACTAGTGGGCCACCAGATGATGTTGGACCACAAGTCCCATCAGCCTCAGCCAGCATTACCAATGGTCAGGAAAGATGGGAATTGTGGTCCAACAACATCTGGTGGCCCGCTAGTTGGGAAAGGCTGTCCTAGTCCTACCCAAGGTGCTTCAGATGTGAGTTATTATTCACTTAATGTCTAGCCAATTGGTCACAGGTGTCCTTCAAGGGTTCAATCACTTAATTTCCTGGGCCTGATGAGGAATTGCTTTCACCATCCCAAAAAAACCTCCTGGATAACATTGTGGGGATGCAATGGTAGCAGAGAAGTAAGGTGCAGAGCTGGAAAAGTTACTTTTCTGAACTACAACTCCCATCAGCCCAATCCGGTGGCCATGCTGGCTGGGGCTGATGGGAGCTGTAGTTTAAAAAAGTAACTTTTCCAAGCTCTGGTAAGGTGGTTCTTTTGCCAACATTGCTGCCACAAAATAAGTGTGAGATGGGATTACACCAACAAGCCTAAAGGTGGAGCCTCCAAAGCTGAGTGCATGCAGTGAAGGTAGTCTTCTTCAATTGCTTGCCAAAGCTGGCTAGTTGATCAATTTGCCTTTCCATGTTGCCTTACCTTTGTGTGTTCCTGATTGCAACAGGTGGCTTATCACATATCCTGCCCTGACCAGTTCTTCTCTAGAAGTCTTTTGTGGATTCTATCTGTCATAGATTCTTTCCTGGAATTCCCATCTCCACCCTCATTTGAAAAGTTAATCCTATTACTGAGACTTGATGGAAATAGATGTGCCTTAAACCTCTTCTGAAAAGCCACCAAAGAGATAGTTTGCACTCACCTCTTCATGAAAGAGGCTCCACAAATGTGGAACAATGACCATAAAAGCCTGGCACTTTGCCATCATTGTCCAAACCTGCTGCAAAGATGGCATGAAGAATAAGGCTGGTTGACTAGATCTCAACTATGGAGGTGGCATAATATAAGGCATAACAACCCTTCAGGTATGAGGGCCCTGTGCAAAGCTTTAAGGCAGAGGTTGGCACAAGATGGCGGCGCAGGAGGATGCTGTGATTAGAGCTCTGATGAGAGCTCTGCCGTTTGTCTTATTTTAACATCTTTTCCACCTTTTACTTGGACCCAATTGGCTGCCCACCCTTTTCTGCCCTTTGCAAATTATTGTGACTGCGAGGTATTGGCAATAAGAACGCTGTAGAGAAGCCGGGTAACAAGTGTGGCCTATTTACCTTCTTGCCACGGCGGTGGCGTTGCCGGGACCGACGTTGGCGAGGAGGACACGGGAGATGAGTGTTCGTGTCCGTGGTGTTGGCGGTGTTGGCAGTGCGGAGTGTGGCGACTTCTTCCTCGGCCTGCGGCGTTGGCCTTTGCTCTTTGGGCATCCTCCTTTGGACTGCGGCGGCGGCGGGGTGGCGTGGCGCGCCCTTTTGGCCCGCAGTGTTGGCGGCACGGTGCGATACGCCCTTTGGCCTGCGTCGCGGGCGGCGGGGTGCGGCGCGCTCCCCGGCCTGCGACATCGGCGGTGAGGCACGACGCGCCCATTCTGGTTGTGACATCGGTGGCGCGGCGCGACACGCCCTCGACAGCAGCGCAGGTGGCGTGCCCTTTCGGTCTGCGATACCGGCGGTGTGATGTGGCGCGATGCGCCCCTTTTTGGCCCATGACATCGGCGGCGCGGTGTGGCGCCCTCTCTTCGGCTTGCGGCATTAGCGGCGCGATACGGCGCGGTGGGCCTGTTTCGGCCAGCGATACCAGCGTTGTGATACGGCGCGCCTTCCTTTGGTTCATGACATCGGCAGCGCGGTACAGCGCGCCCCTTTTTCGGCCAGTGACATTGGCGGCGTAATACGGCGTGCCTTCTTTGGCCAGTGACACTGAGTGTGGGACTGTGTTGGCATGCTTGGTTTTGAATGAATGTTGGTGTGTATATGTGACTGTGGTAGATGTGAGTGAGTACGTGTGTTTGTATATAAGTTTTTTTTTATTATGTGCCTGGGAAAGAGGTTTTTTCACCAATCGGGGGGACTCGAGGGGGCCCAATTAGTGTAGTGACGGGCAGAGGGAGGTATGGCGTTGTGCGAAGGACGTGCCAGGTAAGGGGAACGCGGCCCAGACATGTAGTGGCTGTGCCTTGTTCTGGTCCCTCTCACACCCGCAGGGTTGTTGGTTGTCCTCTCAGCCAACTCTCGGATCTCCAGTTGCTGCTTTTAAATGCCAGATCGGTACATAATAAAACCTCCCTCGTTCATGATTTGATCGTGGATGAGGCAGCCGATCTGGCATGTATAACTGAGACCTGGGTGGGTGAGCAGGGAGGAGTTAGCCTTTCCCAGCTTTGCCCACCGGGGTACTTGGTTCAGCATCATGGTAGATCCGAGGGTCGGGGAGGTGGGGTCGCTGTGATCTATAAGAGTTCCATCTCACTCATCAAGCACCATGTCCATGTAGTTACTGGCCTGGAGTGTTTGCACCTTGTGTTGGGTCAGAGGGACAGATTGGGAATCCTGTTGGTGTACCGTCCACCTTGCTGCCCAACGGCTTCCCTGACTGAGCTGATGGAGGTGGTCTTGGAGGTATTGCTGAGATCCCCCAGGTACTGGGAGATGTCAACATCCATGCCGAGGCTACTTTATCCGGGGCGGCTCAGGACTTCATGGCCTCCATGACAACCATGGGGCTGTCCCAATATGTTAGTGGCCCAACACATGTGTCGGGGCATACTCTAGATCTTATTTTCACTACTGGACATGGAGATGGTAATCTGGATGTGGGGAGTTTTACATCTCTCCCTTTGTCATGGACATATCACCGCTTGCTGAAGTTTAGACTTACAGTGGCTTTTCCCCTCTGCAAGGGTGAGGGACCTATTAAATTGGTCTGCCCCCGGAGACTAATGAATCCTGAAGGTTTTCAAAGGGCTCTGGGGGTTTTTCCGGCTGATAAGACTGGTGCTCCTGTCGAAGCCCGGGTTGAACTGTGGAATGCGGAGATGACCCGGGCCATTGACACGATCGCTCCTGCACGCCCTCTCCTGTGTAGAGCTCATACAGCTCCTTGGTATACTCCAGAGCTGAGAGCGATGAAACAAGATAGGAGGCGGCTTGAGCGAAGGTGGAGACGAACTCCCGACGGATGCAATTATGCACTGGTAAGTGCCTCTACTAAGCTGTACTTAGGGGCGGTGAGGGTGGTGAAAAAACAACATTTTGCTGCCACTATTAAGTCATCCCTTTGCTGCCCGACGGAGCTTTTTAGAGTTGTCCGAGGGTTACTTCATTCTGGCCCTCAGGACATGGTAGGGTCATCGGTGGCCCGCTGTAATGAGTTTGCTGGACACTTCCAGAATAAGATCTTATGCATCCGCCGGGACTTAGACTCCCAGTTTATAGCAGCTGATCCTAATGAGGTGTCTGGAGCACGGTCTTGTCATGTTTTATTGGATGAGTTTCAGTTGGTTCAGCTCGAGGATGTGGACAAGGTACTTGGACAAGTACGTGCAACCACTTCGGTACTAGATCCTTGCCCCTCTTGGCTAATAAAAACTAGCAGGGATGGAACAGCTGGCTGGGCCAGGGAAGTGATAAATGCCTCTTTACGAGAGGGAGTGGTCCCTAGCTGTCTGAAAGAGGCGGCAGTGAGACCACTTCTGAAAAAACCTTCCTTGGACCCAGAAAATTTCAACAGCTACAGACCAGTAGCGAATGTTCCATTCCTGGGCAAGATCTTGGAACGAGTGGTTGCTGGCCAGCTCCAGGCGCTATTGGATGAAACCAATTTTCTAGACCCATTTCAATCGGGTTTTAGGCCCGGTTTCGGCACTGAGACAGCCTTGATCGCCCTGTACGATGACCTATGTCGGGAGAGGGACGGAGGGAGTGTAACTCTGTTGATTCTCCTTGATCTCTCAGCGGCTTTTGATACCATCGACCATGGTATCCTTCTGGAGAGGCTCGCGGAGTTGGGAGTTGGAGGTACTGCTTGGCAGTGGTTCCGCTCCTACTTGGCGGGTCGTCTCCAGAAGGTAGTGCTTGGGGAACATTGCTTGACACCGTGGGCTCTCCAATGTGGAGTCCCGCAGGGGTCAGTTCTGTCTCCCATGCTTTTTAACATCTACATGAAGCCGTTGGGTGCGGTCATCAGGAGTTTTGGAGTGTGTTGTCATCAGTACGCTGATGACACGCAGCTCTACTTCTCCTTTTCATCTTCTTCAGGTGAGGCTGTCAATGTGCTGAACCGTTGCCTGGCCGCGATAATGGACTGGATGAGAACTAACAAACTGAGGCTCAATTCAGACAAGACTGAGATGCTGTTGGTGGGTGGTTTCTCTGATCAGATGGTGGATATACACCCTGTCCTGGATGGGGTTACACTCCCCCTAAAGGAACGGGTTCGTAGTCTGGGAGTTTTTTTAGATCCTTCTCTGTCACTTGAGGCTCAAGTAGCCTCTGTGGCACGGAATGCGTTCTACCAACTTCGGTTGGTAGCCCAGCTATGTCCCTATCTGAGCAGGGAGGACCTCACATCAGCTGTACATGCTCTGGTAGCCTCGCGATTGGATTACTGCAACGCGCTCTACGTAGGGCTACCTTTGAAGACAGTTCGGAAGCTACAGCTCGTGCAAAACATGGCGGCCAGATTAATGAGGACCAAGCAGTCTGAACACATAACACCTGTTCTGACTCGCTTGCACTGGCTACCAATATGCTTCCAAGCCAAATTCAAAGTGTTGGTTTTAACCTATAAAGCCTTATATGGCACGGGACCACAATACCTGCTGTAACGTCTCTCCCAATATGAACCTGCCCGTACACTGCGCTCTACATCGAAGGCCCTCCTCCGAGTTCTGACTCACAGAGAGGCTCGGAGGGTGGTAACAAGAACTAGGCCCTTCTCAGTGGTGGCCCCCGAACTATGGAATAGTCTTCCCAATGAGGTGCGTTTGGTGCCGACATTGCTATCTTTTCGGCGCCAGGTTAAAACCTTCCTCTTTTCTAAGGCATTTTAATCTAATTTTAATTTAGTTTTAAAATTTGCTGTAACTGATTTTAGATTTCTTATCCTTTTATATATGTTTTTGTTGTATTATATTATGGGATTGTATTGTATATATCTGTATTTCTGTTGTACACTGCCCAGAGAGCTATGCTAGTGGGGCGGTATAAAAATTTAACAAATAAATAAATAAATAAAAACCTGTGCTCTTCCAGATATTGTTGGACTCCAACTCCCATCAGATCTAATGGTCAGGGAAGATTAAAGTTGTACTTCAGCTGGAGGCCCACCGATTCTCCACTCCAGCTTTTAAAGGTAAAACATCAACAACAAAACCCCCAAAACTTTGAACTGGGCCTAGAAGCAAATCAGGAACAAGTTTAGATAGCAAAAAATAGGATGAATATGCACCCTTTTCACAGCACCCATTAGGGTGTTACTTGGGCTTTTTAATAAGAGAAATAGAGTTGTTCCGAACTGCCTAGGGGGAAAAAGGCTCGTGGCAGATGCTAGCCTTTTGGGAAGGCTTTTCCCTGCTTTATGGGAAGTGGCAAGGTGAGAAAGTTGGTTAAAAAACACCCTGCCAGACCTCCAGGTTCTCCCCACCTCTTGTTCCCCATAATAATGTCCTGGCACACTGCATGTGTATACAGCTCTGTTTAAACTTGACCTCTATAATGCCTTGTGGGGATCACTCCATGCACGGCCACTGCACCCTATATTATGAGGAAAGACTGTGATAAACCTATTTTAAACAGAAATAACAAAATGCGAATTAACGAAAGTCCACACTTCTCTTTTTTTTTTTTAGCTCTTGAGTATAATTGAAGATGCTCCTTTGCAGTTATATTATGTGTGTGTAGGATGTGAATGTGGTGTGTGTAGTATGTCAGTGGTGTATATATGTATGTATGTATGCATACAGGCATATGTGTGATGTGTATTATGTGTGCCAGTTCTGATTCCACCTGCTGTGGTCCCACTCACTGCTGGAAAGCTGGCTTCTAGAAGGTTGGCCATGCAGGAATGTGGCCCAAGAAAAGTTTCCTTGATTTTGATCTATGAAGTCTTTAAAACAGAGGTAGCCAATGTAGTGCCGTCCGGATGTTAGGGACTGCAACTCCCATAATCCCTGGCTCTCATTGTCCAGGCTGGCTGGGGATGGTGGGGTTGGCGCCCACATCTGGAGGACACCATGTTGGCTTATCTGGCTTTAAAACACCTTGATGTCTACTGTGAATTGCTAAAGGCATTTCTACCAGTTATGCTAAGATCACCTTTTAGTCCACCTCTGAATACTGCTTACCATGAAAACCCTATTCATATATATATATATATATATATTCATATATATATATATATTCATATATATATTCATATAAGTTGGGATCAACTTGAAGGCAGTCTATTTCCATTTCCATAGTTAACAGGGCAGGAAGCAATAGAAAGCCATGTTTAAATTTGAATTTACATTCTATTCAGTCTAGATTTTACATTCAAATTACAGTGCAGGAGGTGAAAAGAATAAATAGATTTAAGCATCCCTCGTGAACATGCTCAATGACTGACTGAAAATAAACCTGCTTATACTAATCTAAATCACAAACATTCTCACTACAATTTGCCCTGAAAAAATGTTCCAAGGCCCAAAAGGCTTCCATTATAATCAGTAACCTATCCAATAACACTTAATTTACTTAATTATTTTTGCCACTCATCTTAGCTTTAGTTTGGTGGGGTTACAGTTGTTATTCTACAAAAAAAAAGCCACTTGAATGATGAAATAGTTGTATTTTGTTAGATAATTTGTAAGAACACTAGAGGGCAGCAGAGACTGCATTAAAATATGTGCTGTGTTATTAAACCATTTATAGAGAAGACCAACACCTGTTTTGGATGGGGTGCAGCAACTGATATGCCAGCATAATTTCATTGCTTGTTGCACTACACTGGCATCATAAACCAATCCAGAATACATCTGGGACAGTAGGGTAGATTAAGCACAGCTGTTTCTACAAAAGCATTTAAGATGTGTTATTGTGATTTGATGTGTTATGCAGCACAGATATGAGTGGAGATGATGTAGAGAAGTAGTGGGGTTAAAATGTCACAGCTACATATCATATTAAAGGCATTTTACTCAACCCATAGTCATGTATGACATAAACCTTCATAACTCTACATCAGCAAGTTCTTACTATTATATTAGAATGACCTGCTCCATTTGATTCCAAGAGATTTTGGTCTGCACATTACAAATGTGCACATCATCAGGATCCGTTTGTCAGCTTGCAATAAATGATAGCTGCTGGCTAAACGTAAGTCCCATTCATTTCTAACTGAGTCTACTGTAAGCATGGTTAAGATCCAAGCAGTTATATTTTATTTTTATACTCTGATTGTTTATTTTAAATGTCATCTTTATATCTTCTGATTAAATATTCCAATCAAATGTTATATGCAGGTATAAAGCAAAAGTCATAATTCTTATTTATAAATTAGATTGTCTCTGTGATTAAAGTGTTATTTTAAAGCTGCCTTCTATAGCCAACTGGCCAATTACACAATTGCTCCACTAAGAAAATACCTTCCATTCTATTTCAGCAAGCCAAATTTATCTCAATAATATAGCCAAATAATCTATTTGGGGACAGAAAATGAATCTTCATTGTCTGTACCTGAATCAAATGATGTGTTTGTAATTTGTTTGCATATATTCCATTGAGTTTAAAAGCTGACAGCTAAATTGAACACTTGAAATCAATAATATGATTGCAGAGATTAATTAAACATTTTCAGTCTTACTGAGGCCTGGTTTTCACTTTCCCAGATTGTTATACATGTTTAACCATGGACCAGTTCTTATGTTATGTGGAGATAAAGTGGATGTAACTCCCTGTGGTTCCATCTCCTGCCATTCCAATAACACAGGTATATGAGGCAGGTGGGTGGGACCTTGTCAGCGTGAGAGGCCATAGTAAGCAAACAGTGGCCCACCTGCTGGGAATGTAGCATAGTGAATCTGTCCTATCTGGTGAGTTCCTTCTGCTGCAGTCTACTGTTCTTTTCCTGATCTCTTTTCCTTTTGTGTAATGTCTTTTAATCTGTGAGCCTATGGTCAGGGACTGTCTGATCACTGATATTTCTAATCCGCTCTAGGAGCCTTATTTATTTGAAGCCTTTTTATCTGGCTAAAGAGCAGGATAAAAATGCTTCAAATAAATAACAAATAATATCATTTCATAGATGTGGGTGCTCTGTTAATCTCCGCTTGGATTACTGCAATGAATTGTATATGGGGCTGCCTTTGAAGACTGTCTGGAAACCTTAGTTAGTGGAGAACATGGCAGCAAGGATTCTAAGTGGGATGAGGCACTACACTAGTTCTTTCTTTCTTTTTTTGTCTTAATCAGCTTCTGCTCCATTTTGGGTTCAAAATACTGCTTTGGGCTATAAAACCCTACATAATCTTCTCAATACATCAAAGATTGCCTTGCCCTATATGCACTTGACTGAGCCCCAATGGTATCACTGGAGGCTCTTCTCTAAGTGCTGCATTAATCTGAAGGTGGCTATGAGGGAGACAGCCCATTCAGCATTGGAGCCCCCTGTGACGCCCTTCCCTGGCTCTCCCTGTCAGGTTCCTACCTGCTCGTGGCTACTGCCTTTCACTAGGCACCACCAGGGACTCCACCAGTCCAGACTGTCCTTTTTTATGGTTTCTCTCTCCGCTCTAGCACAGATCTCAATAGATCCCCCTGCTAGGCAGCACCACCAGTCACGTTCTACAACCAATGTTCCCAGAGACCTTGCCTGAGTCTCTCTATCCGGTTACATTCGTGACTGCGTGCCTATGCTGTTCCCAACCCCCTTGTATCAATGCAGATAACTCATAACTCGGGGTTGCTCTGGATACTTATAATGTTATCTTCTCCTCTTCACCGCTGCCACCATTTGTTACTGTTTCCCTTCAGCCTTGGTTATTATCTTACCCTCCCTTCTGGTCTGTGAAACCCCAGCCAAGGATCAGGCCTTCGGTAAACCAAAATAGTATTTATTAAATAACATTAATAACAAGATAACTTTGATAATGATCTACAAGCTTATGGTTTCATCTATTACTGTGATACTTGACTTATTACTAATCCGAACTCCACCTCCCTCTTTCTCCACACTCTCCTGACATACACCAACTCACACCCACCTCCAAACTCCACCAAAACAACCCACTAACGTCCACCAAACACCTCTCAAACAACCCACTCACGTCCACCCAGATTCAACTGTCATCCTTCCATTTATACTCTCAGCCACCCAAACACTCAGCCAATCATCCAGCATTCTACTGCTCATTTACTCCCCCCTCCTCTTTCATTCCACTTACCACATATCTTCTATACAAACAGCACTTACCATATTTACATTAATACAGAAACATCACCCCCCCCCGATTGCAGAATACTCTCCTTAGAGAGGCTCACCTGGCATCTGCATTAGTGTCCTTCTAGTGCTAGGCAGAGCCTTTTTAAAATTCTCTCAGGCTCTATAGTTCATTTGCATCACTAAGCATTTTTTTTTAAATCAACCTTAATATTTTCCCACCACCCTTAACAAACTACACTTCCCACAGCTCTTTGGGGGAAGTCACATGCTTTAAATATACCATGGATATGCTTTAAATGCATGGCATGGACCCTCCTGTAGTCCTTGCTTTTTAAGGCAGTTGAGATATTTTTAGATATTGTTAGAATGTGTTTTTAGTCCTGCAAGATTTTTTTTTGTTCTCTGTGTGAACAAAGAAAGTTACATGCAGTATAATGTGTTGTTCACCTGCCTTCCAAATGCTGAGAACCACTATTGGTTCTTGAGAGGGAGAGGCAAGGCGTGGGGACCTCAGTGCAGTGGCAGGAGCATTGGATTAGCTCTGTTATTGTGCTCACACTGAGCTCCCTGCACCTCCCCTTCTCAGTGTCCTGTCCTCGCAAGGCTCCTAAGGAGATAAGAGACTTCCCCACAGTAATACAGATGATGACAACATCCAGAGCCAGTCCAAAACCAGAGTTCAAACAGTCTCCTACAATAACAAAGGGATCAGGCAAGAAGCATGGCCAGAGCAGTTCAAGGTCAAGATTTATTGGCAAAGAAGGGTAAAGCAAGAGGCAAGTCCAGAGTAGTCTGCAGTCAGGTCAGATACAAAGTTAGTCTATAAACATTGTTTCAGCAGCTCTTCCAACCTACCACTGGGGTTTTTGAGCTGGAGCTGTTGGAATCACACCCCAAACCTCAGCTGACTTTTATTAGTCACCTGCAACCAGACCTTTACTCCTGAAGAGTCCTTTACTCACGAGAGTCCTTTACCTGCAGTCCGGGCCTGCAGTCAGGCAGTCCTGTGGATGAGCCGTGTCTCCAGGTGGGCTTGGGACCCGTTCAGCCACAATGTCAGAGGCTGAACTTGCCTTGGGTGCAGACGGCCCAAGGAAACAGCAACACTAATCCTTCCCAGAGGAATACCTTCTTGTATGAATGGAAAACAAACTTTGCAGCTATCACTGAGCACGAAGTGTGGACCTTGCAAATCTATTACGAAGGTAAAAGCAGTGTATCTGCTATGAAGAAAAGCTCCGATGTGGATAAGCCCCTTTTGTGCGTGCCATAGGAGTTACTGCTGGGTACAGTGGCACCTGTGGGCGTTAAGCTGGTTTAAGGCTATAAAACTCAACAGTTTGGGACCAAGCTACTTAAAGAACTGTTTCCTCTTATGTGAATCTCCCCCTTTTTAAGATCAGCTGTTACACCCTCCCCTGTTGCACGTGTCATTGTCTTCTGAGGCAAGGTTGGGGGCAATGTGCGAGACGGCTTTCTCTGTATGTGGAACTTCCTGTCCCAAGAGGTTCGGTTAGGTCATCCTCCTCTTTATTTGTGTTCTGCCAGCAACTGAAAGCATTCCTTTTCAAATGAGTTTTTGATTCTGTTGCTGCTTAAAGGAACTGAATGCGAGTGCTGTTCTTTGTTTTACTTATTTAAGTTTGTATTCAACTAAGTCTTACTCAGAGTAGACCAATTGAAATTAATGAGACCCATTGAAGTGATTCATGTGTATTAACTTCAATGTGTCTTCTCTGAGCAGGACTAGCACTGAATACCACCCATTATATTTTAGTTTCATAATTTGTTCTTTAATGATTGGATTACTGTTTTATGCTGGCATTCCTATTCATAAACAACTCCTTTGGTTGAACAACTCCTTTGGTGGAGGGGAAAAGTGGGTTATCGTTTTGTAATAAATAAATAATTGTGCCAGCCAACAGATTTCATTAAACACGCAAGCTATTTCTTTATTTCATTTATTTATTAGATGTATTTTTAAAACCCAGCCTTCCTCCAAGGTAGGAGCACGGGGTGGCTCCCAACATAGAATATATAATAAAATAAGATAAAAATATACAATGAAAAAAGCCTAAAATGAAACATTTTAAAACACAAAGAAGCAGCAGAAGCAATCAGGTTCACCTTAAATGAAACATCCAAAGGCCTGGACAAGTAGATATGTTTTTTACTTGCACCTGAATAAAGCTAATGTGGAGGACAACTGAATATCAGAAGGGAGTTCTATAAATGGGGTGTTTCCACAGGGGCTATCCCTATCTCGCATCACTCCTCTGTCAACAACACTGGCTGATAGGTTTATAATATACTGTCATATACAGTATTTTGTGGGAGGGATGCAAGCATATACCGGAAATTTAATTTTGTGCATTTAAAACGCTCTGTTGCTCTAGCACAACAAATCCATTAAAAAAAACAAAATCACTGACTTTTTGTGGTCAGGAAAGTTACAGGGAAACACACTGAAAGGTGAGGGATGAATGAATGATTAATAGGAAGATATGTAAACACGCTGCATGCAAATCAGGACAAATGCTTGTCCTGTCACCCCCCTGCATGGCACCAAGATGTGCTAATTAACATGCTTTATTTTACTACAGCTAACAGATATTATTATAATTGTATATAGCAGATAACATATGGCCACATACAATCCAGCAATCGACCACATGGGATTCAGCAACTGGGGAAGGCAGCCCTTAGGATATTGTATTATTGATGGTCAATGTCTAATGTCCAGCGAGTTGTGTCTTTCTTGCTGTGGGCTTCTGGCACTGCCACATCACAGAACACAGAATTCTACTATTCTGTGATTCTAAATGCTCAATAAAGGCTGGACATAGTTTGACCTCCATGTGAATTTTGTGCAAGCAAATCGAGATGAACGATGAATGTACAATAAACAGGCCATCTAGAGGAGCTCAAATATTGAATTCACAGGATATCAAATACAAACATCAAATAATTGGTGAACATTGGGAAAATATTCAAATATTGAAAGACACTCTGGAGAATATTCAGAATCAAAATGTGCAGAGAAGGATTTTGAACAGAATGTTAGTTTCATCTCTTAAGATAATTTCAGGAGCTTTCCTTCTCTTTTAGCTCATAAACAGCAGTAGTAACTTCAAATTACAATTCTGGACTTATTTGCCTTTCATGATCATGGTTTTCGGCACCAGTGTGGGATTTTCAACAGTGCTTAAAAGCAAGCAGTTTTTACTGGGATGGGCTATTTACAGAATCATTAAAGCCAAACCTGTATTTGGAGAAAATGAGAAAACAGAAAGAGAAGAAAATGATAGGACTTTATATGCTTTATCCAACTGCATCAGAATAAGATTACTGGAGCACAGAGATGTATTTGCAATAAATGCTTCCCTTTCAGCATTTATCTAATCACAAAAAAGCCCTTATTGCTACCAACACTTCAGTGTTTCAAACATTATCCCTTAATTATTCATCAGCAGTTTATATCTACAGCTAATTTACCAGCTGCACTTTTCTAAAGCCAAATACTGTTTCTTAGTTACTTGAGGACTGGTCTAGGGGCTTAGCAACCAACATATTATAGGCTAGAAATGGGGAATGGAAATGGAAATGCCTTCAAGTTGATCCCGACTCCTGGCGACCCTATGAATAGGGTTTTCATGGTAAGCGGGATTCAGAGGGGGTTTACCATTTCTAGAAATGGGGGTGGGGCGATATTTGCAATTTGAAACAGTCTTAAAAAGATCACCAAAAAACATGGGCAGTGTTCTCGGCTATACCAGGAAAAAAGTCTGTTAATCCATTTTAAATCAAAGTAACTTGATTTAAGTTGACTGACATCTATTTTCCTGGTGTGAACTACTACATCCTTGTGGGTTGATAGGAGACTTCATAACCTGTAGAAGGTAAGAGTCAGGCATTCCTGTTCGGATTCAATTGCCTTCTCCCAGAAGGAGCCCAGAGAATTGTGTCTGCAGTGCATGAGTTGGGAACCTCAGGCTCAGGGGCCAAATGTGGCCCTCCAGGGCCCCCCCTCTTCCCCAGGCCACACCTCCTCTGCAGCCATACCTCCTCTTCCCAGACTCTCATTGGACCTGCTTTGCACCCTCTATGAGTGTTTTGGCCTGGCTGGAAAGTGGCCTTGAATTCTGATTCTGTCTCTTGCTTGCCTGGAGGAAGGACACAGAGGGGTACGTGAGTGTGTGTAGAAACTAATCTACTGTACAAAGGTAAAGTTCACATCCATTGCTCTGCCTACATTTGTCTACTGCTCAGCCCACCATTGGCATGGACCCCCCCAGAAGGTTGTCCAGAAGGGAATGTGGCCCTTGAGGTGAAAAAGGTTCCCTATGCCTGCTGTAGCAGTTGCTGAGGCAGCTACAAGTTTCCCCAGTCTCTCGCCCACTGGAAAAGTAAACTATGTAGAATTAATGCAGTCTAGTCTAGCAAAGCAGGAATGAGAGGAATTTTTGTTAAGGAATATCCAGTGTACAAAAAAAAAGAAGAAGAGCACTATGACAAAGAAGGTGGTAGTGATAGCACATTGTGTCTGAAAGGGGACTTGCAAAGGGAAGCTTTGCATACAATCGACAATGCTAGACTGCCAGGTGAATATGATTGTGACCAGGCACTTGGCTGGCTGTGTGATGGGATCATCCTGAGTGAAACTATTATTGGAAATCTTCAAACCCAATTTGTAATTGGTGCAAGTCCCTCAATGATGTGAGTACTGCAGAAGTCAGATGCCGCACTTCTGGAGAAATCACCTCACCTGGACAAAATGGCTATGCTGGTCCAGCAAGCTCCCTTTTTGTATTGCACAGAAGTGACAGTTTAAAAAGAAAAGAAAAGAAAGTGGCACATTTAATTTGCTTTCTGTCAGGAAAATAACAACATGAAACAAAACATCTTTTCTTCCAAGGCACACACCTTGAATTGATGAACCCCTGCAGTTATTTAGACAATGCTAATAATTTGCTTTGCTTTTATCTCCAAATTGCATCAACTGTCTGCACTGACATTTAAGTTACATATGTGAAAGGACTGGCATTTTTAGATTGTCAGGAGCATTACTGGAAGAAAAAAAACTGTTTGTGTCACGGGACATCTGTTTTATTGTTAATTAGATGAAATAGGAAAGACATCAGAAGCATACACTCTGAAACTATTTCATAGTTCCTGTTTAAAATCTTACTTTGATCCCTTGAAATTAATGATGCTTTGCAGATTTTCACATTTTGATGTGAATTTCATTTAGGAAGTTTCAGGGACAAATGAGAAAGGGAGTTGTTATCCATCTGTGCTTCTATCTATACAATTCAATTACTTGGTGCCATCATAACTCTTTTTTCCCCTTTCAAAATTATTTGGAGAAGTAAAATAAGCAAGTAGTTCACTCATTATTCCTTCCACCACCACCCCCGGAAGTGATGTGCTCATAGCAGCTCATGTCTTTATGTCCCTTGGTTGCCTGAAGTGTGAAGCTAAAAATGATCTGAAGACATCTAATCCCACCCACAGTGTTGAGAGAGGACCATCCTTCTGTGCACTATACCACCTTTAAAAGATATGTTAAAATTAAAGGAATAAGGTGCTCAAATTGTAGGAGATGAGTTGGGGGCACTTAAAGAAATCCACAAGCCTGACTTCCTCCCCCCAGTTTAACTAAATCATACCCCTTTCCCCAGTCTTCTAAAAAAAAAGAAAGAAACTGAAGATGCTGACAAAAAAGGTCAGAGGGCACCCTTTGGCTCCTCTGCAATTCAAGTAATGCCAGATCCACAAGGGTTTTTGTTTTTTGTTATTTTACAAGAAGCAGATTTTGGGAGCTAGCAAGGGGCACCATATCAGAAGTAAGGGCCACCATCTTTGGTGTAAAAAGCAGCATTGGTGACAGGAACTCAGGTCACTGATAATTTTATGCCAATGTTAGATCAACTGCACTGGCTTCCAATTACATTCTGGGACCACTTCAAGATGCTGCTTCTCTTATAATTAAAGCCCTGGCATGGAATCCAATATGTGCAAGCAGGCTTTTACTTGTGCAGTGGGACTTCACTGACCTTTCCTTCCCCAGTGCACCCTCAAAATCTGTTTTATGGGGCCTTTCAACCATTTGGGGCAGATTTTGAGAGTGCATGGAGGGCTGCAAGGGAGGAGGAGAGGATGGTGAAGTCTTTTTGGGTAAGCGAGTCTATTTGGCTTTGGATATAATCCCATAACTGCTTGCAGCCAAGATATCTGAAGGGCCGTCTCCTCCTGCACGAACATGTTTCCATGCTGCAAGCCCATGAGAGAGGCCCTTTACATGCGCTTCTTCCCAATGAGATATGGAGATTCACAATCAGGCCTTTCTCATAGCAGCACCCAGGCTCTGGCTCTGGCTGCCCAGGGAGATCTGGCTACCCACCTTGTTGACCCCATTTACAGTCTTGTGTGAGGGTGCTTTTATGGAGTTGCTCATGTATTTTTGATGCCTGAATTTTCTCTGCTGGTTCTGCTGTATTGTCATTGCTTTTCTTTTTGGTCATTGTGTTTTACTGTTTGTTCAGAACTGTTGTAAGCCGCTCTTCGGATCCAGTTTTGGGTGGAAAAGATGGATATAAATATTTGTACAAACAAACAAAGAAACAAATGAGTGACTGCAGGATAAAGATTAGAAAGCATGTGTTCTGTAGTAACCAGAAGAGTCCGAAGGCTGTAGTTCTGTTGCAGAAGAGCAAAAGCTACCTGGCTGGAAGACCACCTGAGATTCATATGCCAGCCTTTTCGAGCTGTTTGGGGGTAGACTGGGGAACATCTGTCCTCTGTAGCATATAGGCTGTTGAACTATGTGCTCTATTTCAATTCAAGGACAGCACTGATATTTCATGAAATAGGTACAAAATTTATCCAAATGTTCCTTAGTCTCAACACAGGCATTTATTTTGACAAAACATATTCCAGTACCTTCCATCTTAGTTCTTTTCTCATCCATCCCTCACCACCTTCACAGATTTTAATTTTTTGTTTATTTTTTTTAATCTGGTGGTTTGCATTGCTGCATATTCACCAAGGTTCCCAAAGAGAGACCTTTCCAATGTTTTCATGGGTTTTGTTTTTCTACTTTTGCACCGATGGCCAGTGTTTTATAAGATATGTTGAAACAATATGTACACCAGGGGTGTGGGAACTGAGCCTCCAGATGTTGTTGGATTCCAACTTCCATCAGCTCCAGCCAGCCAGCATGATTCCCCAGCCTGCCCTGAACATACACTGAAAATAGAAAGAAGAGTAAGGTTGTTAAGGCAGGAAAATGTAGCACAAAGCATGCTATGCAGGGCAATAAAGAATAATGGATTAAGGAATAAGAGGCTGCAATCCTATACATATTTACCTAGGCAGAAGTGTAATTGAAGTCAATGGGGCTTACTTCTGAGCAGATATATATAGGATTGTGCTGCATGGATTGTAACAGAGGTATACCAGATACACCCAGAAAACTAATGCAGATGAGCTGTGGCTGTGTTTTCCCTGAGTGAAACTACAAAAGTAATAGTTGGACAATAACTTCTAAGAGGTCAGCCTCTTAATTTCATACAGCAAGCTTTTCAGATCTGACTAACTGTTGCCTTTTATATTTTGACTCATGCCACATTATGGAGGGGCACTTGTTGAGCAGTTAATCCCTAAACCAGTATGTAGTGCACATGCTCTGTTTATGCTGAACTGAATGTACTGATCTATAAATTTGCTCTACTTGTAAGTTGCCATTTGAGATGGCTTGGTTAGCATTACTTGTTCATCTGTTACTTAAATTATATATATTTTAAAAAAGCATTAACAGCCATGATATTTCTTTGTTCCAGTAGACCTTGGTGCAACCTGAAATTCGTTGTGTATTCAGTATGATGAAATCAAGTTGGATAGCACCTCTTGCACTCCATCTAAAGGACCAGACTACACATACTGATGTGAAATGCCCTTAAGTACAGAGCTTTTCTTTCATACATAGCCAGCATGTCTCCCTGCATCCAGATTGGGATCTTGGCATGGAGGTTTTAGGGGGATTTAAGCCTTCCTGTGGTTTTGATCTGAACTGGGTCTGACACACCTGGGAAAGAAGCTCCCTGCTAGCAGGAGTTAGACGGCAACCCTCAATACCCCCAGTAGGGTCCCAATATAGATCTGGCCACTCACATGGGCAATTATTAATTAAATTTATATCCTGCCTTTCCTCCCAGAAAGAGCCTGGAGTGGCAAACAAAAACACTAAAAGCACTCTAAAATATCTTAAAAACAAAAGACTTTAAAACATTTTTTTATTTTAAAAAAAACCAGCTTTAAGAACATCTTAAAAAGCAATTCCAGCACAGACGCAGACCGGGATAAGGTCTCTGCTCAAAAGGCTTGTTGAAAGACAAAGGTCTTCAATAGGCGCTGAAAAGATAACAGAGGTGGTGCCTGTCTAATATTTAAGAGTACGGAATTCCAAAGTGTCGGTGCCACAACACTAAAGGTCTGCTTTCTATGTTGTGTGGAATGGATCTCCTGATAAGATGGTGTCTTCACAAGGTCCTTGCCTGCACAGCACAGTGATCAACTGGATATAGAGGGGTATGATGGTCTATTTATGAAAGGAAAGTCATACACTTAAGGGCCAATCCTGTGATGAATATATGCTGTGTAATGTGTTGTTTGGTCCTAGGACTGTTATGGACATTTACGTTTTAAAACATGCACATTAATTGCTTGCACTCAGATTAACATCACATCTACTTGGATCCTTAAAAACAGTTGCTGAGATTCATTTTATCCCAACAGGGTGTCTTATAATATATATTTCCACACGTACCCTGATGTCTTGGTTATTTTGATAATATTCTAACAATGTTCTGTTTGAGAGATTGCCATTTAATTGTGCCTTTACAAAGAAGCCACCCCCATGGTCTAAATTTACATAACCAAGGGTGCACTGCAGTGTAATAATGGAATGATGTGTTTTTTCATCTCCATTTCCTATTAAATATATGGTATGGCACAGACACACACCAGTCAACTCTTAGGTTTACCAACTGACAATATTTTGGAACTAAAGGCATGTCCAGGTGATTTAAAATTTTGTTTTTATCTTTATCTATGTTTGTACTAACCCTGTGTGATGCCACTCTTTCAAAGTGCATTATTTTCTTCCTCTATCTGTAAAGCAAAGCATCTGAGGCACATTCATGAGGGCCCAGACCTCAGTTGTTCCTACTGTCCAATCCAGCTGAATATTCTGCATTTTTACTGCCTTGACTATGTATATTTGCTGCAGTTCTGTGAAGCCTAACATCTGCTTCATAAGATCTCTCTCTTGAGAAGTGCATGTTTACTTAAATATAGACTCCAAGAGGAAAGTGAACACTTCTGATCAAAGTGGAATGAAATATTAAGGTCCTAACAAAGAATATTGGCTTCAACCAATATTTTACAGCAAGCTCCAGTTGTCTCCCTACAAGCCAGGACTTCCTCCTTCAGTGCAGTATGCTGATTATAGTGATAGACTCAAACTGAGAAGACTCAAGTTCAGATCTCCAGTCAGCCATGATGCTCACTGGGTGACCTTGGGTCAGAGCTGTTGTGACTAAGGGCAAAATAGGGAGGGGCACAATGTACACTGCTTAGAGATCCTTGGGGGAAGGGTGGGATAAATTTGTAAGTAGATATCTAAAGAAAAGGTAAGGAGCAGCAAATGTTTGAAAGTTGTACATTTCATCGCTCTTTTAGGTCCATCCCAGTTAGGGCTGTGCTCTGTATTCGGTTCAGGCCCAAGGCTTGAGTTGAATTGGGCCTCTTTGGAGACTTTTGGGTCTCAGCTGAGTCAAGTTCAGATAGCCCCAGATTGCTGCTGGTTGGGTAAAGCAGCCCAGAGTGATCTCGGGCTATCAGGGAGTGGAACGTGTGTGCGTGTGTGTGTGAGTGACAACATCCAATGCCAGGCACTGGCATCTGGAGGGAGGAGGCTACGGAGTGGCTGTCAGAGAGCCCCCTAACCGATATTGACCTCTTATGCGGCTCTTCGACATTTTGCTCCAACAATGTCCTCCCTTTAAAGCCAGTGCGCAAAGGAAGAGGCCGATGTTGACTCTGCCCTGCTCAGGCTCTCACTGGATTGCCTGAGATCACTAGCAATCCTGTGAGAGAAGCACAGGCAGGAGGAGGAATCTCCCTCCCATTGCTCCAGGGGCTGCACGCTGCCACACAAATGTGCCTGCCCTGGGTGCAAAGTGGTTCTTGCATGGTGCTCATTGCACCTGCCTGCTCTCAGGGAAGGGAGGAGACGTGGAGTCTTACCCCCTCTCCCAACCAGATTTTTTCATTCAAAAAATCTTTTATATCCACCCCTGAATAACTTCAGGGATGGATTCAGGTCCCATCTTCAGGACGCAGTAGATTGGCCCTCCTTGGGGCCTTACAGATCAAGGTCACAAGGCAGATTGGGAGGGCTGTGCACAGCCCTAATCCCAGTCCACTCTTACTTTACTTCATATAGCAACAATAACTTTGACAAAGTGGGGAGTTACCCTCAATCTATAACTGATTAATTCAAGGCTAAGTTTAGAGAAGTCACTCTTGGTGGTGGATTTCCAGGCTTTGCTTTGCCTTGAAACTCCATGTAGAATTTCTGATGTGGTGATACAATATATATGCTGTGATTATGCAATATATAATTTTGCATATTACTGTACTGCTTTCAAAAATGTAAATTTTATCTATGATTGAGGGGTGTAGCATTCCACTGATCTTTGAACAATATCTGTTATGTTGATGAATATATTGTTCATGAGGCTTGGCTAGAATCTTCTTGGAATATACATGGGTGTTCACCCCTGAAACATTGGTGTCTGGCTAATAATGTGTATGACAACTGAACATCTAATTTACATGTGTAAATGTCAGACAAAACAGCTGCGTGTATATGCAAATACAGATGTCTTTAATTCTCAGAGTTCTTTAAAATGCTATGCAACCAGAATATATTAAAAAAAGACTGTTCCACCAGAAGTGTAAAATGTAGAATAACAGTGAGCAAAAATGAATTTGCCTTGACTAGATAACCTTAATCAACAAATTGCTTTAATTTAAGACATTTTATAATTAGGTACACAACCTGTGTTTGCTAGCAGTAGCACGATAATGTAGAGGGCATCTCTGACAAGTTACTTTGGAGCTGCCCAACTATGAGAGAGAGCTTCTTACATCATGGATTATATAGAAGTGTCAACTGCAAGATGACCAAAGTCAATCTATTTCTTCCACAAATCTGAGGCAGGTTCCTTCTTATTTGTTATTCCACACAGATCAACTCTCATAATCCAGATGATATGCTCTAGTAAAATGAAATGAACCAATCTGTTAATAGATAACAAGAAGGAAAAATGTAAACCAATTTATATTACCTGCTTTATGTGCTACACTTTTTAGGTGTACATGTAATATATTTTAACATGTACATTTGTCCAAAAATATGGAGTGTGACAAATGTGCACCATACAGGTATGCTCATCAGGATTGCTGTGTCTGCACTTGGTGACAAACCTATGTTTGCCACTATGCAATGTGTGAAATAGTCTTTCCACCTCTCCCAGGTATGATGATCAGGTCCATCTAGTGCATGAGTGAAGAACCTGTGGCCCTCCAGATGCTGTTGTATAACTATCATCCCAGATTATTGGCCATGATGGCTGAGGCTGATGTGATTTGGAGTTCAACAACATCCAGAGACACTTGGGTTCCCCAGTCCATATCAAATGTATGAAGTCAAATTTCATCATGGAGACCTCTTGAGGTGAAAAATGTCTTCAGTTTTTAGTACACCCTCTTGCTTCTCAAGAAGAGGAGAAAAACCATGGAAATTCTTTCTTTGGTTGGAGAAGAAATGACTGATAAAAACATAAATAATGACATAAGCTATCCATCTCAGCTTTAGAACTGTTCACTTGAATGCTCTAGTCGCAATATGTGCTTTGGCTCCCACTAACCCTAAATATGCAGATTTACTAGAAACAGAAATGTTTCCATGCTGTATCAGACCAGTGACTGATAGTTACTGATAGGTGCAGAATGCGGCGGCTCGGTTGCTTACAAACAGCCGCCGCCGTGATCACATCACGCCAGTATTATTTCACCTACATTGGCTTCCAGTTGTTTTCCGGGCCCAATTCAAGGTGTTGGTATTAACCTTTAAATCCCTATACGGTCTCGGCCCAGTTTACCTGAAGGAGCGCCTCCAGTACCACAAATTAAGCCGCCCAACTAGATCAGCCACACAGGGCCTTCTCTCAGTCCCACCAACGAAAACAGCTAGGTTGGTGGGGACTAGAGAGAGGGCATTTTCAGTGGTGGCCCCCACTCTCTGGAACTCCCTCCCATTCGATCTTCGCCATGCCCCTTCCCTGGATACATTCCGCCGGGCCTTAAAAACTTGGCTCTTTGGACAGGCCTTTAGGATTTCCAGGGAGGGCTAACTTTTTTGGGATACTTATTATCTATTGATTGCCCTAACTGATCTCATGCTGCTGTGATTAATGACTTCATTGTATTTTATCTGCATTGTATTGTATTTTACTGAATTTTAGTTTGTACGTCGCCTAGAGTGGCTTCGGCCAGATAGGCGACACAAAAATTAATTTTTATTATTATTATTATTATTAGTTATTCATTATTACCTGAGTTAGGGCCGAACTGGATTATATGTGAAAATTGGGACATTGCAGTTCACAGTTTGCAGTTTTGTTTGGAAAAATAGTAGTTCAGGGTGTGGGTGGGAGGTTGATCAGGATCAGAACTATGGTGCACAGGAAAGTGTTTTTTAAACCTTTCCTCCTATGCTGCAGTCCCAGTGAATACCTTCTCCCCCAAAGTTTATTCTATGAGGCAGGAAGTTGCCATTGACACCAATAACAGCTTGCCTGGGGGCAAACAGAAGCTTTGGGGTGGGTGGGGATATTCCTTGGGAGAAAAGGGTTAATTGAGGTCTCCATGGCTGATTTTTTAAAAATACAATCACACATTTCATGTATTGTCTCATTTGACTCTTGGAGTCTGGGAACAGGACTTTCTTTAGTAGAGTGCAGAAATCTTTCCACGGTAATATAAAATTGAATCCAGCAACATTTTCTTTTGAACGCTGACAGTATTTGCCAGAAGCCCTGAATCATGAGTTTTGTACCTTCTGAGCTTATTAGAATAAACAAGGCATTACTTCTGGCCTAATTAGTATCCAGTCCCGCAGGTAATAAATGGGAAGTTTGGAGAAGGACTGTACATCTGTCTCATGACTGACAATTCTAAGCTTGGGGGCCTCTTCGTGAAATGATGGAAGTGTTATATATTTGTCACTTTTTCAGTCAACTGATGGTTATTTTTTAAAATTCATAACACCCACTGCTTTGGAAAAAACAAACAGGGCTGAATTCCTCCTTGCTGTCACATTGACTTACTAGCATTGGCTAATATGGAGGATGAATTTTTGCAAAACACATTTTATTAGTGAGACTAAGATAAATGTTCACTATGATTTCTTTATGAGAGAGAAAGATTGATATCCTTTCCTGGTTGTATATAGAGCAGTTCCATATCTATTTGCTGTAGACTTTGTGTTATGGATAGATTGGCAGCTGATTTAATGGAGAGGAAAATGTATTTCTGGTGTGAGGACACCAAAAAGTGAGGAGGAGAAGGAGGATCAATGAATCTGGAGAGAAAACTTTGATCTCCTCCTGTCCCAAGCGAGAGAGAATAAGGAAGTAATGACTGTAAGATAGCTTAGAAGAGGTTCTGGATTTATAGAAATCAGTGTGGAAAGCTCACTGGAAGAGCAGAGAGATTACAAGATGCCCCTTGGATTCAGTTCTTGAATATTTGATACTGCATCTGTTTCTAGATTCAGGGATTTAAGGTAGGTTGCTCTTACTGTCTGGCAGATAACCACTGCATAGAAATAACCTTGTAATTAAAATCAAAACAAAACAGTAATTCCATCTTGCATTTAAGAGATAAATGTAATGTATGCACAAACTTCTACAGTGACTTTTACTTTTACTCCAAAGCCTTCTTATAATAGATGGCTGAAATGAGTGAAAAATAAATGCTCCTTCTCATGATATCATGGGTAGTATTCAATGCCAGTCCTACTCAGAGTAGACCTATTGAAGTTAATAGACATAACTAACTCATTAATTACTAATCTGAGTAGGACAACCTCCTGCCTCTTCAGCTGTGGAAATCCCAAATGGCAAGGTAAGGAGAAACATCCATGACCACCAAGACTATTTCATTTTGTTGCTGATGAGATGGGAGAGTGCCTTGGTCAAGGGCAGGGATGGAGAACTTGTGACCCTCCCAGATGTTGTTGGATGACAACTCCTATCATCCATTGGTTGTGCTGGCTGGGACTCAGAAAAGCTGGAGTCCGACTGTGGAGAACCACAGTTCCCCATCCCTTCTCTAGGAAAGTAAACCACTCTGTTATAGCAAGCCACTAGTTTTGGGCCCAGTTACTCAGGACTGTGACTAGCAGAAGGATATGATGTGCTTTCTGGAGACGCAAGAAAACTGGAGATGCTCCTTCTGCCAGTTGATAAGCTCAAGAATAGATAGTGATGACAGCAGATGGTTCAGTGAGGGCACTGAAGTGGGATATCAGAAATCCTAAGTAATGACGAGAGTACTGTAGGATTATGGAGTAACCTGGAGTCGTGTAACTGTTAAGAATGATAACCTTTAAAAAATCTTAGTCTATAGGCTAAAGAGCTACTTTAGGAGTGTCCAAGGACTTGTGCATGTCCAATGGGATTTTTTTAAACTTCCACTCCCCACACACATTGAACAGCAGACTAATGCCATTTGACAGCTTTTGCAAAACCTTCTAGTTAGATAAAGAGAGAACAAAATAAAATAAAGAGACCACATCTATTGCCAGCAATAATATCACAATCACCTTCAAGTCTCTAAAATACTCTAATTTGTACTCTCCTTGAATTCTAAAAAAGTGATGAATGCCATGTGCTAAGGGATTGTGGGCTCATGGCATTAGCTGTATATGGAGTGTGGCCATTATCTTAATTTAGACTTGTCTGGGCTAGTTTTAATTCCCTTTTGACCTAAATACTTTCACCATTTACAAGTTTTCCTGTTAAACAAATGTTGATTGATCTATGTGAGTTTTAATTTTTTTTTCCCCAGAGGTTCCTAACATTCCTAAATATTGCCTGGGTTCTATCACATTTACTGAGATTTATTTTTCTTTAAAACTGAACTGACTGGAAATTGTAAGGCGGGGTAGCCCATTTGGTTTCCTCCAGATGTTGTTGGACTCAATTCCCATCAACCAGCATGGCTAATGGCCAGGGATGATGGGAGTTAAAGTCCAACAACATCTGGAGGATGCCACATTGGCTATCCCTCTGCTAAGGCACAGTATAACTCAGCATTTTCTACAGAAGATCATTATTTAATACAGGGGTGGGGAACCTTTGGCCCTCCAGATGTTGCCCCACACCTAATTTTATGGTAAAATAAGCAGTTGGGAAGGTGTAGAAATCTTGAGATGGCTCTGGAAATTGTGCCCTTATTTGTGAATCATCATCATCATCTGCAAAATTTGCCTGTTCAAATACAGGAGGGCATACATTATAAACCCCAAGATGAAACTGGCATATTTTAATGAACAAGCATCAAATGGACATTTAGTAGTAGGCACCACCACTATTAACAAAACAAAGAAAAATAACAACAAACTTCTCCCTTATGATGTATAAGAGTTCCATAAAGGATGAATAATATAGCCAGCAGATGCTCATTTTAAAACACAAATAGTTTATGTATAGTTCACAAATAGCCTCCATATTATGTGTGCAAATTTCACATTTAGCACAGTGAAATTGTTCCATCCTATGGTCTGGTCAGTGCCTGGATGGGTGACCACCTGAGAACCACATGTATGATGCCTTGGGTTTCTATGATGAAAGAAAGGTGGTGTATAAATGTAAAAAATAAATAACAAAATGGCTGGCTGGCTAGCTTGCTAGTGAATTGCACCAAGTGATCTGCTCTGGAACTGTTGATTCATTTTCCTATGCCCAGACAGGGAAGCATGGTATCTAATACTGGGCCTGTACAATGACAAGATCATACAGACTAGGAGATGGTCTGTCCAACTTTATGAGTTATAGTGCAGCATTTTCCATATAGCAATGAATGCATTATTATTGAAAGGTGTCCAATGGTTTACTTTGGAAAATATTAAAGCACAATTTTCCAATAGCAAGCAGTTAGCCAGGGCACACCAATGGATTATAGAAGCCCAGTAGCTTGGTTGCCATGCTGCCAGATCCACATATTGAGGGATTACAGGGGATGAGTGGTGCAGGTCAGAACTGGCCAGATTCAAAATCTGTAGGCACAATCACTTTAAATCAGCACCCTGATGCCTCTGGTTGTGAGTCATTCCAGTGACATAAAGGATGATGAAGAGGCAGTAGTCTTCTCACTACGGATCTCATTCACAGCATCTCTATTGGTCCTCTCTGACCTTGCTTTAGATGATATGTACTTATTTTTATCTGGAAGCCGCCTTGAGTTCCAGTTTGGAAAAAGGGTGGGGTATAAATAAAGATAATAATAATAACAAGGGGGATTTTGGTCCTGCAGATCCAAAGCCTATGTCAGTTAATCTCTGGCACACTCCATTTTTCTCCCTTGCACTGTTGGAACACTGTGGAAGGTTTCTGTAGTCACAATGTGCAGGACATTGTGGGTGGATGTTCTTCTCCGCCTGCGGCCCTCCCTCTCCATGGGTGGACAGAGAGATCTGTTCCATCCTTGGGCCCCTGGGATACCCTACCAGGGTCCATAGGATAGTTCAAATCCAACATTGAAACTGACCAATTCCAATTTGAATGGTATTGTATCAATTTATTATGTTACTAATTATGTCATAGTGGTTAGAGTGTTGGACTACGACCTGGGAGATCAGGGTTCAAATCCCCACACAGCCATGAAGCTCACTGGGTGACCTTGGGCCAGTCACTGCTTCTCAGCCTCAGAGGAAGGCAATGGTAAACCACCTCTGAATACCACTTACCATGAAAACCCTATTCATAGGGTCGCCATGTCGGAACCGACTTGAAGGCAGTCGATTTCCATTTTTTAAAATTAATTTTACAAAATGGCACACTTTTAGAACTGAAAGATTTTCCATGTAATTTTTTTTACATCACTGTCTGCATAAATGTTTTTCATGCGCATCAGTGTCTGCATGAATGTTTTTCTTATTCCTGCTTGAGTTTTTCCTGAGGAGTGATGGCACCAGAAAAAAACATTGTGGGGGCATAGAAGAGCTGTTCCAATCACCAGACAATAGACTACCTGGCTTCTCTGGCCTGATAGAATCCAGCTAACTTCACACTATTTTTCCCACACTTGAATTTTCTCTTAATCCCTACTGGGCTAGGTTCAAAGTTCTGGTATTATATAACACCCTGAATAACTTGTGTCCAAGATGCCTTAATGACCTGTTGAGCCCTTATATCCCAGCTTGATGACTTATTTATCCCCTGTGTTACAAAGGCCCAAATGACCACAACTAGAATTTGAGCATTTAGTGTCACTGGTCCTATGCTGTGGAACACTTTTCCAGCAGAGATTTGGCAGGCATCCTTGCATTTTACTTTTAGGTGTCTCTTGAAGACTTTTAATGCCAACAGGCCTTTGTACCTGTTTAATTTTTAATTGCTTTGATTGGTCTGTCATTTTAATTTTTAATTAGTCTGTCATTTAACTTTTTAAAAATTGTATTTTATGTTTTAATGTTGGACACTACCTTAATATTTTCTGTTACGGCAGTATAGAAAAACTTTTATTAATAAATAAATAAGCATACCTACTAATTTCCTCTCTCTTTACTGAACCTAAAAAATCTTTCTGATCTAACTCCATGTTCTTTCAAAAGCTCAGTGGGTTAAAGGATGGATTGTGAAACCAACAGTTCCATAGAGTAAGACACATAGGAACTACTGGCGTAGACCGATGGAAGTATTAGCAGAAGATGCTAAGGTAGTGCTCCATATTAAATAGAATCTTAAGTAGGCAGATTAAAGTTAAACAGAAATGCTAAAAGTCTTTATGAGAGTCTTACATACAAACTGAAAATTTATATACTACCGTTTAAACTTCAGTTTTATCACAGTGAAGTTTAACATATATCTTCTGTTACCTGCACCAACTTTATGGCTATCTCTCCTTTATGTATGCTCTTAAATATGTATAAGACAGTTTTACTTTTTGTGTTAATGCATATTCTCTCTTTGGGCATTTGTCTCGATCACCACACAGCATGTTTATGGTAATTTACTGTAATACATGTATATCAGAGGCAGTTTAAATGACACTTAGCTTTGAAACTATTTAAGATGTTTTCCTTGTAGCCACACAGAAGTCAAAAAATGTACGGAAAGCTATTAATTTTAAGATGGTGTTAGCGTAAACGATATCAAGATATGCATGCGTTTTCGGAACAGACAGGAAGAAGTATGGCCAAATTTGGGCATGATGTGATACATTTTTTTTAGAAACTGAATAGAAAGAACATTTCTGTTCTTTCAAGCAAACTTTTAAAATAGTAGCCTTGCGATTACAGAGTGAGAACTAATATCAGTGGAGGCTGGTGGCTCCAATGTCAGTGGGGCAGGGAATCTGCTCCCAGTTTTAGTCCAAACTTTCAAGATGCTGTCCAAGGTTCTGAAAGTGAGCAACATAAAGTGAGGAGCATAAAGTAGGGAAAAGCCATAGCTCAGTAGGAGGGCATCTGCTTTGCAGGCAAAAGGTCCCAAGTTCAATTCCTGGCATCTCCAGGTAGGGCTGGGAGAGAACCCTGCCTGAAATCTTGGAAGACCACTGCCTGTCAGTGTGGACAATACTGAGCTAGATGGACCAATAGTCTGACTTGGTATAGGCAGTCTCCTATGTTCCTCTGGTGCACTTGTGGGCCGGCCAGTTAGTTTACTACTTGAAAAAGCAGGGTGAGGTGGGGCTGATGCTTGCATATTGGGAATTCTAGCTTGCTCTTGCTGTTTCAAGTAGTAAGCTTGAAGGAGTCAATGTTCCTCTCAGTATTTTTCAAGTCATCATGATTACATTTTAGGGGTTAGTACCTCTTCAATGAGTTTCTGACTTGACTGTCATGAAGTCCAAAGGATTGGCTGTACTCAGGATCAAGAACAGGCTATGACACCAACAAATCAGCTTGGATGGCTTTCCAAGAGGATTAGATACGCTGATGGAGAATAAGGCTATCAATAGCTACTAGACATGATGGCTATGTTCTGCCTCCACTGTTGGAGGCAATATGCCTCTGAATACCAACTGCTGGGAATCACAAGTGGGGAGGGTACTATTACGCTCAAGTTTGTCTTGCAGACTTCCCAGAGACGTCTGGTTGGCCACTATGAGAAAAAGGATGCTGGACTAGATGGGCAATTGGCCTGATCCAGCAATGCTTTTCTTATGTTCTTACCAAGTGTTGTTCTTATGACATATTTGGGGGCAGAGAAGGTAACATAAACATGCTCTAAGAGTCTGAACAGGTCAGTGGATGGACTGAAAGGCCTTAATACTACTTGAAAGAAGCCAATGGCTGTTCTTATATGGCTGTTATGGCAAAGATATAGATATTTACTGTATACATGAGGTTCAAGTCCCATTGCTGCTGATGCACTTTCCTCCTAAATTATCAGATAGCAGGACTATGAATTCGAATTTAAGAACCTTGTTGTAAGAAGAGGGAAAGTATCTGAGGCAGTTCTCTTGGATTTAGCAAACACATAGTGGCATTTTTTTTCTCTTTGTGCATTCTCTGTTCAGAAAGTTAGTGACTGGAATGTAAACATCTAAATTTCCATGCAGTAGAACTCTCCACTAGCCCTGATCTATTGATGCATGTAACAGCTCAGTACTGCAAGGTTTACTTTAATTTCCTCTTGCCTTTGTTCTTTTGAGTCACTGCTTTGTAACAGGATTCTACTCTTCAGCTGCTTAAAGGGGCAGAGGGTAGCTAAGAAAGTCATTGTGCTTTTGACTCTAAAATTAATTCAGAGAAAGTTAAGTAAGTTTAGTTCAGATGCACATCCAATGCACATCCAAGCACTCAGCAACTTTTGTTTTTAGTGGGGCTGATGCACAGTCTCAGTTGGGCAGACCTGGTCATTGAAAACAGATTATATCTTGGAGGCGGCTCTTGCAAATGTTTGGTTGTATATGTAATCTTTTTTTAAAGGAAGCAATTTGTTCGTTTCTATTAGTATTCAAAACTTGTGCTGCTTCTGCTCCTAAATGCTTTGTATGTTCCTCTGTGATGGTTCTCCATTATTTCTATTTGCTTTTCCTTCTCTCCAAAGAGCAACAAGATGGATGGACTGCTGGAACTATTGTGGATATCCAGTAGCAAAAAACAAACAAAACTGAACACAAGAGAAATTAAGAAGAGCCCTGCAGGATCATCCCAAAGGCCAACATAGTCCACCAGCATCCTGTTTCTCACAGTGGCCACCAGATGCCTCTATGAGGACAATAGCCCAGTCCTTCTGTGATTGGGGAGATCCAAGTTCAAATCCTCAGTTAGTCATGAAGCTCACTAGGTTACCTGGGCCAATTGCTCTCTGTCAGCCACCTTTTTGCGCAGAATATTTTTCAGGAGATGTAAGCAATACTTGGAGTCATAATATGCACAGGATATTAATGTAACATGTGTGTGTGTGTGTGTACAGGATTTGCCCACCTATGACAGCCTTAGCAAAGAGGGAAACCTTAGAGCCCATTGAGAGACCACAGACTACAATTGGAGTCCCACTGCTTTAGTGCAACTGTCCATGTGCCATGGGTTAGAGGTGGCATATGCTTAAGTGTTCTGCTAAACTCCCCGCTGCCCATTGTCTCCCTGTTTTCTCTTAAACTAAAATGAACAGCTTGTGCTTAGGATAGTAGCAACTATTTCTGCCAAAACCAACATACTGACTAAAATAAATTAATTAACCTTTTCATCAAACCCGCTTACATCCCTTGTCTGCTTCAGTTGAGATCACCCTCTGGGAATTTTTTACTTGCTACTACTTTATCATCTTTGTCTGTAAACTAATAAGCTGTTGGCCCCTTTGCTTTTTTCTTTCTTATGCTGCAGTCTCTCCAACTCCAAATGCATGCCAGCTTGTTATGACAACAGCTTTTCCATAGAGACACAGGAGCTTGCTCCTGTATTATGTGATGTGGCTCCATTCTCTTAGGCTCCATTTTTTTTGGTGAAATATATTTAAATGTTTTCACCTGCATTTCTGTTTGTTTGAAAGCACAATTCCATAGAATTTGTGGGTGACGATTTCAGTGGTCATAGTGGAAAGTTTGTGCTTCAGAAATCAACATGTCAGACATGGTGGAAGTGTGATACAAGCCCTTCCTACCCACCAAGCAGATGGGCTCCAGTGTAAACCAAACCATTCTTGCAGTGGAGGCTAGTTCATTAGGGCACTGCCTAACCAACCTCAGTCTGCTGTCACCTACCTAACTTTGTACTTACAACTAGTTCAGGGGAAGCTTCCTTGTACTTCGTCTCTGTAATGAAGAGTAAGTCACACTGTGTCCAATGGGACTTTATTGCAGGAAAGTGTACAAATGCAGCCTTAGGCAGCCATGGCCTATGATTGTTTTGTGTTTTTGTTTTGTGACCCATTATTTATTTATTTATTTGTTGCTAGTGATGTAAGAATATAGGCAACTTTCAGGAATCTCGTGATTCCTTTTTGAGTGCTTTTTATGCTAACACTTACATTATCTTGATTAGCCAGTCATTTTAATAATTATTTTGTGTTTTTATGGTGTTTTATGTTTTATGGTATGTATTGTATACTGCCTTGATGTTTTACACAAGTTGGCAGTATATAAATATGCTAATCAATCAATCAATCAATCAATCAATCAATCCTATCTGCAATACAGGGGATATTCTGCAGAATTTCCCATTAAGTAGAGTTATGGTTCGATTAAAAAAGAGGCTATTTAAAACATAACCACCCACCCCAAACATATTTTAAAAGGAGAATCCACTTCATAATATATGTGTTAAATATTCAGATAAACTGCTCTTCAGGCTAGGCTTTAATAGAAAAGGCTGTAGAGAATTTTCTCAGAGGACCTTCAATAGTTAGCTGGATAAGACATTTCTGAAAGGCCCCACAGATTCAATTTTCACTGGCAAACTAAACTTAAATGACCAGGCTTGTTGAGAAAAATCTGCCATAGTGCAGTTTTGCAGCTTAAATGTTCTGCTCAGCAGCTGTGTAGAGACTCTTTTATGGATTATGAATGCTGCAATTTGCTAGTATAGAGTTCCTTTTCATAACGTTTTCAAAGCTGCTTTACAATTCACAACACCGGCAAAGCTGTCCCCCTAACTTTTAACAAAAAACTTTTGCTTTCAGCTTGTGGCTACTAATCCACTTAAAAAGAACAACACCCAACTAGTATGTTTCTTGGAAAAATAATATTCTTCAGCTTCAATGAAACAGAAGTGAATTACATTGTTTTAGTTTCATTAAGTCCCAATATGACCATCATTCTACAGCTGTTTTAGCACACTGCTGAACAAAGGCTTTCCCATTCTTGAGCTCTAGGTTCCTGGGGGTTTGTACACAACTGCATTGATGGACATATCTCTTATTTAGCTGGTAGAGTCCTTCTCTTTCATAACATGCCATCCTCTTCTAAGAACTTGCTGGATGATTTTTCATTCCCTCTTCCCCATTTTTCCCTGGTTACTGCAGCCAGTGTAAATGATAACATATTGTTTCTAGGTTTACACAGTATGTTCCTTACCCTTTCCTGTAAAATTCCCTTTAGCTTTTTGATGGCTTTTCAAGCTCTTGTCTGTTTTAATCAGCAGCAGTCAACTTTCACTAGTGAAAACAGCCAAATTGCCTGAGCTATATAGCTTTTGGCCTTACACCAGGCTAAATTAATTTGTATAGATCCAAACAAAGCATTGCTCAAATCCCTGTTTTCATGACATTTTAAAACGGCCTGTTGAATTTTGAATGTATGTAGTTACTCAGCATCAAACTAATTCAAATTATTTGGGATTGTTAAAGAATTCTCCTTACCCAGTTGGTATGGGATCCCAGGATTGTTGTCTCTTTTTGGAGCCTGGGATATGAGTCACTTGTTTGAGCTGCCTACATACACTTGTCAAAATATCTTCCTTGCCCTTCAAGACCGCTGTCAAAGAATATGTAGGCCTTTGGTCTGATCCAGTAAAACTCATCTTTTATGTAGTGTATTGCTTAGCTGTTAGCATACATCTTGTATTTATACATTTGATTTTACATTTTACATTTCCCTGGCTTATTAACCTGTCATCTCAAAGACACAGATAGTGCCCAAGTCTTGTATCAACAAAGGGCAGCTTTTGATGTTATTGAAAGCATGGACAAATGGATGCACTAATGTGACAATGTCCTAAGAGGACCCTACTTGGGTCCACAATACCTGATGGAACGCCTCTCCTGACACGAAACCACCTGTACACTACGCTCAACATCCAAGGCCCTCCTCTGGGTGCCTACTCCGAGGGAAGCTCGGAGGATGGCAACAAGGGAGAGGGCTTTCTCAGTGGTGGTCCCCAAATTATGGAATGATCTTGCTGATGAGGTGCTCCTGGCGCAACACTGTTACCTTTTCAGCTCCAGGTCAAGACTTTCCTCTTCTCCCAGGCATTTTAGGATGTGTTTTTAAATTGGTTTTTTTTTAAGTGTTTTTAAATGTGTATATTGTATATCTGTTTTTAATGTTTTTAATTGTTGTAAACCGCCCAGAGAGTTTCAGCTATAGGGCGGTATACAAATGTAATAAATAATAATAATAATGTGCAATTTGTAGATGCCCCTGAAGCTTTAGCATATTCCTCCCCATTTGCCATTTCCTCCTTGTACATTATTTTGGAAGCACAAAATGGGAGAAAGAAGCACTCAGGCATTTGCTTGCCAGTGCTGATCCTTATAGCATCATACTATGTGAAATAAATCCATTGCCTATCAATGTGCTCATGTTGCAATAGCTCACAAGTGCATGAAAGCCGCACAGACCTAGCTGGCTCCATAGCAGCTGAAAGGGCTTTGGGATGTCACATGAAATGTTGTCAGTCCTGCCCTTATTACACCTATTTCTTTGTAGTGGAACAACTTTGCAGGCTGCGGGAATGCCACCTGTAACAATGTAGGCCAGGGGCGAGGGGCAAATTTTTCCAGCTCAAAGGCCACTTGCTGGGGACCGCATGCCATTGGAGATCTGAGCAATAGACAAAAAGGAGCAAAGCAACACATGTGAATGTTTACCTTTGTACAGTATACTTACTTCTACACACTCTCTCTTTCTCTCTTCCAGCCAGAGAAGCAAGAAGCATTTGCTATTGCTATGGAGGCTATGCTCTGCCTCCATCATTGGAAGTAGCATGCTTCCGAATATCAGTTGCTGGAAACAGCAGAAGGGGAGAGCGCTCTTGTGTCTGGACCTGGTTGTGGGTTAGTTAGTTAGTTATTCTTTATTTATATCCCGCCATCCTTCCAATACTGGAACTCGTGGCGGCTTCCAGATAAAAGCACATATAATTAAAACATACAGAATCTACATTAAAATGAAATTAAACTACATCCAATATTAAAACCAATCATACTGCTAGATAAAAAGGAATCAAAACCAATTTAAAAATAGTAAAATTCAGCATTAGTAGTGCAGTTCCCAGCAGTCCCAACTTTAGCAACCATCAGTACCAAAAGCTTGTTGGAATGGAAAAGTCTTTGCTTGACGCCGGAAGGACTGCAGGGAGGGGGTCATTCTTATATCCCTAGGAAGAGCATTCCACAGCCTAGGGGCCACCACCAAAAAGGCCCTATCCTGCGTCCCCACCAGTCGTACTTGAGAGGAGATGGGTACTGAGAGAAGGGCCTCTCCTGAAGATCTCAGGGCCCGGGCAGGTTCATACAGGGAGATACGGTCTGATAAATAGCCTGGATCTAAGCTGTATAGGGCTTTATAGGTCATCACCAGCACTTTGAATTGTGTTTGGAAACAGACTGGCAGCCAGTGGAGCTTTTTTAACAGGGGGGTAGTATGGTTCCTGTAACCCGCCCCAGTTAACAATCTGGCAGCAGCACGTTGAACCAGCTGGAGTTTCCGAACAGTCTTCAGAGGCAGCCCCACGTAGAGCGCATTACAGTAATCTAAGCGGGATGTAACTAAGGCATGTGTCACCATGGCCAAGTCTGACGGTTCAAGGAACGGGCGCAGTTGGCGCACTAGTCTCAACTGTGCAAAAGCGCTCCTGGCCACTGCAGAAACCTGGGAGTCCAGGTTTAAAGCTGAGTCCAGGAGCACACCCAAACTGCGAACCTGTGTCTTCAGGGGGAGTGTAACCCCATCCAGCACCGGCTGTATCCCTATTCCCTGATTCGCCCTACGACTGACCAGGAGCACCTCTGTCTTATCTGGATTAAGCTTCAATTTGTTCACTCCCATCCAGTCCACCACTAATGCCAGGCACTGGTTTAAAACAGAGACAGCTTCCTTGGAAGTAAGTGGGAAGGAAAAATAGAGTTGGGTGTCATCAGCATATTGATGGCACCGAACCCCAAACCCCTGGACAACCTCTCCCAGCGGTTTCATATAGATGTTAAATAGCATAGGGGAAAAAACTGAACCCTGAGGGACCCTGCAGGTGAGCGGCCAAGGGGTTGAACAGGAATCCCCCAGCACCACCTTCTGGGTTCATCCCTCCAGGAAGGAATAGAGCCACTGCAGAACAGTGCCCCCAAGTCCCATCCCCGCAAGGCGACCCAGAAGAATACCACGGTTGATGGTATTGAAAGCCTCTGAGAGGTCCAGGAGAACCAACAGGGACACACTCCCCCTGTCCAGCTCTCTGCGTAGGTCATCCATCAAGGCGACCGAAGCCGTCTCCGTCCCATAACCAGGCCTGAAACCAGACTGAAATGGATCTAGATACTCTGTTTCATCCAAGAATCCCTGAAGCTGGGAGGCCACCACACACTCTATTACCTTCCCCAAGAATGGAATGTTGGACACTGGCCAGTAATTATCCATTATAGAGGGATCCAGGGAGGAGACTCACAAGGGCCAGACAGAGAGGCCTGGAGGGCTGTGTTTGGCCTCCAGGTTTGAGGTTCCCCACTCTTGCTGATGTAGACTTTCTGTACTGACCAGCCAGCCCAATCTGTGCAGTGACAGCAACAAGTGTTGATATTTTTCTTCTATAGCAATTGTTATATTCGATTGTATGTACTGATTTGTTTAAAATGTTTTATATTAGAGGAGCAGTTATCACATTTTCTTTGAAATGGAGTGTCTTCAGGTTCATTTCTGTTTCTGGTTATTCTGTTAATTCTTCTCCAGTCCTTCCAAACCAAAATAAGCAGCCTGAGATCTGATGAAAATTACTGAGGAAAGTTCTTAACATTGTCAAGGCACCACTTAATCTGCATGTGGCTGACATCTTACAAAGATCCATTGCTTTCTTCTGGTGAGGCTTTCATTTACTGTGGAATGGGGCTAACAAACACTTTTCAAAGGCACCTCTCATCCAAGTGCCTATTTCATCAAGGTTTCCTTCTCAAATATTTCCAAATGGATGTAGAAGTGATCAAGACTTTTATGAAGCCCACTGCATGCTGAGAAAAACTGAAATCCTCTTTGTCCTTTGCCAATCCATAGCTCTCTCATCTCTTATCAACCTGAGGAGCAGAAACTGCCAGTCCTATCTCCAAAAGCCAAGTAGCAAAATGTTTTGAACTGCCAGCCTCTCAATTTGTGCTCAGCAGCAGTGAGAGGCAAGAATTATGCTGCCACAAGATTCTTTCACCTGATTAGATGCTTTCCTTTTGTCCTCCAAACAGCATCTTTTATAAATGAAGCAATTTGGAAGAAATCTATCATGAAAACTGTGCTATATATGATGGCATTATTGCAGCTGGCCCTTTGTGTTATCAGATTTCTTCAGCAAAACTGGAAAAACCTTAGCAATTGCCACAAATTTGCTGTTTCCACTAGGTCAGATTGTCTTTCTTTTGCATGGGAAAAGTGCCATACAAACAACTAACTGCTTTAAAACACAATCATTGTATTTTTATGACTTTATGTACGTAACAATTTCCACTTCACTTTTTTCAACCGCACTACCCTAGGATATTTCCTTGTGACGCAACATCTTCAATTTCTTTCTCTTCCAGACTCATGCCACTGCTGTTGGCTGTGGGCCTTAGTTTCTCTTCCCATATGGAAGTCTCCGCAGCTAGGGAGCGGGGGGAGAAGAGAAATAGAGGCTTTCCTCTTGGATTACAGACACTGATGCACCCTTAGTCAATTTCGCTTTCCTGCCTGCAAGGCTACTCTCTTTGAGTCTTGTCAATTTCAACCACAGCCTGCAGGTTCTCCCAGCCCAGCTGAGCTGAAAAGCATACAGTTGCTTTTGAGAAATATCGCAAATACAAGCAAAAAACCCACAGGAATTATTGGCATATAAGTGGTTTGCTAGAGCGTCTCAGCCACCCACAACCATAGAGACTGGTGGTCTACCTTCCTAGACATGACACATCATTACTTGCTGTTCTGGAGAAATAAGTGGAATTGCAATCATGTGTATCTCCAGAAACGTTAATATGCGTAAAGGTAGAAAAGCATACAGTCAGTTTTGCGAACTATCGCAAATACAAACAAACAAAAATATAGGAATTATAGGCATATAAGTGGTTTGCATGTTTCTTTTATCAGAAGGAACACAGCAAAGCCTGTGCTGGTCGCTTCAGTGCAGATTGACACAGCAGCATGCGGGGCTGTTTGCCCGCATTCCCTGCCCGAGCCAAGAGCGGCCACCCATGGGGGGGGCTGTTTGCTTCCCTCAGAGGCAGCATTCCTGCCGCCAAGCTGCATAATGGTCTGGGGCTGAACCCTGCAGTGAATGAGCCCAAGGGTTATGGGGGGATTCGCCCAGCAATTACAAGCGCTGATCCCTTGCACTGCCCACAGTCCCCCTGGATGGTCAGGGGCACCTGGAGACACCCCCCCGGCCGGCGCTGCTCCAGAGTGGTGAGCGACAAGGAACTCCATTACAGCCACTACTACCAAACCATCAGGAAATTCAAACTTTCATGCTTGTACATTCAAGTGCATGCGCCTTGTTGTGCTTTGTTGCAAAGGGGGAGAGGAGCATACGTCATATTTTTGCAGACCAATTGGCTGATAGGGGGGAGTGTTATGGGCGGAGCTGGGAAAAAGCGAGAAGAAGTACGGGTCCTCTTGCTGCGTGTGTGGGCACAAAAAAAGTGGTTTTTTTAATTGGGAAAGAGCGAACAAACAGGCAAAGTGAGGACTGTCAGATGACGAACCGGATATGGAAAACGTAGATTATCCCACTCCGTTTGGATGAGCCCTGGATCTGTAAGGCTGAAATGTGTAGCAGAAGCAACCTGCTGAACTGGTCAGACCAGTTTCTTTGTTATGGTAATGGACTGGCCAAGCCTGTCAAGCATCCTATCTGCACGACCAAAGAGTTGGCCATGTTACCATAGAAACAACAGAATAGTGATGATCTTTAAGTAGAAACCTTATCTCAGTTTGCATCTGTTTTGGATTTGCTTGTTAAGATGTTGTTAAAGATGTTTTAAACAAAGTGTTTTATTTTTAGATGTTTTAAGATGTCTTGTGTTTGAGATGTTTCAAGATGTTTTAAGATATTTTTAGTGTTTTGTTCTTTGTTGCCCTGGGCTCCTTCTGGGAGGAAGGGCGGGATAGAAGTTTAAATAATAATAATAATAATAATAATAATAATAATAATAAATGTTTTCCCCTACCTAATGAAGGATTCTGTTACTGCAGAACCCAAGACTGCAAGCAAATTACCTCTTTTCTAGCACTTACAAGCAGCCAATGAGATGGGAAACCTGTATCTAGGCACTTATTGCTTCACATTTCAGGTGGGACATACAAAAATATTCCCAGGACATAGAAACTAGCATATCAGGGGAAATGCTAGGCTAGAACCCTGCTCCCTGACATTTTCTGTGGGGTGGGATATATTTTGATATGGAGAAATTTCTGTAATATAAAGTGGTGCAGTCCAGACAAGGGTTTATTACTTCATCTGCTTGTTTGAGAGAACTAGGCCTAAGAGTAAAGAACTAGAATAAAAATAGCTGTGCTTTTTAAATTAAATGGGTTGTTATTGGTGCCATGGCACTGCCATCAACGGTTTATGTAGTTCTCTTTCCAACTGCCAGTTCTTGTTTTGCTGCCTCATTATCCTGATGGAAAGCTGACATCCCTGCAGATGTATCCAAATGGCAAACAAAACACTAGAATGCATAGATAACCGTGCCCAGCTGAAAGGACCAATTAATAATAGCATCTGCCTTAATGTTTTCTGTGAGCCCCAGCTAGGCATACTGCTCTAGCTTTCCAGTCTTCATACTTTACGTCCAGTGGGGTATGCGTCTTTTTAATGGTGTAGAATACATTTTAAATCCTTCAATTTTCTTTCAAATTTCTAAGCCTCTAATTTGCTCCTCACCTCATCTACCTCTCTAGTGCTTTCTGAAAAGTATCATGAGGAGCTGGCTTCACAGAGTATGCCTACCAAATGCAACTTTAATGCCAAGCAGTTTAGGAGGGAAAAACCATGCAGCAGGCTGCTGCTTGTAAACATAGAACTGACTGATTGTAAATACAGAACTGAAACCAGAAGAAACATAGTGCCTGAGAGGTGGCTCTGAGAGTTCCTGCTATGGCAAGCCAGGAAGGCCCATACACTGAACTTTCCATATAAAAAACGTCCAAAATGTTCAGTGGGGGACAGTGTTGAGTGCAGTACTTAGAATACTGAAGACCTGTGCAGTCATGAAATTCATTGAGTAGCTTTTGGCAAATGAGCATTGCTTTGACCCTGACATACTTGTTTTAAAGTATTTCCAAAGGAAAGTGATTAAAATGGTAAAGAAAATTGTTCACTTTTAAATGTTATGCAAGTGACTACTTTTAATGGTAATAAAACAGAGGGGGCTGAGAAAGAGAACTTGATCTTAAGACGTGTTCATGCCTTAATATCTCTGTATTAAAGATGTGTTTTATCAGGGCAAGCTCTTCCACCCTTAGACAGAGTGAAGTGACCATCACAGGTTTAGGGTTGCCAGGTCAGAAACATCCTAAACCCTGAGATTTCATGGGCGTGTCCAAGTGATGTCATGGGGCATGCCCTAGTGATGTCATAGGGGCAGCCCTAGTGATGCCATTAAGCATGATACATTAAGCATCAACCACAGTTGCTTGGAGCATACCACTCAAACAAATTTCTCTGATTGGAAATTAAGATAGAAATCTTAACTAAATGAGGATGTTTCTAGGTCCAGCTGAAGTGACAGGATCATTCTTTCTCACCTGCTTTAGAGAGCTTGCATAAGGAACATTTAATCTAGTCTACTTGCTTCTGGCAAGAAGGGTTTAAGTGTCCCCAGGCCAGGCTAATCACCAGAAAGCCATTGTAGGAAGAAGGGTGCCTAATGTTGTAGAGATGTTAGATGGGAGCACTCAGGAGTAAAGATGGATGCCCCTGAAGGTGGCAATTCTAAACACACTTTCTAAGAGACTAAGCCCCATAGAACTCAACAGGACTTACTTCTGAATAGATATTGTTAGAATTGTGCTGTTGGTAAGGCTTGACTAGGTATCCTCTGCAACGACATCCATATCAAAGCAGGGTTGGCAACCCCCTACCTGGAATGCCCTGTCTGCCTTTTAACATGGCTGCTCCAAGCTTCTTTACAGACTTGTCTCTTCACTGTAGAGAGAGGTTTGAGAAATGAGTAAGAGTTAAGAAGATTCTCTATTATTTTCTGCCTACTCTGTGGGCTGCTATAAACTCACTTTTACAGCCAACCCAATTCCAGTGAGTAATAATTGACAGAAAGAAAACACACATGATTTGGTCTACCTTCACAGCAGTAGATTGGGAACAGCAGCAATTGAAGCCACACTTCCCAGTATGTAAATTCTCTTTTATCACTATTGGGCAGGAAACAAACTGTCATGCAAATAATAAGGTGCATCATCAGTGGGTTTAAGGAGTTTGAGTTGAACACATGGAACCACTGTTGTTGCATGTATGGATGTAAGGGAGTAAGGTCAGAGGTAAATGAAATGCAAATAGAAAAAGAAAAGATAGTGATGATTTCCTAAACGCAATACCTTGCCAACCACAATTCCTTTGAGTAAGACAGAAAGCTCAGCATCCCACAACCAGTTAGGGTTCCTAACCAAAACTAAAATAATTCTGGCAGTCAGTCAGCCAAGCTCACAGAAATCCTCATGCAGCACAACCTGACCCGGGGGCTGCAGTTAGGGCAGAATGCTGTGGCATGATTGCTGACATGAGTGAGGCTCTATCAGCACATAATACCTCTGCTCTGAAAACTGCACTGATTGTCGATTTGCTACCAGGCCAAGTTCAAGGTGTGCTTTCCATGTTATGGGTTCCACATAGTACTTGTTCTGCTGTTGGAAGAAATTGATCCTTTAGTGCAGCCTTTCCCAACCAGTGTGCCTCCAGATGTTGTTGGACCACATTTCCCATCTTTCCTGACCATTGGCAATGCTGGCTGAGCCTGATGGGAATTGTGGTCCAACAACATCTGGAGGCACACTGGTTGGGAAAGGCTGCTTTAGTGTGGCAGTACCTATACTTTGGAACTCCCTGCCTATATACATTAGGTGCCTTCATTGTACTCATTTTAGCACCTGCTAAAAACATTTTTGTTTAAGCAAGCCTATCCAGGCATGTAGAAGCTAATATATTTTTCATCTGTTTTTAACATTGTTGGTTTTATTATTTTGAATGTTTTTAAATATGTGTCTTTAATTGTTTTTGCCAATAATTTTATTGTTTTAATTCCTTCTATAAACTGCTTTGAGGTTTTTTACAATAAAGCAGTATATAAATGCTGTAAATAAAATACATAAATAAATTTCAGAGTCACTGTGGCCCTTGAGTCTTTTTCCTCTTTTGTACAGAGTCAGGTCATTTGGTACCATCTAGCTCAGTACTGATGACATGGACTAGTATTGGCTCTCCAGGATTCCAGGCAATAGTCTCTTCAGGATTGAATTTTGGACTTTTGCATGCAAAACATGTGCTCTACCACTGAGCTACAGTCCTGTTTAAAAACATATCTTTTAAAATTGTTCTTTTCAATTCACTAATGAATTGTGTACACAGCATACTAAGGCAGATCCACACCATGCATTTAAAGCACATTCAACATACATTTGAATCACATGAATTCCACTAGAGAATCCTGGGAAGTGTAGTTTGTTAAGGGTGGTGGGAACTATAACTGTGAGAGGGAAACTACACTTTCCAGGATTCTTTGGGGGAAGTTGTTGCTTTAAATGAAGTTGGATGTGCTATAAATGTATTATGTGGATCTGCATGACTTCATAAACTTTGCTTATGTATAAATTATTTTAACTACATTTTAAAATGGAAATAAGCTACAAAGTTTATTGGGTGACCATGGGCTATGCACCATCTCAGCCTAATCTTCCGATCGGGGTGAAAACAACAGAGGGGGACCATGACAACCCCAAGGAAGAAGGGCACACTTAAAATGTAGAGGAAATAATAATTTGTAAATAAAAATTTACAACCATAGTGTGAAATCAGATACATATCAAGACATAGTATGAAGAAATATTTATATAAGCATGAATGTAAAAGATGTTTATTATTTATACAACCTGTAAAGATATTTATAGTGCAATCCTATGTATGTTTACTCAGAAGCAAGTCCCAGTGGACTCAGTGTATTCAGTGGGGCTTACTCAAACAGGGAAGCATGCACAGGACTGCAATTCAATGATAAGGAACTTCACTCACCCAATCAAAAATTAAGAATCATGCCACTTTAAGCTGTTTTGTAACTGTTTTCTATTTGTTTTATGGTTATTGGATATTAAATGGGTTTGTTTCTTGTTGTGAGCTGCCTTGGTTTCCAACCCTGCCTCACAGGGTTGTTGGAAAAATTCCATATACATGCACACTGGAGATGTAAAAATCAGAGCTTGGAAAAGTTACTTTTTTGAACTACAACTCCCATCAGCCCAATCCAGTGGCCATGCTGGCTGGGGCTGATGGGAGATGTAGTTCAAAAAAGTAACTTTTCCAAGCTCTGGTAAAAATACATACAACCCATATAGTTAATGTCAAAACCAGTTGACCATTGCAGAACCTTTTAAAAAAAGTATTAGTTTCCTGCCAAATAAAAGCAGTGACACCTAAGTAAGTCCTGCCTAACTGCTTTAAAAAAAAAAGCATTGGAGGAGGAGAGAAAGATTGATAACACAATCCTTTTCTATGTTCACTCAAAAGTCCCATTGATTTTAGCACAATCCTAACCATGTCTACTCAAAAGTAAGTCCTACTGAATTCAATGGGGTTAACTCCCAGGTATGTGGAATTAGTTTTGCATGTTTACTCCCACTCAGGAGTAAAGTGCCTACTTGCTTGTGGGCTTTCTTGCACTCGGGTCCTGCTTGTGGGCTTCCCCCAGGCACCTGGTTGGCCACTGTGAGAACAGGATGCTGGACTAGATGGGCCACTGGCCTGATCCAGCAGGCTCTTCTTATGTTCTTATGTTCTTAAAAACTTCATATTGGGAAGATTTTCAAAACAGGTTATGAGAAGACAAGTAAACTGCCCTCCTCAACAGCCCAACAAAATTAGAAAAGTATAACACTGCAGCATGTACACTTTTTAAAACTTCTGTTCAACATTTATTCAAAAGATAAAAAGTATGTGTCATTTTTTGCAAGTAATTAAAAAACCCTGCATGTATCCTGCCATGATCCTGCTGTGATCTTCTGTTGTAGTGCATTCCTATGCATGTTGTAGTGCATTCACTATAGCTGCACAATTTCCCTGCTTTTTAAAGTTTGATAGAAATATCTCTTGGCTATAGGTATGTTCTTAAACCGCAAGGTTTTTTGCCTATTAGTGAATAGTAGTGTATCTAATACCACTGGCTGCTGTGATTCACATGGGTTCCTGCCATCATCGCCTCTTCTTCTTGTCTAACTTGATGGTATTGTATACATTATGAGTTTGTCATAAATAAGGAAGAAAAGCCTTAACCAGTGCTTGGGTAGCTAACACCTGTCATCCGTTGACTGTTCATGCTTGGGTTCCCTCCTTGGCAATGGCTGCAGCTAAGAAAGTAAGGAACATCTGTATAGAATATATCAGACACCTTTTCCAATGTGTCTAGCTGGTGGAGGCACCTGAGAATGGGGGAAGTGATAGCAGCCAGTGCTGGCTCCAGGTTTTGGAGGACCCTTGGGAACGATACCCTCCATGGCCTCCCTTCCTTTGATGAGTTTGCCCTCACTGCCACTGCCACCAGCTCCTCCTCCTCCTTATCATTGTTTCTGCCTGCTTGCTTGCCTGCTTCCCAGAAAGCAGAAAGCCCACAAGCAAGTAGGCACTGCCATCTCCTGCTACATCTTCTCACCATCAGTGTTGTCTCATTCAAAGCAAGAGGCCAGAGAACAAGCAAGCAGGTTGCAATGGTGAAAAGAAGGCACAGGTTGCGGGGCATTGTGAGTGGCCCCTCCTGCTGATGCGTCGGTCCTCGGCAGATGCCTGACTATGCCAACTTATGGCACCAGCCCTACTATATATGCAGAGCTTGGAAGATTACTTTAAAAAAGTAATAAATTACAGTTACAGTTACATGGCCAAAAAAAATAGTAATTACCATTACAATTACAATTGCTCTGAAAGTAACTGATTACTTTACTTTTCCTCCAAAGTAATCACTACAATTACATTTCAGTTACTTAAAAAATGCCTACAAGGTGCTGGCCTTGGCTGCTGCACATCTAAGTAGCCTAAAACAACATTAAAAATAAACAAACACATACAGAGGTAGTAGAATAATTATTTTTATTCATAAGATAGCAATGGTGGTCTCTCCTCTGGTAAGGGTGGTGGGGAGGGAGGCTGAGGCCACTACTCAGATCTTTGCACGTCAAACCAAGTGCAACCCCCCCCCACTCATCCAGCCAGCACAATCTCTCTCACTTAACCACCTCCCAGACCCTGTCCTGCCACCAACTAAGGAACACTCACCCAAGCACACATTTTCCCCTGAGATGCAAAAAAGTTAAAATACTGCAAATGCAGCACAGTAGCCAGAGAGGGTGGTGGAGGCCAGTTTGTGTGCCAAGTGCAAACACAGTATTCTCTCTCTCTCTCTCTCTCTCTCTCTCTCTCTCTCTCTCTCTCTCTCTCTCTCTCTCACACACACACACACACACACACACACACACACACACGTTGTCATCTTTCACCTCCACAGTTCTTTATCTCCATTCTGCTGCTGCCTCCTTCTCCTCCTTTATCCATGTTCTTGACCTCCGGATCCTTTTCCCCTCCATTCCATTCTTCACCACCACTATCCGTTTTTTTAAATAATTGTTTTGTCCACTCCACCCCGTCTCACTCTCTGCCTCCTCCCTCGTCGCCTCCTACCCATCCACAGAGCATGAGGAAAGAGAGGCACTGCACAGAAGCCCAGTTTGATGCACATCATTTTCATCCACAAATCAGAGGAGCAGAAGACTTCCCCTGCTCCTCGCCCCCAGTAATGCCCAGAAGTAATTCTGGAAATGTTACAATTACTCCACAAAAGTAGTAAAATTACTCCTAGTTCTATTACAATCAAAATGTAAAGGAATTACCCACTTGTTACTCAAAAAAGTAATGAATTACAAGTAATTTGTTACTTGTAACTAGTTACTTCCAAGCTCTGTATATATGTCTCATGACACCAGCCCTACATGCTATGTACACTATGTGTCTAGAGCTCTCATGTCCAGGAGGTGGGAAGATGGCCTGTTCTGGATAGGGTTGCTCTTTCCTTGAAGGAGCAGGTTGTAGCCTGGGGGTACTCCTTGATCCAATACTGTCACTGGAGATTTAGCCAGCCTCAATGGCTAGGAGTGTCTTTTTCCAGCTCTTGCCAGTTCACCAGCTTTGACCCCTTTCTGACAGAGAAGACTAGGCCACAGTGCTCCATGTTCTGGTAACTTTCAGACTGGATTATTTCAATGTGCACTACATGGGGCTGCCCTTGAAGACGACTTGGGAACTTCAACTGGTCTAAAATGCAGGGCTGGGGTTCCCTTTAGATCTCATATAACCCCTGTTTTAAAACAGCTGCATTGATTGCCAGTTCGTTTCCAGGCTCAGTTCAAGGTGCTCACATTAGTGTTTAAAGCCCTAAATGACTTAGGTCCCAAGTATCTGAGCCCCTGCCTCCTTCCCTACAGACCCTCTTGGGTGTTGAGATCAGCAGAGGGGGCCCTTTTGGTAGTTCTGCCACCCTCAGAAGTTCAGGCTGGTGGTGGCCCGGGAAAGGGCATTCTGTGTGGCAGCTCCTAAGTTGTGGAACTCCCTCCCCACCGAGGTGAGTCTGGCAACTATTCTACAACTTTCAGTGAATGCTGAAGAAGCACCTCTTTACCTTGGCCATCAACACCTGAGTTGTAACCACCCTGGGACCTCTGGGTGAAGGTCGGGTAAATATCATCATCATCATCATCATCAAAATGTGGCAACTTCAGTCATGCTACATTTTGTTTTGTGGGATATTCTTTTAGCACTAAAGAAGAAAAAGAAAATGGACATCATTTTCAGCACCTTCAATGCCACCCAAAATTTGGTTCAGGTGGGATATTAGGAACACTTTACACATTGCAGGATATAAATATGCATTTTTCAAGACATGTGTATGTGGCAGAGAACTACAACCATTTTCTGGGCCTTGAACACATGCAGACATCCTTAAAAGCCATTTTAAGCTTAGAAGCCATGTTGGCATGTAATAAACAAGCATACATTTGGCTTTTCATGTGCTGCAGTTTTCATGTATGTAGCATGTATACACACTAAAAATGTGACATGTGAGGTGCCCTGGGAAAATATTATGTTTAATAATATTTAATATATAAACAGTAAAACATAAAAAGCTTATGCCATAGCGTAAGTATCACATAATCAGGTGTCACAAGACTCTGGCGTTGATCATCTGTATGAGGCTTAACTCATAAGAGCAGTGTACTTTTAGACTTCTGCCAATAGATGTCAGCAGCAGCTTTGGAAACAGCAAGATACAGTGCAGGACAAAAGAATACATTTGGTTACCTCCTTTTGTACTTAGCATCTGAACGTTTGACCCAAAAACATGTTTGGAAGCCATAACTTTGTGAATGTTGCTAACTGGTTCAGTAACCTCATGTTCTCAGTTATTCTTAAATGGATTAGTGCAAAAATTAAGGGGATTAAAATAGAACAACTATATTGCCGAGTTTAATTTCATTTTTCTAGGTTTTGGTTGCCATTTCTGGTTTGGATGTTGTCAACTATAACTTAATATTCAAACAAATGTGGTATGTTGAGATTTCCTTTTATTTTGAGGTGTTTAAACTTGGCAAAGGTGCACCTCATGAAGCTGAGTTTTATCTCGAAAAGCTTGTGCCACGTTACATTTGTATAGGCCTTAAGGTTCCACAGAACCCGCTTCTTTTTAAAAAAAAAAATGCAAAAAATGCTTTTTTTGGAAGTTGCTTTGCTTGGAAAGAAAATCTTATAGTGTAATTATATATTCTTGCAGAATAAAGAACACTATTATATATTACTCAAAAGAATGGGATTGGTTTCACATGAATACATACCACACTAGTGGGCAGATGTCACATTTGTGCAATCTTCTTTCTTTTTTACTAGAACTCCAAGACCCACCAACTGGAGCCAAGTACAGAAGACACATACTTAGAATTGAAGAATTCTGAGCTCAGGAATTCTTTTTAAGTCTCAGAACTAAATTGAACTCAAGCCCCCCCCTCCACTCTGGGTTATTCCCCCCACCCCAGTTTTCTTCAGCAGCATAATTTGAAAGGATCATTTTGTTGTTACTAAGCCTTCGGGCTTAGGGCGGTATATAAATTAAATTAAATAAATAAATAAATAAATTGTGAAACAATTAGGAGTAAGAAACCCTTGTTGATCTACTTCAAATCCAGCAGATCCTAATGTACCTTCTGCCCAGTTGAGGCTGGTAGCTCCGATGTCAGTGGAATAGTGAAACTGCTCCATGTTTTAGTCTGAACTTCCAAGGAGCTATTCAAGGCACCATGGACAGCTCCTTAAAAGTTCAGACTAAAACTCGGAGCAAATTCACTGTCCCGCTGATATCAGAGCCACCAGCCTGTACTGCTCTACCTATCCCTGTAGTGGACACTTGAAACTCTTACATCATGATAGCTTTTATCATATGGAAAGCTGCCATTTGTAGTTCTGAGCATGGGAAAATATGAGATGTAATAATTCATATATTAATATGCCCTTACATGTGCTTGAAATCTGGGGAAGCCAAGGGAATTTCTCAGTGGTCCTATGCAAACCCAGTTAAATCCCTTAGAATCTGGCTTTTGAGTAAACACTGCCAGTATCTGGCTGTCAGCCTCTCTCTTAATGTTGTTTTAAACCCCCGTGCATTCAAAAATGTCTATTGAATTAATGGGGCTGTGCACTTTACATGAATGTGGTTTGAAACTTTTATTCTAGGTACATTTGCCAGATCAAAATCCAATAGATAAAATGACACAATAGCACTGTGAGGTCTAATTAAATTTAGTGCTGTGGTTAGCAGTGCTCTGCAAGATTGGACATCTGTTATATTATATAGAGAATCATGCTCTGAGCGAAGAGACAATCCTATAAAAACAAGAGATGTTCCATAAAAAATGGAGGTCTCACAACAACCCTAAATGTAGGCCTATATCATCTCGAGGGAGGGATATTTTCATTTGGTTGTCTTGAATAGCATCCTGGAGTTCTTTTTTGGTCACTGAAAGCAGTAGGTGAAGCTACAGACATGTACTAGCCATATGATTCTATGGGGTGCAGCAGGGCTTGATGAGTGTGTGGTTGGCTACAACTCAACTAGGCAGCAACATCATAAACCTGTTTCAGGTACCAGGGAACCAACTACATCACTGCAATTTATTGCATTTAATATTTTCAGAACTGGATTTCAATGAAGAGGCCACATAGCAAAATGGACTCAGTCCCATTGTGAACACAGGATGGTGCTGTACGTGTTGGTACAAGTCAGTTATACACCCTCATAGTAATAAATCTCTAAAGGACTAGGGTGCCTTTTATTCAGGGGTCAAACCACCTTGTCAAGCTATGTTTGGCTTATATTCTACTGTAACGTACAACTCCATTTCTGTAATGTAGAACTCTTATTTTTTTAAATTAAATCAGTGTTTGTCGGCTGTAGTGTAATAGCAGAGGATGAACAAATTAAAATTGAATCCAGACAAGATAGAAATGATTCTGGCAGGGATTGCTTGGGCCTTGAAAGTGGCTGCCTATGATAGATGTGGCAATACTCAGTCTTCCTGTCTGAGCAAGTCCAGAACCCAAAAGTCCTTATGGATGCATCTCTGCTCTGCTTCAGCATGATGAGGAACTGGATGATGGTGGTGGCCAGAGGGTATTTTACTATCTGTATTTATTGCATAGGCTTTGCCCCCTCCTGGAAAGCGGTGACCTGTGCCGTTCTGATATATATGTGTAACCTCTGGCATTGACTGTTGTAATGTGCTCTGTGTGTGGCTGCTCTGGAAGATAACTGTCATAGCCCATTTCTCATGGAGGTAGGGAGGCATGAGCATATATGACCATAGCTGCAGTGTTCCTGGACCCAATTCCAGGTGCTAGTTTTACATTTAAAGCCTTGCATGGCCTGGGACTCACATACCTTAGAGACTGGTTCTTCGTGCATTAGCCCCTATGATGCCACAACCAGCACATCAGGCCCTGCCCCATATACCCTCAGTTTGTGGGATTAGAACATTTATAATTAGGAGCAAATTCTTCAAGGTTATTGAATGATGCTTTGATTGAGGAAAGACTAGGATTCGTTTGCTTTCTACTTTTTGAAAGGATTAAGAAATCTTCCCATTCTGTGTAGCACTGAGTATAAGCATTAGTGGCCAGTGGGCAGGGCAGCACTGCTTACCTGGCTTCCCAATGCTGTGTGTCACTGCTGGCTACTGAGAGGGAGAGGGGTTAGGCAGTGGGAGCTCAGCACGGTGCAGCCAATCAAACACTCCTGTTGATGCATCCACACTATGCTGACTTTCCTGCTGCCTCCCCCTCTGGGTAACCAGTAGCAATATGTGGCATTGGGAAGTGTAACGCCAAATGCCTAGCCTTTGCCCAGCACAAGACTATTGAGTTCGGGATTTCAAAAAAATCATGAACATAGCTGGCTGTGGGGAAATGAAGGGTTTATTACAGCAAAGAGATACAAACAGCTAAAATGGAGCTAAATATCTGTTGGAGCAGGATTACAAACAGCTAAGATGAAACTAAGTAGCTAACATGTTACCACTCCCCCCCATCTCTAAGTGCTCTTATCTCACGTCTGTCTCCCTGCATACTGGAAACCTCCTAACAGCACTATAATAAATCTTGCCTGGGAGGGGTTGAGTCTTCAATCTTCTTGATGTTGCCTCTTGATGGTATTTTGAGGCTATGTCAGCCCCCGGGAGACTTAACCTTGATGGTATCTTGGGGCTTCTTCAGCCCCTGGAGGCTTAATCTCCCTGATCTAGGGGTCCTGTATTTATCCTTCAAAGACCCCCTGGAAGGGTGCACCTTACACCTATTAGATTATTATCTTCCCATAATTCAGATAGCCGGTTCCCCCTCAGGTGATGTCTCCTGATCCTGTCCTTGTGAAATCTTGGGCTTGAGAATGCAGCTGCATTCTCAAGGTTGCTTGCTTTTTTTGATTATCAGACAACTTGTTTACATTAGCCAAGTGAGAACATTCATCTTCAAGCTTGGGAAAACTATAAACAATTTCACCTGACAGAGCAGAAGCATGGGACAAGCTGCATTATTTTGGTTACTGAGCAAAAACTTCCTAGACTCTGTGTTGTTTTGAGCACAGAGGCATAGGGAAACTTCCCAAATGCTGTGACTGTGTCAGGGAGCCTGCATTTTGAGCTTCCCAGACTCCAATTCTAAGCAGTAACAGAGTACAAAAGCAATCAGCAGCCCATAAATTGAGTTTAGGGTCAATAATTAGGGGACAGAGGCCATTCATGTACCATTTCTAATCTCCTTGTTACATCAAAATTCTTGCAGTGACTGGCAATACAAGAAGCCAGGTAAGCAACACAAGCTTACCCATGCCACCGACCAGTATAAGTTTATTTGTCATTCATTGTTTTACAATCTGATATATTTTGTATGTTCTGCACAAAAGATAGACCCTTCTTGGTACTGATCCCATGATTATGGAATTTCCTCCTGGGGGAGTCTAGTTGGTTACTTCTATATTTTTCTACACAAGGCCCATGAAAATGCTTGGGATCTATGCAAGAGCAGAGTGACTTCATCAGGAACTTGCTGGTGAATCATGTTGCAGATCTGAAAAGAAAAAGAAAATGCTTTGAAGAACAGGATTAGAATTCACAATGGTAAACTACTGTTTATGATTTGTTTGCAGAATCACTCTTGCACACCTTTCATTCATTCCCAGGACAGATGTGCTAGAGAATTTCCCTGTGCCCTAGGTGTGGGATACCTTTGAGCTGAGTTCACTACTTGGAAGCTATAAATACTAAAAGAGGCAATTCCTACGGCTATGGGAGAATAACTGTAGTTCAGTGATAGGGCACACACTCAGTGATAGGAATACACATATGTATTCATGTTATTTATATGAGCAGTTTGTTCCCACGTTTCTAACGCACACAGATCACTCAGGGTGGCTTATGATAATTAAAATCACAATGCCACCTTAAAACCACAATATTAGGCAAAATACTATGGAGGCAGGCAGAACAGATTGAAACAAACTCAAATAAAACAGCTTCCTAACAGGGCAATATGTGCCAGAATAAGGAAGTCTTTACTAGCCGGTAGAAGATGGTTAAAGAGGAGGCAATCTGGACTTCATGGGACAAGGCTTTCACAGTGGGTGTGGTCAGTCCCTGAGAAAGTCCTTTCTCTTGCCATCGAGATGCATGTGTATGCTTGTGTAGGGACCTCAATCATGTGTACACATTTAAACAAAAATGCATAGGCTGGGGCAAGGTGGGGTGGGTGGGAATCCGGCCACCATAATGTCACTCCCCCTTCATGTGCATTCATTGTATCCACTTTGAAAACTCTAAGGCACCTTTCAAAAATAAATGGACTAGGGTAAAATTGGAGAAGAATCTACATGGAGAAACTTTAGTTGTAAGTGTGTGATTTTAATGTAGCTAGCTTATGGAAAATTGTTAGCAGGCTTAGCAGCTTTTCTGACAGTAGGTGCTGTATTCCCTGCAGTCTGTCAAACATGCCAATAGCACCTAATTACTAAAAATATGAATACAAAGCCTTCTGCACTCCTTTATATCCCAGATGTAAAATTTCCTGAATGTTCAATATGGGTTGATTCTTCTTAAAGGAATATAGCAGCTGGCCATACATATAAGTAACAGGACTGTAGTAATTGATGATGATACTAATAACACTAATAATAGTTCAGTTTATGGAACATTTCTTAGGATTTGAAAACTTCTAAACAGAATAAAAGTCTATTTACCCTCTAGCAAGGTATTATTTGTCTGTTCTCATTGCAGAAGAAATTTGACATTAAGCAGCAATCGTTTGTTCCTTGGTAAACTTGATCATTAGCTGGAATATGCCATTATTGGCTTGTTTTTGTAAGCCTGGGAACATAAGATCATAAGAAGAGCCTGCTGGATCAGGCCGGTGGCCCTCCTAGTCTAGCCTCCTGTTCTCACAGTGGCCAACTAGATGTGATTCCCAGCAACTGGCATTCAGAGGTATACTGCCTCTGACAGTGGAGATATAAATAGCCATTGTGGCTAGTAACCACTGATAGCGACTTTGAAAGTGTATTTATTTATTTTATTTAACATATTTCTATCCTGCCCTTCTACCCTACAATAGGGCACTCAGGGCGGCTTAAAATAAAATTGCACACATACATAACAAAATTATACACAATAAAAACACAAAACATTACAATAAATTAAAATACATAAAGTACAATTAAAATACATAAAATACAATATCCATATAAATATATACATACATACATAGTATATATTCACTAATAGGCAAAAAACCTTGCAGTTTAAGAATGTAGCTATAGCCCACAGATATTTCTATCAAACTTTAAAAAGCAGAGAAATTGGGCAGCTATAGTGAATGCACCAAGGGAGCAGGAGACCTGACCTCCTCTCTGAGAGATTGTACTGCCCTACAAATTGGTCAAAATGCAAACACAATTTGGGTTGGCCTTTCACAGTCCAATCCACTTGCTGTGTAGCTTGGAAGAATTTGGTAACGTGCCTCTGAGCATGTGGTGAGTGGTGGCAACACCTGCCATCTCCAAAGATAGAGAACTATAGTTTTGTATGTTTGTTGGTGTTCTTACTTTGCTTCTTTCCTGTGTTACTAACGTTTCTACAGAGAATCTAAACTAGAGAATTTTATTTCCCTCATTATTCATCCTACAAATCTGTGTCAAATTTATTTGTATTAATTTCAAAGCCTTTTTACTGGTCAGTGTCATATGATGGTGAAGATAGCCATTTGTGTTTCAAATTGGAGGTTACGTTCTATTTCTATTTTGGATGCATTAACAGTTGAATCTGAAACTGCAGTTTGATGTAAAATCAGACTGATTACAATATGTTGCTACTTCAGCAATGACTCTTAGCTGTTGGAAAAAAGACTATGCATGGTTTGAGCCTGCTATGTTTAAACCACTTTATTTAAGGCAAGGTGGGCACAGTCAATTAAAAACATAGAGCACACCTAGAATTTTGCTAGAATATATTTCACCTCCCACTGTTTTATCTTGTGCAAATTGAGACACTCCTGAGGTCCACTGGAGACTATTCTGCAGAAGTCAGTGCCATTATTCCACAATTATGTTTGGAGGTTTTTTTAGTGTAAATTTTGCAGTGTTGCTGTACTTCACATACTCACAGAAATAGAAACAAAAGAAAATGATTTCCTATAGGAAACTTCACTAAAATTGCAAAGTAAATCAGACATATTTAAAGTGACCATCTGAACTATATCAACTGTTTTAATAATGTTGCTTCCTCCCTGCTAAAACAAGATCAGCACAGCACATATCTTTTTTCTGTTATTTGGGCTGATTGCAGGTGTTGCCACCACTCACCATATGCTCAGAGGCACGTGTTACCAAATTTTTGCAAGCTACATAGCAAGTGGATTGGACTATGAAAGACCAACCGAAATGGTGTTTGCATTTTGACCAATTTGTAGGGCAGTACAATATCTCAGAGAGGAGTTCAGGTCTCCTGCTCCCCTGGTGCATTCACTATAGCTGCCCAATTCCCCTGCTTTTTAAAGTTTGATAGAAATATCTGTGGGCTATAGCTACGTTCTTAAACCGCGAGGTTTTTTGCCTGTTAGTGAATTTCCCTGCTTTTTAATCCGGGAGATAAGAAATGGGATCCTGTCCAAGTTTGCTGAGAATGGATTAGTCATTTGCATGCTTATTGAGTTCAGTGGGATTTACTCCCATGCAATCATGCTTAGGATAGGTAAAACTGACCGGGGGGGAGGGGAGAGGTCTGGAGTGGGGAAGAGAGGAGGAAGAGGGGAGGAGAGGGGAAGGAAGAGGAGAGGGGAAGGAGGGGAAAAGCAGGTCCGATCATTTGCATGCTTATTGAGTTCACTGGGATTTACTCCTATGCAATCATGCTTAGGATAGGAAAAACTGGCCATGGGGGGGAGGAAGGGGAGAAGGGGAAGGAGCGTATTGGAGGGGGGCAAAGGAAGGGGGAGGGGAGGGCAGGTTTGATCATTTGCTTGCTTATAGAGTTCAATGGTATGTACTTCCATGCAATCATACTTAAGATAGGTAAAACTGACCGTGGGGAGGAGGAAGGGGAGGGGGAGGATGGGGAAGGGGAAGGGGAAGGAGGGTATTGGAAGGGAATGGGGATGGGGAGGGAGGGGCAAAGGAAGGGGGAGGGAAGGGGCAACAGGGAGGGGATAGGATGGGTTTGATCGTTTGCATACTTTTTGAGTTCAATGGGATTTATTTCTATGCAATCATGTTTGAAAACGGAAATGGACTGCCTTCGAGTCAATCCCAACTTATGTTAACCCTATGAATAGGGTTTTCATGGTAATTGGTATTCAGAGGTGGTTTTACCATTGTCTTCCTCTGAGGCTGAGAGGCAGTGACTGGCCCAAGGTCACCCAGGGAGCTTCATGGCTGTGTGGGGATTTGAACCCTGGTCTCCCAGGTGGTACTCCAACACTGACCTGGGGGAGGGGCAGGGGGGAGGGGCAGGAGATTGGGTGGGTGGGCACTGGGCAGAGGGGAAGCCCCTTTCCTTTCCAAAAGAAAAACATTGTGAACAGTATCATTTTCAGGGGTTTCCCCACCTTTTTATTCTACAGCAGGCACATGTAGACTCCCACTCAAATTTAAACCAAAGCTTTCCCTGGCCACATCCACACCAGGCCTTTATTTCACTTTGGACAGTCATGGCTTCTCTCAAAGAATCCTGGGAAGTGTAGTTAGTGAAGGTGCTGAGAGTTAGTGAAGGTGCTAGGAGACGCCCTGTTCCCATCACAGACCTTCAATCAGAGTGGCTGACTGTTAAACTAGTCTGGCCACTGAAGCACTCTCAGCAGAACAGGAGTCTCCTCTCAACACCCTTCACAAACTACACTTCCCAGGATTCTCTGAGGGAAGCCATGACTGTCTCATGTGAAATCAAAGACTGGTGTGGGTGTGGCCCCCTGATTAGGCAAGCCCAGCAGCTGTGAGGCTTTTAGAACACTGACAGTTGGTTCTTACTGAGCATGCCCCGTGTTATCATAGGCTGCCAGCCAAAATGTCTTAAATTAATTAAAAATCAGCCAGGCATTTTTTAAACTTTTAAACTGCAGAAGATGAAGGCCAGAGTATGGGGCAAGGTCAGTATTAGGATTACAGGTACTCTGTGAACATGGCTGATTTTTAATGAATTTCAACAGATTATGAGAACTCTGTGAGAAAAAAGTCCAAAAGGGCTCTGGGTTTTTTCTCTCTCTTTTTAGACTTTGAACTCTTTATTCTCTCTGACTGTTTTATGTATCGCCATGAAAATTGAGAGCGTTGTTAAGCAAGCGTTTCTGAGTTCAGAACCATACATTTTGTAAGGTTTTGTTTTGAGATGAGCTTATGGGAGGCATCAGAATGGCTTGGGGGGTATTTTCAATGTAACATTGCGGAATGTGAAAAATCGACGCTGGCTAAAGTATGCATAGATATATGGGGGAGTGATACTAAAAAGACTCAAAAGATAAAAATTAAAAATAAAGAGTGTAAAAATAAAGAATGTAAAAACAGTGACAGGCTCACCTGTCAGTCCCTCTCAAAGGTTCTCCGGAACAAGATGGTTTTCACAAGTTTCTGGAAAACCATCAAGGAGGGAGCAGAGCGGGCTTCTTGACACAGGGAATTCCAGAGCCTGGGAGCCACAACTGAAAAGGCTCTCTCCCACTTGCCTGTCAGTCTAACATATTTCAATCCAGGCACTCAGGGGAGACTAGAGGCAGATGATCTTAAATCCAGGGTAGGAGCATATGGACATAAGCGGTCCCTCAGGTACACTGGTCCAAGTTGTCTAAGTCTGCCTCCTTTCACTCTCTGATTTGGAGTAGCTTCTTTCCCCCATCTGCCACTGTAGCAGGAAAACTCTTTGGAAACAGAATAATTTTTCCAAGGCCTCAAAATGGCTTAGAAAAAATGTTCTGCATTTTTCTGATTTTGTAGGGAAAGAAGCCAAATAATTTCTGAGTTAATCCAAAAGGAGCTTTGGGAAGCTTGTCCATCTCTAATGGCTGCTTGTTTAGATGACTTTAAAGCAGATTAGACTAGTGCATGGTGCATAGGGGCACTTCCAGATGGCCATTTTATTGAGCATTCATTCTCATTTGTTTGCAGAGAGATAAGATGATGTTGGCTATTTAGTGAGCACCCACTTTGATCTGTTCACGGGAGGCTAGACCATGTTGCATCAAAGCAAGTGTTACCCCACACTTTCCATTAGGGATGGGATCCATTGGCCGGTGTTGATTCAAAAGCATTCCGTCAACCTAACAGGCCAGTATCAATTCAAGTTTGTTCTTTGTCCACTAGCCGCTGCTTTTACCAATCAATTTTCTCCCTCACAAAAAAAATGATATTAATATTGATAGTTTTTCAAGGAAATATTGATGTTAAAAGGAAATATCAATATTTTGAAAGGAAATATTGTTTTCAAAAATAGCTGCAGAAAATTGCTACATAAAACTCTTGTCCACAATGACAGAGAAAAAGTGAATTAATGGAAAATTTAGTATCAAATCTGAATTGGGCAGAATCCTAGCACATCTCTACTTTCCACTGCATTTTCCTGTCACTTTCCTTTTGGGGAAGATTTAATTATGCAGTCTGAATTTGCTGTTATGTGATTGGATCCTACCCCAAAATGGTGGCAGTCTTGATGTGCCCTAGGCTATAAGTCATGATAGCTCTATGGAGCTTACATGTTAAGAGGAAGTTTGCCACTGCATACTATGGAGCAAAAGCAATCTCCTTCTGCTACACATATGTTATTGATAGGATCTATTATTTTGGTTTCATTTTCTCTCTCTCTCTTTAATTTTGAGCCCTGTACCAAACAGTGTTTATAAGACATTTTTTGGTGTCATTTCTAGCATCCTCTCAAACTATTGCTGCTACATTCCACAGAGAATAAGTTTATCCTTGGGCAAAGAGAAATGGAAGCCACATTCAGTTCATCTTTCTGCTTTCTGCAAAACTACTGATAATGGAGTGAGGAAGTTCTGGGTAAAGTTAGCTATTTGACCTGAAAGCTAGCCATAGCTTCCTACCAATAGATTTGAGACCTGCATTTTAAATATGTTTGTTTCTCTGGTTTGATAATACTATGGGCAGAAGAGCAGGTTAGGGTTGTGCACTGCAGTCCAATATCAAAAGTTTTATCTCTGTTTTTACATGTGATGCATCTGCTGTTTATGGTAATCTAGCCACGTATGTGACTTCTGTACAGCCCTCATTTCCTGTGAATTCACTCACATTGATTTCTTTAGTCTCACTAGAACTGTAAATAAAAATAGACTTTTCTCATTTGTGGGGAGTGTTTGACATGTATTCAGATATATAGTCTAACAACATTTAGATTTGGAGACTTGAAAAATAACTGAGTGGCAGTGATCGAGGACCCTCCAAAATCAGACCCTCCAAAATCAGCTCTAATGATCCATATTGCAATTTGCCACAAGTAGTGAAATGTTGCACAATGCCAGAAAACTTGTAAAATAGAGATATATTGGGAAGCACACACAGATGTTTCAACATTTTTCAAGGCAAATATTTCCCAATTAACACTTCTGATGGTGAGGACATAAGTATGCAAGATAATATTGTACATGTAACCTTACTGCACAGTGCAGAGGTTGCCCTCCTTTTGGACTGATGGGCACATTTAGAATTTTGAGAAGTGCTGTGGGCAGTAATCACAAATGGCTTCTGTAGGGTGTGTTCCATAATGGCTGTCAGGGTGTGTATAGTATAACAGCTGCAATATCTAAAAAAGTGGAAAAAGAAGCATGCTTCTCTCCCATCATCTGCTCCATCAATTTGGAAAAAAGCACCGACATGAGCCACCACCACATTCACTCACAGAGAGAAGCTCGTTACACCTCTCTTCTGTTCAGAACAGATAGGAATGTGGGTGTCCAATCCTGGCATCCAGTGAAATGTGGACATGTTTAAGGGGACATGTTCAGTGTAGTTAAATCTGATCCAGTGCAAACAGGATCTCAGTAAGAAGATCAATCTGCCTCATTGTGGATTTTTGAAGTGATATCTACTGAAATCTTTTGCAGGTGCCACAGGAAGTACTGGTGGGCACACTGGCACTTGTGGGCACCAAGTTGACTTCCCCTAGTGTAGTGTTTTATTTATTTATAAAAATACTTGTATACCGCTATTTCGTTAAAAACATCAAAATGGTTTACAACACGTTAAAAACCACCACCACCATAGAATAAAAACATTACAAATACAATAAAAACAAATGCGTTGTGAAAAAAATCATCTTCTTATTGCCTGCATAAGCCTGGCAGAACAGAAAGGTTTTCAGCAGACGCTTAAACGTTAAAACAGAAGGCGCCTGTTGAATCTCTGTTGGCAGAGCATTTCAGAGAACTGGGCCAATGACACTGAAGGCTCGATTTTCTATCAATGTTAAATGAGCCTTACCAACTTGGGGGATGACCAAAGCAGCTCCTGCAGATGATTTCAGTGACCAAACTGGAATATAAGGGTTCAGATACCCTGGACCTAAGTTGTTGAAGGCCTTGTAAATTAATACAAGGACCGTAAACCTGGCTTGGTAGTGGATGAGCAGCCAGTGCAGATGTTTTAGAAGTGGTGTCACATGTTGTCATCCATGTGCTCCCATCAGCAACCAGGGTGCTGCATTTTGCACCAGCTGGAGCTTCTGAACCAAGGTCAAGGGCAGCCCCACATAGAGCTCATTGAAGTAATCCAGCCTCAAGGTTACCAAAGCATGGCCTACAGAGTAGTCAAATACCGATTATCCCTGTCCAGGAACAACTGTAGCCGACCAACCAGTCAAAGCCTGTAAAAGGTACTCCTAGCCACAGAGGATACTTGGGCCTCTAGTGACAAAGATGAATCCAAGAGTACCCCTAGGCTACAGACCTGGTCCTTCAGAGGGAGCACGACCCCATCCAGAACAGGTAACCTGCCTGTCTTCCAGACATGGGAACCACCTACACAAAGAGCCTCCATCTTCCCAGGATTCAAGCACAATTTATTGGCCCTCATCCAGTCCACTGCACCAATCCAGAGTGTTCACAGCCTCTTCTGATTCAGATGTTATGGAGAAATAGAGCTGTGTGTCATCAGCATATTGCTGACATCTTGCTCCAAGACTCCTATGTCCACTCCCAAGGCTTCATATAGATGTTGAATTGCACTAGGGAGAGAATAGTACCTTGCAGAACCCCATAGCACAAGTGCCAGGGGGCTGAGAAACACTCACTCAGTGTTACTGTCTGGATGTGACCCTGAAGGTAAGAGTGGAACCACCGTAATACAGTACAGTATCTTTATTGCGGTCACAGACCCATAATGGAAAGAGTGCACAATGGGTTAAGTACAAAGAATAAAAACAATGATATTTACAAAAGTAGAATGGCAAAATACATGGTCAAGGATAAATTACAATATAATTCTCTGACGGATAGTTTGGGCAGCATTGATAAATTTGGCAACCATAAGAGTACGAGGTTTATTAGAACCAGACATCAGAGTTTTCAACAGGGAATCAGGTGACTTGCCTGGGAGTTTCTTAATTATAGATTCTAAGTACCTGGATCGTTCAGTAATATAAAAGGGGCAGTCAAAAAGAACGTGGGATAGGGATTCGATGGTTGCAAGGTTACAGGGACAAAGTCTCCGTTCAAAGGGAATACCCTGAAAACGGCCTTCAAGGAGTGCAGAGAATAAACAGTTAAACCTAGCCTTAGAAAAGGCTAGGCGGTATTTGGAAATGACTAAAAATTCTAAATATCGAGCAAATAAAGGAAATGTGAATCCTAGACCCAAATTTGTGGGGGAGCAGGTCTTGGCAGCCATTGGAAAAGCAGTTTGGAGATCTATATCGTTGATGTGGGTTTCGATGGAACGTCTAGCCGATTCTAAGTCTAGAGAGGCAAGGAACTCTATAGAAAAACCCAGACTTGTTAGTTTAAGCTGGAATATTGTATTCCAGCAGTTTGGGTAGGCATCAATCCAAAGAAAGGATAGATAGTCTGAAGATGTAGATGTATAGACTTGTTTAAGCCAATATCTAAAGGCAGCAATCCAGGCGACGGATTCGAGGGAAGGCATGCCAGACTCTAAATGTAGGGCTGCTGCAGGTACACACCTAGGGACACCAAAAAGGGCATGGAGAAAAATAGATAAAACAGATTCAACTGAAGAATTAAAACTCCGGATCCAAAGTGATATTCCAAAAAACAATTGGGGAAGGATTTTAGTTTTAAAAACTTGGATGGCAGCTGGAAAATACTGTCCACCCTTGGTAAAATAAAAAATTTAAATACTCTTTAATGTGTTGCTAGCGGTCTGAACTGCGGAACGAATGTGGGGTATCCATGAAAGGGAGGAATGGAAGGTGACACCAAGATATTTATATTGTCTAACCTGAGAGATCTTCTGGTCGCTAATTGTCCAATCGGAAACTACTTTACGCTTGGAAAAGACCAGTATTTTCGTTTTGGAGTAGTTAATTGAAAGAAGGTTATCATTACAATACTTTATAAAGGCCCGAAAGAGTCATTTGAGTCCGACTTTAGACAAAGATAGGAGGGCTGCATCGTCAGCATAAAGTAGGAGAGGACAGATTTGGTCGGCCACCTTAGGGGGGTGAAAGTCGGGGGAACAGCAGCGGACATTCAGGTCATTTAAAAACAGATTAAACAACAAGGGGGCTAAAATACATCCTTGCCTGACTCCATTGGTGACGGGGATGGAGTTGGTTAATGTTCCATCTGGGCCACATCGAACACACATGGTGGTAGACTGGTGTAATCGTATAATAAGAAATAGAAGTCTCTTATCCATTGTGGATTTCATAAGTTTGGCCCACAACTTATCTCGAGGAATGGAGTCAAAGGCAGATCTTAAGTCGATGAATGCCACAAAAAGTCCGTTACCCCTAGGGCCTTTGTATTTATCTGCCAGGTGGTTTAGGAGGATGCAATGATCGAGTGTGGATTTACCCTTCCTAAAACCCGCCTGTTTCCGGCCAACGATATGATTTTCCTCTACCCAAGAAGATAGTCTGCAATTTAGGTAGGAGGCATATAGCTTGCCCACAATTGAGAGTAAGCTAATAGGTCTATAGTTCGCTGGGGAGTCCCTAGACCCTTTTTTGAAAATGGGGATTACTATGGCTTCTAGCCAAACCGTAGGAAGGCAGCCAGAGTTATTTATGTTTGTGAATAGAGTGGCAAGTATGGGGGCCCACCAATCTTGGTGCGTTCTTAATAATTCAGGGGGGATTAGGTCAAGTCCCGGAGATTTACCTGATTTTAGGGCATTAATTAATATTTTGATTTCAGATTGTGTGACAGGGGGCCAAAGAGGAGAGGACGAAAGATCAATGGGTAAAAGACAGTTCGAGGAAGAGTCTGGAGCTTGAGACATTTGTGAGAAGTACTGCTCCCAGATATGGGAGGGAATATTGCAAGGAAATGGATTATGTGATGTTAGGGCGTCAGAAACTATTGCCCAAAAGATCCTAGTATTATTCAGCTTAGATGCATTTATTAAGGCCTTCCAGCTGTCCTGTACTGCCTGTCTCTTTTTAATTGCAAGGAGGAGCTTATATTGTTTTTTGATGTTGTAATACTCCGTGGGTAAAGCAGTTAAATTGCGGGATCTGTACTGACTATAGATCTTTCTCAGGTGATTTTTTGCCGCTAAGCACTCTTTGTCAAACCATCTAGAAGAATTTTGATGGGAAAGAGTGGTTGGGATTGGTTTGGGTTTTAAGATTGGGAGGAGCGTAGACATCAGGTGGGAATATTCGTTTAGGACGCATACCGGGTCATCAGCAATCATTATATGGTTTTTGATGTCTCGGACCTGAGGAGAGTTGTGAAAAACCGCAATCTTAGCAGCTAGTGCAGCAGACCATTTGGGTCTCTTATGATTAAGTGCAGATGGCTTGTCCACTATATTATATTTAATCAGAGAATGACACTTCTCGGGCAGAGGGAGCGAGAAATTTAGGGGTAAGTGGTCGCTGTCAAGTCTGCAACCCACTGAAAATCGAGTGTTCAGGTGTAAGAGCTGTTGAGAGATTAAAATATAGTCTACCACGCTGCTTCCTTGGGTTGAAACGTATGTAAATTCCGCACATTTATCAACAGGATTAAGACCATTTAGTATGACTAAATTTAAACGTCTCACTAGGTTTATTAGGCTTATTCCCCCGTAATTTACCTTGGGGTCTTTAGATGACCATAACTGTACAGGAACATAAGGTTCAGTGTCTGCCCCCTCCCAAAGTCTGGAGGAGAAAAGGGTGGAATTATCGGGTCCAATTCTGGCATTAAAATCCCCCATTATGATGAAATAAGCTCTGGGGTACGCGGATTTAAGTCCGGTTATGAAGTCTTCTAGGACTTCCCAGGCCTGATTAACCTCATTCCTAGAAGAGAAAGGTGGTATGTATATATTGATTATTAAAAGAGATATGTATTTCAAATCAAGAAGAGCTGCAATTGCTAAATTCTCACAAGGTGGGAAGGTCTTAAAATTAAATGGTAAGGAAGTCGATATTAACGTCACTAGTCCTGCCTTTGGTCTGCCCTTTCCTCTTCCTTTAGGGGGCACTGCGGGAAGAATAATTGGGGTGAAACCATCCAAGTATATTTTGTTAGAGGACCACGTCTCCTGTAAACAGATTAGGTCGAAGGACGTTAAGAAAGCAACTAAATCTTGATTTGATTGTTTGGACGCCCAGCCAGCAATATTCCAGGAGAGAAATTGAAGTTGGTCCCTTACTGGGTGAAGGTGTTTCCGGGGGGTCCAAGATGGTAGGAAAGATCGTCAATTTATTTCTGTAATCTGGTTGAGTGTTCCGGCCGTGTCCACAAATATGGCACCTGAACGTACAGGAAGAGCAGTATGTTTGTTGTTGTTCGGTGAGGGCCTGACACGACAGGGGGGAATATCACCAAGTTCCTCTGTGTCCAGGGGTCTGGCTCGAACCCGGTCCTCCTTGGACAGAGGGGGTCTGGAAACATGATTCGTATAAGATGCTGTTATTGAACCCAGGGGGTTCTGCTTAATGCGGTCAGAGAGCGTTTTGGAGTCGTGGCAGCCAGGAGAGGTTAATAGATGTTGAGGTGATGGAGCACTAGAGTGGGATCCCCTAGAATTTTCTCGGACTACCGAACATGCAAGGGTGTCTCTTAGTTGGGTCAGTCTTGTAATTATTTCTTGTTGGCAATGGAAAGGAAGAGATTGGTAGGACTCAATGAGCTCTTTTTCTTCTGTAAACAGGGTGGTTATGTTGGCCACCAGTGGACTGGAAAAGATGTCCTTTAGTTCTTGAGTAAATTGTGGCAGAGGACTGGAGGATAGCATTAGGTTAGAACAAACTGGTCTAATAAGTCCAGGCTGATGATTGACTAATGGAATGGGAGGGGCTACGTTGACAAAGTAGCATTGGATAATTATACCTCGTTTCCTTAGTTTCTCTCTGGCATTGTAGATCTGGTTGGCAATGGTCGAAGAATGGAGTGTCACAATCAGGCGCCAGGGCTGTGTGCTAGAAGATAGGTTGGTCATATATTTGATGTAATTCATACGGCAAGGAGCAAAAAGAGACTGACTGAAACAGGTGTCCAAAAATGGGATATTAGGATAGACAGGCTGATAACCGAAGGCTTTGAAATGACATGTGATCGCAAGCTTTTCTGGTATCAATTTGAGTCTCCAGACGCTGGGTTTATGTGGACCTGTTGTTTTACATGCAGTATAAGATGTTTTCTGCAGTGCCTGCGAAGGTAGAGATCTTTCCACAGGGGTATACTTTGATCACGAGAGGGGGTTATACTTTTTTCCTTCAGGCGTATCCCCTTTGTTTGCCTCTCATTTTTACTGTCTTTAGATAAATGTTGCTGGACCGGTTTTGCACGATGAGTATGAGAGTCCAACAGTTTAAAAAGAGGCTTAAAGTTCATATTTCCTACGGAGCTGGATTTATAGTTTTTAATATTCTTTGATTTTTTTGTCATCCTGGAGACCGAGAGAGTTTTCGTGGGTCCCTTGCCCTTATTCTTGCCGGGCCCTTTGCTTGTCTCTTTGTACTGGACACGAGTAGTTGAAGGGCTCACTGGGGATCCAGAGTCTTTTGTTTTCTCATGTAAGAGAGGCCCCATGGCCTGGACCAAAGTGGTTAACAGGCTGTTTGTTTCTGTAATGTATGTTTTAATTGAAGTCAGCTCTTTGAACAAAAGCGCTTCCCAACTCGGGGGAGGGGATTTAAGGCCCGAGGATGTTGCGTGGGTTAGGAGCTTCTTCGCTGGTATCATCATAGGAGAGATTGATTGTTGCCTCTGGGAGTCTTGAAGCGAGTCGATGGTAATTATCTCAGTAGGAGGGCCATCAGTTTCCAGGCTTAGGGAGCAATTAAAGCCGGCGTCCAATAACTCCTCTGCTAAACTTTTAACGGCTGAAGTAGGTTCACTTGGTGTATTAAGAAGATGATAGTCTATTGACCAATCGTGTGGGCTTTCAGACTGGGTCGTGTCTTTCTAGGCACTTTGCAACTGCCGGGGGAATTGCATATTTTCATATGTAGGAAGGAAGAACTGGGTAATCTTTGCTTGGTGATTTAGTTGTTGAAACTCCTCCTCCCCCAAAGATAAACCCAGTTCCTGGCGTCTCTTCCTTGTAAGGACCATTTGTGGGAACTTTGGGGGATGTTGCGCAAAAAGAAGTAGCACCTGATTATAAATGTTTTTAAGTAGCTCTTTAAATCTGAAGCTGCCACCGAAGAAATGTCTCTTGGCAGGGGGAAAAGCAACTACAGAGAAGGCTTCCACAGCTCACGACAGCTGTTGGAACATATCCAGAGTAAAATGAGATATAATAGTTGCTCTGAAAGCACAACAACTCCCACTCAGACTACCGGAGGGGAAAAATTCCGACAGAAGCAAATTGGAAGGATTTATGATTATAGTCCGGAGAGGAGAAATGAAGAGCAGCTTACCGGAAGAGACGGCAACCGGAAGTCCGTAATACAGTACTTCCAGTACCCATCCCATTGAGTTGGTCAAGGAGGATACCATGGCCAATGGTATCAAATGCCACAGAGAGATAGAGCAGAAGTAACAGGGTCATACTCCCCTGTCTCTCTCATGATTGCTGCCCTGGGCTCCTGCTGGTAGGAAGAGTGGGATAAAAATCTAATCAATAAATAATACATAAACAAAAGGTCATCCATTAGGGTGACGAAAGCTGATTCTGTTCTGAAACCAGGTCTGAATACAAATTGTGATGGATCTAGATAATCAGTCTCATCCAGGAATACCTGCAATTGCTCTACAACCACCTTCTCCACCATCCTTACCAAGAAAAGGGCATTGGCAACTGGTCTCTAGTTGTTGTACTGCATTGGGCCCAGTGTAGGCTTTTAAAGAAGTGGATGTACCACCACCTCTTTAAGGGCAGTGGGCATCACACCATCACACAAATATGTGTTTACTACACCTGTGACCCATTCAGTCACCCCACTCCGCCTAGCTTTAATAAACCAGAATGGAGAAAGTTCTAATGAGCAGGTGGTTGGGCACAGCACTGCAAGCATCTTGCCTACATCTTCAGGCTGCATCTAAATCATTGTGAAGCCATGCGACTTTGTCCTCAAAGTGTTCAGCCAGCCAGCTACAGTTGGACGCTGTGTGCTCCAAAGGTCCATCCCCCCCCCTGGTCAGGAGTGACCAACCTCTGGACTACATGGAACAACTCAGCCGGATGGCTCCTCAAGGATGCAATAGAGGCAGCAAGGAGGATCTTTTTATTGCCACCACTGCCATGTGATAGGCCCAGCTGTGAGCCTGAACACATGCTCAGTTGACTCCGGAGAAAGATCTATGCCACTTACGCACTAGTCCTTGCCTGGTCTGTATCATTGACTGCAGCTCCTCAGCATACCAAGGAGCAAAGCGGGTTCCGCACCACTGGAGAAGCCCCTCAGGAGCGATTGTGTCAATGGCCCGATGAGTTTCACCATTCCATAGTGAGACTAGGGCTTCAACAGGATCAGCTGCTCTATCCACTGGAAAATCTCTCAGAGCATTCAGGAATCTATCACATTGCACTAGTCTCTGGGGGATGGACCATCCCAACTGGTGCCCCACCCCTGCAGAGGAGAATGCTGCTGCAAGACCAAGCCTCATCAGCAAGTGGTCTGACCGTGACAATGGGGTGATAGCCAGCCCAGCAATTTCCAGACCGCTAGCCTCCTCATATGGAGCAAAGGCTAGATTGAGAATATGCCCTGCTTTGTGTGTTGGACTGATGGCCATTTAAGACAGGCCCATAGTTGCCATGGAGGCCATGAACGCCCAAGCTGGACCTGAGGTGGCCTCAGCATGGATGTTGAATTCACCCAAAACCATCATTCTGGGTTCTTCCAATATCACACCTGAGACAACCTCTGCCAGCTCAGTCAGGAAGGCTGTTGAGCAGTAGGGTGGGTGGTACACCAACAGCATCCCTAATCTGTCTCTTTGGCCCAACACCAGATGCAGGCCCTCCAGTCCTGCTCCAAGAGAGAGGGGTTTCTGGTGATAGGGAGTGAACGCCTATGGACTACAGCAACACCTCCCCCCCACCAGTTTGGGCTGATGTCGTACCAGGTACCCAGGTGGGCAGATCTGAGTTGCTCAGCTCCCCCACCCAGGTCTCGGTGATACATGCCAGGTCAGCCTGTTCATCCATGATCAAATCATGGATCAGCATGGTTTTATTATGGACCAACCTGGCATTCAACAGCAGAACCACCAGATTGTTGGGGATGGTGGTAGTGCATCCATTAGTATCAAATGTAGGGGAGACCTCAGGGAGATATTAGGTGCAAGCACCTATCATCACAATGTGATGGCCCATGTGAATCCAGCAAATCGAGCCACAGAACATAGTTATTTCAAGCACAATACTTTCCAGTTGACTTAGTTTACACATCAAGCTGCCAGTCATCAAGTGCACACTAATCAAGTGATGTACATGCATGTGACAACTAAGGCAGTACATGATAATAAAAAAGTTGGAGGGCATTTTGTGGTTCTTCTGAAAATAGTGATAGAATGGCAACCAAAGAAAGTGTGGCAGTGCTTCACAAAGAGCTTAGCCCTAGTGTGGAATTCAACACTTTACTTTTAACATTGCACTGGAAAGGTGACTACCATAACACAGCTGCTTTAGAAATTGGGCTGTTATTGAACAGCCATGACAATTCCAAGTTATGTTTGTGGTTTCAGATGTAAGGTTATAAACACAGTCAATGTTGTGTGGATCTACCTATACATGCTATTTTACTCAGCATCCCCTGCCCTCAGCACTACTCCTCCCAGTTCATCTGGGGACCTAGACTAATCAGGATTCTGCCTTTGGATAAAAGGCAGAGAGAAAGAGATTGGGCTCTTCTTGGTTCTTCTCTGCCTGGCTGAGATAAAAATAAAGGGAACAGGGTTGTTGAACTAAATGGCTTTTTCCATTCTAGCAGTCTTTATGTCCTTGAAATTTCATTCGAAATGGAGCAGCCTGCTATTTCTGCTTCAAAGGGGAGGGGGAATCAATATAATCAACACGTTAAAATGTTCTCAGTTACAATGAAAAAGTATCTGGGGGAAAGAAGAGACGATATGTTTAACAAACATCTGTAAACTTAAAGGCCATCAGCAAAGAGAGAGAGTGCACACATGCACGTGTGCGTGCTTTCTCTCTCTCACACACACATGCCTTTGTAGGATGCAAAAGGCAATCAATAGGTGCCACCAAGGCTTGAGCCCCAGCACTTCCTTCCCTTGGGCTTAGACTTGGGATACAAAATATTAATAAGGGATATTGTGTCTTCAGGTGTATGTAGAGTATTTTCTACTATTAAATGGGTAGCTTCTGCTCATTCCACAAACATGGGTTTAAAAACCTCAGATAAGTGTATTCCATGGCACTAATTGATTGCAGGTGTAAGCAGTGGAGGCTGGTGGCTTTGATGCAGTGAATCCGCCCTGGGTTTTAGTCTGAAATTTCAAGGAGCTATCCAAGGTGCATCTTGGACAGCTCCTTGAAAGTTCAGACTAAAACCCAGAGTGGATTCGCAGCCCCACTGACATGGAGTCACCAGCCTCCACTGGGTATAAGAGTATGTGCAGAGGTGCCAAGTCTGTCAAATGCAACCTTTGAGGCCACACTGAAAAGGGGCAGCAGGTTTGGAATGAATGATAGTTTCCCCTGGAACCTCCTTGAAACAGGTCAGAAGTGCAGGCAGCATCCTTAGGCAGCTGTTAAGGGCCCACCGATGCTGGTGCTTCTCTGATGAGCACCAAGTAGCTGTCATTGTAATTGCCCACAATGCCCCAGAGTGATGCTGCATTGTTCTGGGGCATTGTTCACAACTACAGTGGTGGATGCCCCGAGGAGCACTGCTTCCACCATTGACCTCCTCCTTGGTAATCTGACACACTCTCTGTCCATCAGATATAAATAAGAAAAGCGGCCATTTTTCACCCACTGGAGTGAGTCCCCCACTGGCACTAACAAGGGGGCCCTGTTGACATGGGAGTACCAGAGAGGTCCTTGTGGAAGGTCCCCTTGAGCCTGGAGGCCCTATTCAGAAACCAGAATACTTTGACCTAAACCATAGCTATGATCTACTTTAATTGTCAAATAACTATGGTTCAGTTCAGATGATCCTCCAAACTTTAAACATTTGTGCATTTTCCCTAATGGAACCCCACACTCACTCCTTGAATAGTAGTTGTTACTTTGGTTCTGATCACATTAATGTACCCCCATGGAGAAATCTTTAACATGAATACCTGCTTGGCCGAAAATACAGCTTTCCTATTCTGTAGTTTTCTAAGAGATTCCAATGCCTCCTGTTTTACTCCCTTAAAAATTTCATACTTTTATATTGGTAGTACTTAACGTTTCTCCTGAATGATATCGACTATCATTACCTTACCTTATTACAATAGTGTTTGTGATGAGTGCTGTGGTGGAAAAATTTCAGACCACTTCAGAACAGGGTTAAGTGAGTTTATTTTTGCTGCAGCATGAGAAAGAGACCTTACACAAAAATGGTGCAAAGGAAAAATATGGCGCTCTCTCTGCTGTCTATACTACAACCATACTACCCTGAACATGCCTGATCTCATCTGCTCTCGGAAGCTAAGCAGGGTCAGGCCTGGCTAGTACTGGGATGGGAGACCACCTGGGAGTATCAGGTGCCATAGGCTTAGAGGAAGGCAATGACAAACCACCTCTGAATACCTCTTACCATGAAAACCCTATGAATATATCCAAAAGAGATTCATAGGGTTGCCATAAATCATAATGGACTTGAAGGCATATAACAACTGCTCTCTGTAGAGCAGGGTGCTGATATTTATAGAGTTGACACAAGCTTCACATAAGCATCAAGTAAGAATTACAGGATATGGCAAGGTGGGCTCAGCCGTTTATAGGATATGGCAAGGTGGGCCCAGCAGTTTCAAACAATGCCAATTCAGCAACTATTTCCTTTACAAACAGATGCATCTTGTTGACCATTTCAACTATCTGGTTGACCTTTTCAACTTCATTCTTTATCTGACTCCAAAACAGATGTATTCTATCGGTCATTCCAACCTTTCCCTTTATTTGACAAATATATCCTTTTGACCATTTCAACTTGTTTCTGCCATCTGGCTTTATTACAATACCTTCTATTTTCAGTGAGCATCTGGCTTAATTACAATACATTCTATTTGAGGTTGCTCACTGTCTACTTGGCTGGTCTGCCTGGTGGAAAATGGCTTCTAGCTTTGTCTAAAACTAAAATATAAAACAAAATGGATTCTAATATATTTCCCTATCTAAAACTGAAATGGATTCTAATATTTTCCCCCATCAGTGCTTTAAAGTGTGCTTCTGAATAAATTTTGTATGCCTGCCTTGAAGCATGAGTCCTGGTAAAGAAATGTATTGTATGGGTCAGAGATAATATGGGGTCCTTGTATTTGATTGGACAAATGGTACCATATTGAGTCATCTAGTGCTGGCTGCAGTTTTTAAAAAGTTAACTTAAAAGTTTTCTATATTACTCTGTCAAAGAGTTTGCCTCACATTACCCTCCCCTTCTGAATTGTCCCCAGAGTGAGGTTTGTTCTTTCTCCATTCTGTTATCTTTTCAGTGTTGACTTTTGAATGCTGATAATAAGGGAGCTCAATTTGGTTATTGTCAATCAGGCACATATTTACTGGTTAAGGTCGGCTTGATGGAGCTGCCTTTTGTGAAATGTATGAACCTGGTGTCAGGAACATATATTTTCAGTCTAACTTCATGCTGCCTAAAATGCCCATATAAATGCATCAAAGATTTAAAGAAAATATGTTTTGCATCAATCCAATCTTCTCTCTTACAAATTGGCTGCTATGAATTGGCAGAGATACTTTGTCAAGACAGCTTATTTATGGATTTTAGTAATCTAGGGAGAGATCATCGTTCTTCTTAATTTAACCAATTGAGAAAAAAGATGTCCTGCCAGCTCACAAGTGGGTATTGTTTGGCATGAATTACAAACAGCACTGCATCTTCCTTGGAGGAAATTTGGCTAGTAGAGTACACAGTCCCAGAGTAATAACTTCAGGTGGAAATTTATCACAAATACCATCATTTGCAACCATTGTTTAGTTTACATCAGAACGACTCAGTGCAGATATATGTTAAATGGTCACCTCTTAAACTAACATGTCCATGGTCTCATCTTCTCATTTGGCCCCACACAGTGCATGCAGACATAACAGAAGGACATAAGATAGGTGTGGGAAACCTGTGGCCCTCTAGATGTTCTTGGACTCCAATTCCCATCAACCAGCCAGCACAACCAACAGTCTAGGATAATGGGAATTGTATTCCAGAGATATCTGGAGGGCCACAGGTTCCCTCCTCTGAAAGAAGAATTGACCTGCTGCCTTCAACCAATGTCCATATCACCCAGCATCCTGTCTCCAGCAATGCCTAGTCAGATGTCCCTGGGAAGCTTATGTGAGATATTAAAGTGAAGGCTTCGTTAGCCCATTTGTTTGTTTCTAACATCTGTTCTTCAAAGGTATATAGCTTCTCAACATAGAGCTTCCATTTCACTACCATGGCTAATAATGAGTAGAGCAATCCTAATCCCAGTCAGGTAGCAGTGGGTCTGACAGCAGCAGAGCCACCACCACATCCATAGCCCCACTATGCTGGCCAGGCAGATGCATTTATTTTGAATGTTTAGGCATCTGTATGTTTTGAATGCAGACACATTTATTTTGCTCTGGGTCCATGTGAAATGAATACTGCCAATCAGACTTTTTGCTTCAAGTATATGTGGCACAAGAGACATATGGTGATCTGCATAGAAAATTCATTATCTGTGAAGTAGTCAAGAATGTATAATTTTGGACCCAGTTCAGCTAAGATATACTAAGGATGGGTTGTATCCAACTAAGTCCTACTCATTAATGACCCATTGAAATTAATGGACCTAAGTAACTCATGTTTATTAATTTAAATGAATCTACTCTGAGTAGGACTAACACTGGCTACAAACCAATGTTCTTCACTCTCCCATTAAAATCAATAAGACAAAATTCTTAATTTTGGCTCAGTCGTGCCTTTGTCTTTAAAGTGTGATAAAAACTGAACAAGAAGCAAAGTAATAACTAAATTTGGAGGAATGAAGAATATCAGCCCCTAACCTTCATGTCTGTTTATCTTGATGACATTACTGTAGACTATACAGCAAATCAATGAAGTAAATATAGAATGATAGAGGTAGATAACATTTAATTATATTGACACAAACAAACATAGCAGTATGAGGGAGGATTATAAACCAGACATCCTTCTGACTTTTAAAAGCATTATTTTACATCTTTTTATTTACAGCCATACACATTTTCTTCACACAGTTCTTTCTTGGCTGGGTTGGAAAGAAAAAAAATGCTATGAATATTTATAACAAATCCCTTCTACCAGAGGACACATTAAATCTAGCAGCATAACAAAACTGAATTACCATGAAATAAACTTTCTTAATTAAACCAATTAAATTTCTTCCCAGTATGTAATTTAGAAACCCTGATAAACCCTGGTTGAAAAGGTCTGTTTTAGCCTTAAGCTGGCCTAAGAAAGAGTGAACATCTGGCCTGTATATGAAAAGACTTATTCAGACCTTAGGCAGTTTGTCAAAACATTAGCTGCTGTCCATGGTGCTGATACGGTTTGTATGGCTTCAGGGCTTTGCTAAAGGACATTGGTATCATTAGGGCATCATCACACTTACAGAATAAGCTAAATGTGCAGTGTGAATCTTCCAACTGATATCACATCCATTTCAATTGTATAGTAATTTACATTTCCCTTAAAGTGTAATGTATATATTTTTCCTCTTTAGATTTTCTAAACTATGGATCATGTTTTCACCACTTTGCATATATTGGACTCATATTTGACTTTTTCTGTTTGTAAATGTCTATAACAAACACCAGGACAAAATAAATATTGTTTTAAACTTCAACCTGCTGTCACATCTGCAAATAACTAGTGAAAAGATGACTGAGTGTTAGAAAATTGCATTTTAACAATTAATGTTACTTAGGTGCTTGCTTTGGGAGAAAAGGCAAATCTAAATGTAGTAAGGGGAGTGAGTAAGACAAGCCACAATCCTATACCTACTCACCTAGGAGTAATCCTAATTAAAATCAATGGGAGTTACTTCGGAGTAAACACATATAGGACTGTAAAATATTTAAGAACCACTAAGTTTCATAGGACTTCCTCCCTGGTTAGTGTGTACAATATTGTGCCCCAAGTAAATAAATAAAGGTACTTCAAATGGCCTGTCCAGTATATGGTTTATTTTATGCATGCACAAGGTAACTTTGCTTGAGTTCATAATAGATTGTTTCTTTTGTCAATGAATTGCTCACACTCATCTTTTGTGCTAAACATAATTAAGAAACAAATAACCAAAACTCTGTGCTAACAAAAGCTGAATTCTGTGATTATGAAAATTCTGTAATTATGAAAATAAAGAAAATTTTCATTTATTTAGGTTGCACAATCAGTTTTGCTTGTGCTGTACACGAGGAAGAGGAAGAAGCTACACAGGATACTAAAGGCTCCTGACTATAGATAGTTTACACTTTGACAACCTGAATCTTCCCCTTCTGCTTTCTGCGATTTCACCAGCTCAACTTGTTCCTCATCAAGCTGAATGAAATTCATAAACCATACATATTGTGCCTGCCAGGTGCTTTAAAAAAACACCAGTTTTTGCAATCCAGACAGGCAACAAAAACAAGGGTTTATGAAGCCTCTGGTGAGCCACCATTCATGGTTGGTGGAGTGAGCTCCTGTACCAGATAGTGTAGCTATTTATTTATTTTTAGCATTCGCAATGGCAGGAGAGTTGCAGTTTAAAAATTAATTTGTTACTAAGCTAGTAAGTAACATATTTCCCTGAACAGAATGATTCTAAGCATTTTATTTTAAAAAAATCAGTAAGCCCTGGGCTCCTAGTGGGTGGAAGGGTGGGATATAAATTTAATAAATAAATAAATAATAAAGGAAAAGGGAGCCCAATCAAACATATAGCAAGAAGAATGAGAGACAAACAGTATCAAAAAATATCATGAAAAGAGAAAGGAAGTAAAGCTCAGCCATCACCTGTTATCTGGCATTTTAATGATTGCTTGGGCACAACTTTAGGTCAAGAATGAGTGTCGAAACTTAATGGCAAAATCGGGGACACTTGAAAAATATGTTGTCAGCTAAGACTGAAATATAATTTGACAACTGCTTGCTTGCTACCTCAGGATCGAGTTCTGGGGAGATGTAGCTATTTAAAAAATGAAGTATTCATACATGAAAATGCAGTGTGGGCACAATTTATTGTAAAAACAGTTACACAAGCAAAGGCACAGCCTGGCCATATAGGTTAACAAAAACAACTTTTAGAGGAAGCCAGCATTAATCCATTAGGATATGGTTGTGCTTGGAAAAACTAGCATGTCAGCATGTCAAAAAATATCAAGAAAAAGCTGTGTAATTGTGCCTTTTTATTAAACAGGGAACAAAGAGACGGATCTTATTCTTTCAGCAAACTGGAGGTTCAGGAAATGCAAAGGAACTGTAGATATTACAGAACTGTTCTGTGAAAGTGGTATGGAAATATGCACCCAGTAGTAAGCATTTGTCCTGCTTGCTGTGACACTAATGGTGGTGTTTGTTCTGGTTTGGAGAAAACTGGCTTGTTCTCGTGGTTTGTTTGACAGAAACAAACCGTAAGTGCTGGGTCTCATGTAATGCTAAGCAGTGGTGGCTGGCATCCATTGGGACTGGTGGAGCAGAAGGCAGGGAGACCAACAGTAGACAGAGCTACAATCAATAACAGGCACAGTCAATGACTACTACTTTTGTCTCAATCTTCTTTCCTGCTGAGTTCTACATAGGCAACACTGAGAGCAAGAAGGAGGAAGCTGACAGACAGTGCCATCTTCTGGTCTGGTTGTAAGTAATAAAGCAAGCAGGTGAATGCAGGCTGAGGGCAGATTGAGAGTGGTGGGAAAGTGCCCCATTTGCTCTAATAAACCAGCCTCCACCGATAAGCCAATGCTCTGGTTTGTTTCTTCCTGGTGTGGCAAAGACATGAATGAGGCAGGCAAAATTTGAGCAAAATGCACCAGCACATTTGCTTGTTTAACTCTGGCTTATGGTTATGTGCAAAGCAGCCCACAGGTAGGTAAATCAGAACTCTATGTTTGGCATTTGGGGTGAAATAGTTAGGATAAAATCCTTACACATTTACCTGGGAGTAAATTCCATTTAATCCAATGAGGCTTACTTCTGAGTAGACATGTATAGGATTACACTGTTTGCTGCTCCTCTCTTGTCAAAAAGTTCTTTCTCTTCAGAAAAAAGCACAACACAAATAGTCGCATTGAGGCTGTTACTGCATCCACATGTAGATGCTGCACATGGGCTGATGCTGTTTCCTTTTTTGCTCAGTTAGTACTGCAAAGTGCCTTTCTGTAAAATATATGCTCTGTAGGGGAAATATTTGTGCAACAGCTCTGTGATGGCATATGCTGACAAGGTGGGAAAGACCAATATGACTGCCCCGCTCATTTCACTAAAATATTCCCATGTACACTGTAGTGGTATTGTCTTGCACCACAATGAAACAGGTCTCACACTACTGAGTGTATATGTGAAGGGGACTCATGTGTGTGTGTGTGTGTTTGTTCTGGATTGGGAAGAGTACATGCATATGGCTAGAGCTATAATCCTTTGCACACTTTGGAGGAAATACTGTCCAGTGGAACTTAATTCTTTCTAAATGTGCACAGGATGAGACGATGTGGCTGCAAACTTAAGCACTGTTATATAAGCGTCCAGTGAATTATCCAGTGTTTGCCAATTGGAAAAGCAAGTGAACCTGAAAACAAATGATAAAATTCATATTTTAAAGAATCCCCAAAGCAACAGCTTTAGCAATTACATCATCTTCAATTTGTTTGTATGAGCATGAAAGGGAAAGGAGTGGAATTATTTTCCTATGGGAAAGCAAATGGCACCTCCTGTTGTGGTATCAAATTCAGCATTGGCAGCCTCCTGTGTCTCTCTGGTTCTGTGCTTGGAAGCTGGCGTCTGATTTCCTGGCGCCAGCAGGACCGCAAAGGTGTCTGGCAGATGCGGACAGAAAGATGAGGATTACTTACTTCCCCTTGCTATGCATCTGTTCCACTGGGGTCTTCCACCTGCCCCATGAGAATAGGGGAGACTCCAGAAGCTGTTTAAGACTTCAATAATTTACATATATCCAATTAATTTTCCTCATATGTAGCTAATTAGCAAGGGAGTGTGCACTGCTCTTTGACTTTTTTATATTGGTTGATTTGTGGGAAATCAATGAGGTCACAGAATAGGGGATAAAATCCAAATTCTTATAAAACAACACACAAATCATCATTTTTATAAACATCTTGGCAAGAGTAAATGCAGAATAGTGAGTGTTTGCTGGACCATTTGCTTCTACTTTGCTAGATTTTTTTTAGATACCATGCCAACACTTTTAGCTCAATGTCTGATATTGATTTGTGCTCATTAAGGACCTAATTCTGCAAAGAGACATTCAAAGTGAGTGAAGGGCAGGCCTGAACCTGTGACTAAACTTACTCAGGAGAGCATTTGCAAAATTGAGCTCTTAATTGACATGCCACAAAAATACCTTTTAAAAATGTTTACTCCCTGGCACCTGTGTGATGCAGCCGATCTTGTAAGAGCATCATTAGCTACTTAACGTACCAGTTAATGACTGGAAGAGTTTAAAGGAAGCAGCTGCATTCTAGGATCCAGGTACATGGAGGGTTAATGACACCAAATGGTTTAAACAGCCTGCAGGAACACTTAGGAAAGCTTTGATGGTGACCAAGATTTTAGAAAGCATTCTGTCATAGGATGGAACTCACATACATGCCTTGTAGCTGTGCAGGGAAAGGCAAAATGCACACACACACACACCCCACAGTTATAAGCAAATTTCAGTGGAAAGATGGTTTTAGTGGATTGGTTTTAGTGGATCTTATTTCCAAGGAAGGGATAATTCCTACTTATTCATGTCTGAGTAAACAAACAAACAAAAATATGAAAGGATGGCAAACCCCTAGTCCTTCAGATGTTATTCGACTCCAACTCCCATCAGTCCCAGCCAGCATGATCAACATCAGGAATGATGGGGATTCTACTGTCAACATCTGGAGGGCCACAAGTTCCCTAATGCTGCTATAAAGTACGAAGAGTGCACATGTGTAGAGGGGAGAGGGGTCATACCATATACTTTGCTGGCAGTTTCAATCACCAGCATATCCAGCTAGGGCCAAGAAAGACCCTTGTCTGAAGACCTGGTGAGCCCCTGCCTGTTAGAGTAGACAAGATCAAGCTAAATGGACTAATGGTCTGACTCAGTATGGCAGCTTTCTTTGTTCCTAATTATGTAAATATTTCATAAAAACACACACATATGTGGAAGTGAACTAAACCACTGCTACAGTGTTGTTTTTTTGAGTCATCATATGCTAAATTCTACATGAGCAGTATACCCTTCACTGATATTTGTATTTTGTACATGGGTATGCATAGCTAAGAAAAGTCCCAATGTACATAGGATCTAAGCCTCTCCCACAAGAGGTAATGATAGCCATCAACTTGGATGGCTTTAGAATACAAATTAATGGAGGATAAAGCTATCAATGGCTACTAACTATGATGGCTATATCCTCCCTCCATTGTTGGAGGGAGTATGCTTGTGAATACCAGTTACTGAGAATTGAAGTTGCGGAACATGTTATTGCACTCAGGTTCAGATTGCAGGCTTCCCATGGACATCTGTTTGGCCAAGGTGAGGAGAGAGTGCCAGATTAGACAGATCCAGCAGCGCTCTTCTTATCTTCTTAAGCTTTCTCTATACACTTGGAAGGATACATAGATGTGCATATTGTTTTAGGTTCTTCTTATCAGTTGAACAAAGAACATTAGACAGATGCTTAAGTGGTGGGCAGTGCACATGAAACACAATTTCATCTTCCATCATAAAGCACCTGTGCCTTGGAATATTCATGACAGCTGAATCTTTTCTTAGATCAGAGATCAAGGACTGGAATTCTTCTTCTCCAACAACAACAACAACACTGTGTCACATGCAGCTGTATGACAGGTAAGTTTCAAGAGATGCGGCATCCCCTGCTGAGAAAAGGTGCATAGCATATGTTGAATTTCTGCCAGCCATGCAGTTGTTAAAGGCATCACTGCAACCTTATATAAAGCACACATGATTTGCCCATTTTCACTGTTGTTTACTGGGCTGCAAAGCAGGCAAGGAGTTAAAGACATAAGTAATTTCTTATTCTGTCTCCCCCAGCAATATAATTAGCATCCAATGTTGTAAAGCCCTTAGTCTAAATATAAACCTTAACTTTAAAAAAAGGAAAAGAACAAAACCCCTACATCAGCTACTAACACTGGAGATAATATAGATTTTTAGATGCATATAGAAACCTGCAGCTCCACTCATCTTCCTTCCGGATATAAGCACAATAGAATTGTTGGAAGTAAAGGGGGAGGGATACCATTTGGTAAAGACCAGTACAGAAAATGGAACACAGTATGTGGAAAACATACTTAAGAAAGAAATTAGAATCAAGTGGCAAGTCTAGCATTTACCACAAGGCACCAAGCTGATTTTTCATAAAATAAAAAAGTCCCTGAATTGAGAAATATGTGTGTCTGTTAGATTGGATTGTGCAGTGAAGAGTATCAAGAACTAAGCAATAATAAATCATTGGGCTGTATGTCAGAGAAAATGGTACAAGATAAACCCCTGTTGGAATTGTCAAGAAGGTGACCTTAGGAGTTGCAACAGAAGTCCTTAAAAAAAGAGAGAAAGCAATGTTTTCTTTTAAAACTCAAAAGGAAGTCTATGTCAGTGTTGTCTTTGTTCAGGTTTGTTTATTTTCTGTTTTAATTTTCTGTTTATTAAACGAATTATGGCCCTATCTAGGGAACATTGCATGACAAAATTATTGAAGATGCTGGTAGTGTAAAGCTATTTGTAGCAAATGAATTCCTGCTGTGTGCTATTTAGAACATCATATTGAACCGGCTAGAGAGGAGCATCTGCGTACAGCTCTGAATACTTCAGTCCTGCCTCAGTTAGCTTATTTTTCATTTTTGTTTTCACCCTATGCTATTGATTCAGAATTCATCATATACTGACGTGGAGACAGAACGGCTTCTTGGATGCTGGGTTCAGATTTGGAAACATGTCAAGCAAAAGAAACAGTGATAAAATCTGCTGATTCTTTGAACATATCAGCTCATCTTAGAAAGACCTTGCAGAGATAGAGATCTCTCAGCACTGACACTTCCTTAAAATTTGCAGCATATAGACAGGTATAGTGTATGTGCTATAGATTATATTTATCTGAACAGGGACTACCATATTCATTTATTCAAGGCAAGTTGCCTATCCCTGAAGCAGGTAAATATTTAGAAACAATCAGAACACTAGAGTCCTCTTCTCATCCCTGGTCCCTCAAATCCTTCGTGAAATAGTTTCTGGAAAGCCAGACATTTTTGGACAGCTAGAGAGACAGAGTTCCAAAATGAGGAGTGGCCACAAAAAGAAAAACTTTGATGTGGTGGGATTTTTTATTATTTATGTTAACACATTTACATCCCACTTAATCATCTGCATTTCTCAGCGGTGTACATAAAAACAACCCATACATAAAATAAAACAATAAAATCACCATAAAACTAAATGCTTTCTTTAAAAGCCTGCTGGAACAAAAAAAGCTTAATCATGCCCTGAAGTTCAACAAGGAGGGGGTCTGTCTAATCTCAATTGGAAGGGAGTTCCACAGGCTTCCCTGAGAAGAGCATTGGTCGTCGGTTCATTCCTGAGCCCAATTCAAGATGCTCACATTAGGGTTTAAATTAAAGCCCTGAGTGATTTAGGCTTCAAATATCTGAAATACTTTCTCGTTCCCTACATACTCTCTCGGGGGTTGATTTCAGCAGTGTTGCACTGCCCTCAGAAGCTTGGGGGGGTGACCTGGGAGAGGGCATTCTCTCTGGCAGCCCCGAAGCTGTGCAACTCTCTCCCCACAGAGGTGTGTCTGGCATCTTCACCATACAGTTTTCTGCAAATGCTGGACTGATGTCTTTACCCTAGCTGACACATGAAATGTATATTTTTAGGATCCATCCTATTTTTGTGATTGTAAATTGTTTTAAAATTGTTTTTAAGGATGTATTTTAAATTCTTGTAACCTGCTTTGGGACCTCATGGTGAAGGGCAGGAAATAAAAATAATAACAATAACTTAATTTATCATCATCATCCATCCATCCATCTTTTCTCAAGTGAGGGTGTCACAGTTAAAAAAAGCATGGATCACCACCAGCTTCATTTTATCAGCTGAAGGGACCTGAAAAAAGAACTCTCAGAAGAATACCAGTAATGAGGAAGATTTATGTAGAAGACAGTCCTTCAGGCATGGATAAGTAACCTGTAGCCCTCCAGGTATTTCCAGAGCTTGGAAAAGTTACTTTTTTGAACTACAACTCCCATCAGCCCAATCCAGTGGCCATGCTGGCTGAGGCTGATGGGAGTTGTAGTTCAAAAAAGTAACTTTTCCAAGCTGTGGGTATTTCTGCCCCCCTCCCCTAGACAGGCACCCTTGTACTTCCTCTTCACATACCACACTCATCACAATGGGGAGGGGGACATTTTGCTACCAAAGATATATAATAAATGGATATTCTTTATATGACAAGCCCTTACTCTTTTTGTTGAAAAAGGCTAAATTTACACTGCACATTTATTCCACTATTATTCCACTTTAGTCATGACCTCCCCCAAAGAATCCTGGGAAGTGTAGTTTGTGAAGGGTGCTGAGAGTTGTTAGGAGACTCCTAATCTCCTCACAGAGCTACAGTTCCCAGAGTCCCCTGGGAAGAGGGATTGACTGTTAAACCACTCAGGGAACTGTAGCTCTCTGAGGAAAATAGGAGCCTCCTAACAACTCTCAGCCCTCTTCACAAACCACACTTCCCAGGATTCTTTGGGGGAAGCCATGAGTATTTAAAGTGGAATAATAGTGGAATAAATGTCTGGTGTGAATGTGGCCTAAACAACAAACAAACCAAACAACTATGCCACCATCAGCTAACAGGATCCTTCCTCCAATGACCTGTCCAAGCAATCCAGAAACATGACTCCATATAATGCCTGCCCCTTCCTGTGGGTTAGAGAGCCAGTGTGGTGTAGCAGTTAAGGTGTTGGACTACGACCTGGGAGACCAGGGTTCAAATCCCCACACAGCCATGAAGCGTACTGGGTGACCTTGGGCCAGTCACTGCCTCTCAGCCTCATGAAAACCCTATTCATAGGGTCGCCCTAAGTCAGAATTGACTTAAAGGCAGTACATTAACATTTTCCTGTGGGTTACAATAATTTTGGACTCTTAGCAGGCTCTAGGTGCAAGAACAATCTGGTATGGTGCATGGACCTCTCCCTCAGCCAGTTGTTTGTTGGTTCCTGCATCTGAGTAGCATAAAGAGCCAGAGTGGAAGGGTGGCATAAATCTGGTAGAAGGCACTGAGAACAGGAGGGGGAAAAACAGAAATGGGGAAGACAACGTCCATTTTATTTGGCATTGCCAACTTGTTCTGTCTAGCAGAGGCCCTGTGCTATTAACAACTGCATGCCACATGACAGACAGAACTTCAGTTGGTGTGGCTTTCTCTATTCCATCTGGAAAAAGCTACTCCTGCTGAATGTCTACCTACCATGCAGCTGTTTATAGCAGCTTTGGTCAGGGAAAATTATGGCAACAGCGTTGGGTACTGCTCAGGAAACTACAGTTTTTCATGCCAGGACACAAGCATGCTGGCTCTGTTGAATGGACAGGAAGCTATTCCCCCCTGCCGCCATCTCCAATCACATGCACCCACAACTTTCCTGATTATTGCAGACAGAAACTCATTTATTGATTTACAGTATCTGCTTGATTCTCATAGTAGGCTGGATGATTCTCTCTCCAATGTTAAATGAGGCCCAAAGGACGAGTTGTACTAGAAATGAGCTAAAGAATTTTAAGCATTTGTCTTTCAAAGTGCATCTAATCTGGGAGGCGGCAGGGGGGGGAGGGAATAGTCCAGTATTCAGAAAGCTTTTGAATAAGTATTTTTAAGAAACATAGGCTCTATTGCTTTAAATCAATGCTACTGAATGAGTTCTTTTGAAATCTGTACAATGTGCATTCCTCACAGTTTTGTGAAGTTTTTCTACTTGAATAGTAAAGGACTGGCAATTTGGTGAGCTGAAGGGCTCTCCTTCTCTCCAGTCCAGCTGGAGTGGAGACAGGTGCCATTCAGCCTTTCAAATGGCATCTCTTTTGGTCTCATTACTTTCCTCTCTCTCAGGAGTGCTCTCCACACCAGCTTACTCCAGTGTCACATGACAAGACGAGTGACTATTGGCTCATGGCAGCAAAGCCTCTCCATAACCTGTTCATTTTACGTTGCAGAGCAAACAGAAAGCAACGTCTGGAGCAGGAAATACAGCCAACAATACAGAGCAGACCTCTCAGCCTTTTCACTATGGGTATAGTGCTGCATTTAAAAACAAGTTGCTAGTCTCTCAAAACATAGAGAAAAAGCAGATAAAAAAATGATAATTGCTGTCGTGTTTCCCTCCCCTGCCAGGTTGCTTTAACTGAAACCACTTAGCCATGCCATACTTTTAGGGTCCTGAACATATAATCCTACAAAGTAATTATAAATTTATTCCCCATCCACAGAGAAGAGGAGAGTCAGTTATTTTTTTTGTAGAATGCTGAACTAGTAGGTTTTCTAAACCTTTGGAGCGATGGCTGTGGCTGTTATGATAGTTGGTGCTTATATATGTGTGTGTGTAGTGTTTGGGGGAACTCTTTGTTGTCATTTACATTTGGGGCATAAACTTGCAACTGATCTGTAGGGGACAGGCTGTACTAATAGCTGACATTTTGGTTACAGAAATAAAACACGCAAGTTTCATAGAATTATTAGTTGCTGGAGAAATGTAACAGTTAATATTTAATTACTATGGAGGCTCTATCCCCCTGCTTGCTCCATTCACTAATCCCCCTGCTTGGTCTGCTCACCCACAGCACCCCCATTCCCCTAGCCAACCCCCCTCAGGCACCCCACTTCCCTCGCCAACCAGCTTGCCTCGCCTGTTCCTCCACCACTGCTGCCCCGAGTTGCTGGCCCACTCCACCCAGACAAACAGTGCCACAGCACAGTGCACCTAGGCTGCACACTGGCCTGTCTCACTTGCGCCGCACCCACTCCACGCCTGCCTGCCAGTATAAACCTTGAACTGTGTTGTAGGTTTATTAAAGGGATATTATTTACAAAGGGGAATAGGGTTACTTATTTGGGGACTTTACAGGTGCTTGCTGACAGGTTCTAAAGTCTCCAGAGACACCGTTGCTGTCATCAGTCTTCAAGTGGCTTTCTGTTCAGGCCAATTTCCCTGAACCTCCACCCCAGCCAATTAGTTCCACAACCCAGTCCAGCTACTGGGGCCAATCTGCCTCTGTGCCCCCAAAGCTCCTTTGGATGCACTTCCGGCTGTTAGACAGCTTAGCCAGTGCTATACCCCACATCCAGAACTTCACAGATTACTTTTTAAAAGGAATAAATTACAATTATTATTACATGGCCCCAAAAAGGAATAAATTACCATTACAATTACCATTGTTCTGAAAGGAATTGAATACTTTACCGTTACTCAAAAGCAATCACTACAATTACAGTTAAGTTAATTTTTAAAAAAACTACAGTGCCTACAAGGTGCTGGCCTTGGCTGCTGCACATCTAAGTAGCCTAAAACAACATTAAAAATAAATACACACATACACAAAGAGGGTAGTAGAATAATTTTTATATAGCAGTAGTGGTCTCTCCACAGGTAAGGGAGGCACACCTGCCCAAACAAACATTTTCCCTTTGGGTGCAAAATAGTTAAAACACTGCAAATAGAGCAAAGTAGCCATGGAGGGTTGCGGAGGCTGATTTGTGCACAGCAGGGCATAAGCTTTGTATGCAAAGGTCCAAAATTCAATTTCTGGAAAAGACTATTACCTGGAATCCTGGACAGCCAATGTTAGTCCATGTGATCAGTACTGAGCTAGATGGTATCAAATGGCCTGAGTTGGTATAAGGTAGATTCCTTTGTTCCTAAAAGTGGAAAGAGACCCAAGGGCCACAGTGACTCCAAAATTTATTTATGTATTTTCTTTACAACATTTATACCGCTTTATTTGAAAAAACCTCAAAGCAGTTTATAGAAGGAATTAAAACAATAAAATGATTGGCAATAGCAGTTAAAGGCAGGTATTTAAAACATTCAAAATAATAAAACCAACAATGAGTTAAAAACAGATAAAAAACACAATAGCTTCTACGTGCCTGGGTAGGCTTGCCTAAACAAAAATGTTTTTAGCAGGTGCTGAAGGCATCTGCCTAATGTAACCGGGAGTTCCAAAATGTAGGTGCTGGTTTCTTACAAGAGGAGAACAAGTACTATGTGGCACCCGTAACATGGAAAGCACACCTTGAACTTGGCCTGGTAGCAAATAGCAACCAGTGTAGATTTCAGAGCAGAGATATTATCTGCTGATAGGGTCTCACTCTTGTCAGGAATCATGCCATAGCATTCTGCACTAACTGCAGCCCCTGGGTCAGGTTTTGCTGCATGGGAATTTCTGTGACCTTGGCTGCCAGGATTTTTTTTATAGTTTTGGTTTTTGGTTAGGAATCCTGAACGGCTGTGGGATGCTGAGTTTTCTGCCTTACTCATAGGAATTTTGTTGTGGTTGGTATGGTAATGCATATCACTGTCTTTTCTTTTTCTTTTTCTATTTGCATTTCATTTACTTCCAGACTTTGGAATTCCCTGCCCCAAGAAGCCTGTTTTGCTCCCTCCCTGATGGTTTTCTGGAAACTTGTAAAAACTTTTTTGTTCCATAGAGACTTTGGTTGGACTGACGGGTCAGCCTGACACTGTTTTAAGTTTTTTATCTTTTATTCTCACTCCCTCATATGTGTATGCACATATATACCTGTATGCATGTTTCTATGTGTGTACGTGTATGCAAAATGCATTTTATGTATTTTAATTGTATTCTATGCATTTTAATGTATTGTAATGTTTGTGTTTTTATTGTGTATTTTATTATATATGTGTGCAATTTTATTGTAGCCACCCTGAGTGGCCTATTGTAGGGTAGAAGGATAGGATAGAAATATTTAAATAAATAAAATTAAATACTTTAACCTCACATCCATAGAAGCACCAACAGTGGTTCCATGCGCTCAGCTCAGCCCCTTTAAATCCACTGATGATGCACCTTGTTGGTTGCATGACGGTTTGTTTCTTGCCCAATAGTGATAAAAGAGAAATCACCTACTGGGAAGTGTGGCTGCAATTATTGTTGTTCCCAAGCTGCTGTCTGTGAAGGTAGATCAAACCATGTGTGTTTTCTCTGTCAATTATTATTCACCAGAATTGGGTTGGCTGTCAAAGTTATAGCAGCCCACAGGGTAGACAGAAAAGGTTAGAGAATCTTCTTACTCTTACTCATTTCTCAAACCTCTTTCTGAAGTGAAGGGTCAAATCTGTATAAAGAAGTTTGGAGCAGCCATGTTAAAAAGTAGGAGCAGGGCATTTCAGGCAGGGGGTTGCCAACCCTGATTGGATATGGATAACTTTGCAGAGAATCCCTGGTCAAGCTTTACCAATAGCATATCTACTCAGAAGTAAGCCCTATTGAATTTTATGGGGCTTAGTAAGTGTGTTTTGAATTGCAGCCTTCAGGGGCATCCACCTTTACTCCCGAGTGCTCCTGTCTAACATCTCCACAACACTAGGCTCCTTTTTTCCTACAATGGCCTTCTGGTGACTGGGCTTGCCTGAGGGCACTTAAACCCTTCTTGCCAGAAGCAAGTAGGCTAGATTAAATGTTCCCTACCCAGGCTCTATCTTTCAGCTAAGATTTCTATCTTAATTTCCAATCAGAGAAATGCTTTTATTTGAATTGTATGCTCCAAGCAACTGTAGTTAATGTGTTATGCTTAATGACATTACTTGGGCCCACCCCTGTGACATCACTACAGCCCATCCCCATGACATCACTATGACCGGCCCCCATGACATCACTAGGGCCCCTCCCTGAAATCTCAGGCTTTGGGATGCTTCTGACCTGGCAACCCTACCAACCGGATGCCCATGGGAAGTCCACAAGCAGAACCTGAGCACGACAGTCTCCCCACCTGCAATTCCTAGCAACTGTCTTGTAAAGGCATACTGCCTCCCAAAGTGGAGCCCTAAACTTAGCCATTAGAGCTAGTAGCTATTGACAGCTTTTTCCTCTATTAGTTTGTGGCTGTCACGCCTTCGGTGGAAGCAAATTCCATCTTTAACTATGCACTGTGAGAAGAAACACTTTCCCCTAACTCTGCAGACTATTGTCTCCTAGAGATGTACATCCATTTCAGAATGAATGAGAAAACTGAACTGAATCTTTTAGCTAAGATTTTCTATTTCCAATCAGAGAAATGTTTTTGTTTGAATTGTATGCTCCAAGCAACTGTGGTTAATGCTTAATGTATCATGCTTAATGACATCACTACGGCCCGCCCCTATGATATCACTATGGCCCGACCCCATGACATCACTATGACCTGCCCCCATGACATCACTAGGGCCACCCCTGAAATCTCAGAGTTTGGGATGCTTCTGACCTGGCAACCCTATCTATTGAGTAAGCTTTAATTTGGATTTCTACATTGAGCAGGGGGTTGGCTTATAGGCCCCGTCCAACTCCAGCTCTATGATTCTATGACTCCATGATTCTGTGAAAGATAGTAGCTTGCTCCATCAACAGGGTCACATGAGAAGCTTTTTTACTTTTCAAAAAACCCATTCTTCTTTGTTAAAAACATTATAAATAAATAAATAAATAAATAAATAAGCATTTATTTTCTCATCATCACCAGGATATTGTGCTATCTTGCAGTGAATGCTCTGGAAATGTTTAAAGTTAGTGGTAGGAAGTGTGACATCTACTAGTAGTTAAGCAATATAATTTCCCATATATCCTGAAACCAAATAAAAGCAATTCCTTTTGCTAGAACAGAAGTTAGAGATATATTGATGCCTGTTTCCGAACAGTACTAAATCTATTTTAACATGGTAACAGACAGCTATCACATTTTGTGCTAGTAAAAGACTTAAATGAAGTTCCTTTGTTATTGCTTTTTAAAAAAAACCCTCTGGGTCAGCAAAAGTAATAATTAAGTCAAAGTTGATTTAAGTCATAGAGGTCATTGGACTGGCAAGACAAAGGTTTTCTAGTCTCTAGGGCCATTGGATACTCTGTTCATAGGGTTTTCGTGGTAAGAGATATTCAGAGGTGGTTTACCATTGCCTCCCTCTGAGTTTGGATGCCTCTTAGTCTGGTGTCTCAGCTTTGACCATTCCGCCTTGGGTGCCCCTGCTACAAGTCTAGCCTCTTGGTCTAGACTCCCGACGACATTGCTCTTAGCTTCTTCAACACTCTCAAACCCCCTCACCACGTTAAGGTGTGCATAGGCACAAAGAGAACTATTACAATAGTTACTGTATAGAAATAGAAGAGGACAATAAAAAGGTAGAACAAGAGCCCTGTCCAAAAGATTAGAAAAATGAAAGGAAAATTTAAACCAAGAGTAGGGATGTTGAATAATCAACAGGGGAACACACTGACTGACCGAGATGAAATAAAAGGAAGATAGAAGCAATACATTGAAGAACTCTACAAAAGAGATGCCCGGATGACAGATTCATTCATGGAGGAACCATATGATGAAGAACCAGAAATTTTAGAATGCGAGTTGAAAGCTGCTCTCAAAATACTTGGAATTGCCAGGAACAGATGGCATACCAATAGGACTGCTACAAGCTACTGAGATTGAATCTGTCCAAATTCTGACAAAAATATGTCAAGAAATATGGAAAACTAAACAATGGCCCACAGACTGGAAGCGTTCCATATACATTCCAATTCCAAACAAAGGGGATCCCATGGAATGCAGTAATTATCCAACTATTGCCTTAATATCCCATGCAAGTAAAGTAATGCTCAAGATTCTACAGCAAAGGCTCTTAGCATATATGGAGCGAGAAATCCCAGATGTCCAAGTTGGATTTAGAAAGGGAAGAAGCACCAGAGATCACATCACAAACGTACATTGGATAATGGAATGGACCAAGGAATTTCAGAAGAAAATCACCTTGTGCTTTGTAGATTACAGCAGTGATTCTCAAACGGTGCGCCTAGGCACACTGGTGCACCCTAAGAGGCGGCTAGGTGTGCCTCAAATATTATGAAAATATATTTTAAAAATGAGAAGAAACCCATTTGTATAGGGTAAGTCAGTGTTTCCCAAAGTGTGGTACGCGTACCCCTGGTGGTACGCGAAAGGGTTTCAAGGGGTACGCGGCCGAATGGTTTTTTTTGTACTTTATCATTGGGTTTTAGCAGCAAAAAACGTGTGTGTGTGTTCTTTTAAGAGAAAATACAGTTCTTGTGATTTCTCCAGTTTCTCACACAATCACGTGAGGAAAGATCAATATAATAACAGTGGTTTATCCCAATGTTATTCAACGCGTAGTTTCTTTCGCTCTCAATGCATTCCTTGTCTTTTCATGCACCCCTCCAGTTTCTCATAAGACTCGGACTCCCTCGCAATGACTTTGGCCACCAAAAAATGCTTCTACAAACAGACAGATGGTGCCACAAAGATATTTATGCATATGCTCGACTACAAAAATGTTCATGTGGGGAAGTGGGTTTTTTTCTCTATCTTCAGCCCTGCAGCGGCCATCTCGCCAGCCACTTCCCTCTTGGGGAATATCCCACTCTCCGGCTGCAGAGTGGTTCCCCTCCATCCTGCCCGGCCTGCCCGCTCATCAGCTGTGAATTTTAGGTGGGAAGTTTGAATCCCCTGCCTGCTCTTGGGCTGCGTGCCTGAGTGGCTTCCCAGGCAGGATGGGGGAAAACAGCTCTGGAGCCAAAGAGCAGGAGATTCAAACCTCCAGCCCAGGCAAGCGCTGCTTCTGTAAATATGCTGCACGATTTTCGGCTGTAGTTTCCGGTTTTGGGGGATCCCCTCCGGGTCTCCAGCTAACTTACCTTAATCTCCGGACTCTCAGCTTCAATTAAAAAAAAACACTAAGTTTCTAGGTCGTCTGGTTCCCGAGATATACACTCTTTATTTCCAGAATGGTTTTTTTTTGTTTGAATAATAGTTATTTTAATTATTAGTATAACTTATAAGGATCCAATACTAAGTTCCATTTTGAAACTTTTGGGTGTTCCTGCTTCCCCAGGTTTGTATACTCCTTCACCAATACGTCCTGCCATGGGTCCTGGCAAACTAGATAAGGGACCTGCAAGTGCAAAGATGGTACTGGATGAGAAGGAGGGGGAGAAGTAGCTTCCTGAGAGTTGTTAAGGGCCTCACAAGGGTTTGAAACACTTATTACATTGGAGCTCTTATGAGGAGTACTCATCACCTGGCCCTCACTCTGGGTGGGATGTTTCTCCAGCAGGGCAAAAAACTTCCTAAAGTTCATTTTTTTCCCTCGAGGCAGCTTGTAGTTTTTCAGGTTCTTACTTTTTTTTTCTGATTTTTACTCTTTGTTGAAATGAAGGGCTTCCTCTTAACCTTCTCACGATTCTGTTGGTTGGGCCCCACCTCCTTATAATTAGATGTTTGTAAAGTCCTTTGGAGGGTGGACAGCTCCTCAGCTTTAGAAGGTGTTGGAGCCTTTCAGTGAATGTCAACTAAAACTGTTAGTAGATGGGTGCATTCCGACAGAAAAGATTTCATATATTCAATGTCCGTAGCAAGCATAAGCATCCAGCCCACGATTGGTAGGCCGTTCCCAAATATATCCTGATGATGTTGGGGCCAGTATTTTTCTGGGGTTGCCATTTTGCCCTCGTCCGATTCTTTAACTAGTGTAGTGGCTATGATTGAGGAATCAGCCAGCCCAGTGGTTTGAGTCCAAATTGATAGTCTATACCAACTCTATCACATCTTGCCACAGGCCCTCTTCTCTTTAACTAACAAATTGAGTCTTCGTGATGCAATTTATCGACACTGTGCCTACTTAGATAGATTAACTATAATTAATTCTAAATTCTCCAAATGGTACTGGGTTTTTAAGCACGATCAACATACCTGGCTCAGCCCATCCCTGTAAACCTTAGGCTGGCATTCACGGCGCTTCATTTTAACACCATGCCAAACGCCGTGAGGGATGGCCGCCACTCTCGGATGCCATGGTCCCAGCGACTTTGCATCTGCGGAGTTCTGGAGGTAGAAGATCTACCTCATTATCTGTTGACCTGCCCCATTTATTCGCACCCGTGTGCAAAGTACTTGACAGGGCTGTTGTCACGCTCGCACCTGGCTCTAGACTATGAAAAAATACACTATCTGATGTCAGACATAATGCATAGGGTGTCCCTTTTTGCACTGGCAGCCCAAAACATCCGTGCAAAACATATTCAGGATTGATCGTTGAGGGGACTCCGGGTGGTTATTTTATTCTTGCACAGACCAGGTCTTTTAGCATTTAATTGATTCCAAGTGTGGTCCCCGGCCATTAAGTTTTATTCTCTTGCTAATTTTAAATGGATCGTATTGGAATTTTAGTTGTATATGTATTATTGGCGTTTATCCTTTTAAAAAGGTTTGTGTGTTGGTTATGCGATGGCCTTCGGCTTTGCAATAAAGTATACTACTACTACTACTTATTAGTATATGAATTATTTCTATATTTTTGAATATATATTTTTGTTATATAAATATTATTTCTATTATTAAAATGTTTATTACTTACTTTGTATTAATTTTTTTACAAACATTTCATATAAAATTATAGAAATTACGAATGTGTTATAATACCTTACCCCTCTCCCAATTATTTTTGTGAAAGTTGGGTACGCTGGTAAAATCAATGTCTCAAAATGGGTACGCGCATGTTGAAAGTTTGGGAAACACTGGGGTAAGTAATAGTTTTCTATAGTTTGTTTTTATTCATAGTTTAAAATAAATTAATATATTTTTAATTTTGTACACAAAGTGCGCCAGAAAAGTTTTATATAGTTTACAGTGTGCCGCGAACCAAAAATGTTTGAGAACCACTGGATTACAGCAAAGCCTTTGACTGTGTAGATCATGAGATCATGAAAAACTATGGAATGCTTTAAAAGAAATGGGGGTGCCACAGCATCTGATTGTCCTGATGTGCAACCTATACTCTGCACAAGAGGCTACTGCAAGGACAGAATATGGAGAAACCGATTGGTTCCCAATCGGAAACGGTGTGAGACAGGCGTGTATTTTATCACCCTATTTATATAATCTATACACAGAACATATCATACGGAAAGCGGGATTGGACCAAGATGAAGGAGGTGTGAAAATTGGAGGGAGAAATATCAATAATTTAAGATATGCAGACGATACCATACTACTAGCAGAAACTAGTAATGATTTGAAACAAATGCTGATGAAAGTTAAAGAGGAAAGCACAAAAGCAGGACTACAGCTGAACGTCAAAAAGACTAAAGTAATGACAACAGAAGATTTATGTAACTTTAAAGTTGACAATGAGGACATTGAACTTGTCAAGGATTATCAATACCTTGGCACAGTCATTAACCAAAATGGAGACAATAAAGAAATCAGAAGAAGGCTAGGACTAGGGAGACCAGCTGTGAGAGAACTAGAAAAGGTCCTCAAATGCAAAGATGTATCACTGAACACTAAAGTCAGGATCATTCAGACCATGGTATTTCTGATCTCTATGTATGGATGTGAAAGTTGGACAGTGAAAAAATCCACTCATTTGAAATGTGGTGTTGGAGGAGAGATTTGCGCATACCATAGACTGCAAAAAAGACCAATGATAGGGTGTTAGAACAAATTAAACCAGAACTATCACTAGAAGCTAAAATGATGAAACTGAGGTTATCCTACTTTGGACACATCATGAGAAGACCTGATTCACTAGAAAAGACCATAAAGCTGGGAAAAACATAAGGGAGTAGAAAAAGAGGAAGGCCAAACAAGAGATGGATTGATTCCATAAAGGAAGCCACAGACCTGAACTTACAAGATCTGAACAGGGTGGTTCGTGACAGATGCTCTTGGAGGTCGCTGATTCATAGGGTCGCCATAAGTCGCAGTCGACTTGGAGGCACATAACAACAACAACATGGCCATTGGATGATGTCATCACATATTTAAGCAGCTACTATTTCTCCATGGGCCCATTTGAAGGTGGGAGAGCTACAATAGCAGGCAGTTGGGATGTCATTCCACTTAAAGACTTATTTCATTATACAACCATGAGAGTGGATTTTTCACATTCTGCTATGTTAAATTGAAAATACCCTCCCATGCCATTCTATTGCACCTGTTAAGCTGATTTTAAAACAAAATCTTACAAAATTTATACTCCTGAATTCAAAAACACTTGCTTAACCTCTAAGTTTTCCTGGTTATACACAAAACACTCAGAGAAAATCCTGAGTTATGTATTAGTAAATATCCTGCCCTTCCTCACAGTAGGAGCCCAAGGCAGCAAATAAAAATACTAAAAACACTATAAAACATCTTAAAAACAGACTTTAAAATATATTAATACAAAACATATTTAAAAACATATTTAAAAAAAAACTTTTAAAACATCTTAAAAAGCAATTCCAACACAGACACAGACTGGGATAAGGTCTCTACTTAAAAGGCCTGTTGAAAGAGGAAACTCTTCATAAGGCACCAAAAAGATGTGCCTGTCTAATATTTAAGGGGAACATTTAATGTTCAAAGTCTAAACCAAGAGTAAAATAATTCAAACTCCTTGTCAAATGCAGGAGTTCACAGAGGCATGCAGCTAATGAATAGCTAAGGCCAGACATTAAATCTGCCAGGCAGGAAGAACCAGGGGGTCAGCCAGCATGTTTTACCATTTGGGAAACGCCAAAGGAGGAGGCAGAGAAGTCCTTAAGGGAGTCCAAATGTCCAGAAACCAAGAGATCTGATCAGACAGGGCAGGGTTCAAGGCACTGGTTTAACAGGAGAACTGGAACAATGTCTGCAGCAAGGCTTAACATTGACTCTAGCAAGGGAGTCTCCCTTTCCTTACAACCTTTTGTACTCTGCATTCTGGTCCAGATGCTTCCACTCATCCTGTGTTCTAGCAAGCTCTCTTGCTCCTTAATCGCACTGATTGCCTTCGTTGCTGCAACACCTGTTGGTGTCTTCTCTCTGCTGGGGAAGGAGCAGCCTCCTGGTCGCTTCCTGATTCTGGCAGGCAGGCTCCCTCAGGGGCTTGTCTCTGGTCTGGTGAAGGGTCCTGGGCTGTCTCCCTGCTTGTCCCCTGTCCTGGGTCTGTGGTCTCCCATTCCTCTTCCTCCTCAAATGAGTTCTCTGAGGGGGGCATGAAACTATCCCCTGCCCCTCTCCCCGACCCACCAGCCCTGGTTTGGCTGGGTAACCAAGGTGGAAACGGCAGACCAGATGGGGGGGCATGCACCTGAGATGAATCTTCTCAGGATCTTTCATCTGGGCCATAACCCTTCCAGTCTACCAGATACTGGAGCCGGCCCTGATGTCTGTGGGAGTGCAGGATCTGGGACACTTCAAACTCCTCCTCCCCATCGACATTGATGGGGGGTGGAGGCTGCGGCTGAGCACTCAAGGGGTGAGGTGGGTGGGCTGGACTGAGCAATGACTGCTGGAACACCAGATGGATACACAGGGATGCTGGGAGCTTCAACTGGAAAGCCACCGGGTTGATCTGGTGGGTGATCAGGAAGGGGCCGATGTGTCACGCATCCAGCTTCCAGGTTGGCCCTTGGGGCCGCAAGTACCTGGTGGAGAGCCACATCCAGTCCCCTACTTTCAATGGAGGGCCAGGCTGGCGATGACGGTCCACAAAGTGTTTGTATGCTTCCTTTGCCTGGTCTAATAGGTTTTTCAGGACTGCCTGGATGGCCCATAATTCTTGCAGCATGAGATCTGTGGCAGGGACCAGTGAGGAAGGCGAGACTGATGGGAAAAACCTGGGGTGATAGCCATAAGTCGCAAAGAAGGGGGTTTGTTGCATGGATGCCTGCAAAGAGTTATTATATGCTAATCCCGCCAGAGGCAGCAGATTCACTCAATTGTCCTGCTGGAACTTGGTATAGTATCACAAGTACTGCTCCACAGTGGCATTGTGTGTTCCATTTGACCATCTGTTTGAGGATGATGGGCCAAGGACAAATGGAGCTGGACATCTAGGGTTCAAAACAGGACTTGCCAAAATCGGGAGGTGAACTGGACTCCTCGGTCCGATATCAGATGACCTGGAAGACCATGCAGACAGAATACCTGGGCAAGAAACATCTGGGTGGTCTTGGGAGCTGAGGGAAGTCCAGTACATGGGAGGAAGTGGGCCATCTTAGTAAACAAGTCTACCACTACCAGGATAGTAGTCATTCCCCTGGAGGCAGGCAAATCCATGATGAAATCCAGGGAGACCGACCGCCATGATCCTGGGGGAGTCAGGAGTGGAAACAGGCCCCCCGGTGGCTTCCTGGATCAGCCCTTTGCCTGCTGGCATGTATCACAGGCGGCTACATAGTCCTTGACGTCTGCATCAACTCAAGGCCACCAGAACTCCTGCAACACTAGGTGGAGGGTCTTGTAGGTCCCGAAGTGCCCAGCTGGCCGGCTGTCATGGCACAGGTGAAGCACTTCTCCTCTTAGGACCCCCGGGGGCATGTATAACCAGTTCCGATGCCATGGTGTAGCAAGAGTGGGCTATCAGTGGCTGGGGCTCCTGACGCAAGGTCTTGCAGGTGCTTTCACACATACGGGTCCTTCTGCTGGTCTTCTCTCACCTGGTCCAATAGAGACTGGGGTTGCTGGGTGGCTGCAAAATTTTCTGGATGTAGGATGGGGTGCAGAGGAACCTGGCTTGACTCAGTCTGGTACTCTGGTTAGCAGGACAGTGCATCCGCTTGTTTGTTCTGATGGCCAGGAAAGTAGGAGATGGTGAAATTGAACCAGGAAAAAAAAAGGGACCACTGGATCTGGCACTGATTCAACTGTTGGGCAGTCTGAAAGTACTCTAGGTTCTGATGATCAGTCCATACTTGTACCAGATGACGTGCCCCTTCCAGATAGTGGCACCACATCTTTAAAGCCACCTTGGTTGCTAGCAACTCTTTCCCCCAAATAGTACAGTTTTTCTCTGAGGAGTTGAGTTTCTGGGAATTAAACTCAAATGGGTGCAGAGTCTGTCCCTTGTCTACTGGCTGCAGCAGTACCACCACTACAGCTTTGTCTGATGCATCAGCTTCCACGATGAAGGGCCTAGCAGGGTCGGGCTGCTGGAGGAAGGGTTCTGAGGTAAAGGCTTTCTTGAGGCGGTGAAATGCCTGCTGAGCCACATCAGTCCAATGGAACTTATCTTTAGACCAGACCAGAGCTGAAATGGGCACAGTTAGCTTGGACAAGTGAGAGATGAACCGGTGGTAGTAATTGGCGAAGCCCAATAAATGTTGCATGTCGTTGACCTTGTAGTATGGTCTCTACCTTTGCTGAGTCCATCTGAATACCAGAGGGGGAGATCCGGTGGCTTAGGAAGTTGACTGTCGTCCGATCAAATTCACACTTTTCTAACTTGGTGAACAGGTGGTGTTCCCTCATACACTGCAACACAGCTCGGACGTGTTGCTCATGTTCTTGGGGGTTTCAGGAGTAAATGGGGATGTCATCCAGGTAAATCACCAGGAAGTGGTCAAGGAAGTCCCAGAAGACATCATTCATAAAATGCTGGAAGACTACTGGAGCATTGAATAGACCAAATGGCATCACAGTATACTTGAAATGCCTGTATCTGGTGCAGAAGGCTGTCTTCCATTCATCCCCCTCCGGAATGTGCACTAGGTTGTAAGCACCCCGTAGATCCAACTTGGTAAAGATTAGGGCCTCACGTAGCCACTCCAGGAGTTCTGGGATCAGAGGCAAAGGGTACTGGTTCTGAACAGTGATCCGATTAAGGGCCCGGTAATCATTGCAAAGCTGGAGCTCTCTACACTTCTTCTTACAAACAACACCGGGGCAGCAGCTGGTGAAGTAGAGGGTCGGATAAAACCTTGGCATAGGTTCTTATCAATGAACTCCCGTAGGGCCACCAATTCAGGTTCAGATAAAGAATAAATCCTCCCCATGGGAATGTTGGCTCCAGGTATCAACTTGATCGGGCAGTCATATGGACAATGTGGGGGTAGCCAATCTGCCTCCCGCTTCCCAAATGCCTCCTGGAACTCCCTGTACTTGCTTGGCAGTTTGTCCAGTTTGGGGGCCTCTTCTGAGGTACTCATGGCTCGCTCCGTCTGGGCCCGACAAGCCATTCGGCACGGTGGGGAAGGGAAGGATATCTGGCCCATTGACCACTGAATGCATGGATCGTGTTGCTTGAGACATGCCAGACCAAGCACTAACAGGAAGTGGGGGACCGCCACCAGGTAAAATTGGATCTGTTCCTGGTGTCCTGCCAAGGTCATCTCTAAAGGTGCAGTATCTTGCACCACTGGTCCCGAGGTCAGGAGCCACCCATCAATGGTTTCCATCAGTACAGGCTGGGTGGTAGGCTGTCGTGGGATGTGGTGCAGGGTGGCAAAGGAAATGTCCATAAGATTGCTAGTGGAGCCTGAATCCAGCATGGCTTCCACTTGCAGGATCCCCTGTTCAGGGATCTTCAGCGTGACCAATACAGTCAGGTGCTGGGCCAGGGGGTGGCTTAATTGACAGGCCCTCTTGACAATGACCTCACCCTGGTCTAGGGGCCTGTTGCGGCCAGGGTGCTGCCATTTCCTGGGGTTACTGGTGGTGGGCTCTTGACTGGACACTGTGCTGCAAAATGGTCTGGGGCTCCACAGTACAGACAGAGGCCATGTTGCCTGCGCCGCTGCTTCTCCTCCAGGGAAAGATGTGGTCGAGCCCCGCCCAGCTATGTTCACAGAGTACGTGTAATCCTATTACTGACCTTGCTCCAATACTCTGACCTTCATCTTCTGCAGTTGAAAAGTTTAAAAAATGCATGGCTGATTTTTAATTAGTTTAAGAAAATTAACATTGGAGTCTATGATCGTGCAGGCATGCTCAGTAAGAACCAACTGTCAGTGTTCTAAAAGCCAGACTAACAGCTGCTTGGCTTGGCTAATCAGGGGGGCACACCCATGCCAGCCATTTATTCCACTTTAAACCGTCATGGCTCCTCCCAAAGAATCCTGGGATGTGTAGTTTGTGAAAGGTGTTGTGAGTTGTTAGGAGACACCTATTCCAGTGGCCAGAGTGGTTTAACAGTCAGCACCTCTTTCCAGTGAATTCTGGTGATTGTACCCTATGAGGGGAATAGGGTGTCTCCTGACAACTCTCAGAACCCTTCACAAACTACAATTTCCAGAATTCTTTGAGAGAAGCCATGACTGTTTAAAGTGGAATAAATGGGTGGTGAGGATGTAGCTAGGGACAGCTTTGGTTTAAATTTGTGTGGGAGACTACACGTGTCTGCTGTAGAATAACAATGTGGGGGACCTCCTCCAAATAATGATACTGTTAACAATGTTTTCCTTTTGGAAAGGAAAGGGGCTTTCCCTCTGCCTAGTGTCCACCCACCCAATCTCCTGGAGTGGTTTAAGCATAGCAGGCTGAACACATGCATCTTAGGCAGGCCAAGTTTTTCCCCAACAGCTAGATTTATTGCTTAGGTAGCAACATATTGTAATCAGTCTGATTTTACATCAAACTGTAGTTTCAGATTCAACTGTTAATGCACTCAAAATAGAAATAGAACATAACCTTTTATTATTACAGCCTCGGGGAGCAGCAGCTGCGCAAGCCCAAGGATGTGGAGATGGAAGCAAGCCTATCTGGACACTGGGGGAAGTCACTGCTCCCAAGGAATCTGTTTCAGCATTCTCTGAAGGATACAGACTGTTATACAATGATGGACTTTATTGTATATTTGTTTTCTCTCATTCTCTCTTTTTCTCTCGCTTTTGCAAATTAAATTGATTTGAGATTTCAGCCTGTTTTGTGATATTTTGTGGTGTTATTTATTGATACTGTATACTGTATAAATAATAAACCTCCAGTTTGAAACGCAAAAGGCTATCTTCACCATAATATGACATTGACCAATAAAAAAGCTTTGAAAATAATAAAAATACATTTGACACAGATTTCTCAGATGAATAATGAATGAAATAAAATTGTCTAGGTTAGATCCTCTGTAGCAGCAGAAGTAACACAGGAAAGTAGCAAAGTAAGAAGAACACTAACATACAAAAATGTAATTCTCCATCTTGGAAGATGCAGTCCTGATTGCAGGCATTGCCACCAACCACCATATGCTCAGAGGCACAAGTTACCAAATTCTTCAAAGCTACACAGGAAATAGATTGGAGTGAAAGACCAACACAAATTGTCTTTGCATTTTTACAAATTTGTAGGGCAGTACAATATCTCAGAGAGAAGGTCAGGTCTCCTGCTCCCCTGGTGCATTCATTATAGCTGCCCAATTTCCCTGCTTGTTTGATAGAAATATCTGTTGGCTATAGGTACATGCTTAAACTACAAGGGTTTTTTCCTATTAGTAAATTTAATTATATATTAGTTAAATCATATTCCTTTGATCCATTCACTCAACCTGCAAATTGCACTTGTTTTGGTACTTACATTAGTTCCCCTCCCCTGCTTTCCCACTCCTTTTCATTGGGGTAGTCATTGGATTTTGTGGATCCAAAGCTTTCACATTTCCCACAACATATCAAGTCTGTGTCTGTGTTGTAATTGCTTTTTAATATGTTTTTAAAGCTTTTTTATTTTAAAAAAGATGTTTTTAAAGATGTTTTGTTTTAATATGTTTTTAAGGATGTTTTGTTGTAATATATTTTAAAGTCTGTTTTTATGTTGTTTGAGTGTTTTTCATGTTTTTGTTTGCCGCCCTGGGCTCCTATTGGGAGGAAGGGAGGGATATAAATCTAATAAATCAAATCAAATCAAATCAATCAGTTTTTCTTCTTACCACTCCCTTTTATCACCAGTGCAGAGTTGGTGGCTGCCACTGATTTCCCCCCAGAATGCCTTGCATATTATGTTGCACAACTTGCTTCAGAACATCTGGGAACAAATGGCAGCTTCCAGTAAGGGCAGTCCTTTTGTGTGTGTGGCCCTTTACAACAATGTAAGGTGGAAGGTATTATGGGAAAATAAAATGGCAGCTGCCAGAAACACTGCCGAAATCAGCTCTGCTGCCATCATCTGAAACACATAAGCCCTCCCACTCCTGAATGTGATGAATGGAATGTCGTACCCATTTGTTTCTCAATGCATTCATTTCAGAATGGATTAACATTGATCTGAATGGGCCTAATTCAGTTCAGTTTTCTCATTCATTCTGAAATGAATGCACACCTCTAGGAGACAATAGGCTGTAGAGTTAGGGGAAAGAGTTTCTTCACACAGTGCGTAGTTAAAGGATGGAATTTGCTTCCATCAAATGTAGTGACAGCCACAAACTAATGGAGGAAAAAGCTGTCAGTAGCTACTAGCTCTAATGGCTAAGTTTAGGGCTCCACTTCAGGAGGCAGTATGCCTTTACATACCAGTTGCTAGGAATTGCAGGTGGGGAGAATGTTGTCGTGTCCAGGTTCTGCTTGTGGACTTCCCATGGGCATCCGGTTCGCCAATGTGAGAACAGGATGCTGAACTAGATGGGCACTGGCTTGATCCAATACACATACCTTTGGAATCCTGTTCTGCAGCCAGCTTCCATCCTGCTTTCCCAGGCATTGATCACCACTTTGAAACTTATCTGTAGAGTCATAGAGGGAAGCGATTTCCTTTATTTTTAAATAAAAGCTTATTAGATTAGATTACTCAGGCTGCAATCGTGTACACTCTTACCTAGGGAAAAGTCTCATTGAATTTACTTCTGTGCAGAGATGGATAGGATTGTTTGTCAGTTTCAACTTATGCTGTGTTTGCACTTCATAGAGAAAATTAATCTGAATATGAAGTAGATTTATATGGGGCAGCTAATGTGGAATAAATTTTATTTATTTATTTATAAATGGTTTTCCAACCAGCCAGCCTAAAATGTTCTAAAAATGGCTGACAATCATGTTTAAGACCTATAAAATCCACTTTTAAAAACCACATTAAAAGCACTAATGAAATCAGCAAAAAGAAACCATGCAAGCTGTATTAGTGAGTCAGCTAAATGAACAGGGAGGTTTTTTTTCCCAATGAGCAAATTCCTAAATTGCTTCCTAAATGAGCAAGCTGGACTTCCAAGCTTTTTTGAGCAGAGAAATGCTGTCCCATGGGGGGAAAAAGCCCCTAAGCCCTCCTTATTTCTGAAGAGGGTGGCTCTTGGAACACAGCTTGGCTTAAACATCTTAAAGCTAAAGTAAAGGTGGTATATGGAAGAAGGTGCCCCCTCAGGCATCCTGGTCCCAAATCATTTTGTGTTTGGCCCAGATAATGGGTTGCCAACATGGTGCCCTCCAGATTTTGCGGACTGCAACTTATGTCGGCTGCAGCCAGGATGGCCAATAGTCAGGGGTGATGGGAATTGGTCACTCAGACCAGGTTCTTCAGCACAGTGGCACTTCCCTGTGGAACACACTGCACATTGAAATTAGACAGGCTCTGTCATTTGTGCACATTTCACTGGATGCTGAAAACTTTTTTTATTTTTACAGGCTTCCCAGAAGGATCAGATTGTGGACAGCATTTGATTTCTTTTTTGTATGACTGTTTTATCTACTTTTTATTCTTTTATTTTTAGGGTTGTATTAAACTAAGGCTGACTCAGAGTAGACCAGTTGAAATTAATGAAACTTGTCTATTAACTTCAGTTAATCATGTCTGTTAACTTCAGTGAGTCTATGCTGAGTAGGACCAACACTGAATATTACCCTTATTGTTATATACTGCTATGGTATTTTGTAATATCATACAAAATGTTTACCTAGGCATTTGATGGCTGAAAAATGTTCCCAGCAACCTTGAAATTATTAGCTGTGAGAGTATGTAATTGTTTTTAAATATTTATAGATGTTATTAATTGTTTTAAATATGTTCTTATTTTTGTTTTAACATTTTGGGTGTTTGCCACCCTGGGTTTCTTTGGGAGGAAACATGGGATCTAACATAAATAAATTAATATATAAATATAATGCTTAGTGGTTTTTAAATATTCCAAATAATATCCCGAGTCTAGACGCTAACTGTTAGGGTATGGCCTTAATAGGCCAGGATATTTTGGATCTACAACCTGAATCCCTAGATTTATTCATGAGTTCATTTCCTCTCCTGGGTACATAGCACCATTGCTATGCTGAGCATGCTGTTTGTGGTGGTTTTATTTTTCTGCCATACTCTCTGCAGTGGTTTCTCATTTAAATTTTTTAGGAGATATAGCCAGAAGTACTGGGTTTGGAGGAAGGCAGCTGGGAACAGATGCAGGCCTAAAGTTGTGAGTCATGAGTCAGGATTAGGACTGCTGAGCTATTCCCATACACGAGGAAGGTCTCTCCTTAATCTTCTGAATTTCAGGGCAATTTTGATGTGGTGGAACACTGTCAAGTGAGTGACCAACCACCATATGCATTCTGCAGACCAATCACATAAAGGACTATACCACACATCCTCCAATCTGAATTGGCTTTGGACCGCAATCTTGCTTACTGAAACTAGGAATTTCAAGGAACAAAAATATCCACAATGTGCTCAAAATAGTCTAGTGAATCTAGCGTCTGATACATTCAGAATCACTCTAGTTGTGACAGCTTTGTATTACCTGACAATTTTAGGTGTTCATTTTCATTTTTGTTCTCCCAGTTAGGAGATGGGAGAGCAGTAAACACAGAGGCCTCTGAAGTAAATTACTCCTCTGATTTATTTTTGCCTTGCTTCCACAGGAGGCAACACTGTTGCTATTTATCATTGTGTTTTGAAACATTAGACTTAAACCAAGCATTTCAGCTCCAGAAAGCTTCACTCCCAGAGAATCAAGGATTCATTTATTTCCTGGACACTAAACTCATTTCTTACCTGGCTAAAAATGAATGATTGGAAAAATACTTCCCAGTCCACATGTGTGGGCTAGGCGGCTAACATTTACCAGAAGATATGAGCGTCCTTAAGGCAAGTGTTTCATTTGTGCCATATAGAAGACCAATTCACACCAACAAAATTGGCCAGTTGACAGCATGTTGATAATGTGTCTAAGTAGCTTTGTGGGTAGAGTAAGATTTAGTCTGAATTGCAAGCTGGGCATATGGCAGATCAAACTCCCTCCAACTTTGCAGCATGTTTGAATTCTGCAGAGATCCAGTCAGCCCATGTTTTCAGTAAACCAGTTGGGTGGTGTGAGTATTAGCCTATACAGCGGGCTAGAAAATACTGCTCTGTTTCTTTCAAATGCACGAGACAACACCCACATGACAACTCACAGAAACTGAACCTGGGAATAAATATAATCCTGGAGGAATGATGATAGGGCACTGTTTGAAAAGGAGAGAGACCCAGTGATAAGTTGAGATGGGGGTGGGTGGGAAGCTAGAATAGATACCCCATCTCTGATTGTAGGGGCTTATCTGTGGATCTCCAGATGTTGCTGGACCTCAACTCAGCCCATCCAGCATGTCATATGGTTAAGGACCATAGGAGTTGTAATCCAACAACTTTTGAAGGGCCACTGATTTCCCATTTGCAAAGATGACTAGGAAAAAGCAAGTTTTAAGACTGTTTGGTTATATGTCCAAAGATACCACTATGTGAGTTGAATCTGATTCATGCCAAGTGATTTCAGCAACTTTTGTTTACAGAGTACTCTTATTGTCCTCTGTTTTGCATCTCATTGCACATTTATCTGTCTATCTTTAATCACTTGAATTTAAAGCATGTTTCCTGGGTTGTTCTCCAGAGTGTCTAGATAAAAGTTTGTATTACTTACACCAGAGATCCCCAAACTGGTTTGTGGACCAGCAGTGGTCTGCATGCTTCATTCAGGTGGCCTGTGACATGTCTGTGGTTGAAGACAAGACATAGCACATCCATCACATTAAATATTCATATTGATTCTTAATTTTATTTTTATTGCTTGTTTTATATTGTATTTTGTTGTATTATAGTTTGAAGTCTATGGAATACAATAAAATGCAATATATAAGAAATAAAAGGAGTAATTTACAACAAGTAAAAATCATACCACATCTGGCACAGCACATTACAATTGCTACAACAGGCAGAAAAATTATCAAGTGGTCTGCCAAGATCCTCAGCAATTTTCAGGTGGTCTATGGGGAAAATAGTTTGAGAACTACTGGGATATACTGATATATACAAAATGGGACTCTTTTAAAAAAATCTGAACTCCTGGCTTAGCCAAAGACTTGGGATAATAATAATAATAATAATAATAATAATAATAATAATAATAATAATAATAATAATAATAATAATAATAATAATAAAATTTTATTTATGAGTCACCTATCTGGCCGAATGAACGGCCACTCTAGGCGACGTACATAACAAAGTAAAATACAATATAAAAACAATGAGGACCACAATCAATAATTAATCTAAACACCACCCTTCCAGTTAATAACAACATTAAAAGCTAATCTACCCCGGAGATCCCGTAGGCCTGCCTGAACAGCCAGGTCTTCAAGGCCCAGCGGAAACCTATCAGGGAGGGGGCATGGCGAAGATCGAAAGGAAGGGAATTCCAGAGGGTGGGGGCCACAATCGAAAATGCCCTCTCTCTGGTCCACACCAGCCTAGCTATTTTAACTGGTGGGACCGAGAGGAGGTCTTGTATGGCTGATCTCGTCAGGCGGCATAATTGGTGACGCTGGAGGCGCTCCTTCAGATAAACTGGGCCAAAACCATATAAGGCTTTAAAGGTCAACACCAACACCTTGAATTGGGCCCGGTAAACAACTGGCAACCAGTGTAGATCTACTAACACCGGAGTAATATAATCACGGCGACAGCTGTTCTTAATCAAACGTGGTGCCGCATTCTGTATCAGCTGTAATTTCCGGACCATTTTCAAGGGTAACCCCACATAGAGCACATTACAGTAGTCTAAGCGGGAGGAGACCAGGGCATGTATCACCCGTGGGAGCAGATGGATAGGAAGGTAGGGTTGCAGCCTCTGTATTAGATGTAATTGATACCAAGCTGCCCGGCTCACTGCCGAAATCTGAGCCTCCACGGACAGCTGAGAGTCAAGAATGACCTCAAGGCTGCGGACCTGGTCTTTCAGGGGTAATCTTACCCCATTAAACACCAGGTCTATATCTCCTAACCTTCTCTTGTCTCCCACGAGTAACACCTCAGTCTTATCGAGGTTTAGTTTCAGCCTATTCCCTCCCATCCATCCACTTACGGCTTCCAGGCACTTGGACACGGTGTTCACAGCCAACTCTGGTGAGGATTTAAACGAGAGATAGAGCTGGGTGTCATCCGCATATTGGTGACACTGCAGCCCAAATCTCCTGATGATAGCCCCCAGCGGCTTTACATAGATGTTGAATAGCATGGGGGAGAGGATAGAACCCTGTGGGACTCCACAATTAAGAGGCCAAGGGTCTGAAACCTCATCTTAAGGCCCTTGCACTTTATTTTAAAACTGCATTTCTCTGAAAATGTTTCTTCACATAACTTTTACCTCATTGTTGTGAAGGCTTCCCCTAACAAAATAAAACACAAAAATAAAAATAAATTCTTCCAAGCCCCATCCACATGGCAGGCTGGGACTTACTCCTAGTTTCTTCTCATGGCTTATACAGGTGTTCATAAGATAATGGCCTCATATTCCAAATTCATCAGCTAGAATTCATGGCAGCCCCGATTCTGTTATCACAACCACCTGACAAATTACTATTAACATTCCCTATGTCTGGACACATATTCAAGTACAAGCTTTAGCAAGTCTTTTGTTCACAGCACCGGAATGGCAAAAGTGTGTTAAAAAGGTGTGGCATTTTGCTGTCCTTGTGTTAATACTTGTGGAAGCATTCTCACGCTGCTCTATTAATTTTTTCTTTTATTCTAGGCCAAAGAACCCTAGAATTAACTAGAGTCTGCCTAAAGATGGCAATGAATTATGTTTGCACTCTTTGAAAGCTAGATGAAAAGTGAGGCTACAATGAGGTGTATTCTATTCAGAACAGACCCACTGAAATTAATGACCCTAAGTTGGTCATACCCATTAATTTCAATAGGTCTACTCTGAGTAGTACTAGCATTGAATGCCACCCTATGTCCATTATTGGCAATTATGATAACTTTAGGGTGTGACTCACAAATGACATTAGTGCTGAACTCAGTTAAGGTTTAAATGCCTGCAAAGATGTCAAAGGTAAGGGTATAAAATGGCTGATATGCAGATACTCAAGATTAAGTGGTTTGTGAACCACACTGTTAACTTCTGCTAATCAGATGAGTAGACATTGTGTCATGTGCTTTGAGCCTTTACAAAGAAGTAACCCAAATGACTCACGCTTCTTTTTAAGGAGTGGACACACAGCAGGCTCTTTCAGGACAGCAGGCACCACCCTGTCTTGCAATGATGCATTTATCACACCTGTCCTGAACCCAGCCAAGGTAATCACACTCCCTAAGCTGACTTTCTTCAGGTAGGTTAGGCAGGGAATCAGAGGGCATGTGGTTGGATGTAAAGCTACAAGTGCTTGGTCAGCTTCAGAGTGAGTTTTATGCCACTTATGCTCCGATTCCCTCTTGGCTTGCTTCATTACCCGCAGTTCCTCAGTAAACCAAGCTAGTACTGGGCTCCACCGTGCTGGAGAGTACCCCCAGAAGGAGTGATCATGTCAGTAGCCCTCTTCTCACCATTCCACAGCAAGACGAGAGCTTTGACAGTGTTGCCAACTCTATCCACTGAAAAAATCCCTACAGCATTCAGGAATCCCTCAGATTCTATTCGTCTCAGGGAGGGAGTGTCCCTCCACCCCTGTTGTTACCTTTTGTAAAATGCCACCCTTTCCCAGCAAATAGTCAGTCCCCTCTCCCTAGTTCACTTTGACTTTCATTGTTTTTGAATTAGATGGCTCTGTGCCAGAGCTGGGAAATGTTACTTTTTTGAACTACAACTCCCATCAGCCCAATCCAGTGGTTATGCTGGCTGGTGCTGATGGGAGTTGTAGTTCAAAAAAGTAACTTTTCCAAGCTCTGCTTTGTGCTCACAATCAGGGCCCAACTATACATGATTCAGGAGATATGTGATCTCATCTTGGGGGTTAACCCTTCCCCCTGTACCTTTCCCAGGTTAAATTATCCCATTGGGGATGGTAAGGGGGAAAAGAAAAAGATACCCAGATTGTACCTGTCTCTTCCTCACTTCCTGTGACTGAATGACAACTTTGTGGTTGTCTGAATTAAATCAGGGGCATGTTCTTGGGGGGAAGAGTTAAATCTCCCCCAGCATCATAACCACATCCTGTTCAGCCCCCCTCTGGCTACTTTTAAATCTTTAAAAAGGTTAGTGTTTCGATCTCCTGCATCATGCATAATTTGGCCTTCAGTAACACCATCAAATTTAATGTATTAATGTTGAGTCATCAGATTGGCTAAGCTGATTCATACAGTGTTATTTACTAATAATTGTTGATGTCATCCTGATACTCATCACACAGTAAGAGTGCAGTAATGGTAGACATTTTATTTATGTCTGCTCGAAAGTAAATCCCCCTGAGTTCATTGGAGCTTATTTCCAGGTAAATTGGTGTATAGGATAGCAGCATGCCTGCAGCCGGAAGGAGGGGACAAATGGGGGGGCTTCCCCCCAAGAGCTGTGCTTCTCCCCCCAGGATTTTGTTTTGGGAAATTGTCTTTTTAAAAAATTGTGACATGACAGACGACAACCTCCATTTAAAGAATGATAGTTTATTTTAAGGACAGGAGCAATTTAACAATAGGACCCTCTGAAAAATTCAGTGAATGAGGCAGGGTAAGTGCACAACAAAAGCCTCATCAGAAAGAGCCCCCCCAAGTCTGCTCACTCAAGACTTTCCCTGACTGAGGGCAGATTTTTCATGATCATCCTAACCTTATAATGATTTAAGTGATCCTGAAAAAAACAGCCAGTATTGTAACATGACTTTTAAAGAGTTAAATATTACGACTTTGTATTATGAGCTACAGTTAGACTCCACCCCTTAGAGTTTTCTTTGCTCTGCTTTTCACTTTCATTTTCAGTTGTGCTGTCTACCCAGCCAGCAATAAAGAAGCATGTTTGTTCGCCTGCAGTAAGTAAGAATTTGTTTATTCTGCAATAATAAACAATGAGTAGAGCAGAATTGTGTGCTTATTGCTAAGGTTGAAATAAAGAGATAACATAAAGTTGGATTCCAGCATTGAGCAGGGGGGTTGGACTTGGTGGCCTTATAGGCCCCTTCCAAGTCTACTATTCAATGATATTATGATCTGAAAAAATGGCTACCCTTTACTCTTTTAAACCACTCACTATACTCACACTCATAGTGGCTATTTTTTTCTTCTTTGTCTTGATTACTTGATGGCAAAGGGTGAAAACATCCCTAGAGGAATAGAAATATTGAGGTGTACACTACAGTTAGCTAGCTGGGTGGCCACATAAGCTCAGGCCTAATTTCTGATTTTTCCAATATGTGCAGCTCAGCATGAGGCCTTTTCAGGGTTTATGGACAGAAAAAATCAACCCAGCAACTAGTAAAAAATGTTCCAATTGCATTCCACAATTAGTTTCCAATTGCTTAGTTCATCCTTTATATAGAGGTCATTTAAAAAGTTTTCTCTTCATTGTCCAACAGGAAAGAAAATTGAAAAGCCAGGAACAAGACTAGAAGGCGGGACTATCAAGGAGGAGTTAACAAACACACCCTAAAGTATTTATTTTCTCTTTGCTCTTCCCTAAACTTGTAGTATGTTTTTCAGGTAGAATCTAAAACTGAGATACCTAATGGAGCAACAAAGCTAAACTCAGGAGCTCATTGGCTTTACCAAAGTAGTTCCATTCATGAAGAATCAGAACATAGGGGCATACCACAGGTAAAAGGGGACTGTAGCTATAGGCAAAGTCAACTTTTTGAGTCTGGTACAGTATTTCTAAGATCCTCCATGGCGCAGAGTGGTAAGCGGTGGTAACGCAGCCGAAAGCTCTGCTCATGGCCGGAGTTCGATTCCAACGGAAGGAGGAAGTTGAATCTCTGGTAAAAGGGGTTGAGGTCCACTCAGCCTTTCATCTATCCGTGGTTGGTAAAATGAGTACCCGGCATATGCTGGGGGGTAAAGAAAGGCCAGGGAAGGAACTGGCAATCCCACCCCATATATACGGTCTGCCTAGTAAAACGTCACAAGACGTCACCCTAAGAGTCGTAAACGACTCGCACTACAAGTGTGGGGACACCTTTACCTTTACAGTATTTGGGGGGATATCTCAAAAATGGTGAGATAATTCAACAGATTAAACTTCATTCGTGTAAGTTAACACACTCTCTGGATGGTGAAGGAGTGACAAGGAAAGTCACTGCCTTTCCCTTCCCCTGGGCTGGCCCTCACATCCTCTTCCTGGGGGGGGGAATTGATTGGCGCTATGCACCTCTTCCCCCTCCCAATGTCCCACCTAGAAATGTTGCTGTGCCACTGAGAAACGTGGCTGCCTACCTAATAAGAAAGGCTGGCTACAGGGCTGCATAGCAGTCTTAATGTCATCCTGTTTTCTTCATGTAATTGGGAGTAGGCACCCATCTTATCAGTGGATATTGTTGCTACAGACAGAAACTGGGTGGTGTTTTTTTTAAAAAAAGAGCAAAAAACAGTTTTAAGAAAACTACATTTTTGCATAGTTTGGCTGCAGGTTATTTTTTTTAAAATCTACTCTGTAAAAATGTGCATTTTGATATGAAAATCAAGAACTGTAAAAATTCAGTACAGCTCTAAGGATTAATTATTAAGCTTTTGGAGTTGAATCTGTCACTTTTCACTCTGCATTTTTGTGTTACTGAATAACCCTGTACATATAACGCATTAAGCAGAAAGTAAAATTGTATTACATTTTGTGTGACCTGAGTACAAAGGTTCATATCACATTTTTCTTTAACACTGCATTCTGATTATGTTTCTGATTATACAGTCTTTTAATAAAAGCCAAATTACTGATATGACACATTCAATGCAAAGGTTAGGTAATTAATTCCCTCATCATACCACTTTCCTTGGCAGCTATCACACATTCCTATGAGTTTATTATTCCTGCTTTTAAATGGCCAGTTCCACAATGACCTTTAAGTTTGTGAACAGTTGTGCTCAATAGGTCTGTATTTTTGTACATTCTAGTGCAAAATCTGCTCCAGATTCTGCAGCCTGGTGGCACTTTGCCTTTCATATTATAGGCTATCTTACCACAGATCCACAGCTGTTGTTTTTTAATATGTATATCTATTTTATTTTTATAAGATACCAGCAATGCATAAATACAAATGCAGTGATTTTGGTACAATACAAAGAATACAACAAATAAAAAATATAAACAACTCCTCTCCGCTGTCCCTCTGTGTTATGAAAATAAGATGGAGAAAGAGGAGAAAATGAAAAAGATAAGATCCAAGTAAGTGAGGCAGCAACAGAAAGAAAATGACTTAAAGATACCGCCAAATAAAATCATACTTATGAGAGACATAGGGATTCAGTACTGATATATGTAATGAAAGACCACCAAAAGGCTGCATAGTCTTGGATCTGCAGCTCTCCCTAAGACCTTAAGATGTAGTGTCAGTTTTTCCAGAATAGCAATGCACAAGTTCTTCTTACACCAATGGTCCAGCGTAGTGTGAATCAGGTCCTTCCAGCCTTGAGACAGCACTGATGGGTAGCTACAAGTAAATATAATACTAAAGGTTTCAAAATTAGAGTAGCGTTAGCCATCTGAGAAGAGTGAGAGAATACAAGGCTTAGGATCTGGTTTCACTTGTTGGCCAATAATTAAGCTGATCTTCTGTAATACTGCCTCTGAAAAAGTGGGCTCATATGGGTACATCCACCAGAGATGCCAGTAAGTTCTGACCTCTCTGCACTCCCTCCAACATTGGTTGTTGGATGTGTTCTGAATATGCACCAACTGGATTGGGGTATAAAACTATTGATGAGTGGTTTTGAGGGAGTTTTCTCTGACTTTGGCAAAAACTGGGGGAAATGGTCTGGTGAACCAAAGATTATTTCACAAAGCCAGATCCAACTCCTCACCTAAGTCTGATTCCCAGACCAATCATATCCACAGTTTAACTAGTTACAGAAGCCAGCAGATTCCCTTCACTGAACGGCTACAATACTAAAGACCCAGTGCCTGCAGGAGGAAGGGGACTACCATCGACCAGGGAAGAAGGAGAGCCAGCTGCTGCTGCTGCTGCTGCTGCTGCTGCTGCTGCTGCTGCTGCTGCTGCTGCTGGGCTACCACCACCGCCCTGTTGGACTGCTCTGCAGGGATCATGCCTTGCAGGGCCAGGCCCCCAGGTACTCAGCCAGCTGTTGCTGATATCATCCACCTGTCCCTTCCTGGAGCGGATACATAAGCTGGCTGGCTGAGGTGGCTCCTGCTTTGCAGATTGCCTGGCTTTTTGCAGGTCTTGAGTCATGTGCCTGGAAGAGAGGACTCAGAGCCAAGTGGAGAGAGTTGAGGGCCCCCCAATTAATGTAGTGATGGGTAGAGGGGGATATGGCGTTGTGAGGAGGACTTGCCAGGTAAGGAGAACGCGGCCCAGACAGTTAACGACTGTGCCTTGTTCTGGTCCTCCCTACACCCACAGGTTTGTTGGTTGCCCTATTAGCCAGCTCTCAGACCTCCAGATGCTGCTCCTAAACGCCATATCAGTGCATAATAAGATCTTCCTCATTCATGATTTAATTGTGGATGAGGCAGCTGATCTGGCATGTATAACCGAGACCTGGGTGGGTGAGCAGGGAGGAGTCAGTCTTTCCCAGCTATGTCCACCAGGGTACCTAGTTCAGCATCAGGGTAGACCTGAGGGTCAGGGAGGGGGCGTTGCTGTGGTCTATAGGAGCTCCATCTCCCTCTACAAGCACCCTGTCCATGTGACTACTGGTCTGGAGTGTTTGCACCTTATGTTGGGTCAGTTGGACACACTGGGGATTCTGTTGGTGTACCACCCACCCCGCTGCCCAACAGACTCCCTAGCTGAGCTGATGGAGGTGGTCTCGGGTGTACTGTTGAGATCCCCCAGACTGTTCTGGGGGATGGCAACATCCATGCCAAGGCCACCTTATCCAGGGTGGCTCAGGATTTCATGGTTTCCATGACAACCATGGGACTTTTCCAACATGCCATTGGCCCAACACATGTAGCAGGGCATATTCTAGACTTGGTTTTTGCAACTGGACATGGAGATGGTGATCTGAATGTGGGGGGCCTTACATCAGTCCCTCTGTCATGGACAGATCACTGCTTGCTGAAGTTTAGACTTACAGCAGCCTTTCCCCTCTGCAAGGGTGGGGGACCTATTAAGTTGGTCCGCCCCCAGAGACTAATGGATCCGGATGGTTTCCAAAGGGCTCTGGGGAGTTTTCCGGCTGATAGGGCCAGCGTTCCTGTCGAAACCCTGGTTGAACTGTGGAATACAGAAATGACCCGGGCAGTTGACATGATTGTTCCTGAGCGCCCTCTCCTGTGTAGAGCTCGTACAGCTCCATGGTATACCCCAGAGTTGAGAGCGATGAAACAATATAGGAGACGGCTTGAGTGCAGATGGAGACAAACTCCTGGTGGATGCAATTACACACTGGTAAGTGCCTATGGTAAGCTGTATTTAGGGGCAGTGAGGGCAGCAAAAACAATATTTTGCTGCCACTATCAAATCATCAATGTGCCGCCCAGCGGAGCTCTTCAGAATTGTCTGGGGGCTATTACACTCTGGCCCCAGGGACATGGTAGAACCATCTGAGGCCTGCTGCAATAAATTTGCTAGGCACTTCCAGGATGGAATCTTTAGCATCCGCCAAGACTTAGACTCCAGTGTTAAAGCAGGCGAATGAAGTGAGGTATTCAGAGCACAGCCTTGTCCCGATTTCTTGGAAGAGTTTCAGTTGGTACAGCTTGAGGACGTTGACAAGGTGCTTGGACAGGTTCGTGCAACCACTTCTGTGCTGGATCCTTGCCCTTCTTAGCTAATAAAAGCCAGGAGGGATGGAACAGCCGGCTGGGCCAGGGAAGTGATTCATGCCTCTCTGTGAGAGGGGGTGGTCCCTGGCTGCCTGAAAGAGGCGGTAGTGAGACCACTCCTGAAGAGACTCTCCCTGGACTCAGAAAATCTTAATAACTATAGGCCGGTGGCAAATGTTCCATTCCTGGGCAAGGTCCTTGAACGAGTGGTGGCAGGCCAGCTCCAGACACTCTTGGATGAAACCGATTATCTGGATGCATTTCAGTCAGGTTTCAGGCCTGGTTTTGGCATGGAAACAGCCTTGGTCGCCCTGTATGATGACCTTTGTCGGGAGAGAGACAGGGGGAGTGTGACTCTGTTGATTCTCCTTGATCTCTCAGCGGCTTTCGATACCATCGACCATGGTATCCTTCTGGGAAGACTGGCTGAGTTGGGAGTGGGAGGGACTGCATGGCAGTGGTTCCACTCGTACTTGGCAGGTTGGCTGCAGAAAGTGGTGCTTGGGGAACATTGCTCGGCACCCTGGACTCTCCAGTATGGGGTTCTGCAGGGGTCAGTTCTGTCCCCCATGCTGTTCAACATCTACATGAAACTGTTGGATGCGGTCATCCGGAGCTTTGGAGTGCATTGCCATCAGTATGCTGATGACATGCAGCTCTATTTCTCCTTTTCATCTTCTTCAGATGATGCTGTCAATGTGCTGAACCAGTGCCTGGCTGCGACAATGGACTGGATGAGAGCTAATAAACTGAGGCTCAATCCAGACAAGACTGAGATGCTGCTAGTGGGTGGTTCTTCTGACCAGATGGTGGATGTTCAACCTGTCCTGGATGGGGTCACACTCTCCCTGAAGGAGCAGGTTTATAGCTTGGGGGGTTCTCCTAGAACCATCTCTGTCACTTGAGGCTCGGTAGCCTCTGTGGTACGGAGGGCCTTCTACCAACTTCGGTTGGTGATCCAGCTATGCCCCTATCTGGACAGGGATAACCTGGCTTCAGTTGTCCATGCTCTGGTAACCTCCAAGTTAGATTACTGCAATGCGCTCTATGTGGGGCTGCCTTTGAAGACGATTCGGAAACTGCAGCTTGTGCAAAATACAGTGGCCAGATTGTTAACAGGGACCAGATGGTCCAAACATATAAAACCGATTCTGGTGGACCACACTACCTGATGGAACGCCTCTCCCAACATGAACCCACCTGTACACTATGCTCAACATCAAAGGCCCTCCTCTGGGTGCCTACTCCGAGGGAAGCTTGGAGTCTGGCAACAAGGGAGAGCGCTTTCTCAGTGGTGGCCCCCAAATTATGGAATATTTCCATTATGAGGTGTGGCTTGCACCAACACTGTTATATTTTCGGTGACAGGTAAAGACTTTCCTCTTCTCCCACGCATTTTAGCATGTGTTTTTAAATTGCTTTTTAAAAATGTGTTTTTAAATTTATATATTTGTTTTTAATGTTTTAATTGTTGTAAACTGCCCAGAGAGCTTTGGCTATGGGTTGATTGATTGATTGATTAATAAATAAATAAATAAATAAAGGCCCAACTTTGGTGACACAGCTTTGTTGTACAGGAGTTAGGAAGGAGATCTGAGGCTTTTAACCAGCTGTAGCAAAAGAAGGACTATTGCTCAATGGCAGCGCACATGTTTCATATACTGAAGGTTCCAACTTCAATTCCTCGTTTCTCCAGCTAAAAGGCTCAAGAAACCGGTGTTGATAAACCTCTGGTGTGAGCAATGTGGTAAAATTTCCAAAACCACAGAAGAGCTAAATAGGATTTCCAGTTATCAAAAGTTTGGGTTTCAGGGTTTCCCAATGCTATTGCTGTAGCTTAGTGGTACAGCATCTGCAGAAGGTCCCAAAGTCAATTCCTCACATCTTCAGGTAGGATTGAGAAAGACCCCCCCTCAAGACCCTGGAGAACTAATGCCAGTCACAACAGACAATATTGGGCTACATGAACAAACAGTTTGACCTGATATAAGGCAGCTTTCTATGTACACTGGCATCAGCACTCCTGTCCTATGCCACGTTCTGTGGCTCATAGGACTAGGCTGCAACACTATGTGGAATTACGTTTAATAAGTGTTATATAAAGAACATTTATTTATCATGTATTCCCCTCGGAACGAATATTTAAAAAGTTAAGGCACACGGCTTGTTGAAAGTTGAAAGTGAGTTACACTAGCAATACAGACAGTCACTTAGAACTGGAATTTTTCAAATGCATCTGGGAACAGTCCTGCTACTCTGTTTTTTGTGAATTCACGAAGGTGTTGCTCAGACTCTAGATTATACAACAGAAAAAAGTAAGGGATTTCTTCATCACCAGAAGAATGGGAGCAGTCTGTATTTTTAAATGAACATACTTATAATCAAGGAGCCCAGGAAGCTATAAGTCAGGCACTAGTCAGTGAGGCCTACTATTAAATATACATAGGAACCAAATTTCCTACTTAAATCATTGCTTCAAATCAGAGGATCAGGCAGTCAGGCTAATTTACCCTCACAGGATTGTTGTGAGGTTGAGATAGAGGGAAATACATTGTACACCACCCTGAGGTCGTTAGAGATAGTATCCTCAGCCTGAGTGTCCACAACAAAATTTGCCTACCTATTGTACAGTGATTATTTATTTATTTATTTATTGCATTTGTATAGTGAGTGCACTGGCACACAGCTTACTAAAACTAATCACTGGAACAAATGATGGGGGGAATCTGATAGTCTTACAGTGTAATATTACATTGCCCATTTGCACTCTCAGTAGTACTGTATGGAGAATTTCCACATACCCAGATACAAGCATAAATTATGGAGGTACACAGTGGAGGCTGGTACCTTCAATGTCAGTGGGGGATTGAATCAGCTTTCAGCACCTTGTGCAGCTCCTTGGAAGTTCAGACTAAAACTGGATTCACTGCCCCACTGACATTGGAGCCACCAGCCTCCACTGGAGGTATAGCTGCACATGAGTCATGATGAAGAACAAGGTGGCAGTAGGAGGCAGAAACTGTATAGGAATGGGACCCTGCATAAATAGGAACTCACCCACTGGGCCTCCGTTGAGTCTTATCCAAAGATGTAGGTATAACCCCACTGAAAATGCAGTTATGAGTGCCTTGTGCCTACAGTCGCATTTGTATTTCATTAGTAGCCCACAGTCAACCACCCATATGTTATACAAACAAGATGCATAACCCTACAATTATGAATGTCAAATGACAAATGACTAATCAGGAAACCATATTGTGAGTTCTGAATTTACCAAATACTGAATTAAAAAGTCATAAACACCTCTGTGAAAAGAAGCAAGCGTGCCTCTAAAGATAATTTACCAGATCTGTGAAATTCATTGGTCATCACAAATATTTGACTCAGCTTTTTGTTTTAACCCTAATGAACAATGCAAGGTCAAAAACAAGTCATTACTGTCATTTAGAGAAATGTTTAATAATCACTCAGATTAATGATTTTGCTCCAACCTACAAAGTCCTTTGTCTGCTCAGATTGTTAAAATCAAAAGTCACAACATGTGCTGTTCATCCATGCAATTAGAAATATCTGATGCTACCAGACCCATTTCCTTTGTGATATTTTTATAGAGCTGGAGTTAATGCTGAATATAATCGCCATCCAATCAATGGTATTGTGCTTCATCCAATGAAAACCACATTTAACAAAACTGCTGCTAGTTCCTGTTTAAAGTCCTAATCAGAGATGGTGCCAACATGTAATCATATTGCAGAATAAATTGTTGTAATATAAAATGAGTACAGCCGGGTTTTTTTACACGCTAAAAAAATGTAGTACTTTAAACACTATTATCAAAGTGTTTATTTTTAAAAGTCTCAAACTAAGAACCAAGTGGCTATAAATGTGAGGGTTTGAGTACAACCACTAAACCCCACAAATCCCTCAGGGTTTTAAAAGGATTAATATGCTTCATGTAGGGCTAGTTCTCATGAGCAAACAAGAACTGTGAGTTACCAGAGACAACTGCTCTCCCTTAACAATAAAAACCCTCTTCTGTTGAGTTATGACAAGCCGTTATGACAAGCACCTGATGGGATGGGATGAGATGGTAGTGAGGTTGATGGCTGTGGCTTGCCACTACCACTCTACCCCTGTCACACACCACAGCTGGTTATACCATGCATTTTAGGGTGGCTGCCAGACAATCTGGCCAGATATCTGGGACTGGCCTGGACAGTTGCAGATTATCCCATTTATCCTACCATGAAATTTAATGTTGTGTATTTTATTTGTTGTGTATTTTTATTTTGTATTGCTTGTACTTTAATATTTTATTATAATGTGATTTTTAAATTATTGGAAACTAGCCTGAGTGGTGCATTGACACTAAAAGGGTGGATAGATTTGTTAAAATATAAGTAAGTACATTTTTAAAAAATGAAAGGCCACAGGCCACAGCCTAGTATCAAGGATTTGGTCTACAACAGGAGATTGCAAAACACATGACAGCTCTTGTTTTCCTATTGTTTCCACCAGACAGCCTCTTTTGGATTGCACGAGGAGGGAATGGAGCTCCAAGTGCATTAGCAGCATACAGGTGGAGTTATATGAAGTTTGAGTGTGCTATTCATTCCATACTACTACTAGCAGAAACCAGTAATGATTTGAAACGAATACTGATGAAAGTTAAAGAGGAAAACACAAAAGCAGGACTACATCTGAACGTCAAAAAGACTAAAGTAATGAGAACAGAAGATTTATGTAACTTTAAAGTTGACAATGAGGACGTTGAACTTGTCAAGGATTATCAATACCTTGGCACAGTCATTAACCAAAATGGAGACAATAGTCAAGAAATAGAAGACGGCCAGGACTGGGGAGGGCATCTATGAGAGAACTAGAAAAGGTCCTCAAATGCAATGATGTATCAGTGAACACTAAAGTTAGGATCATGCAAACCATGGTATTCCCGATCTCTATGTATGGATGTGAACGTTGGACAGTGAAAAAAGCGGATAAGAGAAAAATCAACTCATTTGAAATGTGGTGTTGGAGGAGAGCTTTGTGCATACCATGGACTGCGAAAAAGACAAATAATTGGATGTTAGAACAAATTAAACCAGAACTACCATTAGAAGCTAAAATGATGAAACTGAGGTTATCATACTTTGGACACATAATGAGAAGACAGGATTCACTAGAAAAGACCATAATGCTGGGAAAAACAGAAGGGAGTAGAAAAAGAGGAAGGCCAAACAAGAGATGGATTGATTCCATAAAGGAATCCACAGACCTGAACTTACAAAATCTGAACAGGGTGGTTCATGACAGATGCTGCTGGAGATCGCTGATTCATTGGGTCGCCATAAGTCATAGTCGACTTGGAGGCACATAACAACAATTATTTGCTTGTGTACCGCCCGCCCCACTTCACGGCAGACTCCCTGACCGAGGTGCTAGAGGTGGTCTCGGATGTACGACTGCTCTCCCCAGAACTGTTAGTGTTGGGGGACTTTAACGTGCATGCTGAGACCACTCTCATCGGAGCCCCTCGGGATTTCCTCGAAACCATGGCTTCCTGGGAACTGCACCTTAGTAACACTGAGCCCACCCATGTAGTCGGTCATGCCCTTGGCCTTGTATTTGTCTTGGGAATGGCGGGGAGTGTTCTGAAGTTGGGGGCTATTTCTTTTACCCCCGTGTCATGGTCAGATCACTATCTGGTGAACTTTGACCTCTCGTTGCCACACACCCTCTGCAGGGGTAAAGGACCTATTAGAATGGTCCGTCCCAGGCGCCTGATGGATCCGGATGGATTCCTGACTGCGCTGGGGTAATTGGAACCTGCTGAAGGTCGCCCGGTCGAAACCCTGGTGATGGAGTGGAATGAGGGAATCACCAGGGCATTAGACCGGGTGGCTCCGAAACGTCCTCTCCCCCTGAACAGAACTCAGACCGCACCGTGGTACACACCCCAGTTGCGAAGTCTGAGACAGGAGGTGAGACGACTAGAACGCCGGTGGCGGAAATCCCGCTCTGAAGATGTTCGGACACAGGTTAGAGCAGCAATAGCTGCCTACCAGGTGGCAATAAAGGCAACAAAGAAGGATTTCTTTGCTGCCTCTATTGCATCTGCAGAGTGCTGTCCCAGGAAGCTATTCCAAGTGGTCCGAAGCCTGGTCGGTCCAGTTGCTCAGGAACCCTTGGAGCACTCTAAGGCTTCCTGTGACAAATTGGCAAGGCACTTTGCTGATAAAATCGAACACCTGAAGAACTCGATTCCGTACGCTGTGGATGCAGTAGAAGATCCAGAGTTGACCAGTTGCAATCCGGTTCAGTGGGATCGGTTCCGGCCTCTTCCTTCTGAGGATGTGGACAAGGTACTTTCAATGGTGAAGCCTACCACCTGTCTGACTGATCCTTGCCCATCATGGTTCCTTATGAATTGCAAGGAGAAATTGGGCGAAGGGATCAGGGTGGTGGTAAATGCATCCTTGAAAGAGGGTGTACTGCCACCGGCCTTCAAGGAGGCAATTATAAAACCCATTTTGAAAAAACCCTCCTTGGATCCCCAAGTCTTGAACAACTTTCGCCCCATTTCGAATTTGCCATTTTTGGGCAAGATCATTGAGCGAGTGGTGGCTAGCCAGTTGTCAGCACACTTGGATGAAACGGATTATTTGGATCCATACCAATCGGGTTTCAGGACTGGACATGGTACTGAAACAGCCTTGGTCGCTCTGGTGGATGATATGAGGAGGGCATTAGACAGGGGAGAATTCACCTTTCTTGTCCTCCTGAATCTCTCAGCGGCTTTTGATACCGTCGACCACGGTATCCTGTTAGATCGCCTGGAAGGATTGGGAATAGGAGGCACTGTTTTACAGTGGTTCCGTTCCTTTCTCTCTGACAGGCATCAACAGGTAGCATTGGGGGATGAGGTTTCAGACCCTTGGCCCCTCACTTGTGGAGTGCCACAGGGTTCTATCCTCTCTCCCATGCTATTTAACATCTATATAAAACCGCTGGGAGCCATCATCAGGAGTTTTGGGCTGCGGTGTCACCAATATGCTGATGACACGCAGCTCTACCTCTCTTTTAAATCCTCACCGGAGTTGGCTGTGGAGACCTTGTCCAAGTGCCTGGAATCCGTGAGTGGATGGATGGGAAGGAACAGGCTGAAGCTTAATCCTGATAAGACCAAGGTGCTGCTTGTGGGTGACAGGGAAAGGTTGGGTGTTGTTGACCTGAGGCTTAATGGGGTGAGTTTACCCCTGAAGGATCAGGTCCGCAGCCTCGGGGTTGTTCTTGATTCCAAGCTGTCCATGGAGGCACAGATTTCGGCAGTGAGCCGCGCAGCTTGGTATCAACTACACCTCATACGGAGGCTGCAACCCTACCTCCCTATTCATCAGCTCCCACTGGTAGTACATGCCCTGGTCACCTCTCGATTAGACTACTGCAATGCGCTCTACGTGGGGTTACCCTTGAAAACGGTCTGGAAACTACAACTGGTGCAGAATGCGGCAGCTCGGTTGCTTACAAACAGCTGCCGCCGCGATCACATCACACCAGTGTTATTTCATTTACATTGGCTTCCAGTTGTTTTCCGGGCCCAATTCAAGGTGTTGGTGTTAACCTTTAAATCCCTATACAGTCTCGGCCCAGTTTACCTGAAGGAGCACCTCCAGTACCACAAATTAAGCCGCCCGACTAGATCAGCCACGCAGGGCCTTCTCTCAGTCCCACCAACGAAAACAGCTAGGTTGGTGGGGACTAGAGAGAGGGCATTTTCAGTGGCGGCCCCCACTCTCTGGAACTCCCTCCCATTTGATCTTCGCCATGCCCCTTCCCTGGATACATTTCACCGAGCCTTAAAAACTTGGCTCTTTGGACAGGCCTTTGGGATCTCCGGGGTGGGCTAATTTTTCTGTGATTGTTTATTGTTTCTGATTGCCCTACATAGTTTTACGCCTGCATTAGTGTTGACTGCATTGTATTTTATTCTGTAATTATATTGTATTTTATTGAATTTTAATATGTACGTCGCCTAGAGTGGCTTCGGCCAGATAGGCGACACAAAAATTAAATTTATTATTATTATTATTAATTCATTCCAGAAATATCACGAACAAATATGGATGTTCAACACTTAGGTGTGATATTCAGCTAAGTCATATTCAGAACAGACCTACTGAAATCATAACTTAAGGTCACAGATTTCAGTGGATCTACTCTGAGTATGAATTAGCTGAATACCATGCTATGACTTTGGCTCTGTAAGTCTCATGTTGGCAACAGTTCTGAAAATGCAACCATAAGACGTTGTTCACATTTCAAGGTGTCTACAATCTAAGTGTAACACTGGAGATCACAGGAGGTTTAACAAAGGGACAAGCAGGTGTTCATTATGTATTATTATCCTCTATGTACAGAGGTAAAGACAGATTGTTACAGTTTAGCTCCACTAATGCTAAAAGTCTTAGTCAGATCTTCAGTGCATCAGATACGATGGCTGCCATCTCACAAAAAGATAATTTTGAAGCAGCTGTGAACAGTATGATAAACAAGAGGCAGGACATGCCAGTTGCCAAGACAGTATTGATTTCGTTTCTTAAAATACACAACAGTACAGAGAAATATAACACGAGTGGTCTGGGGGTGCGGGGAAAGCTTTAAAATGTTTTCTGAAGCCATTTCAAATCAAACACAAGCAGAAACATTTACTTTTGCTCAGTTGAATAGTAAGACAATCTGGTCTGGTCTGGTCTGGTCTTGAGACAGCTCTGGCATGGCATGCTTTCTTGAGCATACTGGGATGATCTGGTCTTTGGGCCTAGAGATGCCAGGCTTGAGAATAACAATAACCATCGTTTCTTTGAATTCAGTCAGGTTGGGAAACTCCTGCTCCTCCTCAGAAAGGGGCAGCCAGTGGGAACTTCCATTGATGTTCCCCACCAACCTTCCTTCCCTGTTTCCTGTTTCCTGTTTGTGATTGGATTAATTAACAAGGTGAATTAACTGTACTGTAATCCTGATGGGTGAAAGATCCTTGAGTTCCTCCTGGCATCTACACTGATTTGGAAAGTCTTTGAGGGATTGAGCTCCTTCTGGTATGAATTCTCATTAGTTCCCTTTTTCCTCTACTGACAGGTGATGGGATAATTTAGTCAGCTAGTCTATGAGCTGAAGAACTGACACAATCAGATGAGTCCTGTTTACTGGACTGCACCAGTTCAGGCTGGAAACAGAGGTATCACATATTTTAATATTCTCCCATATATATAGATATATAAAGAAAAACACCACACGTAAAACTAGCAAATAAGGTCTGATGTCCATTTCATGTTTTTCTAATAGTTTTAACAGACCAGAATCTGCAGCTATTCCAATCCTTCTCTCCCCCCCCCCACAACCTGTTTAAGAAGCAATCGGGGGGGGGGAATCTGGTATGATTCACTGTCTCTACTAATTCTGGGCCAAAGTATTCGCCCTAAGGGGCATTTAAAAACATGCCCCTTAGCCACCTCATTTTCAAAGTAAGCCCACTCTTTGAATTTGCCTGGTCCCTGAAAGTGGGGTGAGGATATTTGGCTTAGCCTTAATGATTTTCTACAAAAATCATTGTAATAAAATTTTATTTGCTTTGAACACTTATCATGAATTTTTTTGGGTCCCTGAAGCATCTTACAATAGTGGTTTATGAATTACCTAACCATATGACAAAATACTTTGTAATATACAACCTGTGCCCTACTGAAATGAAATGCCATAAGTGAAAATAGTCCTATAGCAAAGATGGATTCATTAAATTCTTGGAATGAATATAAATTGTGTAATCATGTCTTCTCAACAGCACTGCATGTGTTTGTGGCCCATAAAAAGTGAATGAGATTAGGCTTGCCAAATCACACCTGGGCATTCCTCTGTGTGAAGGAAAGCATTTTTAGATCATTGTTGCTCTGTAATATGTGGGTCACTAGCAGAATTATGATCCCCACCAATATAGGTAAGCTATTGCACAATTTTACAATGAAATTTGAAGCCTTTCTCAATCAGTTGTGGCAGTGGATTTAGTTCATCTTTGAGGCCCAGCAAACCTGACAGTCTATTTGTTATTAGAGTAATAAATAAACAAGAAACATGTCAGAAACAAAACTGGTCTGTGTGCTTTTGTGAGATAAATGCTGCCATTGAACAGACAAATATTTATGAACTTGGAGGGCAGTGCTGTCAACCTAGCTAAAAACCTAAAAGCTAAATAAGTAAAGAAGCTATTTTTGGCTTCTGTACCCCAAAGGAGCATAGATGACTTGGCTAATAAGAATTTATCTGCAAATTTCATAGTAGCAGGTGGAGCATAATTCAAATGCCAGAACCCTGTAGTCTTGGCTCCATAATAAAATACATCATAAAAGTTCCTGAGTAGATTCCAGCAGAGATTGCGTTTCAGCACAGCAACTTAATGCTGAGCCTTTGCATAAAAATATAGTTTGTGCTGTATCTTTGAATCAGTATTTCAGATAATACCCTTTAAAATCTTAAATTATCACTATTCGTTCATGAGAGCTGCATGGTGGGGAAAAAAACACCTAGGGTATGAAAGGTTTAAGATCCAGAGGGGTATCAGGAATAGTGCTATTCCCTATCTCCTCACCATTGCTCCTAGACAAAGTACACTCTGCCATCAAGGTTCCTGCATTCTCACGTTGGTAAGATTTCTACTGGCATCCTCCAGAGGTTTTGACTCATCCCTGACTATTGCCAATGCTGGCTGGGCCTCATGGGAGCTGGAGTCCAGAAGTTCTGGAAGACATGAGATTGGGGATGGTTGCTATGCACACAAACTAGGGAGTAAGCCCCATTGAACATAGTGGGACTAAATTCTAAATAGATGTACATAGGATTGGGTGGCATGGAACTCTTTTACAAAATACATGCATTTTTATCATTCACCTAAAACAGTTGGCTGATATTATTCCTTGTGCTGTCTCCTGATTTTCTGTCTGTCTGTCTGTCTCACTCTCACACACCATTTTCTGAAGTTTTAAAAAAAAATTGTTATATTGAAATATCATTAAAATGTATATCAAACTATTTTAAATTAAAATAACTTTTGACTTAATACCTCCCAGATTCTAACACTGTTGCAATTTTTGAGAGAAGCTGCTCTGTAAATCATTGCTATCCTCCATGTGGGATTGAGACAATCAAGTTTAAACACGACCTAATTTCTACTTCTATCCTCAATATTGCCTTTAACGCATGGCAGACACAGAGTAAGATCTCCAAGGGGTTTGGCTAAGCCACTGTCTAGCAGCCTGGGTGGTAGACAACATATTATTTATCATACTCAATGGAATGAGGCGGGCACTGAAGCTACTTACTGCAGCAGAGCTTCCGGTTGAGCTTAACTTCCGGTAAGATGTATTTACTTCATCTCCAAAGAGAAACTTAATATTACTATTAAAGGACTGCTATCAGTAGCTAATGTTTAAGGAGTAAGAAGTAAGGAAGGGAGAGAGTGTGTCTTGGCAAATATCCACATTCCAGCCTCTTTGACTGTGTGCGGAAATGCCGGTCCGCGGACGCTGAAGCATAGGAGGATCCGCCATAAATTTTAAGAGGTTTTACTTGTCAACTTTGCTGTTTGTTGGAGGAATTAGGAACCTGAGCCCAAATTTATGACGGCTGCTGAAACAAATGCTTATCTTGCTACAGCAGCTAAGTATACCCTATTTTGAACTGGCTTGGGGGAGTCAAACACCGGTGTTGGCCCTTACTGATTTATTTGTTACACAGTATACGGAGTCAAGATGGTAATGACTAGAAGCAACTATCAGGAATTAGGTCTAACAGTGGAAGATATTGAAATGCCAAGCAAAGCCTAGAATAAAATCACGAAATACTTTCTTCCCATTAATAACCCACCTCCTTCGAGGGCCCAAGAACCTTTAATTAATTCTGTGAACACACAGCTGGGAAATGAATGGAACATAGCACACCCTCTCTCTGTCAAACTGCAAACGATCTTCCCAGCTGCCAAAAGCCTTGCTGAGGAGCTGCAGGACGCAGGTTTAAACTTCTCCTCTAGAGTAACAAACGACAAGCTGTCTTCAGAAATTAATTTAAACTTTTCCTTGAGCGTAACAAACGACGAGTTGCCTTCAGAAATCCTTACCATTGACTCTTACTGCCCTCTTAAAAGACAATCAATGACTTTACTTGAGAGCGAAAAGGAGAAGGAAGAACCCTCTTTATCAGATGCTGATCAAGACTGGCACCTCCTTCTGTTCGAGGAAATGAAACTGATCAAGGCACACATCTCAGAAACAAACAAATTACTTACCACGCTGGTGGAAGCGTTAGCGACTCCAAGAGCTGAAAAAATAGGAGTAGAAAATTCTACACACAGCTCTGAACCGCCTCGCATCGAGACTACAGCCATGGGTAAGAACAGAGACAGAAGGAGGAAGAAAAAATCTTCAATAGCCCCAAACATTAACCAACCCAAGAAATCGAAAAATATCAAGAACAGTAAGCTCAACAAACCAAAAAAGATGAACTTTGAGCCTTTGTTTAGACAGTTGGAGGTTCCAATGAAAAAGAACCCTCCAGGAGTCTACGGTCAGGTTGAGCAGGGAGGGTCCTCCTCGCCGCTTACGGAGTCTTTTTCAGACTCTCAGAGTTCTGTTCCTGATGAGGACATGGCAGAGAGTGTGCGCGCTCCGAGGAACTACTTAGAACAAAGGACTGTGACAATTGAAAGGCATCCAGTGAGGTGGAACTTAACATTGCAATCAAATAAGTTGGTCATTTCCTATAGCGGTGCCCCTCATTTTTGAGCATTTCATTCTTGGACAACTACTTTCGTCAGTCCATGCACGCCCCATGGCGAACAAATTATATCAGATCAATTATTAATATTTCTAACAATCCACGTGACTGGCGTTTGATTATTACCTGTCACTCCAGTAAGGTAGCTAACCAAATTCTAAGAGCAAGGGACGGTTTAAATAGAAGGGGGATTTGCGGCTTATTGCCGAAATAAAACACAAACACCATTCATTGGGTTAAATCATGGGCCACTTTATTAAACGGAATCAATTAGAATAATGAACCTGCAGAGGGGAAATCAAGTACAGGAGCATTCTGATGATCCAGGCAAAGCCTGCTTGCAGCCATAGGGCAACCAAACCCTTGCCTGAGCCCGGGGCTGCCCTGTGCCAGACCCCAGCTTGGGCCACACCCTGAAGATGTGTAGGGGGTCCAACCCGCATCACCACCCCCCGGAGCCCTGAAACTCCAAGCGGATGAGGCACATTGGCCCCAAAGGTGGCCTGTGTTCTGCCCCCAGGCCATATAGCCCTGAGCTGCAGGCCCCCAGACCGCCAATCACCCCCAAAGGTGCCTAAAGGTGTCACCTAGCTGCCCTTTCCCTTTTAACCTTTCCCCCGCACTTCCTTGCCACAAAAGGGGGACAAGCCTCTGCTTAGTCTCCCTTTACCTCACACCCAATAAGAATCTTGTGCAGACCCCTCTGCAGGTCCGTCAAGAAGATGCCGTCGTTGCCTCACAAACTGCATGTCCTCACATGCCTGCCACTGAGGTCCTTGCCCTCCAGCAGATGACCAGAGGCTATCGTGGCCTCAACCGCATGTCCTCACATGCCTGCCACTGAGGGCCTTGCCCTTGAGTAACCAAGGTCATTCCCACCCAGGGGAATGACCACCACCTGCAGGACCTTCCGCACTCAAACCTGCTGGAACAACATGGGTAGGAAACCATACTCTGTTGACCCAGCCACCAAACTGTGGCCCACCATCAGAGGCCCAGCTGTGAACCAATGTGCGTTTGCGGCCCCACGGCCAGCCTAGCAGATCATGCCATGGCTGCAGAGTAGGCTGCGCATCTGCTCCATCCCCATCCAGCAACCTGCCAAAAACAGAAACAATCATGAACAGTTGGGTCCTGGACCTTCAGACTCGCCCCAGGGGTGAATGTACTCCAGGTAGGCAATTCCCCTGCCAGGTATGCAGCCCCAATTCTGTAGGAGCATGTCCCCCAAAACCCCCATGCGTCTGCTGCCAGGTTGTGCGACGCTAGACAGAAACTTCACGGGACAAGTGTCCAGTCCTGGGGCAGGATAAAATAATGGTGTGCCTCTTGCGCCCTTGGTCTGCCTGAAGTCTGACCTGGACCCAAACACTCCCACCCCCCATCCGGAAGGCTCCAAAATTAAGTGTGAGGGCCGCTGCATGCAACTGCTGGTCCCAGGGCACCTCCCTGACCAACAATCCCCGGCAGGTCAGGTGGATACAGAGGATGAGGATAAGGGGTACGGTGGTGTGCATGGGCCGGCCAGCCCACACATGATGTATCCCAAGCCGTCTGAATGGTCCCAAAGGCCCCCTGCCAGCAGGCCACACTTTGCATAGCCCCTGCCGGCCCATAACTCCCAGAAATCCCCTTTTCCCATCTGATAGCTGGTGAGCATGCTGGGGCAACAGATAGGCACATGGCCATCTCCAACTCCCCTCCCCCATCTCCCAGTGTGTGGTATGGGACTAGCAGTTCTCCCCCCCAGAGTCAGTCCCTCCTCTAACTGAAACACCATTGACACACTGCAGGAAAAGGGGGGGGGCACACCACAGGTTGGCACATAATGCAGCCAAAACAAAAACAAACCCTGAAGCTGTGGTAAGGCTGTGAAATCCCTGTTATGGTACCATAAACCCGGTGAACCCTGGGGCAGGATCCTCCATTTTTCCAGCTGCCAAAGGAACCCCCTAGCTCATAGCCACGCTATAAACGGTGCCATCAGGTGCTAACCTGCACCCAAAGTCTGCCCTACCCATGAACCGTAAATCATGAAAATAGTGCCCCACTGCTTCTGAGCCCTCTCGTCTCCTGACTGTCCCTTCCAAGAAGGAGCTGAAGTGCTCCATACAAGAATACAGCAGCCCATAGGTAATGCTCTGCTGCATAGTCGACCTAAAAGGCAAAACTCAACAGCCGGCAATGCAGGCAGATTAGCTGCCACACTTGCCCATAAGGCACCTCTGCCACAGGCGCGCACCATATTGAATGCAGTGTAGTGCACTGTGCATAGACTATCCGGTATCAAGCCATTACTGACTGACCCCACTTGTAGGGATGATGGGAAGGGGCCAATAACCCTGCCCAACTGTATATCTTTATCAATCGTCCCCTGGACCAGTGCGTCTGTACCTAAGACTGATTTAAGATTGCCAGCCATAAGGGCAAGCCGGGGGCCACAGTATAGGATCCAGAAGAACCGCCTAATAAAGAAAAAACGCATCATAAAATGAGTCTCCCCATAAACTGGGCCGTCTGCCAGCAAGGTCCATAGCACCTCGAGCTTAGCTGGGAAGGGACACTTTCCTTGAGCAGCCTCTGCTATCCTTCTGGCTTGTTTAATTGCGGGTTCATATTCAGCGGTTATTAGATGGCATGGAGTTGAGCAATGTCATCTTCTAATGTCTGCAGATCAAATGACTCTTAAAATCACAGGACTAGTGACCTGTAAAAAAGGTGGCAACCTTATCTACAGTCAGTTTGCAAACTAGCTAAAGAGAAGATGCAAGCAAATATGCAGCCTGCACATCATTACTGAAAGGAATTCCATTATGTTTAAATAATTTACTCAGAGAAATATGACTTGGACCAATTCTATGCATACTTACTTATGAGAAAATCCCCCTGAGTGTATTGTTACTTCTTCCCTCGGAAGGGTGCCTGTGATTGCACCCATACAGCAGAATCCTAAGTACGTTTACTCAGAATAACACAGGTTAAATGGGTCTCCGGACTGAGGTTTATAGGACTTAACTAATGGAAAGGTTTATATATTCTTACCTGGGTTTTGAAGAACGTATTTGGGGAGGAGAAGCTTGACAGTAAAAAGAGGGGATGGGCTCCCTTTGCCTTTGCGGAGGTGAGGTAGTTTTAGAGGTGGGTTGCAGCACTAATTGGGATCCCTACTGGCTCCTGCAGCCTCCTTTCTGTCTCCAGCTGCCACCTGCCGTCCCCAAAAAGCCTCCGCTCTTTGTAATTACATTGCATTGCTCCAATGCAAATGGCCTCCAACTGGTGGCCACATGTGTCTCCCCAAATGCTCTGGGATGAAACCTCACGCACAGCGTTCGCAGCTTGCGGCTGCCATTTTAATGGTGCATGCCAAAGAGGCCACCATTATCTTTAGAATATATCTCAGAATATTGCTATGTTATGACAGAGCATCTTTCTCAGGCATTCTGCAAAACAAGTGGCAGCCACAGGCAGCAGGAGGGTGTAGGAGTGCAGGCAAATTTTGCCCCTCTCATCCACAAGTTCTCCCTAATTGACTAACCCCCTCTCCAAACTTTCCTGGTTTGCAAAGACAGTGTGGAAGTGGAATGGCCTTTTCAGTACATCCCTTAATAAAAGCATCCCCACAGATGGCTGTCCAGCTGCCCCTGGAATGTCCCCAGTGTCAGATAGCCCAGTACCTCTCTAGGTAATTGGTAAATGAATAGAAACAGTCGGTTTAAACTAAAAATACACTTCAGTATCAAGAAGAGGAGTCTACTCCTATTTCACTTTCTGTAGTGGGCGAGGGGCCCCCAATAGAAGTATCTCCTGGTCCCAACTGGTGGTGCCGAGGGCTGAACCTGAGGACCCTTTGCATGTAAAGCAAGTGGTCTGTTACTGAGCTACAATCCTTCATCTCCAGGGTCCGAGATCCCTGTAAATGGTAAAATAACCCTAGCAATAACAGCACATGAAGTGCATTGGCTATGTTCCACTCCTCCACAGCTGGGGGTGGGCATCTACCCTCCGCCCTGGGGGCCCTGCCCTTCCCTTTCAGCCCACTTTGCCCTTTTGGGCAGCATCCTGAGATTGAGTGTGTAGCCAGGTCTATTCCCTTCCGCTAAAGCCCCCCCCCGGCCTATGCCCTGTTGCAGTAGCAAAGGGAGTGCCTCATCCAAAAGGGAGACGTGGTAAGCATGAGGAAGCACTAGAGGGGCCCTGGCACCTTCACAGCCTGGCCGGACTGTGCCCTCTTCTCATCCTGCACCCCCCAGTCACCAACCAATTGGCTCCCCTGTACAGCCCCAGACAATCCCGGCCTCCTGGGCCACCAAGTGACCTAATGGGGGGTGTGACGTGGCTTATCTGGGTGCAGGATAATAAAAGGTGGGAAATGCTTCTTTATCGAAAACAATGCTTTTAAACATAGAGGAGAGTTTCATATACAGCTGTGTTGCAATTGCACATTTGCTCTGTTGTGGTCTAGCTCCTACTTTTAAAAAGCATATTCCAAAAATCTGTGCTCAGCCTCTGTTTGTTATGACAGCCAGGAAAAATGTCTTGCACATTACTATTTTCCTTTATCATGAATGGGGGTGGGCGTCTACCCTCCGCCCTGGGGGCCCTTCCCTTCCCTTTCAGCCCTCCTTGCCCTTTTTGGGTGGCATCCTGAGCTACAGCTTAGCCGGGTCAATCCCTTTCAACTAAAGACCCCCCCACGGCCCATGCTTCATTGCCAAAGCAAGAGGGGGGGAGTGCCTCCCCAGAAATGAGGGGTGGTCAGCTTGGGGGTCCCTAAAGGGGGACCAGCACCCTCACAGGCCAGCCGGACAATGCCCTCTCCTCACCCCGCACACCCCAGCCACCTACAGATAGGCCCCCTTATCCAGCCCCCAGCGATCCAGGCCACCTGGGCCAACCAGTGCCTCCTGGGGGGGTGATGGGACTGGGACCCAATTCCTTTACTATGGGGTGGGTAAGGGGCAATAACCTTCCCACCCTCCCACAGGGATCCCCCTGGAGCTATCCAATAAAGAAAGCAGCCACAGGGCTGCGTTGTTAGAGGTGCGCCGCTGCCGCTAGGCCTTGCCGCCGGTGCGGATAGTCGCTGCTGCTGTCATCTGCGCCGCGCCACGCCACAGGCTCTGCTGATGCCTCCTGCAGGCCTCCCCGGCCTGGAGCCCCGTTGCTGCCGCCACAGCACCGCCGCTGCTGGAGGGACTCCCGTGGCCGAGGGCTCCCTGCTGCCACACCGCTAAGCCAGGGGCCTCACCGCCACACTGCACTGCCCCGATCCGCCACGACGGCCAGCCGCACACCAAGACCCGGCCTAGAACGAGCTCTGGGAAGCCACATGCCCTGGCAAGCGAGCCACCGCCGCCGCCACTGCCGCCAAAATTCAAAGGAGGGCGGGAGGCTGGTGGAGTGGCCTTAAATGGCCTTCAGCCGCCCCGCCTCCTTTCTGTGTGTCACGACGGCGCGCCGCGTGCACACACACATGATGGCGGCCTGGGCTTTGGCTGCGGCCGCAAACACGCCCCTTTGCCTGGCAGGTACCGGGCGCGAACGGGAATCCGTACAAAGATATTATACCAACGCTGTAGCTCCAATGCCGTTAGCCAGTCTTCACACGCAAAATCTGTCTATTAGCACGGTTGTATCTGAAGCATCTTCAAGGACTAATAATTACAAGAACCCCGACCAGCCGGACCCTGATCCATCGAATTTGCAATACTCCTCTATAGTCATGACATCACTGATGCCTGCTCTTTTACAGGAATTAGAACCAGAGGAGCTGCAACTTACGGAGCTTTATGTCCAACTTCCAGAGTCGGAGAGATTGGCACTTGTCACTAAGTTGCATCTTCTGATTCAACGACTCAGAGCTGCAGACTGTAACGAGACATCAATAGCTTCACCCGCTCCTTTAAATGATGCTGGAGGAAACCTTTGTATCACCAATACAGGAACCCCTATTAGGCAAAGTCCGACTCCAACAGAAGAAATGATTCCTAGTATTGTTAAATCCAATTGTTGCAAAAGCGGCGCAGTTTTTCAGGATGACATGGGAGTTTTAAATAGAATCTCGGAATCCAACTGACATGTACCTCCCGCTGCCCTGCATTTTCTTTCTTGGAACATAGCTGGCTGGAAAAGCAAACAAAGCGATCCAGAGCTGATCTCCTATTTTAACAACTTTGATGTAATATTTCTCCAAGAGACCTGGGCAACTTGTAAACCTATTTTGAATGGCTTCTCCTCTAGACACTTGCCAGCCACATTTGCGGGCCCCAGGAGAGGTAGAGCAGAAGGGGGTCTGGCAATATTATTCTCCACTGATTTGGTCATCCAAGTCAGAGATCTTCAACCTTTGAAATCTATGGCTATGGCAGTGCTCTGCTCCTGGAATTTAAAGTTTTATCTGTCCTATGCATCAATGTTTATATGCCTTCCAATCATACGTGTACCAACATGGATTTGATCTGGGATGAGTTTGATAATTATTTGCTAGATTTGGAGATGAAATATCCTAGAGCATATTTGATTATCATGAGGGACTTTAATGCGAGTATTGGACCTAATAATAATGCCCTTTTCCCGTCAAGGTTATGGAGGGGAGAAAATTGTGACCACCTTAACCCTAATCTCAACAGACTTTCGAAGGACAGCAAAATCAATTACAGGGGAATATGTCTCTCACGTCTTGTGGGCAATCATAACCTGATTATTTTAAATGGACTTGAACACCTAGATGACAGTGCAGAATACACTTACATCTCCACCCGTGGAAGCAGTGTAATTGATTATGTAATAATTTCTTCCCAACTACTTAATTTGATTTCTACCTTTAAGGTAGGAAACAGACAAAATAGCGACCACCTACCGCTTAATATCGAATGCCTCTGCCCAAAAACCTCCAGGTTAATTAATTACCACAATGCTACCCGCAGTTGCAAGTTCTCTGCGGGCAGAAGAGTCAGATGGACGACACAGTTGGCCCTCAAGTTTGAAAACTTCCTTTTCTCTCCATCGGTCAGGGCCATCTGGGAAAATTTAAGAAAAGCTAATAACTCCCAGTTAGCCCTAGTTGAGTATACATCCTTAGTTTCAAATTTAAACGCCATTTTTTTCCCCAGACAGCACGTGGTTAAAAAAAATTCTGGCTGTAATGCGAAATGGTTTGATTCGGAATGTTTGGCCTTGAGATTACAGCTGAGGAATGCATATATGCAATATCGCCAGCAAAATCTTATTCAGCTTCCGCCTGAATATTATGATATTAAAAGGAAATATAAATCCCTGCTGGCTACTAAGAAAAGGTTATTTGTACAGCAAGGATGGGAGTCCTTAATTCAGGCATCGAGATCTAAAGACTCTAAAAACTTCTGGGCTATCATCTCCAATGCCTCCAGTACTGAATCTATAGCTCTTTGTAATATCCTCCCCCAGATTTGGGAATGGTACTTCACTTATATGTTTGTGGAAGTTCGTCACAAAGATCAAAGCCCTTTTATTCCCCCTGATCTTATGTCTCTTCCGTCTTGGCCCCCTGTCACACAAGGAGAAGTAAAAGATCTAATAGCTGGATTGAAGGCGGCCAAGGCACCCGGTCCTGATAATATCTCGCCAGAAATGTTAAAAAAAATTCCAGACTGGTGGGCGCCCATCCTAGCCAATCTATTTACCAAAATTAATAACATGGGTCAATTCCCGGAGGCTTGGAGTGAAGCAATAGTGGTGCCAATATTCAAAAAGGGAGATAGAGAGGACCCGTCTAATTACAGGCCAATTAGCCTATTATCAGTAATCGGCAAACTATATGCTGCACATTTGAAAGTAAAGCTAGAAGCCTGGATGGAGGAACATGATATATTAGGAAAAGAGCAGGCCGGGTTTAGGAAAGGCAGTTCGGTACTGGATCACTGCCTAGTATTGAGCCATTTAGCGGAAAAATATAGCAAACTAAGAGGTAATGGTCTTTATGTGGCCTTTGTTGATCTCAAAGCCGCTTTTGACTCAATTCCACGGGACAAACTATGGATTAAACTAGCAAATACTAACATCGATAAAAGGCTGCTTTCCCTGATTTACAATTTATATCAGCACACCTCCCTTCGTGTCCGTTGTGGCCGTCAGGGAGGTTTGACCGACTCCATCTTTTCTAACAAGGGGGTGAGACAGGGGTGCATACTAGCGCCCCTGTTATTTAATTTATACCTAAATGACCTGAGAGCATCTTGCCTCCCTCAGGAATTCCACTCCCCAAAAATTGCAGAAATAAGATGCCCTCTGCTTTTGTACGCAGACGACGCGGCCCTTCTCTCCCTTTCAAAAGTAGGGCTTAAACGAATGCTACGAGCTTTCATGTTCTATTGCAGTGAAAATCGATTGATTATTAACTTCTCCAAAACCAAAATTTTGGTATTTTCCAATCATAAAACAACCTCTGTCTGGTCAATTAACGGTCATCAAATAGAACAGGTCCCATATTATAGATACTTAGGGATTATCTTTCACTACTCGATGAACTGGACTACCCATATAAGAGCGGCAATTATGAATGCCCGTAACATGATCAAGGGCGTGTTACGCTTCTTCTTTTCCAAGGGTGGGCAGTACGTGCCAGCTGTCATCCAGGTTTTCAAAGTCAAAACCATCCCCCAGCTCTTATATGGGATCCCCATTTGGATACATTCATTTAATTCCTCGGTGGAATCAGTTCTTTCACTTCTCTTACGCAGGGTGCTAGGCGTCCCAAGATGTGTTACCTCTGCAGCTCTCAGACTAGAATGCGGTCTCACATCTTTGGAATGCCAGGCATGGTTGATGGCGGTGAACTTTTGGGTCTCACTAGCATTTAACCCATGGCCAGGATATTTAACTGCCCTCTGGAATGATGATTTTACATCTAATTGGTGTAAAAAAATTACCGCAAAATTATTACGGTTAGGTTTTTCTGCAGAATATTTAGTATCCCAACCATTTTCCATGGCAAAAGCCCAAATTCGACCTCGGCTTAGAGATTCTGACTTACAATCTACGATCAGAGGAGCCACTAAAGTATGTTCTCCTCTTTTTTTGAAACTAAAAATGGTCCCTGAAAATTATGCTCCCTATTTGGACTACCTTACAGTACCTAAATTTAGAATAGTTTTCACGAAGGCCAGATTCAATTCTCTGCACTCAGCACTGTTGAAAGGAAGGTATGCTGGTCTCCCTGTTGTACAACGTCTTTGCCCATGTGGAATGGGCTCCATCAAAACCCTTCACCACATGGTTTTAAACTGTCCCCTATACTCTTCGCTAAGGGACAAATATCTTTCCTTCTTGCTACTAAGGTATTCTTCCAAGCCCCCGGAAACTATAGTATCTTACCTCTTGGCTAGTTCAGATAGGGAAACTTCCCTCCAAGTAGCTAAGTTTATTCAGGCCTCCCAACAAATACGGCTAACCTTGCCCTCTTAACTGAATGCTCTTGCTTCGAAGCAATTTTATTTTGTATTCTGTTTTATTGTCATTCTGTTCCTTTTGTATATATACTGTATTTTGTATCTCTTGTTTTATAGTGGGTCCTTGACCGTAATAAACTTATGATACTTACTGGAGCAGCTGTGAACACCTAGTCTCCATTTCCCAAACAGGTAATTAAGTAGAAAGTCATTTATAATAACTGCTGACATCTCTAGAGATCACAAAATGGACAGTTACTTTTATAGCATTGTCACAGTGATGTATTTGATGACTGCTCATCTTTTGCATTTGTCAAAGGATGTCTATTCTTTGTATTACAAAAACTACATATTTAGTATTCTTGGTGTAAAAAAAAGGTGTTCAAGGAAAATGGTTCATAACTTTATGGTTTGGAATAAGAAGGTGATGAAATGTCAATGCCAAGAGGGGATTATTTTCTAATAGTTTCTTGTTACTATGGCCCTTACAGTGCTACAACCTGATCCTCTGAATCTGGGCTTACCTGAATCTTTGCAGAATTTGCAAGATAACAGGATTTTAAAAAAAGTTTGCAGAAAGGGTATTGCATTTAAAGCATAATAAAAACTGTCAAAGTTTGAACATTCAAGTATACTAAAAATTCAAATTATTTTGGAGGTTCCACTAGACGGCTATTAAATGAAGTTGTGATATATATATATAAATTTCAAAAACAAAACATATTTCTTTCTGCATAACACAGTAACTAGTCTGAATGTAACGATTTCCAAGAGGAAGAAGAAGACCTCTGATATTCTTCAGTGAAGTATATATCCGTCCTGGCTATGGTAATTTGCTTATATATAAAGACACGACCAACTGTAATTACAAACATTTTCAGCATTACTCTGTTATCACTTCCCCTAATTACTTTATCTAGGTCAGCCAACTTTGAGTGCATTCAACACATTCTGTGTCCAACCACAGATTTATCAGGAGTTTCAACAGCTATTTTCCAGATCTTCTAGGTCTAGGATATAGCATTATTTACAGCACGGCTGGTTTCAAATTACTTCAACAGACATAAATGCTGTACAGTGCAATCCTATGCATATTTCCTCAGAAACAACCCCTGTTGAGTTCAACAAGACTAAGTCCTAGGTAGGTGTGTATAGGGTTGTATCCTTAATTTTGTTTCAAAACCAGAATGGCACACTGTATTCTGCTATCATCTTGCTTCTCATTATGATCCTACCTTAATGAATTCAGTCTCACAAAAGCTCCTCCAGCTCACTATGTGCAAGCAGAATGTGGCCCCTAAACTTTTTTTATGTACTAGCACAGATTTCTTGTTTCCATGTTTTCAAGTTTGTCTAATTTAATTGGTTTTTGCCTATTGATGCAGGAAGCACATCTTCCTTCTTTGCTGAACATAAAATTAGCTTTCACTGCTGATTCGTGTTTGTTTGGCTCTGTATAAACTCTGTCTAAATGAGTTTGTTCTTTCGAAAGCAAATATCGCTCACATATTTTGAAAGTGCAGGGAAAAAATTGTAATCTCCTTTCTTAGTTCTCCTTATTATGTTCTGCTAATTTATGTATACATTAGCATGTATTTGCATGATTTATTCATTTAAAACTGTATGTGTTTATTTGCATAGCGGCTCAGCAAGTTTTATCACAAAAAGTAAAGACTAAGTTTCAGTACCATTCATGGATTATGGTCTTGGATTTTAGCCACGAAAAAGAAATAATTCTGAGGCTTTATCATTTCAGTAAGAATGTTTCCAAGTAAGATATTTACACTGTTTTACTCAGTAGTGCTGAAGTTTATCTAATAAAAATGACTCCCTAGGGTAGAACCACAAGGCAAAGCCATTCCTCCAGAGGGACAGATGAATGGTTTTTTCAACCTTGTTTTCGCCAAATGTGGTAACAAATTCTGGGATTGTTGTGCCAGAAGAACCCAAGTCATCAGAGACATGTAGGTACATGATGCACATGACCAATCCAAAGATGAGCAGGCCTAGCTTAGTCTAGTCACTGTCTATGACCACCTGAAACTCTATATTTATTGCCTTGAGTCCCACAGTGAAAAGGTGGGATCTAAATAAATAAATATACTCTAATCAAATAGTTATTTATGTCCAAGCTACATAAAAAACTAGTAATAGATTGAATTCTACTGACACCACACATTACTACTATTGATATAAGTTTTGATTTTAAATTGGTTAGAAGAACCCCTTTTGCTTGGAAGGGGGAAATGGATAAAACTAGTTCTGTTAATAATTTTAATAAAAATGGACTTGGAGGCAAGTGAATTAATAAATCTGATATAAATTGATTTAAAAGCTTTTGTGGGATAACTGATACTGATGTTGATGAGATTATTTTTCTTTTTATATATAAATTAAGGTTGCTACAATATTTAGAATGTGTGTGTGTGTATGTGTGTGTGTGTGTGTAAGATGGGCCATTCTTGGTGTCTTTCTTCAAATTAACTAACAATATAGCTCTCCGGTGCTTGTGGTGGGTGGGAGGAAAAGAAAGGTTGTCCACCTCAACTTCCATAACCTACACAAGGCTACATTTGTCTAGAACACAACAGCATAATGCTCTGCTGTCCACACTACTTTGGCACCTGGTTTTACTGCTGTAGAATGCCTTGGTCTAAGACATGGACAAATTTTGCCACTGGACACTCAGAGAAGATGCGACTGGGCAAAAAGACTACCAAGGAGGTCAGCCTTGCAGCCATTTTAAGTATCTCCCTAAGCACTTTGACTCCAAAACTGCATTTTGTCTGGAAAGGTGAACTAAATGGAGACTTAGGGAGCCAGGATAAGATCACTGATCAGCCCATGCACTAGGAAAGACACAGGCCATTCATGTAAAGAGGCATTAGAACTCTAGGAAATGCAAATGCTTTTCTCCCTGCCTGCTCTCTTTGCAATGAAGCTATACAAGGCATACTGACTAATTGGCCATCTCAGAGCTCTGGTGAAGGAAAGCTGCTAAGGCACTGGGAAACCCATCAGCAGACATGTTATGGGTACTTAGCCACTCTTCAGCACTCATTAACACCTACTGAAGTTAGGAAACTCCACTGTAACTGAGCACATGGAACACCTTTTGCACTCTGCACCTATGCTGGGAAAACATAGATATTTTTAGTGACTTAGCTACTGTTGCTTCTCTCTTTGACCTAGGAAAACCTCTTAATCTCATAACAAAACCCTTAAGAGAGGATCTAAATGTATAATTTTGCTCAGTCCATCAAAGAGTACAGTTAGGGTAAGTTGGCCCACCAATCTTTCTCCCCCTTCACTTTCCCCCATGTCCCCAGCCTTCATCTTTATTACTTTGTACTTAGTTTAGTCAGGATTTTAAGGGAGCACACAACCATATGTTCCCCTTTCAAGCTTCAATCCAAGAAAACCTTGAAATGCACAACACTTCAGAGAACTGCAGGGCACCACTTGCCCCCAGTTCATCATCATTTAGCAACCCTACAAGGAACTCCCCTCCTCACAAGAAGACTCCCTCTTACCCTTCACTCTGGAGGAGGTAATGTCTGCAGTCTAGTTTTCTCTTTCTTTCTCTGCCTCTTATCTTTCTACCTTTCTGTCTTCCCAAGCAAGATACCTACTCTCTTGCCAGCTGCCGGCATTGTTTACACTGTTACTCCTTCATCTAACCAGCAGATCCACGTTACAGATTTAAAGCACATCCAATGCACATTTAAAGCAGATGACTTCCCCCAAAGAATCATGGGGATTGTAGTTTGTTAAGGATGCTGGGAAGAGATAACTCTGTGACGGGGAAACCATCGTTCCCAGGATTGTTGGGGGAGGTCATGTACTTTAATGTGCATTAGATGTGCTTTAAATGTTTCATGTGTCTGTCTGGCATCAGTCACCTTCCTCCTCCTTATTTGGTACCAGGTTCCACCCTTGTTTTTTTCCCTTTAGGGTTAACTGACTAACTGCCAGTCTAATCTGAATGCTGCCTCTGTATATAATGTGCTTCTGAATTGTTTGTTCTTTGCTGTGATACTGACTGATTGTCTTGTTGCTACTCCCCCTGAAAAGGTCCAGGGGGCCCCTTAGTTCACCCTGGTTCTTGGCTCAAGACTCAAACGCATGTTCCTTCCGTACACGTGTAATCACTGACACATGCGAAAGAGGGCATGCACTAACGAAATCAATGGTTTGACATGCTATAAGGCACTTTAGAGCCCAATAGCAGCCATGCCAGGTCAAACCAGTATACATCTAGATAAGTAGACTATGCCAGAGAATGGCCTTGAGTCAGTTTTGCAATGACTGCCTCTGTCATTCACAACTGAAGTCACAATTGTTTGGTATTCCATACCATAATTTGAATGTCAAACAGTTCTTTGGTCGACATATTCATATAGCTATCAATCAATCAATCAATCAGTTTATTCGACCAGTTGGTCAGCATGATATTCATATAGCTAAGCATTAACATTAATCCTGTACATTTTTATGAATATATTGATGTTGCTATCAGATGGATTAAGGACACAAGAAGAGCCCTGCTGGATCAGGCCAAAGGCCCATCTAGTCAAGCATCCTGTTCTCGCAGTGGCCAACCTGAGTATACAGCACTCTCCCCACTTGTGTTTCACAGAAAATGGTGTTCAAAGCCTCCAGCAATGACTGATTATATGCAAGCAACTGTTTGCAGAAGTAAGACCACTATTCTGAATTTTCTGTTGCTAAATCTGCATTGAGGTTCCCGGCTGGACTAAGATAGTGTATAAAGTTTCAAAACAAATTAAACAAATTAAACAAATTTCTTCTTTAAAATGTGAAATTTACAAAAGTGAAAGGATGCCTATCCAACCTCTTTAGGTTCTGATCTGCTTTTCTTGCATACATTTATCCTCTAATATGAGTAACTTTTCATCTTTAATACTCCAAAGAGTTATTTCTACCTTAGTCCATTGTGGATCTTCTTTCAAAGACTTGAAAAAGTGCCAAATGTGGCATATACATAGTGAAGTTAAGTGGAAAATTGAAAAATCTGTAGCACTGCATGGCGCTGTGTTGAATAATTGACATTAATTGCTGTTTGGAGCAGGAAATCAGTAATTTTCAATTGATGCTAAATGGAAAAATCACTTAATGACAATTGCTATTAAATTGACACAATTGTAGAGAAATATAGTTTTAGAAAATGAAAGATTTGGTGCATAACAAAAAATGGCATGAAGAAAGATTTTTCCAGTAAATAAATGGATGATAACAATAAATCACAGGGGTGTCTGAAGTACCTCAGTAGCACCATCATAGTCCCGGCTAATATTTTAGTCTACTTTCAAAACCGAGCCAAGTGCCACAACAAATGGTAACACTGGACAGCTTTAATGGATACAGCACATTCTGCTATGGATCAGCCTTAATGGATTAGCCTTGGTGAATAATGTAGTACAAGCTGCTGTTTGTCCCTTGGTAAGAATCCATCTATAAATGGGTTGCAGTACTTCAGAGCGGGCCTATCATCCTGGGCAAATCCCAAATATACCTGAGATGGGCAGATTGCACAACTAAACTTCTGTTTCACTGCTGCCAGACTAGAAACTGTGACAACTCTTGCTTGAAATATTGGGTTCCAGTGAATAAGAACAATGCCCCCAAACTGAGAGGGGGTACTTAAATGTAATCAGCAATTGTGATAACCAAATGCCTATGGAGAGAATTATATGCAACTATCAAGCTGCATTTTCATCTTCTGGGGGCCTGTAGGCACATTTGCAAACCACACACACACTGAAAACAAGCACACATTGCAGCCTAATCTATTGACTACACTAGAATACTTCTTTCAAGATTAATATCAGTGGGAGGAGAGGTCCCTGTGGCATATGGGTGGCCTCTGTGGGTGCATGTGGAGGGTGCACGTGTGCCCATGAATGCCACTCTGGCAACCCCTGCATCACTGAACATTTATTGTCTGATTGGGTTTACCATGTTCTTCCCCAATAATATGCTGCAATGCTCTTAAGTGAAGTCTAGTGGTAAAAACTCCCACAGGTAGCAACAGGTCTAATTCTGTATGGCAGTGTGTTACAATCTGTCTTCTGACTTGCCTCAACACAACATCTGCTGTAGTTTGTAACCGCAGTTTGATCTGGCTCAGTCTCCATGTTTATTTTAATGGATTTTTTTTACCCCACCTTTCCACTCTAATACAATATGCAAAAGCAGTTTTTAAATGACATTACAAAGCAAAACCGCGTAGGACCACAAACCGCTAAACAGAAGGCAAACCAAATGCTTGCCTAAATGAAAAAAGACTTCACCTTGGAGTTCCTTTACAGAAGTCCTTGTTCAACATTTATGAACAGCACTAAGTTCTCAACTGATTCACATAGCTTTATGTGTAAAATAGAAGATGGAAGAAGAAAGGTGAAAATAATTGATAAGGATGCCAAAGATCAAACAGCATCTTAGAACTAAAGTCTCAGTTATCCAACAGCCTCTACACATGCACACACATCTTGGAGGAGTGTAGTGGAGTCATTACCAGATTTGCTTGTGTGTCTATACATGTAAACACATGAACCTGTATCTTACACAAATGTTCATGGAACTGCAAAATTTGGGATCTTGATTATTGTGTGCCACAGACAACATTGAACTGGGTTCAATTACCTTAAAAAGACACCAATGTTACCTTGCTTACTTTTGGGAAATTTAGCAATGACCAATAGCTTCCAATACTATCTTATTTGTTTAGGGGAATTTGCAAGAACCACACACTTAGTTATCTAATATATTTGCCTAAGGATGTGATTGTGCAGCCATTCGCTTGGCTGCCAACAGGTGGCATTGCAAACAACAGTGTGATGACAGACTCCTGAGAGCTACTGGGAGACAGAGGCAGGTAGGCAGGTGTAAAGGGAGGTGGGTTGGCTTTGGTGAGGAGTAAAGGGAGGGCAGCTTTGGTGAGGGTGGGTGATAGGGGGTAGGTCGGATTGGTGAGTGAAGCAAGCAGGGGTGCAGCCCATACTAAGTTTAATATTTATTTACACAAAATGGCTGATAAAGAATAAGATGGCTTTGCAGCTTGAAGCACCAGTTACAAAAAAATGAAAGAGGCAGTATCTAATTGCCGCCCTGGGCTTCTGCTGGGAGGAAGGACAGGATATAAATCAAATAACAAATAAGCAAACAAATAAATAACTGATACAACATATACAAGCTACCCACCCCATGTTTCCTGGACCACATACTTTCAACAGTAACAGTAACCAATAGAGAGATATAAGTAAATGAAGATATGGAGTCCTGGATGGATATCTGAACCCAGCAAAACTTAAAGGAGAAACAGGAAGAGGGAAAGTTAACATGCAAATAATTGAGGTTCAGTTCTCACAGGAGCAAGAGGTGAGCAAGATCCATGAAAAAAGATAAACAGAAGTGAGAAGGGTGACCCACCATGGTTACCTGTCCTGTGTTTATTTACACTAGTGCCATGCTATTTACTCAGAGTGAAGCCCAAGTAAATACACCATTTTTGATGCACACTCAGAATTTCTATTGAACTGAGCTTCTTGGTAACAGAGTACAGAGCACCTTTCTTTTTCTGCATGCATCCACTTAAATTGTAAACTGTAACTGGGAAATAGTGTTAGAATAACATTACACAAGAGTATGTATTATGATTAGGGATGGGTGAATTTCAGTATCTCCGTTTCTAATTTTTTCCAATTTTAAATATGTTTCTTCACACTTCCACATCACTTTGTGATTTTTTAAAAAAAAGTCCTCATGAAATTTCATCAGCATTAATTTTTCCTAATATACACATTTTAATGCAATCTTGCCTAATATACACATTTTTGAAAGCAATTTCTTCCAATATAATGCATTTTGGTATGTTATTTAAATGAATACATGCATTTTAATGCATACTGTATCCTAGGAAATGCATGCCTGTACCAGTATTTGGCTGGAGAACTGCACTGCAAAATTTGGAGAAGTATAGATTTCAAAAGATCGCTAGGCTTATATTCACATATTGTTTCAGAAAGTGTGAATTAAGTAGGTTGGCCTTTAAATGCAAATTGAACCAAATTTCTCTTCCATCTCTCATTATGCAATGGCTTTGTGATTTGACAAAATAAATTCTCATCCCACCCCCCAAAAAACTCCACTTTGAACATTTTCTTTTGGCTTTCCTGCAGAGTCACCACTTAGACTGTGACTGTCTTAAACACTGAAGGATACATCAAGAATTTCCATTTTAAATTTCTCAGTTTGTAGTTCCTTTCACACATGCCCACCCTTCCCATGCTCTTGATGTTCTGCAAATAAACAAATTAACAACCACCCATTGTGAATTGGCCAGCTTAATGCCTTGAATTGGATGGAATTAATGCAGGCAATGAAACATGTTGGGGGGAGTCCATCATACAAAGGACATTGGCTGACCTATAGGATCCTCACTCCCATTGCTTTTATCCAGCTGTTTGCTTGCCTCTGTTCCAACACCTGGAAGGCTTCGTAAACTTTATTTGAGAGCTCTTGGTATTTACAGGTTTCAATAACAGCAGGGTTGCCAGGTTCAGGGCCTGTTCAGTGTTCTTACAACACTGTAATGGGAAAAACCACAAGGTGGAATTCTCCATTCCCCCTGCACAACTTTTAAAGGTACAGAAGATATCTTGGTTGCCAGTCCCGGCCTCTAAGAGGTCTTCTGGTAGGAATGCACAGGGGTTTTATTATTTCTCTTTTAATGTGCTTTTTTCCTTACAGTGGAGATGCCACAGTCATTTAGATCAGTGGTTCCCAACCTTTATGTGTACAGGACCCCCTTTATTTGCTCAAACAAAATTGTGACCCCCCCACTAACTGTAATTTTAGCCTCTGTTAATTGAAAAAATGGTGCATGGCAACATCACATCTCCAAATATCCCTTTCCATAAAAAGCTGCCTGCAGACTAGGGTTGCCAGGTTCATGGCCTGAGACTGATCCTGTATCTTTAGCAGAAGAGAAAGTCTGCCAAGTGCAGGTGTTCTTGCAACACTGTGATGACAAGGTGGAATTCTCCTTTCCCCCTGCACAACTTTTAAAGATATAGAAGACCTCTTGGTTGCCAATAACAACAACAACAACAATAACAATAATAATAATAGCAATGTGGTAGAGGTGGAATGCTAGACTGTGAAGACAAAAGGTTAGATAGATTGAGGAGGGGAGGTTAGTGCTTTTAGGCCTTCGGATGATCATCAGAACTGATGCCTTGGTTAGTGTGCACTTGGTGAATGAGAGTGGAGCAGAAGACAGAGCAGCATATGCACACACACAAACACACCTGCCCTTCCTGCAGGCATCTGCAGGCATGCAGGCATTTGGACACGTGGGAGGGGGGAACCCTCAACTGCTGCAGCATCTTGGAGAGAGAGGTGGGTGTAGGTGGAAGAAAGGGGGGATGCAGGCAAGCACACTTAGCCTCAGAGAAGGGGGGGCAAGCAAGTCTTGAGCTTTCTTACTGCTTGTTGGCTCCATCTGGGCGGCCTCGCAAATAAGAATCATTTTTAAGAGGAGATGGCAGTGAATCAGGAGCCAAGAAAGGCAGGCAGGCTGGCTGCCAGGAAGGAAGGGGGAAAGCGGCCTTTGCTTGCAGCCTTGCTTCTTTTTGCTTTGTGGAAAGCTCCCTCCTCTCATTCTGAGTAAGGGCGCCAGCAGCAGCGGCGGCAGTGTGAGGAGATGGGAGTTGGCAATAGTAATCCCCTCTTCTTCCTGGTAGCTCCACTCTCAGCCTCCTTTGGCGTCTGCCATGTGTTTTATAGGCAGATGCCTGACCTTGGCACGCCTGAAAGATGCTCTGGCACTTCAGCAAAAGTCCTCCCCCCTCATTTGGAGCAAAGGGGAGGTGTCATCTGCAGTGGCAGTGGGGAGCAGACAGTGTTCAGGGAGTGAAGACTTTTAAAAATAAATAAATGAATAATTCATTTCTTTACTGTTTGTAAACCCTCTGGATTACTTCGCATCCCCTAGGTTGGGAACCACTGATGTAGATTGTGACGTGAAAACTCTCCCCTCTAAATTCTGCTTGCTTGTGCCTATCTAGAGTAATGTCCATCACACCTTTAGTTGGGTAATTACTTATTTTTCATCACAAGAGAGTGTGAGGTTACCACACTACTTTTCACCTTATTCTGATGACATGTGCATATTTTCCTAATACAGTGAGATTATTATTAGCAGTTTATATGCTATAACTATATTATTCAAGCTGACTCTATTTTGGTGGTGTACTTGGATATGCATCTATTCAGGCAGCATCAGTGGCTAGGAATACTTCTTACCAGCTTTTAGCTTGTTCACCAGCTCTGACAGGGGATTGGGCTGTGAGGGACCAGAAATGGCACACTGCGGTGACACTCAGCAAGGCCAATTCCCTCACATAGTCACTCCCTTCCCCCTGCACAACTTTTAAAGATGCAGAAGACCTCTTGGAGGCTGGGCCTGGCAACCAAGAGGTCTTCTGTATCTTTAAAAGTTGTGCAGGGGGAAGGGAGAATTCCACCTTGTGGTTTTTCCCATTACAGCGTTGCAAGAACACCTGCATTTGGCTAACTTTCTCTTCTCCTAAAGATACAGGATCAGTCTCAGGCCCTGAACCTGGCAACCCTACATTCAGAACATATTACACCATCTGCACACCAATAACATTGGTTAACAATTCATTTCCAGGCTAGTACAGTCCCACAAGTAAGGTATCATCCTTGACTATTGGCCTTACTGGCTGGGTTGATGGAGCTGAAGTCTAACAACACTAGGACGATGCCACATTGGCTACCCCATTGGCTATCTCAAACAAAACCCCACCCAAAAGCCCACAACAGTACCAAGAATTATAAAAAGAGTAACAAAGACAGAAATGAAAACAAAACCAGCTGTTCCCCAAGTCAACGTCAGAGGCTTCTGAAGTTTTTCCAATTTTGGAGCCACTTGTCTAGCAGCAGAAAAGGCTACTTCTGAAAAAGGGGCAGGCTAGTCCACAAGCCCCACTATGGTTGCAGAGGTTTCTACACTGCTCTGTGCTTTCATTGGAATGGAATTTGTTGGGATTAAAATTTTAAAATGCCTTTGTTGGGATGTGTTTATGTATTTATTTACTTAGTGGATTTGTATCCTGCATTTTGAGCAAAATCCTCAAGGTGGCGCTCAATAAAATGTAATGAATACATGAAAAGCCCTATACTTAAAGCCAAACCAAACTAGCTTAACTGGAGTAGGAGCAGATGTCTGTTGTGTTCTTTGCCTCCCCCCCCCCGAACCCTAGGCATTTGGTTGGTGAGCTGCAGGAGGCAACAATCCATCTGGAACAGGAGCAGACACCTGGTGTTTTCTTCATATGCCCCCCTCTCTCTAATTCAGGAATGGAGAAGATGTAGCCCTCCAGATGCTATTGGACTATATCTCACATAATCCCTGCCTCTGAATACCAGTTGCTGGGAATCACAGGGTGTGGAGAGTGCTGTTGCACTCAATCAGGTCTGCTTGCAGGCTTCCTATATGCATGTGGCTGAGAACAGGATGCTGGACTAGATGGGTGGGGTTTTGTCTGATCCAACAGGGCTTTTAGGATTAGGCTTGCCAGGTTCAGGGCCTGAGACTGATGCTGTATCTTTAGGAGAAGAGAAAGTCAGCCAAGTGCAGGTGTTCTTGCAACACTGTAACTGGAAAAACCACAAGGTGGAATTCTGCCTTCCCCCTGCACAACTATTAAAGATATAGAAGACCTCTTGGTTGCCAGGCCCGGCCTCCAAGAGGCCTTCTGTATCTTTAAATGTTGTGCAGGGGGAAGGGAGAATTCCACCTTGTGGTTTTTCCCATTACAGTGTTGCAAGAACACCTGCACTTGGCTGACCTTCTCTTCTCCTAAAGATACAGCATCAGTCTCAGGCCCTAAGCCTGGCAACCCTACTTACGATGTTCTTCTCTTTTTAAGATTTGGCCATCAACTTCTATCCCACCTGGGCTTTGCTTCCACCCCTTTCTTTTCACCCTGGAGATAATCTTTTGTTTATCATTTTCAAGCATTCCTCCTTCATAGCTTAGCTATGTTCAAAGTGCTATAAAATTATGAGGTTCTTGCAACAACACCAGCAGCAGGAGCAAATACCAACAAAGTGCCTTTCTCTTTCATCTGGTTCACTCTAGGCCCACTCTGCCCCTCACAGGCTTTTCCCCCTTCCCCATTAACTGGCACAAGCTCCCCATATTTTCTGTGCAGTTCACCTTTCACTAAGTTTATCAAAAGTGACCATGTGTTTCCTAGTTACTTTTACCAATGACCATGCCAGTCCCTTTAATAATAATAACAATAGTTACAAGCCATTGCAGTAATTTATTCAAGCTGCTGAAAACTGTGTCTGCCAGACAGCCCCCTTAAAATGACAGCTTTCCTCTTTCTCCCATAATAGCTTCCATGTTCAAAGTTAAATCACAGGGGTATAGTGTCATGCCAATGACAAAATGAACAGTAAAGGTGGATGGAAATGTTTTCAAGGAGTGCCTCAGAAATGTAAAGTAACTGAAGAGAAGTACTTTTTTACAGCTGGCCAGAGCTTTCATTCTGAAAATGCAGCATTTTGCTGCTTCTGCGCCCAGGATCAGAAACCCAGAGTGTTCTGTTTCCCCTGCTCTGACCCAGTGTCTTCCTTTATTTAAACACTGTAAGGCTTCAGTTCAACCAAATGGCTTAGATCTCTAAGCTCAGGCTCCATGAGATATAGGGAATTGAACAACTTCTCATTCCTGTTTTGCCCTGATGACTTTCTGCATGTTTTCTGCCTTGATACTAACACAATGGTGCTGTAAAGTCACTTACAACTATTTATTTATTTATTATTTATTAAATGTATATCCCATCCTTCCTCTCAGTAGCATTATTTAATTATTAAATTTATATCCCGCCCTTCCTCTCAATAGGAGCAACTAAGCATATCTTTCCATTGATTTGTAATTGTTTGTGAAACCCACTGAGTTCCCTACTGCTCAGATATATGGCAACATAGTCTAGTGTTTGATAGTTGTTTTAGTACTCTATTATGTTATGTCTGGGATATAGCCAGCATTTCACTTAGGACCCAAAACAACTAGGTTCCCATTCTGACTATAAAGCATGGGGCCAATGTGACTTGATCCATGCCTACCCCCACCCATTATGAACGAACAACACTTCTAGAACCTGAAAGTTCTAGAGCAGTCTCAAAATATCATACTCATAAAATGCACTGTTGAAAAGTTAACCTTTCCATTATACTCAGGTCCAGACCAACATGGAACCCAACAATGGAAAACCTTTATACATTTTTAAGTGCATAGGAACTGAATCTTCCCTGGCTGGGATAGTCAAAGTGGTTACAATTTATTTCCTCATTATCGGATGTAATTGCTCAATTAATATGGAAATAAGGCTGTCCTCTATAGATTCATCAGGGTGCTTAATGCAGTAAAAGTAGGAGAATTGTTTAGGTTAACGCAGAACAAATGAACACGTTATTCATTATTATATCTAAGGTGAAGATCAAAATAAGGTTTCTGTCCACAAGAGTGAAATTCTGGAAACGACTTCCTTCATCAGCCATGGAAACAAAGGCTCTAACTGGTTTTAAAAATGAACAGTAAAAACATAGGAAAAGCATTTAAAGATGGGATTACTTGCTTCATTTACTGCTGGGAATTTGTTGTCCTGAGATTTTTTTAGTTGTTTCCTGTATCCTCTGAGGGACTGGCTAATATGTTATTTTTTCCAACACTGAGATTAATATCAGTGTTTGAAAAGCAAATACAATCTGTAATGTATAAAAGGTAGTATGTATGCCTTTTCCAGCAATAAACTCTCGACATCTCTCATGAGTATCACAAAATCAGTCTGAGAACTTTCCAAGTGTAGACCATGAGCAGTTCAGTCCAGTGGGTGTGAATTTCCTGGTGAATATTATTCACGTCTGCTCTAAGGAATAGCTGTTGAAAATTAAGGTCAGAAAGAGAAAACAAATGCCTGGTCATGAGGAACTTTTCATCTTGAAGACAAAATGTTCTTTGATATTAATGGTGGACGATTTGGTCTTATATAAATCCTTACGCAGAATGATAGACATTACCTGGTTACCATGGACTTCCATATGGTACATCCTCCAGTGACTATAACACCAGCACGGAACATGTAATATGAATTACACCAGATAGGAAGCAGTTCCTAGGCTGAGTGAGGTGACCACTTCAGATACCAAATGCTGGGGACCAGGCTGTGGCAGTGGGGTCCTGATGACCATAGCTGTGTGTGCCACTTAGCCTGTCCTGCACCCCTTAGACTCACCTGCTGCCCTCATGTGCAGTGGAAGATACTAACCCAACACTGATGTTGAAGTAAGATTGCATCAGTCTCATTTGCTTCTTTATGTGAAATGGAGCAAGGTGCCATCTTTTTTTCTTTTTTTCATCAGATAGGAAAATACCCTGGGCCAGCCCTGGGCCCTATTTGGGGTGTTAGATGTACAATATCATTTGCAAAGCAGAATCTTCCCTAGAAAGCACATCTCAAGGCTGATAATAGAATGACATCCACCTATCAGATAGTACTAGTATTGCTACAGTAACCTTGGGTTACATCACAGGGTCCTGAAAGGTGTATTGCAGAAGAGGGATATCAAGGTGTATAGATTTTTTTGTGTATCAGCCCCAAGGAAATTGCTCGTTTACACTGGATCACTCATTGTGGTCTGGCAAGTCTTCTGGTCTGCCTTTAGGACTGGGGTGGACATAGTCCTGTGTGGCCTTGTGGGTGGCAGGATGTCTGAATTGGCACACTTGGGAGTCATAAATGTTTGGGGAACTGCGTCTCGACTGGCAGCAGTTTTAAGCATGCAGCCACTGCTTACATTCACATACATACTGGAGATGTTATATAGGCTCATTCCCGGTTTCACAAAAGCAGCTCATTCTATTAGCACATTAACATAACACCAAAGCTGTGAGGCTGGGTGATGAGAATGCTAGAAGTATCAGCTTCACACTCCAGCTTCGTTTCTCTACTTCAACTCTCTGTGACTCACATTTGAGTCCTGAAGTAAGAGGACATTTTTATACATGGCTATTAGCTGTCACTTTGCACCTACGAACAATCTCTGTGTATAATAATTTGCAAAATGCTTTGGGATTTGGCTGGATCGAATCTGTAATATAAACATCAACTAGAGTTTCCGCCTTTGGGACAGCCAAGGAATCTAAAAACAGAAAGCTGAGGCCAAGAATTTAAAAACTGAATCAAGTACTAATGGTAATCTAAGAAGAGTCACATTGTGGGCTGAAGCAAAGAACTTCCAAATTTGTCTTCTTTTCTCTCTCTGTACGGACAGGTTTTTAATTTGCTAATGGGGGTGGTTTTCATCCCCCTCAGCAACTCATAATGTTCGAGTGACTTATCATACAATTTCCCCAAGGATCACCAGGAGCATTTGTTCTCTTTAGAACACTATTTTTTTAAAAAAGAGGTTTCTGCGCTACCCTACATGATAAAAGTGTAGCTGAAAGAACAAGGGAACATATGTATGACAGACATATGAAGAATCAAAGGTAGACAAACCTTTCTCTCATGGTAACTACCTGAAGAAGACTGTATTATCACTTTGGTGGTGAATTTTTTCCTTACCGGGCTCAGTGGACAATTTGTTCTGACTCAGCCAGGCTATTCTTCTATCTTTCATTCTCATCTGTTAGCCAAGCAGCTCTTGTTGTTTTTGTTGTGCACCTCCTACAGCACACTCATCGTTTGTTTATGGGCAACAATGATTTACATCCATTCAGTCATTCCTGCTAATCATCTGTTTTGGCATTTCCTACCAAGTTTTCAGTTGCTATCCCCTTAGGGCAGGAAAGGAGAATTGGATATGGCTAGTGGGTTCTTTTATCCTTGGTAGGCCATTTTCCTAAGACTTATGATGTGAACCTTCCTAACTTTCAAGTTTAGATTTCGCCATCTCTGCTTTCCTCTCACTTCCTCTGATTCCTTGGCACGATCAATTCCTGGCTCCTCTTCCCTGCATTTCCTACCCCACTTTGCCTTGTTGCATCCCCTTTACTTTACTCCCTTACAGCAGGTGTGGAGAACCTTTGCCCCCCCCAATGTTGCTGAACTACAGTTCTCATCAGCCCCAGCAGCAGTGGAGCCCAGCTCTGATGTCAGTCGGGCAGTGAAGCTGCTCCAAGGTTTACTCCACATCTTGCTTGGATAGACCCTTGAAAGTTTGTATTAAAACCTGGAACGGATTCATTGCCCCATTGACATCAGAGCCACCAGCCTCCACTGCCCAGCAGGTATGGCCAATAGTCAGGGATGATGGGAGTTCAGCAACATCCCAAAGGCATCCCACACCTCCCTTAGAGCAAGGTTTTCACACCTGTGACCCAGCTTCAGCTGGTCTGGTCCTTATGCCATTGTAGTTTTCGCTCTAGGCTTGCTCTTACCTTCATCTAGAAAGTTTAGGGGAAAGGAGTTGGCAGTAAGATTTGCTTTATGGGATACCAAGAGGAGCAATCCTCACCATTCAGTCAGTCAGTTGTTTATTCACTCACTCAGGGTGCCCTTAAAAAAAAAGTACTGCTCCTACAGATTCCCTGTAGTGAAACTGTGAAGTCAAAAGGTCAATGTGGGTCAGTGTGGCCTCTGGCCCCCAAATGGTTAGCCACTCCTGCTCTAGTGCTCATGCAAAGTCAGGCTTGATGAGGCACAAGGAGCTGCTGCCAGAAGAGGAAATGCAAATGGGCCTTTCTGGAGCGCAGCTCTCCTATATTTATAAATTTGACAGATTGCCACCCAAAGTTGTTTTCAACAACTAAATTGCCCCCACACACAATAAAAACCATCACAGACACAAATAGAACCATCATAAAATAGCCATGCAATACTCTCACTGTATAAATGCCTGGTTATTGTAGGGCCAAGGGAGCAGATTTTTCTGTTATTGGTTCTCTTTTTTACTTTTATATGGCTGCTATAAAGGGTCCTTTAAGAGTTCTACATGCCTCTTCCAGCACCATTCACACACCAAACAGTTGGTTTCATAGTTTAATTCAAAGTTCATTCAAGTTCAGTGAATAGCATTATGGTTCACTGAAGTTCCTGGTCCACAGGTCAACTGAGGAAACAAATAGAGAACCTACAGATGGAACCATACCAGTGTAGGCTAGGTGGACAAGGAATGCTTTCTGTTGGAATAGGAACATATATACATGTATATATATATTCACACCCTTTCCCATCCTTTGGCCTATAATAGTAGCAGTGCCTCTAACAGCGTCTCTGTTGGAATTGCATACCATGGACTGCAAAAAAGACAAATAAATTGGGTGTTAGAACAAATTAAACCAGAACTGTCACTAGCAGCTAAAATGATGAAACTGAGGTTATCATACTTTGGATACATAACCAGAAGACATGTTTCACTAGAAAATAATAATGCTAGGAAAAACAGAAGGGATTAGAAAAAGAGGAAGGCCAAACAAGAGATGGATTGATTCCATAGAGGAAGCCACAGACCTGAACTTACAAGATCTGAACAGGGTGGTTCATGACAGATGCTCTTGGAGGTTGCTGATTCATAGGGTCGCCATAAGTTGTAATCGACTTGAAAGCACATAACAACAAATGTTTTTAAACCTTTTTTTAACAATATGTTTTTAACCTTTTCTTAAAAAGATGTCTTGAAAGCTTTTTTAAAAAAAAGTTTTTAAAGATGTTTTGTTTTAATGTGTTTTAAAGTCTGTTTTTATGATGTTTTAAACTATTTTTAGTGCTTTTGTTTGCTGACCTGGGCTTCTGCTGGAGGAAGGGCGGGATATAAATCAAATAATAAATCAAATAAATAAATAAATGCAGGACATTCATGAACTTTTAAAAAAAATTATGGGTGCTACAAATTAGATATCTCACAACAAAGGCATACACATATTAAATCACAAGGAAAGCCACGGGCAAAAGACAGTAAGCACTACATAAATGTAGTTCTTTTAGGAGTTGGATGCAAAATCAATTTAATAATGTGAAGGACCCAATAAACTAAATTGACTTCAAGGCAAGCACCAAACACAAAGGACATGTGTCCGTTATTTCTTGACATTATGGACACAGTAACAATGCTGGGGCATTCTTGGCCCTAGTACTTTAATATTACCATTTTACCAATACAGTTACAATTGCCTTTAACTTTCACTGGTTGTAAAGGAACACTGTTTTGTGAGGAGCACTTATATCAACTCCAAATTTAATTTAGAGACTAAATTTAACATGCATAACCCACTGGGTTTGCAACTATAAAGGGACCCAAATATTTACAACAGATAGGAACCCAGAAGTCTAAAAGATGCTTCAAAAGATGGAAATTAATTTTATGTTGTTTGAGATGGAGCAGTCTCTGTATTGCACTTCAAAAACTGCATGCATCTTTAAGAAGTATTTACAAGGAGACAGATAATTATGTGCAATGTTTAAATGTAGGCAGTGCATGCTCACCAGTAAAGTTTCATCATCTTGAATAATTTAAGACAATATGGGTATTATTACCTCATTGCAAGTTAAAGAGAAAATTTGAAAAATGAGTAGACCCCTGCTTGGGGCTGATGACTGTGTAATGCTCTGAATGATTAGAGGTGTTCTTTGGGGAATCTGTAAGAAGTTATTCTTGTATATTTATAAGGAACTGGGGTAATTAAAGTTGCTGCTTTTTCTAGCTTTAAAGCTGCAGAAAAGCAGGAGCACTGGGAAACCAGTGAGAAATGCAGGAATATTCACAAATGTTTCAGAAAATAGAATTATTAACCATGACACACAGAGGCTGCTGGATGTTGCCGACTGTTCAGCCCTTGAAATTATGTTTATTTATCTAAGTTGTTTATTGTTTCATATTCTTTGGAGGAAGGAATTTTTCTATCCTTGAACCCAAAATTGCACAGGCTATGTCCTTTTTACTGTTGTTTGTGATACCATGGCAGCAGCAGCAGCAGCAGCAGCACACACAGTTGCCAGCTAGGTAGCTTATTATTGTGGTCACACTCCAGCACACAGCTTACTTGTTGGAACTTTCCAGAAATATTGCACTGCAGTCATTTTCCTCGCCGTTATGCTAATGGAATCAGGAAAATCAATTGTCCTTAAGGAACAGGGGAATGAGATGTGCTGTAAATGCCACAGAATGAGTGATTGGTTGATTGCTGGGATGGTGATTCAAACGCGTCTCATCTCTACATTATCCTGATGAATTTTTATGGCCCTGCCTTCCCCCCCCCTTCTTCTTCTATAGCTGTGGAGGAAGGTTTATGGCTTGCAGCTTTTTAGTTGATTGAATGCAGCTGGCATTGTTGCAGTGCAGAACAAATAGGTGCTTTTTCTTTACAGCCTTTAAAAAAATTAGACGGAAGAAATTGCACATCAACATTTTTGCAACAAAAGCATTAAAAAAAAAAGCAGATATTTTATGAAATTATATGGGCTCTCTTTGCTCCTAGGAAAAATCTTACAGAAGAAAAGGTAAAAATCCTAAAGGAACATCTCACCATTAAAAAAAAAAAAACGTTATGGGAAAGATAGCTTATTTAGTACTAATGCTCATGTTTTGTTTTCTATTCTCCAATCTGTATTTTTGTGTTGTACATACTAGCAGCTTTGGTGGGGGGATTTATATCTGGGAACTAGGAAGGGTTAAACCTCTCTCTCTCAGGGCTACTTTCCAATCTGATTCAGACCCCCCTCCAAGTGTGTTTATTTTATTTTATTATATTTTTAAAATCATTGGAACAGTTGATCACAGACCTCCTGTATCATGTGTGGTTTGGCCCTTAGTATTTTTCTGTAACTATTTCAGATATTATTATATGTAAGGTAGTAAAGATATGTGATTCAACTCAAATTATAATAGTCCCCTTTAAAGTATATGTAATATTACACATTGTACCTGGTATTACTGGAATGAATTAAAAAACACAGATGGTTGACTTTATCATGAGGGCTGAATTTGCTTTGAGCTGAAACCAAGCACTCAGTATTCTTCTATATGGGTCAAATTAAATGGCTGATAATTTATTCTTCTGTTCTTTTCTCTGCACCCTACAGGTGATGTTTGGGCTCCACACAAGAAATCTCTGTTTTTAGGAATATGTCCTTATGTAAGAAGTCTTCTTCTCTGCTTTACATAGCACTTATATCTATTACAGCCAATTTTTAAAAATGTGATGGCAGTATTTTCTGACCAAATTTCCAGCTGCAATGTGTTCATAGCTCCAGATTTCCTTCAGCATTTTTTCCCCTCACCTAAAAATTTGGTTGATTGCAGTATTATTGAAATGAGAGTCCAGAGGCTGGTATGTTCCAGAGATGTCTCTTACACATATATGCCGCCCTGGGCTCCTGCTGGGAGGAAGGGCGGGATACAAATAAAATAAAATAAAACAAATAAATAAATAAATAATATGGGCTTGATTCTAGGGCCTCTGACAGATAGTCCTGCTAAAAAAACAGTCACACCACAATGTGATTATTATCAGTGGCTATTTTTCATACTGAGGCACTCAGTGTGTTTTCTCTGATCCATGTGCATAGAGGCTTTCATGCTCATTCACAGATTTAGAGGCCTGAAATTCTCATGGATGTGCCTTCTATAAAGTGAGAGTTTCCCCAAAATAAGGAATTATGTGGACACTACATATACTTTTGTTCAGTTACTGAATAACAAGCTAAGGGGGTTTGTTTCTAATGGGTCCATCCTGCATGTAAATCATTCTCCCATGCACCATTAATGCATCCATAGCTCTGTGTGTGATAATTTTGGTGTGTGCCCATGAGAAACCATCTTCTATAGCAGTCAAGTCATGATTGATGATTGCAATGAGCCTGCTACTTGGGTTTCTTTTATATTCTGCAGCTAACAGCATTTGTGTTTTAGGATAGAACTCTTTTGATCAACACTTATTTATTTATATATTTAAAATGATTTCCATCCTCATTTTTACCCAAGTAAAATGGGTATAGCTACAAATGCCTATATATACTTCAAATATAACAAATAAAAACACAGCAGCTCTAAAATGATTTGCCTGTGAAAAGAGCAGAGATCATTTTTTAAAAATTCCTGCTAGAACTAAAAATAAACAAATCAATGGGCAGATATATTGCAAGGAAGACAAAAACTCATGGCCAGAACCCAGAAGGTCCTTCTCCATTTGCAGTCATTTCTTGCACACCTGTTATGAATTTCCATGAGGCTTGTGCAGGACACATCTTTGGTGGAATGCCCCCTATATCTTGAGTTCCAGTCTTTCTTCCAACAAAAAAGGGAGGAGCACTTCAGCCACTACCCCGTTTACCTACTCTCTAAATCTGTGTGGGCACCCTGCAGCCCTCAATTTAATTCTTATGGGTGGCAAGCAGGGGAGCTAAACAGTGGGAAAGGAGGTGGCACAAAGAGAGGAAGAAGGGGTGGCCCACACTTTTGGTTCTGGCTCCATCTATTTTGGCCCCAACCCACCCACCTTTGGCTCCAGCCCCATCTACTGCCAGTATGTAGCCCTGACATTACCCTGAGGGAGTGCGGCCCTTGACAGAAAAAGTTTTCCCATCCCTGTTCTAAACAGGCACAAGGTCACACAGATTTGCACTCTTACCACAATTAAGTTTACTCAGAAACAAGTCCCACTGAGTTCAGTAAGATTTAATTCCAAGTACTGTAAGTACACAGGATTGGATCCTTAGATTGCCAGAAACAAACAAACAAAGCTGTTAGTGGGCCCTCTCTTCTTTCAACCTTTTCTCAACGACCTATAGGGCTAGTAATTTTCTTTTAAAAATTAATAGTGATATAAGAACGTAAGCACTGCCTTGCTGGATGAGGCCAAGGACCATCTAGTTCAGTATATTGTTTCCAACAGCAACCAGACAGATATTTCTGGAAGCTCACAATCATAAGCAGAGCATGAAGGTGATGGCCACACCATATTGCTGGTTCCTTGTATCTGGTACTCCACAGGCTGCAACATCCAAGCATGGAGTTTTCATTTACACATTCATAGGCCTATTCTCTATGCATTTTGTCATCATTTATGGCATAACGGTTGCTGTACACATTGTTATATACATCCCAATCTCCAAGGGGTAAGAGACTTCAGAGGTGCCAGCACATACCTCAGGCTTAGTTTTCTTGAATGAAGCTCACTGGAAACAGTGGTGTCTTTGTCAAAAGGTTGTATCCAATGTAGTTCTAAGTCAGGATCCTGTCAGTACAAGGATTACTGCTAGTGCAACATGACTTCCTATCTCTCCTTCCCCGCAACCCCCCTAAATCTGTTCTAGTGATTGTTCCAACCCACTGGAGAAGATTTGGGGATGGAATGGGGCATGTGCAGGGAAGGAGGAGGAGGAAAGTAATCCTTGCGCTGACAGGTTAGCCATAGTTTTGGACTATCACAGGGAGCAAGCTAAGCCTCTCTGTCTCCCAGCTCCCACTCAAGGCAAGACTGACTCCATGCCTGAAGAGGGAAGGCGTGCACCCTTCTTCTGGAAGCATCGCTATCTAGATATTTCTCCAGCAACACACCTGCATTTGGCCAATTCTTTAGTCATGCAAAGAGATGCTTAACAGACTTGATTAGGGTTCTTACCACTTCAGCAGTTCCTTCTACTACAAAATCTCATCTTACACATTTAAACCACAGGCTTGGCTGAGGCCCATAGATCCAGACTAGCTGACTAGTCCTGTAGCAATATTTTTTTCAAGTCTCACAGGCATTAGGGGAAAAAAAGCACAAAGGATTAGCATTTGTATATTGGTTTTGGATTGGTTTTACATGAATCTCAAAGATATAAAACTGCATTCCTAGGGCGGGACGATTCCTATTTCACAAAACATTTTAAAATGTTATAACCTTAACAGACATTTTCTTCATTATAAAGCATACACTGGGAAACTATCAACCAAGGTGAAATAAATGGCACACATAGCTTGTGTTTCTATGACTCTCAACCACAATCAGCACTACTCTATAAAACAGCACAGGTGGATGCTCCTCAAGCTTTCCTTAGGAGAGACAATAATATCATGCTTTTTATTTTGCCAGATGACACATAGGATATTGATGACACAAACTGTTGCAAGGACATGGGAGCCTTATTTATTCCTTTCCTTTTGCTATGCTTTTCCCAACACAATCTTATTTTTTCTTCTTCTTCCAGAAAACAATACCATGGGTAAAATAGTCTTTCATGATTTATTTTCTATTTTTTTATTATCTGGTGTTTAGTTGGTCCTCACAACTTGCAAGTTATATATATATATATTATATATATATATATATATATATATATATATATATATATATATATATCACTTTGGGCTATCAAGAAAAGTTGATGATGGTGGTGAATTTAAATAAATAAATATTTTTAAAATGTAAAATGTTCACTTTGATACAAATACACTTTTTTAAAAGAACAAGGCACATGAACTACCCAAAATTATGCATTTTTGTATCTGGTCAATTTCAATATTAGGGTTCAACATGTGAGACGTTCACCTACACATGTTTAATCTGTTTGCTGCCCTGGGCTCCTGCTGGGAGGAAGGGCAGGATATAAATAAATAAATAAATAATCTCTCCCACTGTAATTAGCAGAAGTTAGGGCCAAACACAGTCTGCAAGAGATGTATGACTGACTTCTTGATTCTCCCTGCCCAATGCTGAAATACTCCCATGGCAGGCTGCCAATTTGTTCAGAGCAGTTGGTAGACAGGAGAGGAAATGGCAAGAGGTGGACGTTTTCCTGATCAGAATTGTTTCCCTTAGCTGCTGTTTGCTTTGTCGGCACAGCAACCTATTACCCCCACCAACCCTGTAAGTCAAACAGTAACTTAATGGTGGATGATTTGGACCCATATTTCCTACAGGTAAGCCTGTGATTGTTTCACCTGCTCCCACATAAACAGCAGTTTGTCTACCCTATGCTGTGGATCTTTCTAGGGATATTGCCACACACAAATGCTGTGTGATTAACAAGAGAGCAACTGATTATAACTGAGCTGTGCTGGTGCTAGGCAGCATCCTATGACATTTGAAAGTATCTCATTAGCAGTTTATGAGCAGAGGTCTGCATGTATCCAGTGTGTCTACATGTGGTGCCATTCAGGAGTCTCTGAGAAAAAAATCTTGTTTCCTGAGAGTCTTTGTTTTCCTTTCTTTTAAAATCAAACATATGTCTGTCCCTCATTCATGTGAACAAAGGTTTTTAACTGGGAAAGACAAATGACTTACCATGCAGTAACACTTTTTTTTGTGGGATGTACCACTTCAAACAGCAAGTGGAAGGATTGGCTGATCGAATGCTCTTCCATATTGAAAACCCAAAGCGATATCCTGCACAGAGAAAACCCAGTCATACAAAAGGAGTCAAGGTAATGACGTTGCCAGAGTTCATTATTACTGGGTTCAGAATATGAATTATAGTACATAATGTTTCACTGTATTGCAAACTGAGCAGCATTTCCCTAAGATGTTGTTCCTAGCTTGGAATATTAACCAAGCTTCTGGTATCAACAGGTCAACAAAGACCTCAGGACAGACAAAAGAACGGAAGAAGAGAACTGCTGGATCAGACCAATGGCCCATCACAGTGGCCAATAAGATGCCCATGGGAAGCCGACAAGCAGGACAGGAGTGAACAGCACCCTTCTCATTTGTGCTCCTTAGCAACTGGATTTCGTTTTCTAAGCATCTAACGTCCATACTGAGTACTCAAGTGCACGTCTCAGGGCCTTGGCAGTTGGGACAGCCAGGTGTCATAAAGAAATGGAAGTCTTACAGAGAAGCCTTCTGGTAGCTGCTGTCACTAAGTAAACTGTGGGTGAAGGGAAGGGCTTGGGGCTCATTGGTTGGAAATCTAGGGGTTCATAGTGGAGTTTGGAGGCTTATTGGATGAAGCATTTCAATCTCATATTTATAATGAAATAATTAGGAGTGCATTGGGCTTTCTGCAGTTTGGAATGAGCTCAGAAGAAACAGGTTTATTTATTTATTTTGGAAAAGAGCTCATATTAGCTGAGACAATTTTGAACTGAACTGTGGAGAGATTTTGTATCCCCTTTCCCCAAAAAAACTTGAGAGGGGGGAACATTTTGAATGTTCACATGGAGTAACCCATTATCTGTCTAAAGCAGTGAGCCATTACAGTTTACCATGTAATGAACAAATTGTCTCATGAAGGCTCAAAATTTAAACCAATCTTATAATGGACAGAATTGATTCTGAGTGTTCAGTCCTTGGAGCACATGCAACATTATCAGCACCCTCTGTTTCTTTAGGTTAAGAGCCCAGGCAATTGGCCCTTCAAAAAGGAACAATTGTTGTCAAGGTCTTAAGTAGGTTGGTGATGTTAGTAAAGGCCTGATTTTGCAGACCTTTCAAAGAATGCAGCCTCCACGTATTGAAAGACGAATGAACAAGACTCATGAGAGGGACACTGATTTGCTTTGCACTCGGTTATAAAATACATATAAATGCAAAAGACCAGCTAGAAATCTGCTTGCTGCTGCTTCTTGTCATCCAGTATCAGAGATTGTTATGCATATCCTGGTACATTAAATCATAGTAGCACAGAGAAGCATGGTGATAGAACTTTTTGTGCATATTTAATGTAATACACCATGTCAGCAGAATTTGCATTAATTATCAAGAGGGCAACTACAATTGATTAGATTTCATTTCCACAAAAAGTTGCATAGATATGCTTAAATGAGTACCTGATCGTGTGATTTGTTGAAACAGAATTTATCATATGTAATGAAAGATGTATATTATTGTGAACCAAGGGAATGAGCATGTGCATAATTAGGGCTACGGACAAAATGCAATCAGATTGGCTTTGCAGGGTTAAGGTGTCTATTGTGCCCTGCTTAGTCTGACAAAATTGGCTTTTGTATTTGCATCCTGCTTTTCTTCCTAAGAGCTGACAGTGGCATCCACAGGATGGTCTCCCATTCAGGTGTAGCAAGACCTAAGCCACCAGAATTGCAGCAGGTGCCCTCACACTATTCTTTTGACTACTGGTACAGCTACAGAAGACACAGATCAAGTCCCAGGCCATGGTCTGAAGGCACATGAGGCCAGCACCATGCTGAAGCTAACCAGGGTCAGTCAGTGCCTGGATGGAAGACTGCCTGGGCACCATATGTAAGCCGCCTTGGGTTTCTATCATGAAAAGAAAGGCGGGGTATAAATGTAATAAATAAATAATTAATAAATCTGTTTTTCTAATAACATTAGGAACATTAGTGCTACTAACTACTACATTGTTCACTTGTAAATGTATATAATGTATCACAGAGTGCAGGACACAGTTGTTCCCCAAAAGTGTGATGATTTAATTGGAATGAATTTGTGAATCATCAGTTGATATCACCTTTGACATCTGTAAAAACTAATTCATATGGCCTTTTCAATAAGTTCCTGTATAGTATTTTCCATGTATATGGAAATATGGGTAATACATGACATGCAATAAATGTGTTGCAGCTATGCAAGTAGGTGATTTCAGATTGTCTATGTCTCCATGTCACGTGTCTATATTATAGAAACCTGTCTGCTACAGTGGCACGGCAGAAGTGGTCCTATGAGCAAATGTGCATAATGTTACAGATGAAAGGGTTCTTTTTTATCTGTGATGCACCTTTTAAGCAATCCCTCTTTGGAGGGATACATAAGCCGGCTGGCTGAGGTGGCCTGGGAGACCCAGGCCCTGCAGGAGAAAGAAAGTTTATATGCTGTATATATGGCTGTATATATAGCAGTTTTTATACGTTTAATTGTTGTATATTTTAGTTGTATTATGTGCTTCGGAGAGAGTTTTATCCATCAGGCGGGGAGACTTGAGGGGGCCCCAATTGCCGTAGTGACGGGCAAAGGAAGGTATGGCGCTGTGAGAAGGACGTGCCAGGTAAGGGGAACGCGGTCCAGACATGTTGTGGCTGTGCCTTGTTCCGGTCCTTCCCACACCCGCAAGGTCGTTGGTAGTCCTATCAGCCAACCCTCAGATCTCCAGTTGCTGTTATTAAATGCCAGATCGGTATATAATAAAACCTCCCTCGTCCACGATTTGATTGTGGATGAGGCAGCCGATCTGGCATGTATAACCGAGACCTGGGTGGGTGAGCAGGGAGGAGTTGGTCTCTCTCAGCTCTGCCCACCGGGGTACTTGGTTCAGCATCATGGTAGATCTGAGGGTCGGGGAGGTGGGGTTGCTGTCGTCTATAAGAGTTCCATCTCACTCACCAAGCACCATGTTCATTCAGTTACTGGCCTGGAGTGTTTGCACCTTGTGTTGGGCCAGAGGGACAGGCTGGGAATCCTTTTGGTGTACCGCCCACCTTGCTGCCCAATGGCTTCCCTAACTGAGCTGGCGGAAGTGGTCTCGGATATATTGTTGAGGTCCCCCAGACTAATAGTACTGGGGGATTTCAACATTCATGCCGAGACCACTTTGTCTGGCGCGGCTCAGGACTTCATGGCTTCCATGACAGCCATGGGGCTGTCTCAATATGTTAGTGGTCCAACACATGTATCGGGGCACACTCTAGACCTTGCTTTTGCTACTGAGCATGGGGAAAGTGATCTGGATGTGGGGAGTTTTACAACACTCCCTTTGTCATGGACAGACCACTGCTTGCTGAAGTTTAGACTTTCAGTAACCTCTTCCCTCTGCAAGGGTGGGGGACTTATTAAAATGGTCCACCCCCGGAGACTAATGGATCCTGAAGGTTTTCAAAGGGCTCTGGGGGATTTTCCGGCTGATAGGACTGGCGCTCCTGCTGAAGCCCTGGTCGCTCTGTGGAATACGGAGATGACCCGGGCTGTAAACACGATCGCTCCTGCACGCCCTCTCCTGTGTAGAGCTCATACAGCTCCATGGTATACTCCGGAGCTGAGAGCGATGAAGCAAGATAGGAGGAGGCTTGAGCGGAAATGGAGACGAACTCCCGACGGATACAATTATGCGCTGGTTAGTGCTTCGACTAAGCTCTATGTAGGAGCAGTGAAGGCAGCTAAAAAACATCATTTTGCTGCCACTATTAAATCATCTCTTTGCCGCCTAGCGGAGCTCTTTCGAGTTGTCCGGGGGCTTCTCCATTCAAACCCTCCGGACACGGTGGAATCATCGGAGGCCCGCTGTAATCAGTTTGCCGATCACTTCCAGAATAAGATCTCATGTATCCGCCAGGACCTAGATTCTCAAGTTATAGCAGTAGATCCTAGTGAGATGTCCGGAGCACAGTCTTGTCCTGTTTTGTTGGATGAGCTTCAGTTGGTTCAACTCGAGGACGTGGACAAGGTGCTTGGACAGGTACGTGCAACCACTTCAGTACTGGATCCTTGCCCCTCCTGGCTGATAAAAACTAGTAGGAATGGAACAGGTAGCTGGGCCAAGGAAGTGATAAATGCCTCTTTACGAGAGGGAGTGGTCCCGGGCTGTCTGAAAGAGGCAGTGGTGAGACCACTCCTGAAAAAGCCTTCCTTGGACCCAGACAATTTTAACAGCTACAGGCCAGTGGCGAATGTTCCATTCCTGGGCAAGGTCTTGGGACGGGTGGTTGCTGGCCAGCTCCAGGCGCTATTGGATGAAACCGATTATCTAGATCCATTTCAATCGGGTTTTAGGCCCGGTTTTGGCACTGAGACAGCCTTGGTCGCCCTGTACGATGACCTATGTCGGGAAAGAGACAGAGGGAGTGTAACTCTGTTGATTCTCCTTGATCTCTCAGCGGCTTTTGATACCATTGACCATGGTATCCTTCTGGAGAGGCTCGCGGAGTTGGGAGTTGGAGGTACTGCTTGGCAGTGGTTCCGCTCCTACTTGGCAGGTCGTCTCCAGAAGGTAGTGCTTGGGGAACATTGCTCGACACCGCGGGCTCTCCAATATGGGGTCCCGCAGGGGTCAGTTTTGTCCCCCCTGCTTTTTAATATCTACATGAAGCCGTTGGGAGAGGTCATCAGGAGTTTTGGAGTGCGTTGTCATCAGTATGCTGATGACACGCAGCTCTACTTCTCCTTTTCATCTTTTTCAGGTGAGGCTGTCGATTTGCTGAACCGTTGCCTGGCCTCGACAATGGACTGGATGAGAGTTAACAAACTGAAGCTCAATCCAGACAAGACTGAGATGCTGTTGGTGGACGGGTTCTCTGATCAGATGGTGGATATATACCCTGTCCTGGACGGGGTTACACTCCCCCTAAAGGACCGGGTTCGTAGTCTGGGAGTCTTTTTAGACTCTTCCCTCTCACTTGAGGCTCAAGTAGCCTCGGTGGTTAGGAATGCGTTTTACCAACTTCGGTTGGTAGCCCAGCTACGTCCCTATTTGAGTAAAGAGGACCTTACATCAGTGGTACATGCTCTGGTAACCTCACGTTTGGACTACTGTAATGCGCTTTACATAGGGCTACCTTTGAAGACAGTTCGGAAGCTACAACTAGTGCAAAATGCGGCGGCCAGATTGCTGACAAGGACCAAGCGGTCCGAGCATATAACACCTGTTCTGGCCAGCTTGCACTGGTTGCCAATATGTTTCCGGGCTAGATTCAAAGTGTTGGTATTAACCTATAAAGCCTTATACAGTGCGGGACCACGATACCTTGCGGAACGCCTCTTCCGATATGAACCGGCCCGTGCACTACGTTCTGCTACGAAGGCCCTCCTCCGGGTTCCAACTCACAGGGAGGCCCGGAGGGTGATGACAAGATCTAGGGCCTTCTCAGTGGTGGTCCCCGAACTATGGAACAGTCTCCCTGAGGAAGTACGCCTGGCGCCGACTCTGCTCTCCTTCTGGCGCCAGGTCAAAACCTTCCTATTCTCTGAAGCATTTTAAGTTATACTGATTTAATTTTAAAAATGTTTACTGTGTTGGATTGTTGCTTGTATTTTAGTATTGTTTTGTTATTTATTGTATTTTTATGTTGTTTTATGTTCACCGCCCAGAGAGCTATTGCTAGTCGGGCGGTATATAAATTTAATAAATAATAATAATAATAATAATTTGCTAATATGCCATAATAAATGTACAATATCTTACACACAATGTATTTTCCTCATTCAGATTTATTTCCCTTTGATTACCTACATAGTTTGACTTTAGAAGGGAAAAGCAGAATATTTCCTCCCTGCTCTTAAGACATTCCTTGCTCACTCCATAAGCAATGCTATAATGTGCAACTTGGTAGATCTTGTACATAACACGCCAACACTCCACATAAATTCTGGCTCTTGAAAGGGAGCAATATTTGTCAGAAGAATCATGTGAAAATGGGGCACATTGTGATTACTTTGATCCTGCTCCAGATTCAGGGATACTGGGAAAAAAGAAAAGAAGCACCTCATTCATTCATTCATTCATTCATTCATTCATTCATTCATTCATTCATGTGAAAGCATATTATTTTCCTGAACTATAACAGTCTGCTTGCCTTGATCTGAGGAGTGGCCAAATATTTCTGATACATTTTGGATATGGGAAAATTGACTTGTTTCTTAGAAGTAAATATTCACGTAGTTTAGAATCTTAACAAAGAAGATGCCCCTGCGAGTCAACATGCAGATATGAGCAAATCACTAGAAAGCTCTGATAAGAGGCAGGCAAAGCAGGATCTCTGTCGCAAAATAAGAAGAACATAAGAAAAAAATCCTCTTCTCACAGTGGCCAACCAGATGAGACAAGCAGGACCTAAGCAAAAAAAAAAAAAGCACTTTCCCCCATCTTATGTTTCCAAACAACTGGTATTCAGCAACAGCCTCTGATACTGAAGGCTGACCTTCTGAGGCTGATACCATCATGACCTGTAGCCATTGACAGCCTTATATTCTATGAATTTGTCTAGTCCCGTTTTAAAGCTGTGCAAGTTGGCATTCAACACTACATTTCATGGTAGTGAATTCCATAGTTTAATGGAGTGCTGTATGAAGAAGTAGTTCCTTTTGTCTGGCCAGAATCTTCCACCATTCCAGTATGATGAGAGAGACTTCACCATGCATAATTTTATACAACTCTATTATTTCCCCTTACTTTTTTTCTAAACTAAAACCCCCAAACTCTGTAATCTTTCCTCATAGGGGAGTTGCTCTAGTGCTTTGATTATTTTAGTTGCCTTGTTCTGAGCCTTGTCCAACTCCACAATATGTTTTTTGAGGTGCATCAACCAGAACTGTACTCAGCATTCGACGTGTGGTCACACACCATAGATGTGTATAAAGGCATTATGGTAGTGGCCATTTTATTTTAGATTTCTTTCCTGAAGGTCCCTGACATGGCATTCACCTATTGGCCTCTTTCATAGCTGCCACATACTGGATTGACATTGTCACTGAGCTGTCCACCTCATTCACTGGCCAGTCACTGCCATCTGAGATCCCATCAGCTTATATGTGAAACTGGAGATTTACCATGTGTAATTATTTCTGTTTACCATGTGTAATTCAATTTTCTTGTACCATTTTCATTGACACTCAGGTCATAAGGTCAGGTATATAAGATGTATCAAGAATCTTTGAGAGAATAAGCTAGGATTGCCACCAATGGCACTGAATTGATGTACTAACTAACTGAATCTTTTTATTGCACTATGTGTCCCCCTGTCTTTCTTTTCCTTTATTTTTCCTTTCTTGTCTTCAGGAATTGCTGCTCTATGAGCTAGACGTTCAACAAACAGAATTATATTTTTAAAAAGAGAGTTCATCCTGTATATACAGAAGGTGTCAACCAACACAGCACAGCACAAGAGCCACATGGCAATTCAGAATATGCGCAGATAAAAGGAAAAACAATTCCTTGTTAAACAAATCAGATGGGTTGCATTGTAATAAGTAATTGCAAGTATGGCAGTGATTTAACATAGACAGAAAAGATTTAGAAAGCAACCCTTCATGCAGTTAATCATTTATCACATCCACTGAGGTCAAAGGAACTTATATGCTTAAAACCAGTGGCAGGATTGCACTATGAAGCATCAGCAGAAAAGGTATAAGTCTGAAGGAACCCACTAGAGGGTGTAAGAGAGTAAATTATATTCGGCATGCAAATCTGCTAAAATGAAAAAATGCTATTTGTCATAAAGCAGTTCTTAGAGTGAAATATGAAATGTAGTAACCTTCTATACCTGAATTGCCTGGGGGATCTGCAACACATTTGGAAAATCAGAGGTTCGTGCAAAAGGAAAAGCTATTTGCCCAGGGTTACATTTACATGGGTCCACACAGAAGATACATTGTGAACACTCGCTCACCTATTAGTTCTGCTCACTTGCTAACTTTGGATTGGAATCCTGCATGCAGTTCAACACATTTAAGTCTCATTGAAATAAATGAGTTTTAAGTGCACGCAGCTGTGTGCCAATCCTGCTACCCCCCCTGCCCCAAATGAAGGAAATTGTGATTTGTATTGTTACCCATATTTGGGATTCTATGATTGGCAAGTGGAGCAGAATCATTCCACATATTGTGATGAAACCCACACTAGTTAATTTTTTAAAATGTCAGTACTGTGCTGAGCTCCTGGGCTGAAATGGCATGTAAAATCTAGTCTACCACACCAATGACATATCATTACAACATTTGCATGGCATACTGGAGTCAATAAATGAGACTGGCAGAACTATAGTGCTGTTAGTGGTACTGCCCAAGCCATGCTCTGAAGATTCAAAATACATGATTTTTTGGGAAGGGTCGGTGGGGAAAATATGGACTGCAAGAGTTGCACATTTTTTTTAGAAAAAACAGACATTTTTTCCTCTCCTATACTAGCTACTCTAGAGGGCAAGAGGCATCTGCTATTTTAATAGCATTCTCTTTGCTGCATTTACTGTGTTTACTTTCTAAGCTATATTCTGATAATAACTGCAGGTTTCATTTAGACTTTAAAAAAACAACAGGGGAAATGATTCAACCGGATACTTCTTAATTAACAATAAAAGCCCATCAATGAGCAATCACAGTATAATGGCATTCGTAGTTGAAGGAAAAATTTACAGATGTGTGCAGCTTCTGCCAATACAATAACAGTGAACATTAAGCCAAGGAGTTCACTGTACAAAGCATTATAGTAAGAGAAACCATTTTATGTTAAAATGCAGCAGATGGCTTCCTCTTCCTCCTTTCTAAAACAGGGATAGAGAAACTGTGGCCCTCCAGGTGTTTTAGACTACAATCAATAAGTTCCAGCCAGCATGATCAATGGTTAGGGATGAAGGAAGCTCAGCAACATCTAGAATACCACAGGTTCACCATCTACAAGATAATAATTGCAATCCGGCTGTAGCTTTTTAAAACATAGTAAGGACACAACCACCTGCATTTTTATATAAAAAGCTTTGGCATGTTTGTAAAACTCTGTTGCTTAATATCAGTTATTATTGTCTTCAGTGGATTTAAATATGCCCAGTGCTGAGCTGGATTATGACCAATGATTTCCCTTCCCCCCCTCCCCGATTTAGTCAGCCCATACCATAACTAATCATGCAGTCATGTTGTCCATAACAAGTAGCCATTGTTTTAGTATTGCGACATGTAGGTCACATCCACACCAAACATATAAAACTCCTTTGCCCTTTTTTACAGTCATGGCTTCCCCCAAAGAATCTTGGGAACTGTAGTTTACTCCTCAAAGAGCTATAATTCCCAGCACTAAACAGCAAACTACAGTTCCCAGGATTTTAGGGAGAGCCATGACTGTTAAAGTGGTATAAGAATGCTCTAAATGTATGGTGTGGATGTGACCTTAGACAAAAAAGTTTACACAGAAGTAAACGTATCTAACAGCACTTACACCCTAGTAAATGTATTTAGTGGGATTGCTATATACACCATCAATTGGGGGGGGGGTTGTGGCTGATTTTGTGAAGCATAAATTGTGGTATATGATGTGATGTAGTATACTATTTCTAGTAAAGCAGGCTTGATTACTGACAGGCAGGATAGAAATGGTCATTGGACAATGCAGGCAATCCCCCATCTCATTATACAACCACGAGAGTGGCTGTATACTATAGCCAGCATGGATTTTTCACATTCTGCAATATTAAATTGAAAATACCCCCATGCCATTCTGCTGCTTCCCATAACCTCATTTCAAAACAAAATCTTACAAAACCTATAGTCCTGAACTTAGAAATGCTTCCTTAACAACCCTCTAAGTTTTTGTGGCAATACACAAAACACTCAGAGATAATTGTCAGTTTAAATTCCAAAACAATAGTAAAAAAATCCAGACTCCTGTTGGACTTTTTTCTGTCAGTGGTCTCATAATTTGTTGAAAGTAATTAAAAATCAGCAATGTTCACAGAGTACCTGTAATTCTATTACTAACCTTGCCCCATACTCTGACCTTCGTCTTCCACAATTTAAAAGTTTTTAAAAATGCATGGATAATTTTTAATTAATTTAAGAAAAATTAACATTGGAGTCAATGATAAGTGCAGGTATTGAACTCAATAACTATGAAAATGATCAAACCTGCCCTCCCCCTCTCCTCCCTTTTATCCCCTCTCTCCTCCCTCTTATCTCCTCTCTCTTCCCTCTCCCCTCCCCTTCCCTCCTTCTCTCTCATCCCCCTCCCTTCTCTCCTTCTCCTCTCCCCTTCTTCCTCTCCCCTCCTCTCCTTTCCCCTCCCCTCCCTCTGCCCTCCCCCCATCCTCCATTCTCCCCTCCAGCCCTCCATGTGTTCCCATGCTCTGCCCCCATGGTCAGTTTTATCTTTCCTAAGCATGAGTGCATGGGAGTAAATCCCATTGAACTCAATAAGCATGCATATGATCAAACCTGTCCTCCCCTCTTCCCCAATCCTTTCACCTCCTTGCTGCCCTGTCCTGCCCTCTCCCTCCTTCCCCTTCCCCCTCCCCTCCTTCCCCTTCCCCCTTCCCCTCCCCTCCTCCCCTCTCCCCTCTCTTTCTCCTCCCTCCCCCTCTCCCATCCTCACTCCAGCTCTCCTCCTTCCCCCTTATCCTCCTCCCCATGGTCAATTTCACCTTTCCTAAGCATGATTGCAGGGGAGTAAATCTCACTGAACTCAGTAAGCATGCAAATGATCAATCCATTCTCAGCAAACTTGTCTAGGATCCCATTTCTTACCTCCCAGATTAAAAAGCAGAGAAACCACATGCTCAGAGCGACATGTTACCAAATTCTTCCAAGTAAACAGGAAGTGGATTGGATTGTGAAAGACCAACCCAAATTGTGTTTGCACTTTTACAAGTAGGGCAATACAATATCTCAAAGGTCAAGTCTCCTGCTCCCCTGGTACATTCACTATAGCTGCCCAATTAAGTTTGATAGAAATATCTGTTGGCTATAGGTACAGAATTAATCCACAAGGTGTTTTTTTTGCCTATTAGTGAATATACAATTATATGTGGCAGCTAACCTGCCTAACCTGGCACCTTCCAGATGCTTTGGGCTACAACTCCCATCAGTTCCAGTTACCTGGAGGAAACTGTGTCATTTATTGACCACCATTACTTTTACAAAGTAATGAAGGGGGGAAAATAGTAAGAGGAGACATGATAGAAGTCAGAACTGGATGATGGATTAGATAGGCCACTGGCCTGATCCAGCAGGCTCTTCCTATGTTCCTAACAGAGAGCAGTTCTCATCCTTCTGCTGCTATACTAGCTGAAAATAGGTAGTTTCTAATAAAATGATACCTTTACATGTGATCCTAAGTACCACTGTTGCTGCAATGCATATGATGAAAACAGGAACAAGATTGCAGTATTTCAGTTCTTATCATAAGGATCACTGCATGAGCTTGTTTCTTTTATTACTAAATGTTGTATTGGTTTACTCTGCAGTAGCCTGTGTCACATGGATTAAAAATTATGAGGATGATTAACCTGAAGAATGTACTTAAAATATGTAATTGTCTTACATTCTGTTTCCACCTGTTCAAAGTGTACGTCAGCCATCTTATGAAATTATTCCTTAGTGTTCATTTGCATGTTTTTTACATGGATGTGTGCTAGACATGTCTGTTCCCCATTCAGATATGTAATTTTTAGAGACTCTGGGGAGGTGACTAAACTCTGAAGAATGACAATATTAGCAGCAACTCACTCTAAAAAAAATGATCAAACAGGTATCCCTAAAGGTCAAAAACAAGTATTCTTAAATGGGCAAAATATAAACAGTGTTTTAAGAGGAACTAGTATCCTATCATAAAATACTGACTGCCCATAGGAAACAGAGAGAGTTAGAACATAAGTGCTTAAGTGTTGCAGGCCTAATTCTGTATTTCCACTTGCTCCAGAATTTTTTGCAACAAAACCAGTCTGTTTTCATTTACTGTTTCTATTCATCTTCCTAATTCTTTGAAGTACCTGTGATTGATGTCTGTCTCTTTAAGCCACCTAACAGAAGGTCATGTTCATGAGAACTAGAAACTGGCATATTTTCTCCATCCCTGGGGTCACCTTGATGATGATGTTCAACCTCTGTGGTATAGTGCTTTAATAATACAGAATCTTAGTAATTTATGCTGCTGAATGGACATCTAGAACAGTGGTTCCCAAACTGAGGGCCATGATCCCCAGGGGGCCCGTGAACAGTAAAGAAATGAATTATTTGTTAATTATTTTTTTTAAAGTCTTCACTCCCTGGACACTGTCTGCTCCCCACTGCCACTGCAGATGACACCTCCCCTTTGCTCCAAACGAGGGGAGAGGTCTTTTGCTGGAGTGCCATAACATTTTTCAGGCACGCCGAGGACAGGCATCTGCCTATAAAATACATGGCAGATGCCAAAGGAGGCTGAGAGTGGAGCTACCAGGAAGAAGAGGGGATTACTATTGCCAACTCCCATCTCCTCACACTGCTGCTGCTGCTGGCGCCCTTACTCAGAATGAGAGGAAGGAGCTTTTCACAAAGCAAAAAGAAGCAAGGCTGCAAGCAAAGGCCGCTTTCCCCCTTCCTTCCTGGCAGCCGCCTGCCTGCCTTTCTTGGCTCCTGATTCACTGCCATCTCCTCTTAAAAATGATTCTTATTTGTGAGGCTGCCGAGACCTCGCCTTTGGCCCAGATGGAGCCAAGGAGCAATGAGGAAGCTCAAGACTTGCTTGCCCCTCATCTATGAGGCTAAGTGTGTGTGCCAGTGTCCCCCCTTTCTTCCATCTACACTCGTCCCCCCAATCTCTCTCTCCAAGCTTCTGCGGCAGTTGAGGGCTTTCCCCTTCCCACATGCCTGCAGATGCTTGCAGGAGGGGCAGGTGTGTTTGTGTGTGCGTGGGCTGATCTGTCTTCTGTTCCACTCTCATTCCGCAAGTGCACGCTAACCAAGTCATCAGTTCTGATGATCATCCCAAGGCCTAAAAGCACTAACTCCCTCCTCAATCTATCTACCCTTTTGTCTTCACAATCTAGCTTCCCAACCACTACTACCTTGCTGCTTCTTGATGGTGATGATGATGATGATAATAATAATAAAGCTCAGCAGGTTGGCTGAGGCTGGGGTCCACATATTACAGCTGAAATGTATTTATTTAATTATTGCATTTATAGCTCACCTTTCCTCCAAGTTGCTCGAGGTGGTCATCTGATTCCCTCCCCCCCTTTCCATTTTATCCTTACACCAACCCTGTGAGATAGGTCAGGCTGAGAGACTATGTCTGGCCCAAGGTAACCCAGTGGGCTCCATGGCTGGGTGGGGATTTGAACCTAGATCTTATTCCAACACTGTAACCCACTGTTTTTGGGAGACAGGACTGTACATCTTTAGACTATGTGTGTGTGGGAGGAGGAGGATACCAGTTTCATTGGACCTTTGCATTAAGAAAAGAAAGCAACACTTCCCTGTCTGCAGGGAGCTTTTTATGGAAAGGGATATTTGGAGATGTGATTTTGCCATGCACCATTTTTTCAATTAATAGAGGCTAAAATTACAATTAGCGTGTGGGGTCTCATAACATTTTTTGAGCTTAAAAAGGAGGTCCCGTACATACAAAGGTTGGAAACACTGATATAGAAGAAGCTTTAAAAATAACAAACATGCCTGTTTGCACCACTGAATCAGCAGAGGTATGACAAAGTACCAAAGCATTGCTTGCATGTTATGTAAATTCTGTGTTATCTTTAAGTATCTGTGTAGATACCCTAAAGGTAAATTGGCTATCAGTTATCACACCAGGGCCATGAGCAGAAAATAAGGGGAGAGGGAGGAATGGATGAATGAATGAATGCTTTCATTCCATGTGATGGATCAAAGGAAGAAATAAGTGGTTATGTTCTGAATTTTAATACAATTAATTCTGTTGCCTTGCTACCTTTAAGTCAAAATGAATGTTCCTTCAAAAGATGATAGAGCTTTGTTCCTGGTTTGGTAATGGTGAATCAATGATGCTTCAGTGAAGTCTTTACTGTGATGGTTTTGTTCCATCACCTAATGCATCATGTGTTCAGTATTGGTATTCAAGACCATGTAAGTTAAAAATGTTGAGATCTCTCTGATACAAGACAAGCTAGACACAGCCAGGTCCTTTATGAGTTTTTAATCTCCCTTAGACTGATTAGGTGACAGCTAACATATAACTACTACTCATTTATAGCACAACTGCTCCTGTCATCCAACTACAGAATCAAGAAGAAAGATTTAATGCAAACATTAAATGCTATGATGTAGGGATCCACTTGCAGTATTACAAATAGTGACCCATAAGCTGGCCAGGCAAAGGAACTGATAGGCACACCTTCATCAGGGCTGGAGGCTACAGGATTTGCACAAAGAAAATGGCTTCTTTTCAAGCATCAATAGTGCCAGATGGTGCCTTTTGTAGCACAGCCAGTATGGCCTGGGTTGAAACAATCAAGAGAATGAAAGCTGCTTGCAGCTCCTGGCACCTCAAATCCATGGTATTTGGATTTGTCTAAAATAAACTGACAATGAGACAAATAGACCCAATATTATGGAACACATTAATAATGTGTTCTGTTAAATAATTGTTTTTGAAAAAGTGAATAGTTAGGCCTATTAATAACTGCTCAATGACAGAGAAAAATCAGTTCCTTCCAATTATCATGTGGCCATATGGCTACATGGAGAAATTAACATTTGCCACAAAATTGTCACATAACTTTTGCCTGTCCTAAGGCTAAATTTAAGAAGCTTGCTGTCATCAGTCCTATCATGAAGTTTGCAGAGGAAGAACATGCTGGTTTTCTTTTGGTGAATCTTGCAGAAGGAATGACATTGCTGAGAGCACCCATGCTGGCTATCTCATAAGAAGAGCTCAGATGGAACAGGCCCAAGGCTTATCAGATCCAGCATCCTGTTTTCTGCAGTGGCCAATCTCTTCTGCTCTTGCTCGCTAGCAGCTGGCATGACTATTAGCCAGTAACAGTCTTATCTTCAATGAATTTGTCAAATCTCCATATAAGCCACATCTTTTGATACCAATTTCCATACAGTGATTATGTGTTATGTGGAGAAATGTTTCCTTTTATCTGTCCTGAATCTCCTTCTAATCAATTTCATTGGATAGTCCTGAGTTACATAGTATTATGAAATGGAGAAAGTTATTTCTACCCAACTTTTTCTGTACCCTAAATAGGCTCCCCCAGCCTCGCCACCACCTTGTCTCACATCATGACTTTCCTGGTGAATGCAGTGCTGCCGCTGGTGTAAGAACACCACTGCTTCAGTACCCCTCATGAGCCACCACTGTTCTAAACTAGGAAGCCCCAAATACATTAGATTTTGGGAGGCATCTTTTTGAATACAGAAAATAATAAAATAAAATACAATGAGGAACATATAGAAGCCCCAAACACTTTAGCTTGTCCTTTTGGAGAAGATCATTCAGACCCCTCAATGAACTGAGAGCCCCCTAAATGGACTGAGTCTTCTCAGTGGCTAAAGAGTAAACGACAGAACACCCTCCAACATCACAAAGAATTGTAATGGATGTTCTCTGTTTGCATGAGAAGACAGCCAAGTTGAACATGATGCAAGAGCCATGTGCTGTTTCTAGAATGGCAGGAAGCCTTTGAACCATGTTGTCAGTGCAGACTACCCTACACATGGACCCTTTTATTACATGGACTTAGCAACAATTTTCATTAGCAGTTTCAAGTCAGACAACATTAGATTATGCCATATCATATCTATAATTATATCTTTTCTGAGAACCATTCCTGGTTTGCTTTGAATTTCCAGGAAGTTCTGCACAAAAGGAGAATGCATCAACATGCAACACTCCACAACATCAGCAAAAGAAAAAAGGAAACAAAATCTTTGGCCCTCCAGATGTTGTTGCATCCCTGATGACTGAGCATGCTTTCCCATCCCTTTTCTAGAATAGCACCGGATATTGCTCTGAGGAGTTTCACCAGAGCAATATCCTGTAATATTCTAGAATGCATCATTGATTTATACCATACATCTTCAAACGAACAGTGCATTCTGTTGCCAAGCAACATATGTTACACCATGTACATTACTGTTGAGAAAAAAGGGTCATATAGCAGACTCTTTCATTGTAGTGATAGCTAAAATGGCATTTCAGATTAGATGTTCATTGTAGGATACTGACTGTGATTTTAAGGACAAAGCCAACACGCAGATGGGAGACAGATTTTGAATAAAATTCTGAGAATGGAGAAGCCAGTTTGTCTGGAGTAAACTAATTGGAAAGCTGTTCCTGTGAGATAGGGGTCTAGAGAAACTGTGATTTCGTACCTTTGGGAACTTTTCTCTCACTTTGGTCTGCCTTTTCCTTCTAGGCAATTTCCTCCTTAGGTAATGCATTTAGCTTTGTAATTAGAAAATAGAAGCTCTTTATGAATTCATATGAAAATTGTGTTTGTGTGTGTGTTGTAAAAAAAGATATAACTATCATTTAGAGAACACAAAGGGTATGAAACTTTCCCACATAAATGCAGCACCCATAAACAGATGGATCCTCATAGGTCTTTCTCCCACTCATCACCATGTGTACACATGTGCGCACATTACCAAGGCTGTGTGGAGAATAGATGGTTGTGTCCTCTTTGTTGGAGCCCACATGACCTTATTGAGCAGAAGGACAGAGCTACATGAGGATTTGGGAAGTAGCGGAAACAGGGTTCAATTAAGCCCCATGGTGATTGCTCTGTGCAGGGCATGGCACCTACACAGGAATGAAATGTGTCCATGATTATCTCTTGAATACAGATTTTTAAAAGAAAAAATAGTTAGATTTATTTAAAAAATAATATTGTCTTACTAAAGTAATTTAGGAGTATTTTTTCACTTCACCATCTGCACTGTCTCTATCTCTTCTTTGCGCTGTGTCCAACTCCAAGCCAAAATTACTCATACTTTTTCAGATTCTTTTGATGAGAAAAAAAATCATTTTCACAAAAAATGGTTTCTGTAAGGGCTATTTCTGGCTTCCCTTTTGACATTTGTCAACATGTGAATTAGGAAGCACTATACTTGTCCAAATGACCTTGTCATGTCTACCATCAGTGATTATATACATTATTTACTATATAGTATTTGGTTGTCTTTCATCATCTCATGCATCACAGTGCATCCTATTTGCTATGTGGCATCTGATTTGGCATAGAGATTCATTTACAGAAACCACTGCCAAAGATGGGGGCAGAAGCAGCAACAATTAGGGCAGCTCTCTGGCAGCATGGCTGAAAATGTAGTTGGGGATGGAGAATCTGGGTTTTTTGAAAATTTGCTGTATGATCTGATAGTGAATTTTGATATGCTCTGAGTGTTAATTCTGCTATGAAAAATAAAACCATTAAAAGCTGGCACAGCCTGTTGCATTTACACCACAATTTAAAGTGCTGAAATTCAGCTCACAATGCCCATGATAATTCTAAGTCAACATGACTAAGAGAATGACTCATCACCTATGGAAATCTTCTGAAGAGTATATAACAAAAAAACAATATTTTGATGTCACTATCAAATCATCAATCTGCCGCCCAGCGGAGCTCTTCAGAATTGTCTGGGAGCTATTACACGCTGGCCCCAAGGACACGGTAGAACCATCTGAGGCTCACTGTAATGAATTTGCTAGGCATTTTCAGGATAAAATCTTCAGCATCCGCCAGGACTTAGACTCCAGTGTTGTAGCAGGTGAATCAAGCAGGATGTCCAGAGCACAGCCTTGTCCTGATTTCTTGGATGAGTTTCAGTTGGTACAGCTTGAGGACGTTGACAAGGTGCTTGGACATGTTCATGCAACCACTTCTGTGCTGGATCCTTGCCCTTCTTGGCTAATAAAAGCTAGGAGGGATGGAACAGCCGGCTGAGCCAGGGAAGTGATTAATGCCTCTCTGTGAGAGGGGTTGGTCCCTGGCTGCCTGAAAGAGGCGGTAGTGAGATCACTCCTGAAGAGACCCTCCCTGGACCCAGAAAATCTTACTATAGGCCGGTAGCAAATGTCCATTCCTGGGCAAGGTCCTACAACGAGTGGTTGCAGGCCAGCTCCAGACACTCTTGGATGACACTGATTATCTGGATGCATTTCAGTCAGGTTTCAGGCCTGGTTTTGGAATGGAAACAGCCTTGGTCACCCTGTATGATGACCTTTGTTGGGAGAGAGACAGGGGGAGTGTGACTCTGTTGATTCTCCTTGATCTCTCACCAGCTTTCGATACCATCGACCATGGTATCCTTCTGGGAAGACTGGCTGAGTTGGGAGTGGGAGGCACTGCATGGTGGTGGTTCTGCTCCTACTTGGTGGGTCAGCTGCAGAAGGTGGTGCTTGGGGAACATTGCTCGGCACCCTGGACTCTCCAGTATGGGGTTTCACAGGGGTCAGTTCTGTCCCCCATGCTGTTCAACATCCGGAGCTTTGGAGTGCATTGCCATCAGTATGCTGATGACACACAGCTTTGTTTCTCCTTTTCATCTTTTTCAGGTGGGGCTGTCAATGTGCTGAACCAGCGCCTGGCTGCGACAATGAACTGGATGAGGGCTAATAAACTGAGGCTCAATCCAGACAAGACTGAGATGCTGCTAGTGGGTGGTTCTTCTGACCGGATGGTGGATGTCCAACCTGTCCTGGATGGGGTTGCACTCCCCCTGAAGAAGCAGGTTTGTAGCTTGGGGGTTCTCCTAGAACCATCTCTGTCACTTGAGGCTCAGGTAGCCTTGGTGGTACGGAGTGCCTTCTACCAACTTCGATTGGTGGCCCAGCTACGCCCCTGTCTGGACAGGGATAACCTGGCTTCAGTTGTCCATGCTCTGGTAACCTCCAAGTTAGATTACTGCAATGCGCTCTATGTGGGGCTGCCTTTGAAGATGGTTTGGAAGCTGCAGCTTGTGCAAAATGCAGCGGTTGGATTGGTAACAAGGACCAGACGGTTCGAACATATTTAACCGATTCTGGCCCGCTTGCATTGGCTACCTGTATGTTTCCGAGCTCAATTCAAGGTGCTGGTTTTAATCTATAAAGCCTTACATGGCTTAGGACTACAATACCTGATGGAATGCCTCTTCCGACATGAACCCACCCATACACTACGTTCAACATCCAAGGCCCTCCTCTGGGTGCCTACTCCGAGGGAAGCTCGGAGGCTGGCAACAAGGGAGAAGGCCTTCTCAGTGGTGGCCTCCAAATTATGGAATGATTTCCTTGATGAGGTACACCTGGCGCCAACACTGTTATATTTTCGGCGCCAGGTCAAGACTTTCCTTATCTCCCAGGCATTTTGGCATGTGTTTTTAAATTGTTTTTAAAAATTTTAAATTGTGTTTTTAAATTGTTTAAATTTTAAATTGCAGTTGGGGTACCTATTCGTACACAGGGACGCCCAGCCTCTCACCAAGTATCAGTTTTGGACTGTGGCAAAGGCTGTGCTGCGAAACTTAGGTGTGGACCCACGTAAGTTTGGGACACACTCTTTCTGGATAGGTGCAGCCTCCACCGCGGCCCACCTGGGGTTTTCAAAAGAAAGGCTACAGGCGATGGGCAGATGGCGCTCGGACACATACAAAACTTATATTAGACCACTGGCAGAGACACAAAGGGCCAGCTGCTAATCAGTACCCTTCCCCCTGACTTTGCTTGTTGTTGTCTTGACAGGCTGCTTGAAAGGACTGGAGCAGGCATGCATCCTCTTCTGCAGCCACAGTATGGTTTTCTGGGCAGGCTGCAGAGCGGCGAAGTCTCGCATTGGTACGCAGCTGGGGTTCAGTCAGTGGGCCTCAGTGCAAAGGCTCGGCCGCTGCGGGATGCGCTGGGACGGGCTCCATCCTACATTGTTTCAGCCAGCTGTGGAGCGGGCAGTGCCCCAGTTTCTTGTCATCCATGTAGGGGGTAATAACTTGGGTTTGTTGAAGGACAAGGCCCTAATCGAGCAAGCGTATAGTGACATCTGGGCCATTGCACGTTGCTGGCCGGGGGTGCACTTGGTGTGGTCTGACATCCTGCCGTGCAGGAAATGGAATTGCATGGGTGACCCACGGGGGATGGACAAGACCCGCAAAAAGGTGAATAGGCAAATCCAGAGGGCTCTGACGGAATCTGGGGGGTTAGTCATTCATCACCTAGAGATAAAACATAATAGGTTGGAGTTGTTTCGGCCAGATGGTGTGCATCTGACAGACATGGGGAATGATATCCTCCTGATGGACCTGCAGAGGGGCCTACACGAGATTCTTATCGGGTGTGGGGTAAAGGGAGACTAAGCAGAGGCTTGTCCCCCTTTCGTGGCAAAGAAGTGCGGGAAAAGGTTGAAAGGGGAACGGCAGCTAGGTGACACCTTTAGGCACCTTGGGGGGTGATAGGTGGCCCGGAGGCCTGCAGCTCAGGGCTATACAGCCTGGAGGCAGAGTATGGGCCACCTCTGGGGCCAACGTGCCTCATCCGCTCGGAGTTTCAGGGCTCCGAGGGGCAGTGACATGGGTTGGATCCCCTACACATCTGCAGGGTGGCTCAGGCAGGGTTTTGGTTGCCCTATAGCTACAAGCAGGCTTTTCCTGGGTCATCAGGATGCTCCCGCACTTAATTTCCCCTCTGCAGGTTCATTATTCTGATTGGATTCTGTTTAATAAAGTGGCCCATGATTTAACCCAAGGAATGGTGTCTGTGTGTTATTTTGGCACTAGGCTGCAACTGGCCCATGTGTGCATGATAAGATGAATTCTTGCTGGCTGTCTCCCATACATGGGAGGTGCAACATTGGCAGGCTTGCTTAACAAGAAGGCAACCTGCATGAGGGGTGGTCTTTCCATGTAGAAAGTCATTTGTGTCAAATGGTGGTCACATGATTTGGGCTGATTATACTTATGACGGCAAAAAAAGTCTTTTTCGCTATGCGTGCATGCATGCTTGCTAACACTGGACCCACTTTACTCTAATGGTTTCCCATATAGTATGGCTCTTGACAGATGGGCAACCGCGCTGGTAGCATAACATACAAAGCACACTTCATATTCCTGTTTCCCCTTAGCGAAGCAGGAACAATGTAAGCCTGAGGTAATTGCAGAAGTGCTCCTTCACTGAGGAAGATCATTTCATATATCCCTAACAGATTAACTGGCAAGCACAAGCAGAGAGCAGGAGCAGAACAGAGATCAGCGAAGCACACATTTATTCCCTTCATCTATCTGAAGGCTCCCCATCCCCAAATCTAAACCAAAGGTAGCTAATGCGGTGCCCTCCAGATGTTGCTGGACTACCACTCCCATTTGCCTCAGCCAGCATTGGATTCATCCTTACAATCCAAGGATGATGTGACTTACAATACAGCAATATCTGGAGGGCATCATATTGTCCAAACCTGAACTAAAACTATCTTCTTGCATGTTAAATCCCTTCACCCTTACCAACAAATGTACTCAGCTGGAGCGGGTGCATACAAGACTGATATGCTCAGGAGAAGAGACCACACCCAGCAATGTGACATTGCACGCATATCCTTTATTGCTTTTATTCCCACGTAGAAGACTAGTTCTGCAGGAACATGAGGCACATAGGGCAAGCAGAGTGTTTCTCAGGAGTTCCTCTCAAGGGTCCATCATACAGGACTTCGGACAGCTCCAAAGGTATCTTCTAAAGCAGCTAGCTATCTGAGAGGTTGTCTGCGCAGGAGGAGGTTGAAAAGACCTGGAGTGTGTTAGGCTCTGCTTCCCTAAAGGAACTGACTGGTTGGTTGCCTTCATCTTACTTTATAATTTGGGGCCTCTGCGAGATGGAGGAGATAGAGATACTGCAGGGGGCTCATCTTCTGAGTCAAAAGGAATATTGCCAGGGCTGTATCCTCTAGCAGGGAGGGCCCTGATTAGGGTACTGACCATCCCCCCCTGGAAGCAGCCTGAACCTCATTCTCATCAGAGTCCTGCCATGCAGTGCAGGGTCCCCAGACAGTGGGTCATGACACTGTAGGCTTGTTTGCTACAGTATGTGGGGTTTTGTATTTTTTTAATTAATTGCTTGTATATAAATGTATTAATATTATAATGTATTTATGTTCATGATTTTAAATATGTTGTACGTCTCTTGGAAACCTTTGTGTAACAAGCAACTAACAAGTCTAATAAATAATAATAATATCTAGGATAATTTATGCAGCCTTTTGCTCTTCCTGTATCTTTTGCATTTGGAGTGACTGCCTACAGCAGTAAAGAGCAAGAGCTCTCTACCTTCTCGTTAGCAGTTCTTTGATACTGGGCATTTGTTCTGAAGACTTCCCCTACCATATTTTGACAATGCCCTGCAAACCCTTGTAATAAGGGAAGTATGGTTTGTGTCATTGGGACAAAAGAATGGGAAGGAATTAAATTGGATCTAAGAAGAGATTTGTTTTGCCAGAAAGGCAGTGTGAATTGGCAAGCAAAGACAAGGATAGAGTGATTACTTATGAGGTTGGAAACATACTAATCAACTTGAGCAAAGCAGCCTCAGTTCAGGATGATAATTATCAAGTGTTTGACCTCCTTGTTGACCTGGCCAAGGAAATAAATCTACACAAGATGAAGGGGTGCAAATAAGGAGAGAGTACAATGCAGTGGGAAAACTGGGTGGTTTTCCATTCAAAGACATACAAGCAAAAGTGAATTGTTTAGAATAAATACTCCACAGTTAGAGGAATGAAAGAAATAGAGGGATGGATGGAAGGAAGCTAAACAACCAGCGGGAGGCAGAAAGGAGTGAAGGAAAAGAAGCAGTTTATGCACATCTCCATTAAAATGGGGCTTCATGTAATGGGGTTCAAACAGAAAAGTCTGACAGATACGTTTGAGTTAATTCAACATGGAATAAGCAGCTGAAATGAAATAATATATTGGTCCCCCTTATGGAAATGACAGATTTGTCTGGAAACTGGAGGCAAAAAAAATCACTCTCCATTGTGAAAAGATAATGGAATACAAAGCCATTTCTTCAAAAGTGGCTTCAAAGACTGCTCAAAAATACTGTTCATTATTATAGACATGCTCTGGTATTTTGAAAGAACAACCTTTAAAAGATATGAACTTTTTCTAGGCCAACAATAGAGAGGAGCTGAAAAACAAATGGGAGTGTGCCTTCATTTTTCGTGATCGGGGAGGGGGACTGTTCCTGCTTTTCCCTCCCTCAGTAGCATCCCCTGGGCATGGATATGGCCTATTGTGGCACCAACTACCTCACTACCTGGCAGACAGTCTGAAAGGACTCCCAGAGCTTCCTTTTCTGCTACAGCCAGATAAACTGTACCTTGACTCCAACAAAGATGAAACTGGTGGCTACTTAACAGTCAGAGATCTAATTTACTTTGGACTAGTGTTGAGCTATCTATGATATGGCGGTCTCATAGAGGAAGATGTGCTTGAAGAAGCTAAATTTTTACAGGTCCCAGTCAAGCATGTTTACAGGGTGCCTCAAGTCCAATAAGAGCAGCTGATCCAGCTAGTTTCTTTAATGCCTGATGACTGGAAATTTGAATAGCTAGTTAGCATTGGATCCTTCTGTCATTATGGGAGTGAAGACCAGGCTGAATTTCTGTGTGTCATCTCCAAGGAGATACATGGTACAGCCTGTGAGCCCAGTGAGAAGGGAAAGATCTTGAAGGAGTGAAGTGCAAGGATGTAACTATGCTACAGTGTTGAATGTTGAAGAGCTTTCTTTTGAACTGTCAGTGAAGAGGCTTGACACCAAAGTGAAATAAATCATTCAGGCCGTTTATGTTCATCTGGATTTTGAATCCTTTAAGGTGACATAGGTGGAGCAGATGCCTATGTCCTGATCTTAATCTCACGAAGAATCAGCCACACTATGCTTTCCTGCAGAAGAGATGTAGCACTCTTTCCAGTTAATGTTGTCCAAGTGAAGCTTTGCTGATGGTTGGAAACTAATTTGAGTTTTAATTGTTGCAGGCAGTTCAAGGACAACATTGTGCTTGAGCATGGTGCTACATATAAATTACCAGATACCAAAGGGTATTCTTCTCTTTTTGGGAATAAGGTGTCTTTCTTTCTTTCTTTCTTTCTTTCTGTCTTTCTTTCTTTCTTTCTGCTTTCTTTCTTTCTTTCTTTCTTTCTTTCTTTCTTTCTTTCTTTCTTTCTTTCTTTCTTTCTTTCTTTCTTTCTTTCTTTCTTTCTTTCTTTCTTTCTTTCTTTCTTTTTGTCTGTATCTCTAGGGATAAGCTTTTCCTCCAAAAAACATGCTCCAGCAAATGTGAACCTCTAGTTCTTTAAGGAGTTCAGTGCAGTGTTCATGGCTTTCCCCTGTGACCATTTTGTCCTCCTTACAACAACCCTGTGAGGTGGGCTGGGCTGCAAAGGAATGACTGTCCCATGAACATCAAGTAAGCATCATGTCACCCAGTAGGCTTTCCATCACCACCCACTCCATTACTGTCCTGCTGTCCATCCTGCTACCCTAGCCCCCTCCCCTCCAGCAGCTTATCAGGTGCAAATGGGAAGGTCTTCCTCTTGGTTTCTTTTTCTTTTTTACCTTCATGTGCCTCTGGGCACATAAAGATGGCAGGTGGCTAAGGACGGTGCTTTCCAGTGTGCCCAGTCACAGGAAAATAGGAAGCTGCCTTATAGTGAGTCAGACCATTGATCCATCTAGCTCAGTATTGTCTACACTGATTGGCAGCAGCTCCCCAAGATTTCAGACAGGGATCTCCCCCACCCCCAGCTTGAGATGTCAGATTGAAATGGGGAGGTTCTTCATGTAAAGCAGATGCTTCACCACTAAACCTTCTTTGTTCACCATGTGAGCAAAGTAATGAGTTTTCTAAAAAGTGGGCAGAGCAGAGAAGATCTGGGTCTCGAGCAAAAGACCCAGAGCTCGGTCTCTGAGGGCCACCTCCTTACCATGCCCTTGCCTGGGGTTTGGGTCTGTTGAACGTGATATTTGGGAATGAGAGTCTGTCCGTAAAGCACAAGGGTTTATGCAGCTAAAAGTAGAGATTCTTGTAGATGTTTACAATAATTTCTACATTTCCTTATCTCTGCATTTGTCTCTGATGTTTGGTAAGTACAGTCAAAAACACTTGTGGTTTCATTAAGGAAGTCTTCTGGTAAATGTGAAGAAACATGACTGAAGCTTTTTGATGCACCATGTTTAAATGAAACCATTCAGAAACAAGTTTAAAGTGCAATCCAATGTATGTCTACTCAAAAGTAAGTGTCATTTAGTTCAATGGGGTTTATTCACAGGTGCAGGATGTATAAGATTGCATCCTTTAAAAAGCATATAACTTCAAATCTATCTGCTTCATAGAGCACTGAGAGAGGAGTCCACACGTATCTGAACTTCTCTGACTATATTTCAAACTGTTCCATTAAACAACTTACAAAAAAGAAGTGGATCTTCAGAATGCATTGCTTTGTTGAACATGTGGGCGGCACCACCATTTTTAATAAATCAACTTTCATATATCAAGAAACTGTGAAACCAGCCCTTAGTTACAAAAAATTGGAGACACAGGAGGCTTAAGCCAACTTAGAAATCACACTATCTCACCCAGTTTGTGTCTTGCTTGGCTATGTAGCTGGGTAGTAGAAAAGAGCACTGCTACTCTCTTGTTTATGATTATGATGATGATACGACCCAGAAGATCCTAATAATTTTAGACTAATGGCAAATGTCCCCTTTCTGGAGAAGGTTATTGAGAGGGTGGTTGCCAACCAGATCCAGGTACTCTTGGAGGAGACAGATTTTCTGGGATTCAAGCCTGGGATTGGTAAGGAAACTGCCTTGGTTGCCCTGTATGATGACATGTGTCAGGAAAGAGACAGGGGCAGTGTGACTTTGTTGATCCTCCCTGATCTTTTAGTGGCTTTCAATACCATTGACCATGGTATCCTCTGTGAAACCTGTCTGACTTGGGTGTTGGAGGCACCGTATTGTTCCTACTTGGAGGGCTGGTTCCAGAAGGTGGTTCTTGGAGAACACTGCTCAGCTCTGTGGGCGGTATGGGGTCCTGCAGAGGGTGGTTCTGTCCCCCATGTTGTCTAACATCTACATGAAACCACAGAGTGGGATCATACAGAGTTTTGGAATATATTGCCATCAGTATGCTGGTGACATGCACCTCTATTTCTTCTTGTCATCTTCTTCAGATGAGGCAGTGGACATGATGAATCAGTGCTTTGTTGCAATAATGGACTGGATGAGGGCCAGTAAACTGAAGCTTAATCCAGACAAGACTGAGGTGCTGTTGGTGAGTGGTTGCTCTGACCGGCTGAGTGTGTGACCTGCTCTTGATGGGGTCACACTCCCTCTGAAGGAGCGGGTTCATGGTCTGGGGGTTCTCCTGGATCCACTGCTGTCACTTGAGGCACAGGTGGCCTCAGTGGTACAGAGTGCCTTCCGTCAGCTTAGGTTGGTGGCCCAATTGCAACCCTATCTGGACAGAGATAATCTGGCTACAGTAATCTATGTTATGGCAACCTCAAGGCTGGACTATTGCAATGTGCTATACATGGGACTGCCTTTGAAAAGCTTTTAAAGATGTTTTAAAAGCTTTTTTTTTTTTTAAAAGATGTTTTTAAAGATGCTTTATTTTAATATGTTTTAAATATGTTTTGTTTTAATATATTTTAAAGTCTTTTAAAAAGATGTTTTAGAGTGTTTCTAGTATTTTTGTTTGCCACCCCAGGCTCTTTCTGGGAAGAAGGGCAGAATATAAATTTAATAAATAAATAATAATAAATAAATAAAATGATCCAGAAGCTATTAGTGCAGAATGCAGCTGCCTGACTGTTGATGAGTTCAAGGAGAAAAGAGCATGGAATCATAGAATAGCAGAGTTGGAAGGAGCCTATATGACCAACCCCCTGCTCAGTGCAGGAATCCAACTTAAAGCATTCCTGACAGATGGCTGTCCAGCTGCCTCTTGAATGTCTCCAGTGTTGGAGAGCCATCCACCTCCCTAGGTAATTGGTTCCATTGTTGTACTGCTCTGTTAGGATTTTTTTCCTGATGTTCACAGAAATCTGGCTTCCTGTAACTTGAGCCCATTATTTTGTATCCTGCACTCTGGAATGACCGAGAAGAGATCCTGGCCCTCCTCTGTGTCAAACTTTCAAGTACAGTACTTGAAGACTGATATCCTGTCTCCCCTAAGTCTTCTCTTCTGAAGGCTAAATGTGCCCAGTTCTTTCAGGTTTTCTTCACAGGGCTTTGTTTCCAGTCCCCTGAACATCCTTGTTGCCCTCCTCTGAACCAGTTCAAGTTTGCCTGCATCCTTTTCAAAGTGCGGTGTCTAGTACTCAAGATGAGGCCTAACTAGTGCCAAATAGAGGGGAACCAGTACTTCATGTGATTTGGAAACTATACTTCTGTTAATGCAGCCTAAAATAGCATTTGCCTTTTTTGCAGGCATATTGCACTATTGGATCATATTCAGCTTGTGATCAACAACAGTTCCAAGATCCTTCTTGCATGTAGTATTGCTCAGCCAAGTATCCCCCATTTTATAACTATGCATTTGGTTTCTTTTTCCTAGATGTATAACTTTGCACTTATCCCTGTTAAATTTCATTCTGTTGTTTTCAGCTCAATGCTCCAGTCTGTCAAGATCACTTTGAATTTTGTTTCTGCTTTCCAGGGTATTAGAGCATATAACACCAAGCTTGTTCCAGTTACGCTGGCTCCCTGTTCACTTCTGAGCCCAATTCAAAGTGCTGGTTTTGACCTACAAAGCTCTTTACAGCTCAGGACCCAAATATCTTCTGGAACGCCTCTCCCAATATGAACCTCCGCCAGACCCTTAGATCTTCTTTTGAGGCTCTTCTCCAGGTCCCCCCTCTGAGGGAGGCTCAGAAGTTGGTGTCAAGGGAGAGGGCCTTTTCAGTTGTGGCTTCCTGTCTGTGGAATGTGCTCCCGAGTGAGGTTCACCTAGTGCCTTCATTGATGTCTTTTCAGTGCCAGATAAAGACTTACCATTTTCCCCAGGCATTTGATAGACTGAGATGATATGTCTGTTATTAGTGTGCTGCCAAAGCATGAGAGTTATATGTCACATTAGTGAAATTGACTTTATATGAATGCACCAACACATGCTACATCTGTGGTACATCCCTTTCTATGTTAACAAATTTTTCCAGAGGCATTCTGGTATATAGTGAGCCACACTCTTGACATGTGTAGGCAGGGCCAGCTTTACTATTAGACAAAGTGAGGCAGCTGGTTTTGAATGCCATGAAAGAGGAGGAAACGGCTAGATTTATTATTATTGTATTTTTCTGTCAGGAAGGGGGACTGGTGTTTGTGGGATAATTACTTGGCTGGCCTTGGGTATTATGCACCTTGATATGTGTGTGTGTGTGTGTGTGTGTGTGTGTGTGTGTGTGTGAGAGAGAGAGAGAGAGAGAGAGAGAGAGAGATTTTGCTGCTTCATGCCAGGTAGCAAAATGTCTTGGGCCAGAGTAGCACATGCAAAAACAGTCAAAATCAGTATCCAAAAGCATCTCCTCTTTGCACCAAAAGGCCTCCAGCAAGGATCATAAGAGCAAATTAAAATATGGAATCCAGCAAGGATCATAAGAGCAAATTAAAATATGGAATTTGTAAAACCTTACCATCCAGTTCAGCTCTGGTTATCAGGTGAAAAAAAATTAAAATAACTTGTGTTTAATATTATGGTATATATCTACTTTACTGTAAAATAAAATATTGTGAAGAACAGAGTTTGGCATACTTCAATATTATCATGCCGCAAAGCAACTGAAACATTAGAAGAAGCTCCTGGGAAATGGAAATGGCTGAAATGGAAAAAGAGGACAGAAAGTAAAAATAAATAAATAAATGAAAACCTTCTGAAATTCACTGGGGTATAAAGTCTAATATTTAATTCAATGATATTTGAAGTGGGATATATATATGGGACATATATATGCGCCTCTAGGGATAAAGCAAATCGCTCCATTTACTCTAACTGTTTGATTAAATTCCCAAAGTAGCAAAGTCACTGGGCAACACTAATAAAGTCTGTAGCTATGTAAGCTAAAATAATGATTAGCGTAATCAAGTCTAATGCTTCAAGGCATAAGTTGTTCATCTGTGGAAATCAGGAAGAAAATTTTCTTCCCCCATTCAGCAATGGATAATTTCCTTGGCATGTTCTGGAGCTTTTTATTTCACTGCCTTCCAAGCACCAGGTATTAGTTACTGTTGTATTAATGTGGCTGTCTCCCGCTGATAAGAACAACTACAACAACATGTTGGATCAGAAATCATATTCAGTTTATGCTAATTGTATTGCTAGGATGGACGAACCAAAGCTGGGAGGCAAAAGTAACTATTGTTGCTGAGAACAGAAGTCTGAAAAAAGGCGCATCACGTTGGAGGACATGAACAGGATCTTCTCAACCCCTGACACCTGAGGACTCATGATATCCTGAAAACAATGAATCTCTGACTGGTTCTCATACAGTATCAATGGGGGTTCTCATACAGTATGAATGTTCTTGGACTCCAACTCCATTCATCCCTGACCTTTGGCTGTGACTCATTTTGGAATACTCATTGAGTTGTATCCCACAGTATCACTCAGCTGACAGTAAGGCTTCTGCCAGCAGGAGGGGGTAGGGATTTCCATAAATTCCCCCTCCACCTGCAGCTTCCTGAGCCCCCTAAACCTGCTCTGGAGGGTTGGGTAGTGTGGGAGATGCAGGGGGAGGGGAAAAATGGAAAATGGCTGCACTCCCTGTTCTGCTGACAGAAGCCTTATCATTAGCCTAGCAATGCCATTAATTATAGATATACAATAGATTCTACACAATAATGCTAAAAATTAATTTTAAAAGAAATGATTTAAACTTAAAACCATTATACAGACTTAAGCTTAGACCAGGGGCAAGGAACATGATGTTTTCCAGAAGTTGGACTCCCAACTCCTATCACCCCCTGCTGGTCAGGGATGATAGGAGTTGTAGTCCAACAAAACAGGTTCCCCTTGCCTGGCTTAGACAATTTAAAATGCTTCAGAATATCAAGCTTCTTTAGGGAGGGCATTGCAAAGCTGGGGTGCCACCACTGAAAAGCTATCTTCTTTGTGGTTGAGTAATGATAGAGAAGGCAATTGGAAAAGGTCTTCAGTCAAAGATCATAAGTCATGGGCAGCTAGGAGCAGCTGGCACTGACTGGCTTGAGTCTACTGCAGCTTTTTGCAGTTGCTGCCACTGCCATTATTTTCTAAAAACAAGTCATAATTTGCAGGTATATTGTTCAAAATTATAAGAATGAGGGTTTAGATTGTATACTTGATCTGTTCCGTTTTCAAGATGCAAACACGATTGTGAATAAACTCTAGTTTCCATAGGGCCTTTTTCTTTTTCTTTTCTCTCCCACCCCCCCATGTACATAAGCACCTAAGAAGAGCCCTGCTGGATCAGACCAAAAGTCCATCTAGTCCAGCATCCTGTTCTCATAGAACCAGCCAGATGCTTATGAGAAGTCTGCAAGCAGGGCCTGCGTACAACAGTACTCTCTCCACTTGCGATTCCCAACAAACTGGCATTTAGAGGCCAGTTGTAGCTAAGAGAGGTTGCTTTCATTTTTCAGTCTGCAGAAAGAGTCATTAGAAAATCAAGACCAAGGTTTGGCACTAAGTATAAAGCTGCTACATAATGACAGAAACAAATATCAGATCCTTCATTTTTTATTCTTATGTATATAGCGTACACTAATGGACTAAATGCATTCCTAAATACAGCTGCCAGGTTTTTTTCCGCTTTCAATGGGACGTTTATGAGTGCCCTTTGTTTAAGTGCACATTAACAAATAATGACGTTTCAAGGGCTATTAAGATAATCTACTAAGTGCAGAAATGGCATTCGAGGCGATCACATCTCAAAATGGCTGAACAGGATGTGATGGGTACAGGCATCCTTGCATGCTAAAAGTTAGCAAGCATACCCAAAGGAAACTAAATGGGAATGTTGAAAGCAGTTTGGATCATACATACGGCAGCTATCTACACACTCCTAAAAGAGAGTGGAAGAAAGGAGGAAGAGCAAAATGAACATTACTTGAAAAAGTGCAGGAAAAAGGAGAACAAGAACAAAAAGGAGAGCACAGCTGACTCAAAATGAAAGATGCAAAATGAAGGGAAAATGTTCTCCCATTCAGAACGAGGAAATGAGCCAGCTTCATAATGAGGCAAATTGAGCTGCTTGCCTCAGGCAGCAGATGAGGGTTTTCTTTTGGCACACCTGCCACCTCTGTTTCCACTGCCTCCAGCATCCCTCCTGTCTCTCTGAGTTTTTGGGTTTGGGGGGTCAGGGTGTGTGTTCAGACCTATCTTGAGGTCCCAAACTGTTTGTGAGTCTGTTGTGTCCCAATGCTGCTATCATTCAGAACATGTCACTGTTATGTCTAGCTGCCCTGCAATTCCTGGATCTGGTTGTTTGGTCTCTTGGCCTTGTTCTATCTCCAGTCTGCATTCTGATCCTAAGGCTAATTTTTTTATATCAGTTAGAAGTTTGCAGTTTTTAAATGTTTTTGAGTGCTGAATCCATGAAACAGTGAGACACTCCTTTCCTAGCGTATATGGGATCATTGGCTGAAAATCACCACCCCCTGTGATATAAAGCTAGTTGGTTCTGTGTAGGCACTGTCTGAATCACATTTGTCATCACCTTATGGTCTGGATTGCATAATATAATCTGTAGAGCTGTGCACCAGATTCGGCCCAAACCATGTTCAGAGCCAAATCGGGCCTATCTGGAGGGACTCAGATATTGGATAATATCAGGTTCAGACAGCCACGGATCACTACAGGTCAGGTTGGATGACCCAGAGCAATCTGTGGCTGTCAGGGGGCAGGACAGAAGGCAAGAAGAAGAGCCAGACAGGGCAGGAAAACCCAGCGAAAAGGCCAAGACCTGCCTCAGATTTCCAGCTGTGTCTTCTGGGAGAAGGTAGGCTCCTGCCTGCCTTCCCCTCATCCCCACCGATCCCTTGGTGATTCTGCAGGGTTCAGGTGATGCTCCGCAAGAGTCTTTCCTAATGGAAAGTTGCTTGCTGAGCACCACTTCCACAGGATTGCCCCCTCTGCTCAACAGCTGTTTAGTGAAAGGGTTGATTCTGCAGGGTGCTGGTGATGCTCTGCAATGGGCTTTCCTAAAGGAAAGTAACATGTTAAGCGTCACCCTCTGCAGGATTGACCCCTGTGCTCAACAGCTGTTCAGCAGAGGGGTTGATTCTGCAGGGTGCTGTGATGCCTCCCTCCTGATCAATGCCTCCACTGAGGGGGGGGGAAGGCATCGCAGCACCCTGCGGCACTGACCCCCCCTGATTCGGTTGGTGGGGAAGGAGATGCAGGGTCCTGGTTATATGTTTAATTAGGGTTTTTAAACCCTTATTAAAAGGGTCTGCCCCAAAACATGTTCAGGACTCGATCTGGGATGCACCAGGGTGGTGGTCCCCAGGTTAATCCAGGGTGAGGTGGCTTGATGCCCCCTGGATCAGAGCCAAGAGGCAGATAGGGGAGGCACTGCACAGCCCTAATAATTTGTGGGGAACTAATGGGTGGATGGTCCTGCCTTTTGATCAGAGCAGTGGCTTAGGCTGACTTTTGTGCATGTGTGCCTTTCCAGTCTAGGGTTCTATATCTGTATAAATGCATCCTTCTTTATTTATAGCTTCAGTCACTCAGATTCTGACCTGGAAGCTAATACTTTGGTGACAGATGTTTAATAATAAATAGGGTGGCACCTTTGCTTTGCTTTTCCTTTCCTTCAGTCACACTTAGCTCCAAACGTCTTAGATTAGAGGAAGGCTTCTTGGTTAGATGGTGTAACCTCCAGAGAGAGTTCTGGCATGGCTCAGTTTATTAATTAGCACAGGAGCCTGTCTTGTATCAAGTCAGTCCATTTGTCCATGTAGTTCAGTACTATCTATTCTAACTGACAGCAGCATTATCGGGTCTCATGCAGAAATCTTTCATGTCACCTACCTGATTCTTTTAACTGGAGATGCCAGGGACTGAACCTAGGACCTTCTAAATGCAAAGTATGTGCTCTACCAGTAGTAGTGCTGGCAGCCTGGCAATCATTCCAAAAAGCTCTAGACCTAGTGTTATTCTGTGGCATTGTGGATATGGCGATCATCAAGATTTAAAAGTGCAATAAATAAATAAATAAATAAATAAATAAATAAAATAAGATTCAGGAGCAGCAGCAACAAACCTTGGGGAAAAAGAAATACGCTGTGCTACTGCCACTGCTAATGCTGAGCCTCACCCTTCCAGAAACTGATGGAGAATTTCTCTTCCACTGGAGAAATTTGGTGCCATGGTATCCCTCCTCCTGATTTCTCTACCAACAAATAGGGTGGAGAATTTCATGAAGCCACTTGCATATAACTCTAGCATGGCACTGCTTTTGCACAAAGAAGAAACTACTGTGTTTGTGTGTGTGTGATTCATCTTTATTTTGAATGCTGAACAACAATGAAGTAAGGCTGCTATCCTATACACACTTACCTGGGAGTAAGCTTCACTGTGAGAGCCAGTGTGGTGTAGTGGTTAAGGTGTTGAACTACAACCTGGGAGACCAGGGTTTGAATCCCCACAAAGCCATGAAGCTCACTGGGTGACCTTGGGCCAGTCACTGCCTCTTAGCCTCAGAGGAAGGCAATGGTAAATTACCTCTGAATACCGCTTACCATGAAAACCCTATTCATAGGGTGGCCATAAGTTGGAATCGACTTGAAGGCATTCAATTTCCAAGCTTCGCTGAAAACAGTGAAACATAATTCTGAGTAGGCATGTATAGGTAAGATTACACTAGTTCTTCACTTAGCCAATGATGATTGCAAGCACCACTGCAAATTTTGGCTTCTGTGATTCCTTTCATATGCACTTCCTCTCTCTCTCTCTCTCTCTCTCTCTTTCTCTCTCTCTCTCTCTCTCTCTCTCACACACACACACACACACACAAACACACCCCTTATCCCACCTCAGAAAGGTACCAGACACTCATTGCATGCTGCAAATGCTGCCAATCTTATTACACAGCCTTTCCTGTTCTGACATAGGACAGTCCCCCCCACAGCTCCCCCAATATGGTTAGCTATTTTTAAAATACATTGACACAAATACAAGACGTACAGTTTTCTTCTTATCCACAACATTTATTTATACCACAGGAAATGTGTTGATGTTTAATAATGGTTCCAGAAACCCTTCAGTAGTAATTTGTATCAAGTGAAGCAACAACATTCACAAGAAGCAAGACTGAACTCTGTCAAAAAGTCATTTATGACTCAATTCAACGGTTCCGTTTTCTAAGGGCAGCAGCAAATGTCAGCATGGTTACAGTCTGGAAACTCATCACTTGACATCAGGAAAGAATGGTGATCTGCCCAATAATGAAAGTTCTTTCTCTCCTTCCTTAATGGCATCACACAAAGCAATGTGAGAAGTTTACTGGGCTTCACCTTGGCATTTGAAGAAAGAAAAGGAACAGTCTCTGCCCAAACTGTGTTAAATTAGGGGTCCCGACAGCCCTGCCTTGTGAAAGTGGAAGGTGCAGGAAGTAGCAACTACATTCCTGAGATGAAACAGGCTACCTTCTGGAGGGGGAAGGGTTAATGAAACATTGATGCCCTTTGTGGGAAAAGGAGGCCAGAAAGCTGGCAAAGCCACTTGTCAGGAAAGCTGAAGAAATGAGAAAAGCTCTCATGAAGTGTGACTTTTTGTCACCATTAACCTCCTACCACATGCTAAAACAGATGGGATTTCTCTGAGCTTTTGCCAAACACTGAGTTCATAAGAGACTAGAAATAAAAAGCTCAGCACCAAATGCAGCCAATGATAATAGAGAGCTTGTTCTCGCACATTTTGGTGCTTATAAAATAAAAGCAATTGCTCCCAAAGTAACCACAAGTAGCAAGCCTCATATCAGCTTTGTTCTCACCATCTTTTTTTTACTCTAGTATCTAATTCAGTTTCTAGCACTGCTTTTCTGTTGTCCCATGGTGCCCGCCAGATGTTTTTGATGAACTACAATTCCCATAATCCTTGATTATTAGCCATGCTGGCTGAGGCTGATGGGAGTTGTAGTCCAACAATATCTAGGCACGTAAGAAGCTGCCTTATAATGAGTCAGACCACTGGTCCTTCAGCTCAGTATTGCCCGCTCTGACTGGCAGTGGCTTTCCAGGGTTTCAGGCAGAAGCTTTTCCCAGCCCTGGAGATACCTGGGACCTTCTGCATTAAAGACAGATGGTCTACCACTGAGCTATGGTCCTTTCCCATAGCTACCCCTGCTGTAAGCACTCATAATGAGTCCTGCTGAACTTTTGCTGGTTGCCAGACTGTAGTGGACTGGCTTTGACTCTGAAGGTTGGGTAGGTTGACATATATACTGAAACATGGAAGACAACATTTAGGGCATACAACCCTCAAAAAAACCTCATGTTGAAACTTAATCAGAAAATGGGATCAAATGCTTGGCCATCCCAGTAGGAGATTTGCTGAGCTATGATGAGTTTCCGCTGGGCCTTGAAGACCTGGCTCTTCAGGCAGGCTTTTGGGGTGGGCTAGATTTTATCTTCATTTTTTTTAGATTTTCTATGTCTATGTATTATATGCCTATGTTGTACGTCGCCCAGAGTGGCTGGACAGCCAGCCAGATGGGCGACTAATAAATTCTATAAATAAATAAATAAATAAATAAATACATACCTGGTTAAATAAAGAGAGGTAATCACATCCAAAACACTGCTATTGAAGTTCCATCAAGACAACTCTTCTGCGTCACTTCAGTCTCCCAATTTATTCAGAGGCAGGAACAGTACATGGGTGGTGTTCAAAAGACCCTGTATTCAAGATAAGCCACCTCATGCATAGCAGGCAGGATTAAAAATGAACAATCAAATAAATAAAGCACGCAGTTGTAATCATGACATGATTCATCACAGGAACTGTCCTATAAATATGAGCAGGGCCACAGCCCTAGGATAAATAGCACCCTGAGCAAGGAGAAGTGCTTCCCTATTTCACCTTTGTGCAGGGCCACTAATAGGGTATATTGGGCCTGGTGAAGGTGTGAAGTTGGGGTCTCTGCTACTGCCCCCTACAAGGACCCACGCATATGTGTACAAAGCTGGGGGGCACATGCAAGATTACATGTGAGAATTCTCACCTGCGGTTGCTCCTTGCCCTAGGATTAAGCAGAATAATATATGTGCTTCATTTTTCTTAGATGGGGATAAGGGAATAGGGATTAGCTTGTGATTCTTCCGAGTATCTCCTCCAAAATCTAAACCCCTTCTGGCAGAGCTTCTTCCTACTTCCTGGGGCTCAGTCTCACAGGTCTAGTTGTGGCCTGATGTTTGTATTCTCCACTACTCAGGAAGGAAAGATTCCTCCCTTAAACACCTATGTTTTTTCCTGTGGTAACTGCCTCAGAAAATTACTCTCCAGTAGCACTTTGCCTGGAAATCTTTGGTGACATTCACTTACTCACTACTTGAACTCTTTCCCTGGTGGGATTGGAGTGCTTTCTGTGACAAGTACAGGCTGCCTACTCTGTCACAAAGTACCTCCTTAAAGTCTTTCTGTTACTTCTGTCCTTACAACAAACTGTAACCGGGGCTACTTGGCCTAGGCCAATCATTGTCATGGACAGATCACTGCTTGCTGAAGTTTAGGCTTACAGCGCCCCTTTGCCTCCGCAAGGGTGGGGGACCTATTAAGTTGGTCCGACCCAGGAGACTAATGGATCCACAGGGTTTCCAGAGGGCTCTGGGGGTTTTTCTGGCTGATAAGACTGGCACTCCTGTCGAAGCCCTGGTCGAACTATGGAACACCGAAATGACCCGGGCCGTGGACACGATCGCTCCTGCGCGCCCTCTCCCTTGCAGAGCTCATGTGGCTCCGTGGTATACCCCGGAGCTGAGAGTGATGAAGCAAGAGAGGAGGAGGCTCGAGTGCAGATGGAGGCGGACTCCCGACGGATGCAATTATGCCTTGGTAAGTGCTTCCACTAAACGGTATATAGAAGCGGTGAGGGCAGCAAAAAAGCAATATTTTGCTGCCACTATTAAATCATCTCTCAACCGCCCAGCGGAGCTCTTTAAAGTTGTCCGAGGGCTTCTTCATTCTAGCCCTCCGGGTATCTTAGAACCATCTCAAACCCGCTGCAATGAGTTTGCTGGGCACTTCCAAGATAAAATCGCATGCATCTGCCGGGACTTAGACTCCAATATTATGGCAGTTGAACCTAATGAGGTATCCGGAGCACGGTCTTGTCCTCATTTATTGGATGAATTTCAGTTCGTACAGCTTGAGGACGTTGACAAGGTACTTGGACTGGTGCGTGCAACCACTTCCGTACTGGATCCTTGCCCCTCTTGGCTAGTGAAAGCTGCCAGGGTTGGAACAGCCGGCTGGGCCAGGGAAGTGATAAATGCCTCCTTGAGAGAGGGAGTGGTCCCCTGCTGTCTGAAAGAGGTGGTGGTGAGACCACTCCTGAAGAAGTCTTCCCTGGACCCAGATAATTTGAACAACTATAGACCGGTCGCGAACATCCCATTTTTGGGCAAGGTTCTAGAGCGTGTGGTTGCCAACCAGCTCCAGGTTCTCTTGGATGAAACCGATTATCTGGATCCATTTCAATCCGGTTTTAGACTCGGTTTCGGCACCGAAACAGCCTTGGTCGCCCTGTATGATGACCTATGTCGGGAGAGAGACGGGGGGAGTGTAACCCTGTTGATTCTGCTTGACCTCTCAGCTGCTTTTGATACCATCGACCATGGTATCCTTCTGGAGAGACTCATGGAATTGGGAGTTGGAGGTATCGCTTGGTGGTGGCTCCGCTCCTACTTGGTGGATCATCTCCAGAAGGTAGGGCTTGGGGAACATTTCTCGATGCCCTGGACTCTCCATTGTAGAGTCCCGCAGGGATCGGTCTTGTCCCCTATGCTATTTAACATCTACATGAAGCCACTGGGTGCAGTCATCAGGAGCTTTGGAGTGCGTTGTCACCAGTATGCTGATGACACGTAACTCTATTTCTCCTTTTCATCTTCTTCAGGTGAGGCTGTTAATGTGCTGAACCGTTGCCTAGTCGCGATAATGGACTGGATGAGAGCTAACAAACTGAAGCTCAATCCTGACAAGACTGAGACACTGTTGGTGGGTGCTTTCTCGACCCAGGTGGTGGATGTTCAACCTGTCCTGGATGGGGTTACACTCCCCCTGAAGGAACAGGTTCGTAGCTTGGGGGTACTTTTCGATCCATTCCTGTCTCTTGAGGCTCAAGTGGCCTCAGTGGCATGGAATGCGTTCTACCATCTTCGGTTGTTAGCCCAGCTGCGCCCCTATCTGGATAATGATGACTTCGCCTCAGTCGTCCATGCTCTGGTAACCTCGAGATTGGACTACTGCAATGCACTCTACGTGGGGCTGCCTTTGAAGACAATTCGGAAACTACAGCTAGTGCAAAACGCAGCAGCCAGGCTGCTGACGAGGACCAGATGGTCCGCACATATAACACCTGTTCTGGCGCGTTTGCACTGGCTACCTATTTGTTTCCGGGCCAGATTCAAAGTGCTAGTTTTGACTTATAAAGCCTTACATGGTGCGGGACCTCAATACCTTGCGGAACGCCTCTCCCGCTATGAACCTACCCACTCACTACGTTCAACATCTAAGGCCCTCCTCCAAGTCCCGTCCCATAGGGAAGCTCGGAGGGCTGCTACTAGATCCAGGGCCTTTTCAGTGGTGGCCCCCGAATTATGGAACAGTCTCCCCGATGAGGTGCGCCTGGCGCCTACTCTTCTATCTTTTCGGCGCCAGGTGAAAACTTTTTTATTCTCCCAGGCATTTTAATTTTAATTTTAATTGTTTAATGTTTAGTTACTTTTATATCAAGTTGTTAAATGCTTAAGCTGTCTTTTTTAGGAATTTTATCTGATGTCTATTTTATAGTATTGTATTTTATTCCTTGCTGTGAACCGCCCAGAGAGCCATTGGCTAAGGGTGGTATAGAAATGGAATGAAATAAATAAAATAAAATAAATAAGCCTGCCTGACCAATCTTATCTTTATTGCTGTCCAGACATAAAGATTTTACCTTACTGTGATTGGTTTAGACTTCCTTACAGTTGGGCGGAGGCCTAAGTAATAAGCAGGCCCCTTCCTTCCAGCCTCCCAAGGATACATTTTACAGCCAGTTTAAGCCTCAGATTAGCATCTAGTCTGTTTCATACACAACTATGTAAAATGTTTACTTCACCTTGGCTGGGGAGAGGTCCCATTATGTTGCAATTTCATGTTGAGATTAAATGTCATCTTACACTCAAATATTCAATTTCTTTCTTTTTGTGTGTGTATGAAAGCTTTAAACAAATTACCAAGAATTCTGGTGAGCAATGAGGTAGGGTCAGGGCAAAGGCCAATGGTACACATAGGAACTGAGGTGGGGGGCTTGCTTTGTGGGTGTCTGGGGCAAATTGCCCCATTTGCTTCCCCCAGGGAGTCCTGCAGCTTTACAGTGTTACCAAGCTTGTGCAGGATTGCAAAACATAACAGTGTAACATATCCTGCTACTCTCAGGCTTTTCCCCAATAATGTCTATGAATAATGTGCAGAGTGAGCTACCTCTTATTTACTGCTCTGCTTTCAATGCACTCCTGCTCCACTTCAAGGATCTCAATGAAGTTTCTGTCATGTAGTGTGGGTGGTTCTAAAAGGATAACATTCATGGAGTTGTAGGCCTATATTCTTTATTATGTTCAACACACACACAAATGGTTCCTGCTGCAAGCTCTCCTTCCTGACCAACACTATCTCCTCAGCTATCACAGGTTTTACTTTGAATATTTTTGTTTTGTTTTGCAGCAGTTCCTATCTTTTAGTAAGCCTTCTTTATTTTAGAATAACAATTATTTTTAACTTTAAAAATAATAGTTATAAATAAAAAGGTATCCAGCTGACCTCTCACACCTTATGGCTGTATTTTACTATTATTTATATACTGTTTATAGTGTTTACAGTATTTGAAGTGCTAAGTGTTTGGTAACATTGCCTCAAAGTAAAGCTGTCTTCCACTGATTTTTAACCAGTGCAAATGACATTAAAGTGGAAATTGAAAAAGAAACATACTTAAAGCTAATTGAAGGAAGATCATTTTTCTAGTTTGTACCCAAACGACCTATAGAACCTTGAAAACAAAAGGTTACAGAGACACTTGTTTTTTGCCACCTTAGCTCAATGCAGACAATATATTAAAAAACATAGCCACTGAGCTCAACTTAGCTTGGCACCCTCCCGCAGCTCAGCACCCCGGGTGATCGCCCAACTTGCCCAACCCTATGGCTGGCCCTAAATATGAGAGTAAGTGGAATGAGCCATATCCTGCTTCTGTAGTACCCAGCTTCTGATAATTATACTTTACCATCAAGCAGAACAAAAGCCAATTCATATAATCATTTTTTAAGACAAAGAGTTGCCCCGCATTTTTCAGGATGTAGTAACTTGATTTCTTTTGAGATTGAGCCACTTTTCTGAAACCAATCTGCCATATGAATATAGATATGGAAAATCATCTTGTAATAAGTTTTCTATCTTAAAAACTATTATGTGAACTGAGCCTTGATATCTATGCATTTGCCTTAATTTAAATCTTAAAAACCCAGCTTTCTGCTGTCCTTTCCAAAATCCAAGGGTTTACTTTCTGCCAAAGTTTAATTTTACACTGTGTAAAATTAAATTCCGTCTTCTCTCCAACCTTTTCATTAGGTTTCTTCTGGTTCAATTAAATATAGGAAAAATATCCACCAATACTTGATCCCTGTGACTGTAAATGAAATCCGCAAATGTGCCACTCCCACATTAGTCCAAACATTTTGTCACCTTTTGTTTCCAACTCAGATAACTTTACAGAAAGAGGAAGAACTTCTCACAAAACCATCCTGACTCAGCACTGATTGGCTGCTATGTGGAGTCATCAGATGGCCACTCCAGTCTTTCAGGTATGCAGAGCTTTAATGGTGTACTAAGTGCCTTCTGTCAGTCTTGATTTAATGACATCCTGCATGAGGCAAGGAGCATACATCAGCGCTACAAACCTACTTGTCTTATCAAACCTAGTATTAAAACTCATTGCAAGTATACAGATATGAAGATTTATTTATTGATGGCATTTCTATACCAGCCAGTAACCAAAGTTCCCTGTGCAGTTTACAATAAACCTTTTAAACCCAAAACTATAAAATGCTTACATGTGAAATAAAAAAAAAAATAAAACAGCACAATTTAAAACCACTATAAAAACCTTTGACAGAGGAAATAGCAGGGCAAAAGATCTAAAAAGTACTAAAAACACTTTCTCGAAAAGGCCTGGGAGAATAAAAAGGTCTTCAATTGGTGCTGAAAAGATCTCAAAGTGGGTGCCAGGAAAGCTCCGGAGAAGGCATTCTACAATTGCTCTTGGGTCCACACAATATATTTAATGCACATATAATGCACATTTAAAGCACAGAACTTCCCCCAAAGAATCATGGGAGCTGTAGTTTGTTAAGGGTGCTTGGAATTTGTAACATGTGAATGGAAAACCACAGTTCCCAGAATTCTTTGGGGAAACTCATGTGCTTTAAATGTGCATTGGATGTGCTTTAAATGTATGGTGTAGACATCAGGATGGGGAACAATAAAACTTAATGTAAACAGCAATCCATTCACAAATAAGAGCAGATAAATTCACACTTTGGTAGACAGTGCCACCTCTCTCACTTCATTTAGTGGAGACACCCACTAAGGGCCTCAGAAGACGGATAGACGTGTGAGTAGATATAAATGGATGAAGACACTCCTTCAGCTATTCTGGCTACTAGCCACTTGTTCCCATCCTTCCTTAATTTTGCTATACCTACTTTCAGAGATACTAGGTCCAAAAAGCAACATCTTCAAGGCCCAGACAACTGCCTTGCTCTGTCACTGTCTGGTGGTATATACACTGATCAGATAATGCTGGGTAACATTAAGTAACAATTTGATTATCTGTTCACCTATATAATTTTGGCCCATTACAAGAACTCATTGTGTACAATCAGTTCCCAGGAAGTTGTTTCCACAGACTTTGTTCCATCTCTGCTGCCTGCCATCTTGGTTCCATATTCCATGCCTTTACTTTGGTCCCAACTCAACAGTATCTCTTATTTGCTACCCAGCAGTCCCTGACTGTTTCCTGCTCTTGCCTGGATTCTCTAGACTAGTTCTCACTGCTGGTAAAGGTATGTCTAGCCTGTACCACCCCAGATTTTAGGCAGGACTGACCTTACTGAATGCTCTTCCTTACAAAAAGTACCCTCCAATAGAAGTCTAGGTCTGAAAGAAGGGTTCTAGCTTAGCCTGTTCTTGCCATTCTCATTTTCTATGTGCATAATTATTATTTTCTGTATGTAGGTGTATTCAGTCACGTGAGCCCTTACCTGCTTTCTGAAGTGGTACAAGTCATACACAGTTTTGCCACCTCAGTGAGAACTAGTAGTCTCCAGGATTGGCTGATGCAATGGGATGGCACCACAAAGCCGCCCTCCTGACACTAATGTTACTGCTCCTTACCAGGAAGATACAGTGGAGGTGGGGGAAGAAGGTGGCAAGGTTGAGGCTGTACAGGTGCATAAGTGACAGTGATACTTGTGTTGGGAGGGCAGCTCTGCAGCACTGCCCCACCATGCCATCCTCTCCTGGTACTCTCAAACCTTCTGTTCTCCATATATTATATATTGCTCCATTTCCACATAATTTGCTTTTCTGGATTCAGCTGCGTGGATATTGGCTATATGCTTCTCATTTCCCTGTAAATATTGCCTTTGGTCTTGATCCAAAGGAGACATATTCTTGATCTACTCATTCTAATCTAGCCAAGGATACTAACCACTCTATCCACTTCTTTCCCACGTACACGCTGTATGTGACATCTCTGGTGATGGTGAATGTGTAGTATTTGACACTGCAAATTATCCAAAATGACACCAGAGATGACTGAAGCATGGAACAAAAACTTACTTATGGTGTGCAACTCTTTTTAAAAATGGGTGCTTCAGTGGATTTAAATGCTCTGATGCTTTTCCCTATCCACCCAGTGATGGAACACATACTAGCAGAGTAGTTGTGGTTGGCAGAATGGTGTCAAACTACAGTGGGTTTGCTTACAATGCCAGAGCAATGGCATGTTAGGGTAATTGTCCTTCATCCCAAGTGCTGCTTTATAGCACAGTGGATGGTAGAACGAGGTTATAAAACTTAACATTCAATGGCCTTCATAAATCCATCCTTTTCAGAAGCTAAAATAAAGTGGACTAAATGATTACTTTGTTCTGGGCCTCACCTTATCACATCCCAGAGATGAGAAAGTACTCTCTACGCACAAATAACAATTTATTCACAGTTGTTTGTATAAAGTACAAAATGGCTGGAGTAAGCTAATACATTAAAGAGTCCCAAAGAAGTGAACAAGGCAGCCAGGCAAATATAGGACACAACAGAATATGAAACTTTTAGCTCCTCAGTATAGGCATAAACCTACGCTCTCACTAAGATAAACATAAATAATAAAATTTTCATTTTAATAAAAAATGTGCTTCCAGAGAGCTAAGAATGCATTGATGTTGTTTATACTAAACATCACTTGGAATATTAAGAAACTGTGTCATATATTTTAACTACAATTGTATTTACATCCACAGAATCTTCTTGGTTCCTATTGTTAATGAAAACACACATACACACACTCAAATGAATAGCTGAAGGATAATTTGTTTGGTAAATTGCTTTGATGCTGATTTCTCACTAGGAAATGGGTTAATTCCCAGGTATTTTGCAAATTCAGCGCAGTACAATAATTCTTGGGAGCACATAACATTTCCCTATAGTTGACTAAGGCTTTATTCCAGAAAAATATTTTGGATGGATGGTAATACTGAATCTCTATTAATATTCATTTCTATTATTTGGGAGTGCTGCTTATAAGCGGTTCTTCTTCCTTATCCTTTGATCCAGCTACATCCAGCTGTTGGGCAAGGGCATGCATGTCCCTCAACTAATGCACTTTTTGTTTTGTTTTATTAAAAATACAGTATTTTCATACCATTTTTCATTCAAAATCATTTCAAATTACAGTAAGTGCAATTTGACTTTCATTCATATAAAAAATACCACAGCAGTGTAATATTCAGCTAAGACTGAGAAAACATTAATCCTGTTTATGTAACATATGCATTGTTATTAATGTTCACCTGATGCCCCAAACATCTGTTCTTCCTCAGGTCCTTCTTGTGGGCTTCCCATAAGCATCTGGATGGCCACCATGAGAACAGAATGCTGGGCAAGATGGGCCATTGGCCTGATCCAGCAGGCTTTTTGTATTATACAGCCACAAGAGTGGCTGTATGTTCTTATACTCTTGTGTCCAGTGGAAGTTGTGAACCTGTACATGTACAATAATCTCAGTTGGAGACCCTACCCTTTGCAGGAATCTTGATCAGAGAAAGCCAATAATAGTACTGTGTTACACTATGCGCTATGCAAGGCATATTGATCAGCTGATCGTCAGGGCTTCTGTACACAGAGCTATGCAAAAATGGGTCACCTGACATCAGTGCAATATCAGGTGATTGGCAGGTAGGTGGCTCAGTAAGAACCAACTGTCAGTGTTCTAAAAGCCAGACTCACAGTTGCTGGGCTTGCCTAATCAGGGGGCCACACTCACACCAGACTTTGATTTTATGTGAGACAGTCATGGCTTCCCTCAGAGAATCCTGGGAAATGTAGTTTGTGAAGGGTGCTCAGAGGAGACTCCTATTCGTCTGACAGAGCTCCAGTGGCCAGAGTGGTTTAACAGTCTGCTGCTCTGATTGAAGATCTGTGAGGGGAACAGGGCGCCTCCTAGCAACTCTCAGCACCCTTCACTAACTAAACTTCCCAGGATTCTTTGGGAGAAGCCATGACTATCTAAAGGGAAATAAACATCTGATGTGGATGTGGCCAGGGACAGCTTTGGTTTAAATTTGGGTGGGAGGGTACATGTGCCTGCTATAAAATAAAAAGGTGGGGGAAACCCTGAAAAAGAACGATACTGTTCACAATGTTTTCCTTTTGGAAAGGAAAGGGGCTTCCTCTCTGCCCAGTGCCCACCCATCTAATCTCCTCCCCTCCCCTTCCTGGCCTCCCCCCCCTCCCCCAGATCAGTTTCACCTATCCTAAGCATGATTGCACAGGAGTAAATCCCACTGAACTCAAAAAGCATGGAAATGATCAAACCTGCCCTCCTCTCCTCCTCCCTCTTGACCCTTCCCTCCCTTCCTTTGCCCCTCCCTTCCACTCCCCCACCCTCTTCCAATCCCTCCTTCTCCCTCTTCCTCCTTCCCCTCCCCTCCTCCCCCCCATGGTCAGTTTTACCTATCCTAGGACTACAACCTGGGATACCAGGGTTCAAATCCCCACACAGCCATGAAGTTTACTGGGTGACCTTGGGCCAGTCACTGCCTCTCAGCCTCAGAGGAAGGCAGTGGTAAACCACCTCTGAATACCACTTACCATGAAAACCATATTCATAGGGTCGCCATAAGTTGGAATCGACTTGGAGGCAATCCATTTCATTTTCAAGCATGATTGCATGGCAGTAAAACCCATTGAATTCAATAAGTATCCAAATTATCAAACCTGCCCTCCCCTCCTCCTCCCTCCCATCACCTCCCTTTTGCCCCTCCCCTCCCCTTCCTTCACTCCTCCCCTCCCCCTCCCCTTCCAATCCCCTCCTTCCCCCTCCCACTCCTTCTGCCCCCCTCTCCTCCTTCTTCCTTCCCTCTACTCTCCCCTCCCCTCCTCCCCCCCATAGCCAGTTTTACCTGTCCTAGCCATGATTGTACAGGAGTAAATCCCATTGAACTCAATAAGCATGCAAATGATCAGACCTGCCTTTCCCCTCCTTCCCCTCTCCTCTCCCTTCCTCCTCCCCTCTTCCCCTCCCCTCTTCCTTCTTCCTCCTCCCCTGCCCACTCCAGGCTTCCCTATAGGGTTTTACCTATCCTAAGCATGATTGCATGGGTGTAAATCCTACTGAACTCAATAAGCATGCAAATGATCAAACCTGCCCTCCTCCTCCCCCTCCTGCCTGCTCTCCTCCCCCTCCTCCCCTCCCCATCCCTTGTGGTCAGTTTCACTTATCCTAAGCATGACTGCAGGGGAGTAAATCCCACTGAACTCAATAAGCATGCAAATGATCAATCCAATCTCAGCAAACTTGCACAGCATCCCATTTCTTACCTCCCGGACTAAAAAACAGGGAAATTCACTAATAGGCAAAAAATCTTACAGTTTAAGTATGTACCTATAGCCAACAGATATTTCTATGAAACTTTAAAAAGCAGGGAAATTGGGCAGCTATAGTGAATGTACTGCCCTACAAATTTGTCAAAATGCAAATACAATTTGGGTTGGTCTTTCACAGTCCAATCCACTTCCTGTGTAACTTGGAAGAATTTGGTAACATGTGCCTCTAAGCATATGGGGAGTGGTGGCAACACATACAGTCAACCCAAATAACAGAAACAAGACATGTGCTGCACTGATCTTGTTTTAGCAGCGAGGAAGCAACAATATTAAAACATTTGATAGAGTTCAGGTAGTCACTTTAAATATGTTTGATTTACTTTGCAATTTTAGTGCAGTTTCCTATAGTAAATCATTCTCTTTTGCTTCTCTTCTAGAATGTCAGGGAAGATTTCAAATATACTTCTTTCCCTCCACATCATTTCAATATGCCACATATTTGTTTGGAGCAAGTTGCTTTATTATCACCCAGTAGAACCTTGTGGTTCCTTCAGGAAAGCATAGAAACTCATTTCCCCATTGTGTATGCCAGGGACTGTTATTGCTGAAACCTAATGTTAATTGCAGTGTGTGTGATATTCATCAAGAGTGGGAAGGGAACTCTCTTTCTCACATGTAGAGTCCCAATGAAAATCAGGTTCCTCTGTGCCTAATCTATCTATCTATCTATGGTTGTTGTGAGGCTAAAATGAGGAGGACTATCCATATCACCTTAAGCTCCCTCATTGGGAGAAAAAGCGGGATATAAATGTACCAAACTAAAAATAAATAAGAGTACAAGGAGTGGAGCCAAATACAGAATTGATGTTACATTATCTTCATGGTATATCAGCACAAAACAAATTTTATGTAAGCAGTTTTAGAAGTGGATAAAGAAAGAACACCAGACAAAGGCTGGATTCCTAGGCATAATTGACCATATGCTTTTATATTGTTAGTCCGTTGGGAGACTAGTCAACTGAGAGCCATGATGGAAGTATTTTTAATATATATATGCAAGCCTTGAAGTAAATCCCATTGAATTTAGACTCACCTTTGAATAAACATCCATAGGATTGGGCTACTACATGTCAGTAATGCCCACAAGCAAACATGTTAGTTCCCTTTTCCTATGTTCCTTTATTTTATTTATTTAAGACATTTCTATACTGGTTAATATTTTGCATTTCTAAGCCTTTGCATTTCTTCATGTGAATTCAATACTTCTGCATGTATGGTAACCCCTCAAATCCTAGCTCTCCCTTCCTTGCAGAAGCTCTTATAAAACCCAACTGCAAAGTCATTGATTGATTGAACCCAAATGATTCTTAATGCAGTATTTCCAGATCTGTATAGTGTTGTTATTATATTTTAACATACTATTTCCATATATAGAGACATCTTCATGGAGCTAAGGTGTTCCATATTAGAAAGGTAATTATTTTATAGACATAATTTCTAATATGGTTAGCTGGGTTTATGTTTAAAATCTGAAGAAAGCCCGAGCTGTTTATTGTATTATAACAATGAGCAAAGTGAGATGATTTATAGAGCAAGTCACCATGACCTGCTGGGAAATTTACACTTTAGGGTAGCATCCTAACCTTCATTAAAGAACTATTGTCCTATTCGTCCTTATCAAACAATGTGTGTTTTTGCAATGAATCTACAAGCCGAACCTTGGTGTTTTAATGACTAGAAATCATGAATATTAAACCCAAGAAAAGTTGACAGTATTTAAATGAGCATCATTAAGAGACACATAAATTAACAGGATTTTTAGTTCTTGTGGAACTGCCGTTTCAATGTTAATTAAACAACTGGAGTGCTCTTGTGCATTCCAAGCAAACTGTCCCTAATGTGCACTGCTGAATATCATTATGGGTGGCTGACTTGCTGTTTAATTATTTTCAAACTGATATTTTTCCCCCTGCTGCTGCAGTAGTTTTATGCTTGTCTTGCATTCAGAAGGTGATGGGGCTTATTCCCCAAGGAGTCTGCCAGTTTGATCTACATGAGGTGCTTATAGTGAAATATCCATTTTCGTAACTACTGTAACATGTACATATAACATTGCTCCCCAGCCTTACTGAAAAAAAGCTTGATTACTGACTGCACTATCTTTGTATATAGCAGCCATTTGATGACTTACTGGGATTTAAGCAGACATTCTCCATCACAGTGGCAATCATTATTCATTCCATTCTCAACACGCAGGTGGTAAAGAATCTGAATTTAAGAAGTGGGAGGGGGCTAGCATCAAACTGATTGATCTCCCCTTGTTCTTTCTCACATGTGAGCTGAAATGATATATTGGCTGATGAACCAAATCCAAGTAACAGAACCTCTCGTTGCTTCGATGCTCTTGTTTGTTCCTTTATCAACATTATGATCAAACGTGTATGATGATACATGATTTTACACATGCCTGTCTGTACTCTTTTAGAACTCCTGAATCTAGGCTTGCCTGTGATCATATGCTGTATTGGTCACAGAATATATTCATCTTGAATTTGGTGCGTGTGTGTGTGGGGGGAGAGAGAACCCTGGTTGAAAGAAAACTTAAGTCGTTATGTGAATCATTTGGTTAAAATTGGTGGAGGTAACGTGTGTGTGTGTGTCTGTGTGGTATTTGGTATGATGACCCAACAAACCCTACAAGTGACACTAGCACGCTTCATATTAGACTGTGTCATTTGAGGATGCAATACAGAAAGTTGGAAAAGGGGATTTTAAAAATGAATACAAATTCTTGCCAATGTTGTCGTTAGATTCAAATTATTATTTTTATTTATTTATAAAATATTTAAATGCTTCCTATTACAGTAAGTCTCAAGATGGTACACATAAATATAAAAACACATTAAGACAACAAAATAAAAATACAGTAAATAAAGTGCAGATCATAACCCAATAGGGCAGAATCAATAAACTCACCAAAATTAAGCATTGTGGGGGGGAAACCCACTTTGTGCTTTTTTAAACAAGTGTTGAAATGTCATCAGCATTGGCACCCATTGGAGCTCAGAACGGAGGGTTCTTAACAAGGGGAGCCACTATAAAGAAGGTCCTACCCCCCTGTCACCACTAATTGAGAATGGCAGAACTAGAAGGGCTTCCTTGACTGAATATAACTATCAGACAGAAGGCACTGCTTTTGGTATTCTGATCAGGGCTTTATAGGTTAAAACCAAAATATTGACCCTGGCCCAGTAGCTAATTGGCAGTATAATATGTGCACAATAAGACACTCCACTGAGTAACCTAGCTGCAGCACTGTGCACCTGCTGCACCTTCTGGGCCAGCCTCAAGGGCAGTCCCACACAGAACACATTATAGTAGACCAATCTTGAGGTTATTGATGCATGGGCCACTGTGGCCAGGCTATCCTGATCCAGGAGCAGATGCAGATGGCAAAGCAGCCAAATCTAGTAAAATGTATCCCTTGGTACTGTAGCAACCTGGGCTTCCAGGGACAAAGAGGAATCAAGGAGCACCCAAGCTAAATACCTGCTCCTTTAGGGGAAGTGTAAACCCATCCAAAACAGGCATATCACCCAACTCCTGGACCTGGGAACTAGCCATGCATAGGATCTCTGTTTTGTCAGGATTTAATTTCAGTTAATTGGCCCTTATCCACCCCATTACTGCTTCCAGACACTGTTTCAGAACCTGCATGGCTGCATCTGATTCAGATGTAATAGACAAACAGAACTGAGTATTGTCAGCATATCGGTGACTCCAATATCCTAATTACTGCTCCCAGAGTCTTCATACAGATGTTAAATAGCATTGGGGACAGTATGTGCTACCCCATAATGCAATCACTAGTGGGCTGAGGTACAGTTCTCAGTGCTATTCACTGTAACTATTCCTGCAGATGGGAGCAATACAGTGCCCAGTCTGACAGAGTCAGTCCAGGAGGATATTATGGTCAATGGTATCAAAATTCAGCAAGAGTAAAAAGGTTGCACTCCCCCTCTTTCTCTTCAGGTAAAGGTCATCCATCAGGACAGCCAAGGTCAATTCAGTCTCAAAGCCAGACCTGCCTGCAGATTGAAATGGGTCTAAATAATCCATTTTATTCAAATGTGTCCGGAGTGGAGTAACTACCTGCCTCTTAAGCAGCTTGCCCCAAAAGAGGGTTGCTCAGGGTCCAGGGTGAGTATGTAACACAGGGTCTGCATCACCACTGCTTTCAAGGCAGCAGGCACTATCCCCTCCCACAATTTATTTATTTATTTATTTATTTATTAAATTTATACCCCGCCTTATGGCCCAAAGGCCCTCAATGATTCACCACACTCTGGGCCCACAGGCTCAGCCACAAAGGGCAAGAGTCAAGAGTGCAAGTGGATAGCCAAACAGATACAAGCAACATGTCCACATCTTTTGGACTCGGAAACAGAAACTGATCTCACAAAATCCCACACAGTGCATTGGACACTTCCCCAGATTTATCATAATAATGGTGTTAACGTCAGCATGGAGGCGATTGATTTTATCTTCAAAGTGTCCTACAAATCTGTCACAGCAGGCCTCTGAGGGCTGTAGAGTCCCACATACTGAGACAGATTTAATAATTTCTGAACTATGCAGAATCACTCTACTGAATGGCTACCTGGCTCAAATTACAGCTACAAAATTCTCACAATACCAATTGTCTTCCACTTGATCAGTCACAATTTTCCTTGAGAACATCCCCAAATGGAGAACCTTAATTGTGGTCACTTGGGAAAAAACAGCACGAAGGAAAAACATTTTGGTCCCATTCAGACATCATGTTCCTTTATTGACAAACCATGGTTTGGTGATCAGGAGCATCTTTTCAATTCATTTGTTTCTCTTCTATGTTGCAAATGCCCCCCTTCCTTTCCTAGTTAGCAACAATAACTATAGTTTACCAAGATAGCCATAGTACAGGTATTAATGATGCTAACTTCAAACCAGAGTCTGAAACTTGGGTCCTGATTTCAACCTCTGGTTCGAATATAAACTCTGGTTAGTGACAGCTGTGAGTTATGCTAGTTCAGATATCATGAAACCAAAGCGGATTCAAAGAAATGAAAGAAAAACCAGTGATTTCATCATAACCAGCCAACTTTTTAAAAACTCTAATATTAAGCTCAAGTGTCAGTGTGTATTTTAATATCTATGAACAGTGAGCCTGTAAAACATTTAAGTTGAATAAGAAGAGGGTTTTTTAATGTCCAGAAGCTTTTACCTACTTATAATGAACACCTTCCTAAAATATAGAAACACCTTGGATAAAAAGGACAAATTTGTGGGTGAATGAATACAGGCTATAGAAGTCATGTAATGCAAGTTAATTACAAACACCTTGAACTATATGGCTCATATTTTTATTGTTTTACAAGAATTAAGGATTTTAATAATATGCAATCACCCTCAGTGATCACTGTCACCCTTCAGTGAGCTTGAAAAAAAGCCATGCACTGGCTGCATTTAGACATCGCATAACACTAAACTATAGTTTAATACAGAGTTGGGGACCTTTTTCTTCTGCTGGCAGTTGGCAGGTCTGGAGCTGGAGTTTCATTGGATATCATTGGGGTTCCTTTATTTCAGAACCCTACAGATTCTTAGAACATCACGATAGATAAATATGGCATATTTCCTGAGGTTTTAATCTGGTGAAATTCCTTGTTAGTGTCCCAAGGGAAAATGGGGTAAAGGAGAAGAATGTACAGCAGGCTGGCCAGCAAAAAAGGAGTTGGAGAGAAAGTGAAAAACTGAAATAAAAATAGAATAGTTAAAAAGAAACGCCTAGGGAAGAAAAATGAGTGTAGGAATAGCACAGGAGAGGATGGGGAACAGGAATGATAGAAAAATAAGGGGTGACAGAGAGCATATCAGAGAAAAAATTGGGATATGAATGAAATAGAAAGATCATAGAGAATAAAGTAAGGAGGGGGAAAGTAAAAGAATGTGTGTCAAAGAAAAGTAAAAGAGAAAGGGACCAGCTGGGAGTGGAGGAGAGGTCCCTGCCATCGACCCATTCACTCCCCCCAAGCTGAATGCCAACTTTTGCCCCTAGGCGAGCATTGCCCCAGCCTGAAAGAGGGACTTTGAGCCCGCAGGAAGCATCCATTGCAGCTGCTGCATATAAGATGTAGCAATGCACAAGGTATGGAGTCCCCAGAGGGGTGATGCCAAGAGAGGGGCACTGCTGCTCTGGCAAGCTGCTCAAGCGTGAAACAAGGTGGTGACATTACTCTATTTTTATCTTGTTTTGGCTTTTGGGGCCTAAATGCTAGATGTAGACGAGGGTTGCTGCCAGAACCATAAGGGAGGTGCATAAGAAGTAGTGATACTACTTAGAAAAAAGGTAGTTAGGAAGAGTGAGATGGAGTTTTGTTCCATGTAAAGACTATCAGAAGAAATTGGCACTTTGCCCCTTGTTTCTTTTTCCTCCTCATTTTTCTCAGGTTATTTCTATTTCTTTGTGATAAAATATAAGTAGCAGGGTGGATAGTTTTGTGTTGTTTGGGCAGATGAACTGTGTACAATCAATCTATGAACTAGACCTATGAACTATTGCAAAAGCTGATCAAGGAAGTACTTAATAAATTTCACTTTTGGTGCTAACGCAAGTGGCTAAGTTGATTGACGGGCTAAGGGTTTTTTCCTTTTTCTCTTTCTTTTTCTGGGTTAGAAATGAAGTGTTCTATCTGATTAACTTAAGTGACATATTGATTAATTGGCTAAGTGTTCACTTTATTGTTTAGTGACTTTAGTGTACACACACACACAATCTCTCTCTCTCTCTCTCTCTCTTTCTTTTCCTCTACTTTAAGGATAAATGAATTGAGTTTTCCTTTTAGGGAAGACGGAAGTCCCTAAGTTCAATGAATTATAGACATACTAAATGCACAGTTTTGGAACTTCCTGCTTTTGGGGGTGTGGGGCTAAAGTGATGGCTTTATTATAACTAAGCAATTAACAAAATAATTCCACTGAGTATAAAGAAATGCTTATAGGTTAGCATTAAAATCATTAAGAGCAATACACTAAATTGGTTAATTTACTTTTTTGTACTTTAGTGGTTTGCTATTGATATTAGCTGACGTATGTGGTAGCCAAAGAAGAGGCATAAGCAAGACCGCTTGCATGACATATTTGACAGATTGGTTGCAGCAAAAAATAGGGTCAACTTACATGACACGATAGTAGCAAAGAAAGCTTTGGAGTTAACAAAACAAATATATTTCAAAAAGGGTGCCAAACAGGATAAGCTTTTGGTGCGGCAGTTTGCAAAGCAGCAAAAACAAAATCTGATATCTATGGAGCAGACAGCTGATGGCCAAATTATAAGGGACAGGGAGGAGGTTAGTGATGAGTTTTATATGTACTATCAAGACCTATAGACATCTTAGAATCCATCAGTAAATTATATAGGCTACTTCCTGGAGGCATTTTCTTACCTTCTCAGCTTCAGACAATCAAGCTATTAGTAGACCAATTACTGAAGGAGAAATTATTTCTTATTTGCAGCGAGTTGCCCAGACCTTGATGGCCTCAGTGTGGAGTTCTATTCGGCTTTTAAGAAGGAACTAGTAGCAGAACTAGCTGTTGGAATTTTCACTTCAGTCAATACATTGTCTGTCTGTGTGCTCTGAATCTGTTGACCATTAGGGGCAATTGATATAGTTAGTCAGTTGAAAGGGCCCCTACTTGAATTATCTCCGTTACTTTCCTTAAGTTTAAGCATGTCTCTGATTGGTTAAACTGATATTCTCAGGACTATCATCACTTCCAGTTCCTCCTCCTTCTTCCCACAATACTCTCTCTCCCTACCTTTTGAATTCAGCTACTGTAGATAATTAAGCTTTCCTATCCATGTGTACTTTTATTTATTTATTTATTTTTATTTATTTATTGCACTTGTATACCGCCCCATAGCCGAAGCTCTCTGGGTGGTTTACAGCAATCAAAAACATTAAAACAAATATACAATTTAAAACACATATTTTAAAAACAATTTAAAACACAATTTTAAAATTTAAAACAATATAAAAACAATTTAAAACACATGGTAAAATGCCTGGGAGAAGAGGAAAGTCTTGACCTGGCACCGAAAAGATAACAGTGTTGGTGCCAGGCACACCTCGTCAAGGACATCATTCCATAATTTGGGGGCCACCACTGAGAAGGCCCTCTCCCTTGTTGCCACCCTCCGAGCTTCCCTTCGAGTAGGCACCTGGAGGAGGGCCTTTGATCTTGAACGTAGTGTACGGGTGGGTTCGTATCAGGAGAGGCGTTCCATCAGGTATTGTGGCCCCAATGAGTTTATCTGGTTTAAGATAAAGCATCACTCTCTTTCATATGTTTATATCTCCAATGAACTCTGCTGCATAAAGCAACTCTCTTCATTGAGTCATGGGCTCAGACATAACTGGAGATTTATAAAAGAAAAAAGAAAAAGGAGTCTGTGGAGTCTGTAATACAGACAGATTAGAAAGAATGGCTACTTCTGAATCTGCTAGGTCTGATGCTATTGAGCTGCTAAATGACTCAAACTACAGAAGATGATTGAAAATTTTGGATGAAAATGCTGCTGAGTACTTTGGGGTTAGCCTTTGACCTTGAATAACCAAGGCCAGAGGCATCTGGAAACAAGATGAATAGGATGCTACAAACAGGAAAGCCATGGGACGCAGATCTCTAGCTGTGATAATTTACCATATCGAAGATAAACAAACTGAAAGTGAAATGTGGGAAAGGTTGAGGCAGGTTTTTCAACAAAACACAATGAATACTCAAGTTTACTTGATGCTAAAACTCTGTAACAAGAGGCTTAAGGATCCAAACAATCTATCAGAGTATATGAGCTCTTTCTAGGAAACAGTAAGAGAATTGGAGCAACAGGAAATACATATACCTCAGGTAGCTAAGATTGGCCTTTTGCTCAATACTTTGCCTCCAGAATATGAAACAATAATTAATTTACTCCAAGTTAAGGAAAATGTAACTTTGAGCTTTGTCCAGGAACGTTTCCAAGAATTTAATTTAAGAAAACATATACAAAATGAGGAAACTAAAAGCCAAGCCTACAGACTGACTCATGGAAAGCATTGTTTCTTTTGTAGAAGTAATCAGCATGTGAAAAGTGCTTGCCCTCTCCTGAGAAAATCCCTTAAGGACAAATTCCAAGGAATGAGTCAGCAAGACCAAAAGACAAAGGAGTAAGGGGTAATGCTTCTCCAGGAAATAATTTTGGAAAATAAAATATGTACTGCAAAAGAAATAATTTGTAGAGTTGATTCAAACCAACCTCACAACAAGATTGACAGTGGGGCAACTTCACATTTCTTCAACAATTTGGATCTTTTCTCAGATATAGATATGGATTGTAAAATCCCAATTTATCTTGCTAATGGACAATGTATTTATACACAAGAAAAAAGGACAGTTCATTTAAAATGTTAACTGGAGCTTACTATGTGCCATCTCTACTGTACAGTTTGATGACTATAAAAACAGCTACAAGGCGAAGATGCAGAGTTTTGTTTAGGAGAGATCATTGTTTTTTGTTCAAAGGCAGATAATTACTTATGAGAGGACTTCTAAGTAATGAAGATCTTTATGAAGTAGGCTGTGTGAGACAGCAAGTTAATGCTGCTAAAGAATTTTTCATAAAGACTGCATGGGGTTATGGCATTGCAGATTTTTCCACAGAAATGTTGAAAGCATTTCCAAACTTCTGAAAGACAATTTAACAAAGAATTTAGACATAAAAATGTGCAAATATGAGTTCAAGTGTGTTGACTGTGTTAAAATGAATGCAACTAAAGCCACATACAGGCCATCTGCTAAAGTGCAATCAGAAAAACTTCTAGATTAAATCCAGAATGACATCTGTGGACCCTTACCTGTAATGACACCAGGAAGGAATGTTCATATCCTTATTTTTATAGACTATTTTTCAAGATATGTCTACACTAACCTCCTTAAAGAGAAAAAAGTGTTACAAAAGTTTAAAGAGTATGTGACCAGGGTAAGCAATAAATTTGGGAGAAAGCCCAAGACTGCACACTGATGATGGTGGTGAATACACAGGAAAAGATATTGAAGAAATCTGAAGGAACAAGGCATTAAACATGAAAAACCATTTCAAATAGCTGAGAACAAAATGGAGCGTCAGAAAGGAAAAATAGAACACTGTTAGAAATGACAAAAAGTATGCTTCTTGATGCTGGATTGCAAAACAAATATTGGGGGGACATTGGGATATTGACAGCCACTTACTTGCAAAACAGGTTACTCGCTAAACGCAGAGAAGCAACACCATTTGAACTGTGGAATGGAACCAAACCAAGTGTAAGGCATATTAGAGTGTTTGGATCTAAGGTGTATGCTTACATTCCCAAAGAAAAGAGAGGCAAACTAGACTGCACAAAGCATATTTGTTGGCTATGAAGTGGGCTGCAAAGGCTACAGAATACTTGATCCTACGACATAATCAAGGTGTGTAGTATTGCATACTTTGATGAGAGACAAAGACCAGATACCACTAAAATGTCAGAAATCAAACTAGAAATGCCAACAGGAGAAGAAACAGTGCAGCAGTCACAGCAAGAAGAGACAGTGACCTTTGAAACTTCAAATGAAAGAAGCAAGAAACAGGTGAAAGAGATGATCCAGAGGTGAGATGCTCAAGCAGACCCAACAAAGGGATGCCACCCAATAGGCTGTCCCTTCTAACCAGAGTGGAGGAAATACCAAAGCCCTCCAATTGGTGAGACACTGAAGGGATGCCAGATACTGAGACAGACAAATGACTGCAAGCTGCTGGAGAGGAAACAGAATCTCTTCACAAGAACAAAATATGGATTCTTACAGAACTACCAAAAGACCATTGGATATAAATGGGTCTTTACAACCAAATGAGGTGCAGAAGGGGATATCCAGTGCTACAAAGCTAGGCTAGGGATACTCCCAAAAGTACAGTGAAGATTAGTGTGAAACTTTTGCACCTGTGGTCGAACACATTTCTATAAGGCCACTCCTCAGTATTGCTGCCTCAAGGAAGCTGCAGGTTCAACACCTGGATGTAAAGACAGCCATCATATATGGAGACATTGAGGAAGATATATATATATGCAGCTATCACCAGGGTTTGAAGAACCTGGGAAAGAGGGACTGGTATGCAAGCTTCAGAAATTCATTTATGGCCTGAAGCAGGCCACTAGAGCCTGGAATGACAAACTAACCAACTACTACTCAAGGAGGGGTTCATGCAAGGAAAGCCTGATCCCTTGTCTATACTTGAGGTTCAAGAATAATAGATAGACATTCATCTTGACCTATGTGGATGATTTGGTCTTATATCACCAAGATAAGGAAGATAATGATGAAATCGTGAGAAATCTTAACAAGGAAATAGAAGTGAAAGACGTAGGAAACATCTCTTACTATCTTGGAATCCAGATGGAAAGGGGAGAAAATGGAAGCTTCTTCATTAATCACATGGACCTGATAGAGCACCTTAGATTGACAGAAGCTCCTGTACATATCAAGTGTAGTAAGACCAGACATTGCAGCAGCAGTTGGGATACTGTGCAGAAATGTTAATGCACCAACAAAGAAAGATTGGACTGCAGTTAAGAGGACAGGAAGATATCTAAAGGGAACTTCATATATGAAATTGATGCTACCTGCAAACAGTAATCCCAGACTAGTAGGCTATATGGATGCAAACTGGGCTGAAGACAGAGAAGACTGAAAGTCCACTAGTGGGAATCTATTCTGTTGTGGAGGAGAAGCCATCAGTTGGACTAGTAAGAAACAGTCAGTTGTAGCCCTTTCCTCTACAGAAGCCGGATATAAATCTGCAGCACAAGCATGTCAAGAAGCAACCTGGTTACAGAGACTGCTCTTAGACTTTGGAACCAATGAACCAAAGCCAACTAGAATGCATGAAGACAACATTCATGAAGAATATATGAATACATGAAGCTGTATTTTGCCCTCCCAGTCAGAAAAGGTGACACCGCAAAGAAAGCACATTGATACTAAGTACCACTGCTTGAGAAATGTGCAACAGAAAGGGCTCATTGAGCTGAAGTACTGTCTGAAAGAAGAAATGGTGGCAGATGTTCTTACTAAGCCAGTGCCCAGAGAGCACTTTCAGGATCTTGGTGAAATGATGGGAGTCGTGAGTTGGAGTGCAAGACAATGAGAAGGGGTTTTCGGAAGTTTCACTTCAATCGATGCATTGTCTCACTGTGTGCTCTGAATCTATTGAACATTTGGGGCAATAGATATAGTTAGTCAGTTGAAAGGGCCCCTGCTTGAATTCTCTCTGTTACTTTCCTCAAGTTTTAGCATGCCTCTGATTGGTTAGACTGATATTCTCAGGACTATCATCACTTCCAGTTCCTCCTCCTTCTTCCCACAATCCTATCTTTCTTCCTACCTTTTGAATTCAGCTACTGTAGATGATTAGGATTTCCTATCCACATGTACTGTCTTAATAAAATGAGTTTAAGATAAACACCACTCTCTTTCATATTATTTTATATCTCCAATGAACTTTGTTGCATAAAGCAACTTTCTTTACTAGCAAGTCTATATAATTTCTGTCTGGACTCAGATAATATCCCTACTTTGTGGTCGGAAGCTAACATAGTCCTTATGCTAAAGGAGGGTAAAGATCCAGTGATGGTTGATCATATAGGTAATTGTCGCTCTTAAATACCAGTTATAAGATCTTGAAAGGTATCATGGCAAGGAGATTAAATGAGGTTGCTTTCAATTATATCAACCCAGATCGATAGGGGTTCATAAAATGCAGGCTGATCAGCTTTAACATCAGAAAAGCCATATTACAGATAAAGCCAAAATCAGTAAGATTCCAGCATTGCTGCTATTCCTGGATGCTGCCAAAGCTTTCGACAGAGTGGAGAGGCCATACTTATTTGATGTGATGAAAGTTTTCGATATTGCATCTAGGTTTATCAATTATGTAAAGGCAATATATTCAAGCCTGGTTGCAAAAATATTAGTGTATAAACAATTGACAAATAAGTTGAATCTGAAAAGAGGGACTATATATGGTTGCCTCCTGTCTCTACTACTCTTCGCTTTAGCAATAGGACCACTGGCTTGTGCTATCAGGGAAGAGCCCAGAAGTAAAGGAACAGAGGCTTTTGCGTCTTAGATTAAGATCACTCTCTATGTGGATGACATTATGCTTTTTTATATTTGACCATTGGGCAAGTCTTTCCCCCTGTTATCAGCATTATTGAGCGCTTCAGTAAAGTCTCTGGCTATGAAATTAATAAACAACAGATGTTTTGGTTATTAATCTGGGGAGGAATGAACAGTATATTAAGCAAAATTATGGTCTGAGGATTGTCAATCACCCAGTAACGTATCTTGAGGTAAAACTGGTAGGGGATGCAAAGGAAGTTCCTAAGATGAATTATGACAATGCAGTCTAAGTAACCAAAACTGAGCTTGGTAGATGGAAGAAGCTAAACCTATCATGACTGGCTGATGCTCATAGTTCCAAGATTTCTGTATTTGTTGGTTGTACTACCATTGGCCATCAACATTAGAGAGTAAAGATATGAGCTGAATGAGCAGGAGATAGACTGGGACCCCATGGCTGGTTAGCAACAATTTGGAAGGAAACCTGAAGGGGTTATTTGAGCATCAAGGGCTGGCTGGCAAAGGTCTAGGCAATCAAGTTCAGCGCTAAGAGAAACAGCGGCAAGCAAGCACATCCAATTCATAGCCACCACCACCTCTCCACCTGCTCTTCCTCCTCCTCTCCCCCCAGAGGCTCCCTTTGAAGTCACATGGGCAACCCCTCCCTTTTCCCTAGACCCATGAATTTCCATGGCAACCCACTGCTCCTAGTCACACCCTTTGGATTTTGTCTTCCAATAATAACCTCAAGTGGATACAGACAGTGGTTTGTTCCACATTCATTTGGACTCAACTGCTGATCTTCATCTGCTCTAGTATTGTCTTCATCTCTTGGCCTTGGAACAGATTTTGATCTCAGCTACTGACCACATAAACTATACCTCAGTCCTGCCCTCTGACTTTCTTCTCACTCTGGCTCCTGTAATCACTGTGAGTAAGCCACAGACAGAAGCCACCCATTTTAATAAATAATACTTAATCCAGTTTTTGACGCTGTAATTTCAGGGGGGGGTACATTAGCAAGAATGGACATTCAGCTTTAAAATGGCTCTCTTACTTTTACTTTACTACATTAGCAACAGTACATCATTGTTAATCCAGATATTAGTATCTACTCAGTAAATCTGCTCTTTATAGTATCAGTTCCTGATTTTCATTTTCTGAATCTCTAGCTATATATCTCACCTTACCATACACATCCATGCACCATTTCTAGATTGCATCTTTTAGAGCTTGGAAGAAAACTGATATCAATGCTTCACAAGTAGGTGTAACTTCTATAAGCAGAACAAACTAGGAAATCAATTGGTAGTAATAATATCAGAGATGGGAGAGGCTAAAGTGAAGTGATGTAAGGAAGCTGAAAAAAAGCAAGACACTGGAACAAAGAAGGATATAATATGTGCAAATGGATGGTAAATCCAGCAGCTACACAGATCATGGTCCCACAGGATGAAGGGGTTGGCATAGGCAGAGCACAGCTTCTTCTGTGTAGATTCTCTCCATGATCCATAAATTACTTTCAGGAACACCCACTAGTTTCATCTACAATAACAACAAATATTTTGTCTGTTGTTCTAAATACTTCATAGAACTCAGCTGCATTTTGCCAAAAATATGAAGGAGCTATATTTTGTGGTTTCAAAATAGTCTAGTCCCTTAGGTTTCAGGATTATATTTCACTCAGAAATAAGACTGTGGAAAGTTTTAAAATGGTTGTCAAGGAGACATGATCAAGCATTTGCTGAGGTGGGAAAAATGTTTTCCATCCATACATCAATTTAATTAACTAAAAAGTTGTTTCTGAATGTTCTTCCTTCCTACCTACTCACAGATGCCCATATTAATAGAAACAGTTGATAGATGTCTTCAGGGGAACTTCCTATCTAATTAGTGGATATTTCATACTGCATCTTGCCAATAGAAACAAAATTAAAATAACCAAACAAAACTAATTATGTGACACTCTGAAATAACCATCATGTAGTTGAATCATTTTTTCCTTTTGGTACAGTATATTGATTAAAAGATATTTGCACATCTGTATTGTAGTGCATCAAGACATACAGTTGTGACAGAGATTTTGCTATCTGTGCTTAAGAGCATGTTGCTGACCATAATTTGTTTCATATGTCCTCAGATGTTGGCTCGGACTTAATTTTAATCTACTATGCTGACTATATCCTAGAAGTGGGGGGGGGGGGTTGTCGGAGATTCAGTTTTTTTCAAGTCACAAAGTACTAATAACCTACACAAGCAGTTTTAAACTGGAGATCGAGCTGTTCTAATCTCCAGCATGATTGTACATGTGGTTCTCATTCCAGCTTTTCCATATGAAACTCCTTGACCTTATTTGTGAGTGAAGACTTTGAAATTCTGGACGCCGGTGTTGTTAGGCCTCTGGAGATTTGTACACTCAGCCACTTCTTTTACTTTACAGCCAGTATATTTAAGGACCTAAGTAGTTTTAGCAGCCTCTATTTTTTCCCACTCTTCACTGTTCACTTTGGCCCCTTGTACAGAGATGTCATTACAGGGTGGCCCATGAAGCTTGAACCCCAAATCTATTTTCCAAAGCCACAAATGTGTGGCTGGCAGCTGCTGTGGCTTGTCCACAGTGTGCGGAGTGCTGATTTGTTGCTCACAGTGCTGTTTGCCTAAAGTTGGAGATCAGTCCTAACTTCTTCTGCCCCTGCCTGTCCATCAGCTGTGGTGTGTGTGTGTGTGTGTGTGGAGGGGACAGTGCAAACAAACCACAAATAAGATGTGAGGTGAAGGGAGGGGCCTCAACTAGCCAGACAATCACTGGCTGGCTGGGCCTGGTTGCTGCAAGTGAAAGATTGAATGGCATGTAAGAAAGAGTGAGAGGAATTGCTCACTGAGTGACTACCAGAACCAGCTAAGCATTTGGATTTTCTGTGGCTGTGCTCAGGAAGGAGGAAGCAAGGAGCAGAGCAGTGCTGTTATTAAACAGCTATAGGTGTTTCCTGGATGAGTCATTCATACTGATATGCAGGAAGGAATTCCTATGAAGGAACTGGCTGGATCTGAGATCAGTGCTATGTGTACTTACCATAGTGTTGGTTAGAAATGGCAGCTTTTCCTTTGGAATGGGCAGACCTTAAGAAGAGGAAGGCTGAGACTGAGAGGGCTGTGAGTTGGCAGAAAGCTGGAGGCACCTTTGGATGCCTTTTTTCTTCTGCTTGTATCTTTGTAAATAAATGAATATTGGGGAAATGAAATTGATTTGGAAGAGTTACCTAGGGAGGATACATATCTGGAGGAACAAATTAATTGGAGGTGATTACTCTATTTGGAGGTGATTTGGTGTTATTGGATGGGGTTGAAGTAAAGATTAAGGAATGGAATGGAAAGAGGGCAAATATCTCAAGGGGAGTAGGGTATAGACTATGGAAAGAAAGAGGCCTAAATATCTCTGATATACACACCACTATTTTGAAGCAAGAGTTTTACAGTGGATGTCCCAATATTTTAGACAAGAAAGTAAATCCTTTACCTGGGACCTCATGGTGAACGCACGGTAAGAAATCTAAATTATTATTATTATTATTATTATTAAGATGCCATTCAGTGGCATTGAACATCTTAGAAATCTCAAAAAATTAGAAAAAGAGGTGATGGCAAATGTTGGTACTAGGGTAAAGACAAAGGAAATATTATTCATCTGTGGTGGAAGTGTAGAAAAGCAATAGCATTTTCTTCCAAAATACCATAATTTTCCAGTACAATATTCTATTAGATCCTCTTCTCTTTTTGTTAAATAATGTGAAAGAATGATACAGTCAACTCATCAGATTCAAGCGTGGTATATTATAACAGTGGCTAGAGCTACAGTATATATGCAAAATCTCAGAAAGATGGTCAGAAGCCTAGCAAGATGGATCTATTAAGGAAACTCTGGGAACAATTAAGTATAATAAAATTAAGTGCAATGACTAAAAACAGAAAAATTTACAGAAATTATAAAGGATTTGGAATTTTATAACTCGGTATGTCAAAAAAGAATTATAAAACTTAGGAAAAGATTTTTTTTAAAAAAAAAAAGGAAAAGAATAGATGGGTATTTGTTCTAAATTATAATTGGGTTGCAATTTAATATTTAATATTAATATTTAGTATTCCATACTTAATATTTATTACTAATATATTATGCATATGATTTAAAGATTGGTAAATAATTTCTAATGTACTAACTTGTATATTTCTATTGTGTAATTTCTATATTTGAAAAGATTTCACTTCTCTAATAATTGATAAACAATATTGTATAATATGTTAATTTGCAAATAAAAAATTAAATAGAATTGAATTGAATTGAAGAGGAACTGTTTTTGGGGTGATGCAAATTAACTGAACATTTATAAGGGATAATTTGGATGGAAAATTAAAGGCCTGGCTTTTATGGAATTAAAATTCTATTAATTCTAAATGTCCATATGTAAATATAAATTAGCATGTGCAAATTTTATGCAATTTTGTGGGTCTAGACCTGGGCCATGGGTCCATTGAGTACCAAAATCTCTGCCCTTATAGCTTCTCCTCTTTTCAGTGTATAGACTGTATACGAAGCATGTGAAAGCTTCCTAGGTGTAATCTTCCTTGCTCCTGTCTGCATTTGTGTTTCCTGTCTTGTGTCCTGCTGCTTATCTATGATTTTCCTTGCCTGCTTCACTCCCATCCCTGCCCCAGCATTGCTCATTTGGATTGATTTCCTAGAACTAAACCTCTATCTGGTTCATGGACTACAACTATACATCAGAGCTTGGAAAAATTACTTTTTTGAATTACAACTCCCATCAGCCCCAGCCAGCATGGCCACTGGATTGGGCTGATGGGAGTTGTAGTTCAAAAAAGTAACTTTTCCAAGCTCTGCTATACATACTCCAATACATTATCTCATCTTGGCCAGTCACTTCTGAAAAGCAGCCCTTTACTTGTTATTGGTTTTGATGTCAGTGCATGCTAGACCACAGAATCTTGTGTCTATAAAAACTTTATTTCTATCCTCATCAGAGGACCCAACCAGGCATAGCATGTATGGACTCATTCATGGAGGAAGGAATCAGATGCAAGACAGAACCTAGATATTTTAGAGATGATTTGAATGTGATAAAATAGTAGCCATGATTGAAATGCTGCATTGATGAGTATGAGGTATAAAGGAAAGGCTGAGCTAATGACAAGATGGCATTATGCATCCAACAACACAACTGTGCTGATGATAATAATGTATGAACAATCAGTCATAATCAGTGTGGTCTAAGATCTCTTGAAGCAAGGATGACAAAAGTGGTTCCAACTGAGTTAAAATTAAGGATGTGCTATAGATCTTCAATCTTGGACAATACACTAATCTGCATTATGTTAGCATGAATGACTTTAATTTTCCTGATATAGATTTGGAAATAAATAAGAACCATCAACACAAGGAGATCCCAACTACTCATGTATGTGATAACCAATTCTGTTCTCCATCATCTATCCTGCTGCACAACCAAGATAAGATACTAAGTCAAATTTGGTTCTAGTAGAACGGTGAAAACATGAGAGAGAAATTGGATATAACTTTGGATCAAATACCTGGAGATGCCAGGAATGCAAAATAGATGCTCTATCACTGAGCTATGGCCCTTCCACTTTGGATTCTAATTTGTGTTTTTATGATATTTAAGCCCTTAAAGTGGCTTACATATCATAAAACACCTATAAGAGTCCCAAGAAAGCATTCAGGAGAGAGCTAGAGAAATGCGATGACACCTAGAAATTAACTTCTTTATTTTGGCATGATCTTTTGTAGCCAATAGCCTGCTTCATCAGATGGATTGAACATACTCTGAAGATAATAAATGCATATAAGAGCATAAGGAGAACCTGCAGTGGCCCATCTAATCCAGCATCCTGTTCATACAGTGGCCAACCAGATGCCCATGGGACACCCACAAGCAGGAACTGAGTGCAAGAGCACTCTCTCCTCCTGCAGTTTCTGGCAACTGGTATTCGGGCGTATACTTCCTTCAACTGTGGAGGCAGAGCACAGCCATCATGGCTAGTAGCTATTGATAGCCTTATCCTCCATGAATTAGTCTAATCATCTTTTAAAGCCATCCAAATTGGTGGCCATCACTGCCTCTTGTGGGAGCAAATTCCGTAGTTTAACTACATGTGAAGAAGTACTTTCTTTTCTCTGTCCTGAATCTTCCAACATTCAACTTGACTGGATGTCTACAAATTCTAATGTTATGAGAGAAGAGAAAAACTTTTCTCTATCCACTTTCACCATCCTTGAAATATGTTAAGAACTTAACGCTTACCTAAACAGGGTTAAACTCAAATATAATAACAGTGGCTTTGCATGGAATTAAGTGCAACCACTATGCCACAATTTAGGAAACATGAACAAAGCACAACTTATTGGAATTCCTAACTGTATCAACATTTGGTTTAGGGCTGGTTCACATATGAGCCAAGATCCACATTAAAAATGCTGCTTTTTCCATCACAATTGATTTTGACAGTTCACATACTTCCGCCCTCGCTACAAATAAATTGGCTGTTTTTCTTTTTAGCATTCACATGCGTGTGCGTTTATTGCTATCAGAGTTTCCTTGTTGCCACGCCCACACATTAGAATGTTAACTGCGGAGGCGGGGAAGGGGCAGTGTTTCCCTAAACAAAGGGAGGAATAGACGCTTGAAAGAAAGGGAATCACCTACAGCTGCCCTACTAAAGGAAGCATTGACTGTTTAATATTATCGCAATGGGATGAGTGGAGCAGATGCTGGGATGAGACGCCAAGGCAGCTCCCCTTTCCCCTGCATTTTTGGGCACTTGTAAATTACCCCAGTGGTGCCTTCGCCAGCCTCCTCTCGCAGTGGCTGCATGCGCTCCAAGCCTGGGTGTAGCTAGCAGCACGTAGAGGCTTGCGGGGGCCCCCCCGCAGCTCAGGCAAGACAGCCGGCCAAGGCTGAAGGGGACTCTCCCTCTCTGGTGGCCAGGAAGGAATTTCCCAAGCTCCAGCTCTTCCCTGCTACCCTCGGGGAGTTGTTGGTGTCGCTGCAGAAGGGAGAGAATGAAAGGGTGGGAAAAACCCCTCTCACATCACATGCAGAGAGCTTTCACAGAATTAGATATTCTAAGTGAATAATTTGGATGAATGTGATTTTGTTTAAAGGAGCGGGGAGGAAATGTATTGGGGGGAAGTGGGAGAAAGCGGGAGAAAGGAAGGCAAGAGCGACCGGAAGTTGCTTCATCAATGGCAGGAAACAAAATGATGCCCAGAGACAGTTAAAGGGGTGGAGAAAAGGGAGGATCTAATGGCAAAGAAACTGTGCAGCCAAAAAAAGGCGCTTAAAAGGTAATACACGGTAGAAGTGCACTGAAGCAGGTGCAGATTTTAAAAGCAATTTCGGGTTTCTGTCGCATCAATTTAATCCAGAGTTAAAGGCAAAAGCAGCTGAATGTACTCACATTGGGGGGGGGGAAATCATGCAAACTGTCCAAATTAAAAGGATCTGCAAAAAACATCAGATCCGAATTATACTGGCATCTGATCAGGCCCAATGTCTTTTTGAAGGAACCCATTCAGGTATATTATGAACATTTTACAGAGATTTTCACAAGAATAGACCAAGATGCTGGACTGTGTCTGTCTGGTAGAATAAGACATATTGTCAATAGCTAAGTGATGTTGGCTGAATGAATGCTATGCTGAAATCACAACCAACAAAACAAAAAAATTCAGCTCAACTTGTGCAAAAGTAATTCATGCAATAACTTATACTGCAGACTGGCACAGTATGTGTATCTGATTACAATAGAATTATTGTTGTTATTCCTTTACCAAAAGGTCCCAGGGTGGGTTATAACAGTTTTAAAATACATCATTAAAAACAGTTAAACTCAAATCACAACATCATAAAAGATAGGATGGATTCTAAAAATATGCAACTCAGGTGTCAAAGGCCAGGGTAAAGAGATGCATTTTCAGCATTCACCAAAAACTGTATAGTGAAGTTGCCAGTCGCACCTCTGTGGTGAGAGAGTTCCACAATTTAGGGGCCACCCCCCTGAGCTTCTGGGGGTGGTGGAACTACCAAAAGGGCCCCCTCTGCTGATATCAACACCCAAGGAGTGATATTCCTAAACAAAACCAGTTGGTCCAGATAAGAATTCAACAATCAATTTGAATACTCTTAACTAAAAAGGTTTCAACTTGCTAACCTGAACATGAGCTTTTCTATAAGACTCCTGCAGTTGGATATTACTGTAAGGAAACTCTGGTCGAAACAGCAACAAATGTTGGAGATAAAGAGAAGGCAAAGACATCTTGCTGAGCAATCTCATAGGATGTCTCATTACCACTGGACTTCTTCGTTCAGTGTAATGCCACATATATAACTTCTTTTTGAAATGCAAAATTTTATTTCATAAATGTGTATTTTATACAGAAAATGTCTGTATGCGCATCTGCTGAAACATAACATTAAAGGTAATTTACATTTTTAAATGTTTGTAGTAAACAGGGTTTTGTGTTTGACAGCTTTAAATCGTCAGACTTTAACTGAGCAGCACAGATAAAGTCAACAGATAACAAAAGAAAAAACTTCACATCTGAAAAGAACAATAATGAACAATGTACAGGCGGGCCCCGCTTATACGGCAGGTTCCGTTCCGGACTGCCGCCGAAAAGCGGAAACCGCCGAAAAGCGGAACCCATTGAAGATAATGGTGCGCGTCGCATGAAAATGACGCAAAAATGGCATGCGACAAGCAAAAACCACTGTAAAAGCGGAACAAGCGCCTTAAAGTGTGGACTTTCCCTAATTGAAAGCCGCCACGTTAGCGGAACACTGAAAGGCGAAGTGCTGTAAAGCGGGGCCCGCCTGTATTCCATTGGTTTTTTAAAATTCACTGTAGGAAGAGGATGAAGTGTTGTATACAACAAAGTTGTCCTATTAGCACAAGGACTTCTGCCTGTGCAATGAGACTTCCTCTCCCTCTACTCTCCCCACACACCCCATTCCTCCTAAACGTGCTCTGGAGGGTTGGAGAATAGATTTGATGGGGAGGGTGGAGAGGAAAGGAAGTCCCATTGCACAGTAGAAGTCCTTGCGCTAACAGGATGACTTATTAGAGGCCAGTTCATTAGATATACCTTATACAACAGCTTTATTCCAATACAGACATCAGGATCAGAGTTGGCAGGGCAGGCTCTCTCTCTGACTCAATCCCCACCTCAAGGGGTGTTAAACAAGGCTGTATCCTGGCCCCGCTTTTATTCAATCTCTACATAAATGATATTACGCAGGAAGTCCTCAATCCCTCCTTCTTTCCCCCCCGCTGTTGGGAAACAGAAGATTCCAGTTCTGCTTTATGCGGATGATATGGCCCTCATTTCTTTAACCTGTGTGGGGCTGAGAAGATTGCTCACTAAATTTGAAAGGTATTGTAAGATAGAAGAATTATCCATTAACTATAAAAAAACTAAAGTCGTTGTCTTCACTAAGAGGCACGAGCAGCATAAATGGACCCTGGATGGGCATAGTATAGAACAGTGCCGCTCATTCAAATACCTGGTGCTCCACTTTTCCGAAAACACCTTGTGGCGCACCCACTTAGAGGCAAGTACAACTTCAGCCACCCGCTTAACAGGGCCTATAAAGAAACTTTACCATACCGAGGGCCATCGATTAGTAGAACGAACACTAAAAGTTTTCGTAGCCAAGATCGTGACCCACCTTCTGTATGGAGCAGCAATTTGGGGTAAGCATTGTAGAGACCAACTGGATATAATCCAAAATAAATTCCTGCGCCTGCTCTTGTCTGTAGCACATTACTAAGGAGTGAAGTAGGTCTCCCCTCTCTTAAAGCACGCATACACAAATCCATCTTACTGTATTGGAAAAAGTTATCAATGAAGCCAGAACACCATTTAGCCAAAACTTGTTTTTTGGAGCTACAGAACCGGAAAGGCTGGGCACAATGCAGCAGACGCCTGATGCTCAGTTATTCGATCTCCCCAGTGACGTTAACGCAGGATTAATCTGAAATTACGATCAGGGACCTTGTCTATGATAAAGATGCTCAAATAGACCTTGACTATCTAAAAAACTGTAAATTCGCCTCTTGGTATGGCAAAATTAAATTAGATCATGAAAGGGCCTCTTATTTGCGGGAGCTAACCTTCTTTCCCTTAAAGAGCGCTTTCACTCGGCTCAGATTCCAATTGATGCCCACCGAATATCTGGCTGGCAGATATTCAGAAAAACCATTAGAAGACCAATTGTGCATATGTGGATCAGGGCAAATTGAAGGTATGGAGCATTACATCTTATACTGCGCTCTATATGAGTCACCAAGGGCCAAGTTCATCTTCCCCTTTCAGACTTTGTTAAAAGGCCAGGCAGACGAATTTAAGATCAGATGGGTGCTGGCTGACACAGATAAATTTGTTACTTACAGGGTAGCCCTGTTTGCATTAGCCACAGCGAAGATCCGCAACAGTAAAGGGGGGGACCACTTGAGTACTCGTGTACACTCCTAATCTAAACAAATTTTATCATCTCTATCACTACTTTTATTAGCTTTAAGTTTTACAAATGTTTTATAAATATGTTTTATTGTATGTTTTCCATATTGTTACTTATATTGTAATGGCCATTGGCTAGAAACAATAACAATAAAGACTAAGATTAGATTTTCCATTTTTTGAAACAGGATGACTTTGCTGGAACAGCCCTAAGGATATACTCATAACCCCACTTTCCTGGGAGTAAGGAAGCCATGGCTAGGATTGCAGTCTTAATGTCTAAAGGCTGCCTCTAGTAACAAAACACTCTCTCTCTCTCTCTCTCTCTCTCACACACACACACACACACACACACACACACACACACACTTGCTCACATGCACGCACACACCAAACAATACTTCAGAAAAAAAAAAAGCCATGAGGCCCCTGTCAGGACATATGTAAATAAGACAAATTACAAAGTAAATATTTATTTATTTCTTACATTTATATCCCACCTTTCCTCCAAGGAGCTCAAGGTGCACTACAAACATGGTTCTCCCTTCCCCATTTGATCCTCACAACAACACTGTGAGGTAGGTTAGGCTGAGAGATTGTGGCTGGCTCAAGTCACCCAGTGAGCTTCACAGCTGAGTGGGGATTTGAACCCTGGTCTCCCAGGCCATACCCCAACACCCTAGCCATTACACCACACTGGTTCTTATTTGTGTATTTATTTATGTATAATGTGCACAGGTTTTCTTTAAAAACCTTTCATTGTAAAGAGCTAAGGGGAAAAGCATTCACAGCAAAATTCCATGCCGTGATGGGGGTCGAACAGGTAGACAGAAGGAAATCTGCTTGATAACCTGTTTTTAACAGATTCCTCTGACATTCCTAGTGGAGCTGTGGCAATTTCCAACACCAACACCAACCTTGCTACTGTGGATAAATATGAATCAGCCCTAGCACAGAACATTGTGAATAGTGGCTTTCATTGCAGTGACAAACCAAGTGAGATGAAATTAAATGCTGATTAGAAGTTGTAGTGTTCTTAAATGCAATATAGTTTGTAATCAACAGGGCTTGGAGCACTGCTTACTGGAAAATACAGTTTGCTGGGAGTGGAAAAATAGGAAACTCAAAGGAAGGACAATGTATGCCAAAATAAGCTTTGAAGCTTCATCTCTGTAAACTATGGCTTTGTAATAAATGTTGTTTGAGCTTATTTTCTGTATTTCAGTCAGTTATTATTTATTAATTAAATTTACATCCTGCCCTTCCACCAAAGGACCCCAGGAAGGCAAACATATTGTTGTTGTTGTTATGTGCCTTCAAGTAGATTACGACTTATGGCAACCCTATGAATCAGTGACCTCCAAGAGCTTCTGTCGTGAACCACCCTGTTCAGATCTTGTAAGTTCAGGTCTGTGGCTTCCTTTATGGAATCAATCCACCTCTTGTTTGGCCTTCCTCTTTTTCTACTCCCTTCTGTTTTTCCCAGCATTATTGTCTTTTCTAGTGAATCATGTCTTCTCATGATGTGTCCAAAGTAGGATAACCTCAGTTTCATCATTTTAGCTTCTAGCGATAGTTCTGGTTTAATTTGTTTTAATACCCAATTATTTGTCTTTTTCACAGTCCATGGTATGCGCAAAGCTCTTCTCCAACACCACATTTCAAATGAGTGGATTTTTCTCTTACCCGCTTTTTTCACTGTCCAACTTTCACATCCATACATAGAGATCGGGAATACCATGGTCTGAATGATTCTGACTTTGGTGTTCAGTGATACATCATTGCATTTGAGGACCTTTTCTAGTTCTCTCATAGCTGCCCTCCCCAGTCCTGGCCTTCTTCTGATTTCTTGACCATTGTCTCCATTTTGGTTAATGACTGTGCCAAGGTATTGATAATCCTTGACAAGTTCAATGTCCTCATTGTCAACTTTAAAGTTACATAAATCTTCTGTTGTCATTACTTTAGTCTTTTTGACGTTCAGATGTAGTCCTGCTTTTGTGCTTTCCTCTTTAATTTTCATCAGCATTCGTTTTAAATCATTACTGGTTTCTGCTAGTAGTATGGTATCGTCTGCATATCTTAAATTATTGATGTTTCTCCCTCCAATTTTCACACCTCCTTCATCTTGGTCCAATCTCGCTTTCCATATGATATATTCTGCGTATAGATGAAACAAATAGGGTGATAAAATACAACCCTGTCTCACATCCTTTCCGATTGGGAACCAATCGGTTTCTCCATATTCTGTCCTTACAGTAGCCTCTTGTCCAGAGTACAGGTTGCTCATCAGGACAATCAGATGCTGTGGCACCCCCATTTCTTTTAAAGCATTCCATAGTTTTTCATGATTTGCTGTAATCTATAAGGCACAGGGGGATTTTCTTCTGAAATTCCTTGGTCCGTTCAATAATCCAACGTATGTTTGCGATATGCTTTCTGGTGCCTCTTCTCTTTCTAAATGCAGCTTGGACGTTTGGCATTTCTCGCTCCATATATGGTAAGAGCCTTTGTTGTAGAATCTTGAGCATTACTTTACTTGCATGGGATATTAAGGCAATAGTTCGATAATTATTGCATTCTCTGGGATCCCCTTTCTTTAGAATTGGGATATATATTGAAAGCTTCCAGTCTGTGGGCCATTGTTTAGTTTTCCATATTTTTGTCAATATTTGGACAGATTCAGTCTCAGTAACTTGTAGCAACTCTATTGGTATGCCATATGTCTCTGGTGATTTGTTTCTTCCAAGTATTTTAAGAGCAGCTTTTACCTCACATTCTAAATATTTTTGGTTCTTCATCATATGGTTCCTCCGTGAATGAATTTGTCATCCTGTCATCTCTTTTATAGAGTTCTTCAGTGTATTGCTTCCATCTTCCTTTTATTTGCATGTGGCCATTAATTTGGCCAGATAGGCGACTAACAAATAAAATTTTATTATTATTATTATTTCATCTTTGTCAGTCAGTGTGTTCCCCTGTTGATTAATCAACATCCCTACTCTTGGTTTAAATTTCCCTTTCATTTCTCTAATCTTTTATTTATTGATTTATTTGATTTATATCCCACTCTTCCTCCCAGCAGGAACCCAGGGCGGCAAACAGAAATGCCAAAAACACTTCAAAACATCATAAAAAGACCTCAAAATACATTAAAACAAAACAACGCTAAAAACATTTTTTAAAAAAGCTTTAAAAACATCTTTTAAAAAAAGGTTACAAACATATTATTAAAGAAAACATATTAAAAGCAATTCTAACACAGACGCAGACCAAGACTGGCCTGTTGAAAGAGGAAAGTCTTCAAAAGGCGCCAAAAAGATAGCAGAGATGGTGCCTGCCTAATATTTAAGGGGAGGGAATTCCACAGGGTAGGTGCCACCACACGAAAGGTCTGTTTCCTATATTGTGCAGAACGAACCTCCTGATAAGATGGTATCTGCAGGAGGCCCTCACCTGCAGAGCGCAGTGATCGACTGGGTATATAAGGGGTAAGACTGTCTTTCAGGTATCCTGGTCCCAAGCTGTATAGGGCTTTGTACACCAAAACTAGAACCTTGAACTTGGCCCGGTAGCAAATGGGCAGCCAGTGCAATTCTTTCAGCAGTGGGGTGACATGTTGGCGATGCCCTACCCCAGTGAGCAGTCTCGCCACCGCATTTTGCACCAACTGCAGTTTCCGGACCAACCTCAAGGGCAGCCCCACATAGAGCACATTACAGTAATCCAGCCTGGAGATTACCACTGCATGGACAACAGTGGTCAGGCTATCCCAGTCCAGAAACAGCCATAGCTGTCTTAGCAGCCGAAGCTGGTAATAGGCACTCCTAGCCATGGAGGTCACCTGGGCCTCTAGCGACAAAGATGGATCTTTGAGCACTCCCAGACTACGGATGTGCTCTTTCAGAGGGAGTATGACCCCATCCAAAGCAGGCAACTGACCAATTATCCAAACTTGGGAACCACCAACCCACAGCGCCTCTGTCTTGCTAGGATTCAGACTCAGTTTATTGGCCCTCATCCAGTCCACCACCGAGTCCAGGCAGCGGTCCAGGGCTTGCACGGCTTCTCCTGATTCAGATGTCATGGAGAAATAGAGCTGGATATCATCAGCATACTGCTGACACTTTGCCTCAAATCTCCTAATGACTTCTCCCAAGGGCTTCATATAGATGTTAAACAGCATGGGGAACAAGATGGTACCCTGCGGCACCCCACAGCACAACTGCCAGAATGACAGTCACCCAATGCTATTCTCTGAGAGCAACCTAGGAGATAGGATCGCAACCACTGTAAAACAGTCCCCCCAATACCCATCTCACCAAGTCGGCCCAGAAGGATACCATGGTCAATGGTATCAAAAGCCGTTGAGAGATCAAGTAAGAATAACAGGGTCACACTCCCCCTGTCCTTCTCCCGATAAAGGTCATCCATCAGGGCAACCAAGGCCGATTCAGTCCCATAACCAGGCCTGAATACAGACTGGGATGGGTTGAGATAATCTGTTTCATCCAAGAGTACTTGCAACTGCTGCACCACAACCCTCCCAATCACCTTCCTTAAAAAGGGGGTATTTGCAACCGGTCTGTAGTTGTCACAAACCAATGGGTCCAGGGTGCGCTTTTTCAGGAGTGGTCAGATCACCGCCTGTTTCAAGGTGCCTGGAACCACTCTCTCCTGCAATGATGCTTTGACCACACTCTGGATCCCCTCGGTCAATCCCCCTCAGCAAGCTTTAATAAGCCAAGAAGGGCAAGTAATAGAGCTCATGTTCTTCCCTTTTTGTTGTACTCTTCTTTTTCTATACAATAACTATTGTAATAGTTCTCTTTGTCCCTACATACTAGTCGCTGTATTGTTGCATTTAGGGTTCTGACCATGTTTCTATCTCCTTTTGCTTTTGCTTTGCTTCTCTCTTTAACCATTTTAAGAGTTTCTTCAGTCATCCATTGAGGTCTTTCTCTCTTTTTAACCAGAGGTATTGTCTTTTTGCATTATGACTTGACAGTAGTACATGTGAAAAGGATGCAGGAACTTTAGGAGACTAAAGCTAAACATGTGTCAGCACTGCGGCTACTGTGTTGGAATTGCTTTTTAAGATGTCTTTAAAGAAGTTTTGTTTTAATAAATTTTAAATAAAATAAAAAGGTTAATAGGAGCTGCAGGCTGAGTCGTGCTGCTGCAGGGATGAGACTGTGCTGGGACCATCAAGGGGCAAGCATTTCCACCTGCCTTGCCCCCCACCCCTGCTCTTAGTGACATTTGTTTGGGGACTGTCCTTTACCAGGAAGATGAATGTTTTTGGTTTGCTGTTCCTGTTTTTTTAGCTTTTCCGTTATTGTTAGTTTTTATTGTTAGTCTTTTAATGTTTTGATGTTTGCATGTTCTGCTTTGTACGTCGCTTAGAGTGGCTGACAATTCAGCCAGATAAGCGACTAATAAGTCAAATAAATAAATAAATAATAGAATTCTAGGTTGTATCAACAGAAATAAAGTGTCCGGATCGTGAAAAGTAACAGTACCACTGTATTCTGCTTTGATCAGACCTCATCTGGAGTACTGTGTCCAGTTCTGGGCAACACAATTTTGTAAGGATATTTTAAAAACTCAAAATGTGTCCAGGGACAAACATCAAGATGGTTTCAAGATGATGATGTCATCAATATGAAGACCAACTCCCATGAGGAGAGGCTGAAGAAGTTTGGTATGTTTTAGTGAGGAGAAGAGACAATATTACAGATGTTCAAATATTTGTAGGGCTGTTATGTGGATGATGGAGCAAATTTGCTTTCTGTTGCTTCAGAAGGAGGACCCAAACCAATGGGTTCAAATTACAAGAAAAAGGATTCAGACTCAACATTACAAAGAACTTCCTGATGGTATGAGCTGTTCAGCAGTTTAGCAGATGGTTTTAGAAGGTGGCATACTCTCTTTCACTGGAGATTTTTAAGTGGAAGCTGGATGGCCATATTTCGGAGATGCTGGAGTAGTGGGTTTTGTGCATTGACAGCAGGTTGAACTATATCACCTTGATGGTCTTTTCTAAATCAGTGATTCTATGGCAACTAATCACAGAGATGCTTTGGATGACTACTACATATGAGTTTAGCAAGACAGTTACCTGATTGCGAAAACAGCTGTGCCTTGCATTTGATAACACCTGAATCTGGAATCTGTTCTGTCACTGGAGGAAGCCATAACCATTAGAACTAAAGCTGAGGCTGTTGTGGCTGAACCAAAAGTAAGAAGCTTAGATATAATAAGCATTGTTCAAATTGTTGATCCACTGAAACTGGTAAAATGATCTTGCAACTAAAATATATAAAGGGAAAGCAAGTGGAAACCCACCAGCCTAATACATTTAAACCAATACAGGGGAAACATGTAACTGGTGTAGAAGTACAGAACAATTCCTGAACTACATTAGATGCAAAGGTATCTGAATTCAATCATTGTAAAAGACTGCACACTTTAGTGTATCTCAGTAGCCAGTCCATTAATAGTATTGTTACGAGGCAGGGCCATGGAGCCTTCTAAACTACAATTCCCACCCCACACCCCACACCTAATGGTATGGCTGGTTATGCTTTCCCACAAGGTTTTGTGCGAAGAGTAACAAGGGCAGAAATTAAGATACAAACTAAAGCTACAGCATAAATGTTCTGCATAATTGTTATCTTGTTCTTTGGCAAATTTCCCTCACCCACAGTGAATCCCATTGTTTGTAAGGAGTTTAGTTTTCAGGGTCAGTTAGAGATACACACACACATACACAACATCACCAGACTTTCATACCCTCCTTGGCAGGAGGGGGAGAGAGGAAAAAAAGTATTTTAAAACCGAGGCTTGAAGGTAGAAAAAGGAGGGAGGAGAGGAAGAAAGAGAAAAAGGGGGGCTGAGGAACACCAGAGCTCCGACACACGTGTACAACGCTCTCAAGGAATGCATCAAGGACTGCAGGGACAGAACCGGGGGAGACTCTGGGTCTCGGTGCAAAAACCTTGAGACCAAGAGATTCCTTCCTGGTTTTGGATCAGAGCTCTTCCACATAGCTTCAGCTGTATTCAACTGCCCATTCCGGGCATAGGATCGGTAATATCTCCTACCTTTCACCTCTTATAGTAATAGGGTCCTTTGATTTCTTTAGTTTAAAGTTATGAATGGGTTAGGATATTAATGATTAATGCTGCCATGCACCCAAGTAATTCTGTAATGCTTTCCTACTCTTTCTCTAAATAAAATCAAGCTTTGCTTTATTTTGGTTTGGACCTGCATTTCTTGGGTTAAATATATACACCATTTAAGCACATTTCAGGGCAAAGAGCTTGTTTTTATCCCTAGCAAAAGATCCCCTCCTCTCAAGGAGGTGTGTTTCATGGGACATGAGGGTGGCAAATTCACACACTCAGGTTCCCAAGAGCACATGTCGTAACAGTATTACTGGGGGGTGGGATTACCTGAACTACTTATATTTCTGCAGCAGCCTAAGGAAAGTTGCATGTTATTAAACTAATATTGAATGCAGGTTCAGTAGTCCCCATTTTACATGAATTGATGTACTTGCATTGCTTTGGAAGTGTGCATTAGGACTGCAGCTGTCTATGCATAAATTCTTTCAGCCAGATCCATAAATGTGAAGTGCTTGATGCAAAAACCTGAAATATATCATTCCCATGGATAATGTTATCCCTCCTGTTTGGAAAGTAAATTTATTAATTTCAGGATGTGCTTAGGGAAATTTAAGAATTTCAAACACTGTGCTATTTCAGTTATTTCTTTGAATTTTAGAACAGTGATTTGAGACAAGAGGATTCTGAAGGTGTTGGTTTGGCCTGCTCTCTGACAACTGAAATTCAGAAGTACAACTGGAAGTACTTTATCAGTACTTTCTACAGTTTCAGTTCTAGAAGGCAGCCATATATATCTCTAAGCAGTTTCAAATATGTTTATCAGGCCCACAGACATACAATCAGATTTTGTATTCAGTGCCTTTTCTTTCCTTAAATCTTTTAATGTTTGTTTTTCCATGTTTGCAATGACAGGTCTAGTTAAAATAATATTGCATCATTTGGCTCAGGTTACTAGATAATTAGGGAGTCTTTAAAAGAGATTTTCACATCGAAAGTAATGGAGACAATTTATAATAGAACAGATGGTTGGCCTTCATTTGCCTGTTGACAGGTAGAGTGTTGTCAGCACTTCAAGTTGTTATCATACAGAGAACAGCAGTTCAGTATCTTAATTGGGACCCTGAAGAATACACTGTGCAGCTATTGTTGGGCATTTTCAGACATAGGAGCTATAGAAACATTTATATATCTGTAAATACAACTTTTTAGATATTTTTTCCTACTCATCTTAGTTTGACCTTGATCCCATTAAAGTTTGTAAAATTGCTTGCATTTGCCATGAGCACCACTATAGTTCAGATCTACAAGAGGTGCACAGAATGATGTCTGGCCAGATTGTGTGGGATAAGTTTTTGCAGCCTGATGATGTGAACAGAATGCTTGGGCAAGTTTGGGCTATTGCATGTGTTCTCAACCCTTGCCCATTGTGGCTGATAAGAACTGGCTGGAGGGGCTTGACCTGGTCCAAGGAGTGGTGAATGTTTCCTTGTGGGATCGAGTGGTGTGGCCCCTTCTCAATAAGCCTTCTGTGCATCTAGAAGTTTGTGACAATTACCGCCCAGTTGCAAATACCCCCTTTCTGGGCACAGAAGGCTTATTGAGAAGGGGCCACACCACTCTCAAGATATTTAAAATTCAGAATGTCATAATGCCCCTAAAGAAATCCACCAAAAAGCCCTTATATAGTGAAATGGTTGTTGCAATTCATGCACTAGTAGTGCCAGAATAAACTACAGTAATCTTTACAATGGGTGAGGCAGAGCATGGAGGAAATAATCATTTCTGCTGTCTGATTGGAATGTGATACTTGCATTTGATTTCATTTGTTTTAGCCACCTGGATGTCTGGGTAATTTTGCAGGTAAAAGGAATTTCTTCAAGTGATTAATGAACACCACTACAGGAGTTTGGCACAACATTTGAAATGGTACAACTCTCGCCATATAATGGCAGCTGTTTTCCCGTAAGCATGCCTTCAGAAAAGATGGTAAACCCAAAGGGGCACAATAAGACCTCCTTTACACATGCAGCAGAATTAGGTGATAAACTGAAGTGGCAGAATTCTGGAATGTACCATTTCAGATGGGAGATACCTTTTTTTAAAAAATAAACTCCTTGAAAGTCAAATAAAATAAAGAGTTGCATATAAGAGAAGAATATACTAAAGCCTTCTCCCCTTACACTAGTTTACCATACACAGGAGCTATTATTTTTTTACATGGAGGAACATTCAAAAATGGGGTTCTATACCTACACCTCTGAAGTGGACAGCCCATTCTACCACCTCAGAACTCTAGTACTTTCCCACTTCGTTTTGCTACATGAATAGGCCAAGCTTTAAAGATCTCATTCTGCTGAAAGAAAACAGAACACAAAAGAACTTCTCTGGAAAATTACAGTATAAAATACTCAATTCAGATTTATGTGACTATTGTGGGGGGAAAGGTTTTTTGGACATATTTATGTAATATGGATCATATAATATAGAACCTCTGCATCCATTACACAGTGTGCCTGCTAAAACCATACCATGTGCATGACAGAGACAAATGTTCTAAAACATATGTACACTAATGTAAAATATATGCACATGCACCAGGGATCACTAATGTGTGTACACATTAGCACCTTGAAAAATAATGTCAATACTAGGGGCTGCACCCCTGCTTGTTCTTCTCATCAACCCACCACCACCACTCCCCCACAATAACACCCTAGAGCTTCGTCTTCCCACCCTTTGCAACTATTAAGCTCCCTTTTTATCTTCCCAACCCTATTTCTGAAGTCACTTCTCTCTTCTGTGCTGCAGCTCTGCTTTTCATCTGTTTTCACCTTCATCCATTTTCATGCCTCCTCCTTCTATTGTGCAACCCCTTTGTACACATACACTGTTATGATACATGCTACTGTATCTCCACTGTACAGGATGGCACTCTAGGCTTTGGTTTAGGGTTGAAATTAGGAAAACAAGGTTATTAAGCCTTTAACAGCTGTATCTCCACAATCAGGGCCAGCAGGACATACCCTTCACACTCCTTCTGGTTTTATCTCTTTAATGCTAACTAACCTCTGGCTGCTCATTGCCAGTATGTTTCCCTTTCAGGCCAAGCTATTGTGCATGCCACTTGACTCTGACTTTCTTCTCCCCTCTTCCCAGACTGACACATGTACTGTTTGTGGAGAGGCTGCATAGCTCAAGTGCAATATAATGTAAGATAGTGTTCAGCGGATGGCTATAAGTGCAATATACAAAAGGTTGGTCTGAAAATGCATACATTTAAATATCATATTAAAGTCAGAGAGTGTTTGTTGTTATTTACTTCATTTATCAAGGCAATTTATACCGACTGGCAAAGACAGAGACAGCAGAGGTTAAATATTCAGGGTGGGGATTAAGCTGCATGAATCCCCATTAAGGTTAATGGGAGTCACACTGCTAAATCCCTAACCATAGCATGCTGAATAGTCAGTCACCCTGCATGCCAGGCTTTGGCAGGAACTAAGAAGTAAACAGCAGCAGCATTGGAGAGACAGCTCATTGGATAAGTTAAATGAAACAGTAATTTTGCAAGACAGTGAGAAACCTGTTTTTACAATGATTGCATTTGGAATTTGTGATACACTGAAGGAGAGATTAAGATAGAAAATTCTTACACATTTCCCCAAATCCTTTGGACGCCTGCCTTCCAGGTGCATCTGTGCCACACACATACTTGATATCCACTAAGGTTCTGAAAGTGCAAAACGAGGCCCAAGCTGATCTGCACTTAATGTGTTTACATACATACACATTTAAAGCTTACCATTATCTTATACTGAGACAGAACTTTCCTTCCTGCTTACCCTTCCAGCCTGCCAGCCACCAAAAAAAAATGGCCAAGTGGGTTTAAAACTTTTCCAGGCAGTATTTTTATGTGCTGATCACCTAATATGAGCAACTTAGAAGCACCAACAAAACATTATACAGTTTGGGAGGGGTGTGGAGGGGGAAGAGAATTTTACCCACATAAATAATTCAGTTCAGATCACCGGAGAAAAGCAAATATTCCACTCATCGAATTCAGTCCTTGGAATAGGATAGGAAAAGTAATTGGATAATAAAGCTAAGGTATGCAAGATTTTGAATAGACCAAGATCACTGTAATTCAAAAGCTTGCATGCTCTTTCTCCAAATTCATTATGAAGAGCTCTGTCTATCCATAAACTTCCATAAACTTTTTGTCTATATCATTTGATTTAAATAAAGACAGCATCTTACCAATTTTGTCTCTCACATTTTTCAGTGACCACCCCCAGCTCAGAAATTTAGGCCTTCTGCTTTAGAGCTCAAGTGAGAGATCTTATTATGAAATAATTAAAGGAACACAAAGACATAAGGGGGTAAAATGATACCTTTTATTGGACCAGCATCTGTTGGTGAGGGAATGTGCAAGCTTTTAAGGGCTATTCTTCAAGCATAGTTCACTGGGGTGAAAAGCTTGAACTCGCTCACTAACAGATGTTAGACCCATAAAAGCTATTTCCTTACCTTTTCAGTGTCTCTCATTCTTTGGGGTCATCATTGCAACAACATTCTATTTGAAGCTATTAGAGAAATGTTCATATGGCCCAGAATACACTATTGGATTTCCACTGCTTTTGAAAGACTGCCTCTTATTGTAGCCTATCAATGAAAAAATGAAATGAAAGTCATGCTGTCCTCTATGGAAATAGATTAAATTCATATGTATTTGGAAATAAATATCTTAAATGGGATTTAGGGCCAAACTACGCAATGCAATCAATCAATACATAAATGATACTTGCCCTTTTTAAAAAGGAGCCACAAAGGGGGCAATCCATATTGGGACCATAGCAGGGGTAGAGGGAGGTTAACTATCCTTGGAAACGTGTGTGTGTGCAGTTCTGGTCACCACACTTCAAAAAGAATATTGTTGAATTGGAAAAGGGGCAGAAAAGGGCAACTAAATTTTCAATGGCTGGAGAAACTCCATCATGAGGAAAGGTTACAACATTAGGGGCTTTTTTGTTTAGAAAAAAGGTGAGGACCTGGAGACATGATGGAGGTATATGAAATTATGCACGGTGTGAAGAAAGTTGGTAAGATAAGTTTTTCTCCCTCTCTCATAATAGACAGGGTCATCCAATAAAAAAAATGTTGGAAGATGCAGGACAGACAAAAGAAGGTCCTTCTTCACAGAGTACATAATTAATCCATGAAATTCGCTCCCACAAGAGGTAGTGAAGGCCACCAACTTGGACAGCTCTAAAAGTCAGTTAGATAAATTCACACAGAATAAGGCTATCACTAGCTGCTAGGCATGGTGGCTATATTATCTCCAGTACCAAAGACAGTATGCTTCTGAATACCAGTTGTGGGGAACATGAGTGAGGAGAGTGCTGTTGTGCTCATGTCTTGCTTGCAGGCTTCCCATTAGCATCTGGTTGGCCACTGTGAGAACAGGATGCTGGACTAGATTGGTGTGACCCAGCAGGGCTCTTCTTATGTTCTTCATACCCCTCCCCCCGGTATGGTCTCCATGAAACTCACCTCCTAGCTTTTCTTTGCCCTGGGAGGGAAGCAGCTACTACAGGTGAGAATAGCAGCTGGAGGGAGGGGGATTTTCATTGGGATCATGGCAAGGGTTAATCCCCCACCCCAATCTCTAACTCAGTCCACATCCAGTTTGAAGTTTCACTCCCTGCAGCTGCTGTTTTTTAAAGGATGCATCTGCAAGGCACACATATTTAATATAACATGGAGCTTGACCTTCACTCTCAGATTCACGTGCATTAGACTGCATCATGACCATCCTTCTTGGAGCTGAGCCACTGGTCAAAATTTCAGGTCTACTTGATTTTTTAAAAGCAGTTTTCAAAGTGATGCTTAGCCAACTGCTAAGTCTGGAAAGTGGCCATTGTGAATGCTTTTCCTGTGAGGCAGAAAATGGAAAAATGAGCCATTTTGAAAATGAGTATACATTATATTCACTATGGGTTTTTCACTCAGTTTGGGTAAATGTATCAACAAGAGTAGCATCACTTGTGGGGAAAAAGGGCCTTAGCATTTGTAATCTTAAATGAATGACATAATGTCAGAAATTGACTTAGTAAGTGAATAAAAAATACTGTTCCAATTAAGATAGTTTCATATGAAAAAATAAAATTCTCATGAATGAATGATTTTCACCAGTGTCAAAGGTGACATCACTGATGCTTCCATTTTAATATGTTTTATCATTTCTCCTAGCAATCCTCTCAAATCCTAGATCCATAATATGTAATAAGTAATTCTTTATACCTTGCTCTTTTATATTGCTTTGTGTACTGCTATAAATACTCAGAAATTGTGTTAATATTGATAAAGGGTGTCAGTTGAGAAGTGCTACTCACAATTAGCAGGGCTACATACACATCATAGATTAAAAGCACATTTAAAGCACATCTCCCCAAGAATACTGGGAACTGTAATTTGTTAAGGATGATGAGAATTGTAGCTCTCTGAGGGGTAAACTACAGTTCCCAGGATTCTGGGTGGGGGGACATGCTTTAAAATGTATAGTGTGTCTGAAACAAGAGAATAATCAAAAAATTGTCTTGCAATTACTTTTGGTAACAATCATATTTGATTGATGACTGCAATATCAAAGCAAGATGAAGTAATACAAGCGAGGGAGGATAAATAAATACTCAGACTTCACTCAAGATGACCCATGTAGGTAACAGTGAAATGGGCTTTCTGAAACAAAAGTGAATTCTACTGTCACTTACAGTCAGGGATGTTGTACACAACCACACAACTCATAGTGGATCCTTTTTCAGTGTCTGCCCGTTGGTGTCTCCCTGCAGCTCAGGGCTCCTTAAGATATTTTGCTTCAAACATTCCTCCACTACTACCAACACACACACACACACACAGAAAGAGAGAGAGAGAGAGAGAGAGAGAGAGAGAGAGAGGCAGCCAAGTTATATGAGGCAGACAACTCTACAAACACCTCTTGTCATGACCACCAGACACTGAGTTCTCAACACTCAGAGTCCCTCTAGTCAGTATCTCCATGGTGGAAATGGACTCACTCTCTGAACCATACTGAGTAAATCCCCTGCCAGCAGGTTCCATACTGAGCAGCCCTCCAAACTCTGGGGCTGCATCTTTGCTGATGGGCTCTAGGAATGGATTACCAACTTTTCTAAGGATAAAGAAAGCTCTGCAGAACTTACACACACCAACTCCACAAAGCCCCAAATCCTGCCACCAAGAAGAGCCAACGGCTGCACTAACGGACACTAGCCTTTTAACAGGCATGGTGCCCAAGACAGCCATCTCACTCTGCCTAATGGTAGAGCTGGTCCTGTGGGACTTTGCTTATAGTGAATGGTTTGCCTGGCTTATTTTCCATAAGTAGAATCTATTATTTCTCACATCACTGCTCAAACCCAGATGGGGGGTAGACAGGGGAAGCTCCTGCTCTTGGAAAACAAACCAGGTGACTTCCATTCACTATGTGAAAAAAGCCACAGGGAGACATCAGACATCACTGAGCAGGAATAAAAAAATGTTGCCACCCAGCAATGATGTTCAACAGACCTCTCCCACTTCACTTTCCAACTCAGAAATTCTCATTCTCGGTCACATGTAAGTAAAGCTCGTAAAGTTTCATCATCTTTTTAATGCATTAGTGTAGTTTATATTTTTACATTCAAATTAAATACAAGAACAGTATTTTCACTTCTAACATTTAAAGCTGTTTTGCCTCAAGTACATTGTAGTGCACATCTTCATTGTCCAGCATGCTCATGTACATTACAAATGTCTTCTCTTATGCATTAATTGAATTCATACACTGACATAAACAGTAGGAGAGAAGATCAAAGATTATTTGAGCCTTGGTTAAGATCTTTTTTGGTTTTATTATTTTTACAAACTACTCTGAGGACACTGTTGGAAAAAACCCAGGGGCATCTTTTGGATATTGGCCTACCCAAAGCCGAAGGAAGCTGAAGGACTCCGTCTCAGTCGCATCTGAGGTTTTTTCTCTTTTTATTATAGATACATCAAAAGCAGTGCACCTCATTAACCTAACGATATTTCTAGGAACTTTGACTCTCAACTAACTCTGACTAAGCATGTCTTTGCAGCTCTAAGATGTTGACTCAGCACTGAGTCGTCGTTCCCACCCCGAGTCCCCTTAAGTAGGCTTGGATCTCGCAGGCACACACAGGCTCCTCCTCAACTCAGTCTGTTGAATTTCCCGCTTCTCATGCCTCCGAGCATGGGGCGAAGGTGGTTTGATCTCAGCTTCTGAGTCCGACAGAAGAGGGCTACTAAATGACAGTTTGGGCAGGGAAAGCAGGGCAGCACTCGGTTGCAGAATGTCTCATGCGCGAGGTCGAGGCTCTGGCAGTGGCAGCGCTGGTACAAGGGGGTTCAGGATCGGAGGATACTGAACTGTCCAAGTTGGGAGCTGAGTTGCTCTGAGTGGTCACTCTGCTATCTGCTCCCTCCCCAAGTTTCCAGTCCAAGTCCTCATCCTCTGATTCCCTGTGTCTATCTGCCCCCTCTCTGCTTGGCTCATGACATCATCCCCCCTCCATGCCAATGTCCCCCCCACTCCAGGGGCTTGGGCTTGTCTGGGTAAGCTTCCTGGAATTCTCTCACCAACTTCAGTGCATGGACATCCGTTGCCACTTCCCAGGATCCTTCCTCCGGTCCAAACCCCCTCCAGTGAATCAGATACTGCAACTTTCCTCGTTGCCGATGGGAGTCAACGATCTGCTCCACTTCATACTCTTCTTGACCATCAGCCATTACGGATGGGAGCAGAGCTTCATGTGCTCAGTGTGGGTCTGGCAGCTTCTCTGGGGTGAGTAGAGATCAATGAAATACTTGGTGGATCTTTAAGGAGGCGGGTATGTGTAAGCGGAAGGCAACTGGGTTGATTTGGGCTTCCACTTTGAAGGGACCCAGCCTCTGTGCCTCTGACTTGTGACAGGGAACCCGTGTTGGCAAACAACGAGTGGAGAGCAACACTTTGTCAACTACTTGAATTTCAGGGCCTGGCTGGTGATGTTGATCTGCTACTCTTTTGTAGTCAGCTTTAGCCCTGGCTAATTATTCCTGTAGCAGCTGCTGCATGGCTTGCAACTCCTGCACAAACTCCATCGCCGCTGGGACAGCCAGATTGGCACTAGGGGCAGTGAAGGTGCATGGGTGGTAGCCAAAACTGGCAAAGAATGGAGTCTGTCCAGTGGTTGCATGTATTGAATTGTTGTAAGCAAATTCAGCTACAGGCAGTAAGGACACCCAGTTGTCCTGCTGGTAGTTCACATAGCAGCTGATGTACTGCTCCAGGGCTGCATTCTCCTTCTCCATTTGTCCATCTGTCTGGGGGTGGTGCACAGATGACATTCTCAAGTTGTTCTCTAACAGCTGCCACAAGGCACGCCAGAACTGTGCTGTGACCTGGGTCCTCCAATCCAAGACCAAACTAGTGGGGAGTCCATGCAGCTGGAAAACATGTTGAATGAACAACTGGACAGTCTCTCTCATGGATGGCAGTCCAGCGCAAGGAATGAAGTAAGCCATTTTACTAAAGGCATCCACGACGACCAAAACTGTCGTGTTCCCCTGAGAGGCAAGTAGTTCTGTGGCGAAGTCTAGAGGCACCATTCACCATGGTCTATCAGACGTGGGAAGTGGCTCCAGCAACCCAGCTGGCTGCTCCGCAGCATGTTAAGCTCTCATGCATGTGGGACAGGACTGTACATAACTTTCCATGCCATGCTTGACCCTTGGCCACCAGAAGTCCTGCGTGACCACCTGTAAAGTTTTGAACACTCCAAAATGCCCTGTGGTTGGGAAATCATGGCATTGTTGGAGGGCTTTGGCTCAAATTTCCTCTGGAGGCACATAAAGGGCCTCATAGTGGTAGAGCATCCCCCCCTCTGCAAGAAGCCTGGCGCACTGTCCTGAGAGGGCTGCTCCAATTCTTGCATCCTCTCCCGAGCATAAAGGTCTTGCTTTTGCATACAGTGTAATTCCTTGAACCACGGATCTGGAGAGCCAGCCACAACCATTTTCTCTAGTGGAATAATGAAACTTAGTGGGGGCAGAGGTTGGTCTTCTCTATACTCTGGCTTGTGGGATAGGCCATCAGCCCAGCGGTTCTGCACCTGTGGAATGTAATTAATGAGGAAGTGGACCCTAGCAATGAACTGAGCCCACCACACTTGCCTTTGGTCCAGCTTGCGGGGCGTCTGGAGGTGCCACCAGGTCTTAAACGCATCTCGGATGCTGAGTAACTCCTTCTCCCAGAAGGTGTAGTTCCTTTCCGCACTAGTCAGCTTTCAAGAGAAATAAGTGCAGGGTCGTAATGTCTCCCTTTTTGGGTCTGGTTGTAATAACACCACTCCAATGGCTATATCTGACACATCAGTCTCCACCACAAGAGGGCATTGGGGGTCTGCATGCTGGAGCATTGGCTCGGAGGAAAACAGCAGTTTTAAATCCTGAAATGCTCATTGGGCTGCTTCAGTCCAACGGAAGGGGCCTGTTCCCTTTAAGCAGTCAGTAAGTGGAGCTGACAGGTTAAAAAAGGCCACAATGAAATGTCGATAGTAGTTAGCAAGCCCCAGAAACTGCTGCAGGTCGTTCTTGGTTCTGGGGGGATGCCAAGAGAGGACGCAGCGTACTTTCCCAGGATCCATTTCAATTCCTGTGGGGGTGATACGGTAGCCCAGAAAGTCCAGGGTGGTTAACTCAAAGCCACACTTCTCCAGCTTGGCATACTGGTGATGATCTCACTCTCTGCAGCACTTCCCATACATGTCGCTCATACTGTTCTGGGGAGTCGGAGTAAATAAGGATGTCATCTAAATAAACGATCATGAAGTGGTCCAGATAGTCCCAAAAGATGTCATTCATGAAATTTTGGAAGACAGCGGAGGCATTCAATAGTGGCATGACTAGGCATTCAAAGTGGCCATACCAGGTCTTGAAGGCAGTTTTCCACTCATCCCCCTCTTTGATTCTGACAAGGTTGTACACTCCACATAGATCTAGCTTGATGTAGATCTTGGCTGTCCGCAGACACTCCAGCATTTCATTAATTAAAGGCGGGGATAACTGTTGGGGATGGTGATCTTGTTAAGCTCCTTGTAATCATGACAAGGGCACAGCTCTCCACTTTTTTTCTTGACAAACACCAGTGGGGCCCCAGCAGGCGACTTGGATGGCCAAATGAACCCCCTCTGCAAGTTGGTGTCCAGGAACTCCCTCAGCACTGCCAACTCTGGCTCAGACAGGGAATAAATGTACCCCAAGGGGATGCAGGCCCTGGGATCAAATCTGTGGCACAGTCATAAGGACAGGGGGGGCAGCTGATCAGCTTCTTTTTTGTCAAAAACATCCTGGTAGTCTTAATATTTGTTGGGCAAGGTAGCCTCCTCGAGCGAGGACATGGCTGCCAACATCGCTGTAACAGCTGTCTCTGGGGGCTGGCAATGTCATTCAGAGTATTCTGATTGAAAGGTCACCGTAGCCTTTCCCCATGAGATGACAGGATCATGCCGGGCCAGCCAGGTCATTCCTAGTACCACCGGGAATCTGGGCAAATCAACTAGAGAGACTGCCATCCTTTCCACGTGTTCAAGTATCTCCACCCTCAATTCTGCTGTGGCCAAGGTGACCACGCCCAAAGTCAGGGGCCACCCATCTATGGTTTCCACAGACAGTGGCGACTACAGCTTGGTGATTGGCATGCTGTGCTGTTTGGCAAAGCTCAAGTCCATAAAGTTACTGGAAGCACCCAAATCCACCATAGCAAACATTTGGATTTCTTGCCCTGTAGGCAAACCTAGGTGGACTGGCAAGTGTAAAGCGGACTCCGGCAGGAGAGGCTTAGTTTGAGGTCGCTGACTTACAGTTGATCCCAGCTCATGGACCTCTACAAGGACTGGGGTTTGTAGTTTTCCTGCACTGGAGCCTTTTCCAATGTAGAGGGGGAGGACTTGGTCAGGTGCCCCGCCTTCCCACAATATAAGCACAGCCCCTGCTTCTGATGCTTCTCCTCCGCTTCCATCAGACGTGGCTGCATCCCCTATCTGCATGGGTGCTACCCCTGGTGGCCTCGACATTCCCATGCTGGGAGGGATTGCAGTGCGGGGGAGTGGTAAGGGAGGCAAGATCGAGCAGTCTCAGCTTTGCGCTCCTGGTGATGACCTTCAAGGTGACTGTCAAGGCACAGATGGACCAGCTCTGGGAAAGTACTCAGCTGCTGGGCTTAAGCCAACTTTTCCAGGACCTCCACGCTGAGCCCATTGCAATACAAATACATTAAACCAAAGTCATTAAAGTCTTTTTCCTGGTCAAGGATATGAAAGGTGTTAGTATAAGTTCCAACTGAGTTTTTTCCCTGCCGCAGGTTTCCCAGTTGGCGGGACACAGTTTCTCGCCACTGGGGGACTTGAAAGATCTCAGCCATGGCATCAACAAAGGTGGTATGCTGGGACAAGACAGGGTCATTTTGAAGCAACAACAGGGTGGCCCACTGGGCAGCTTCTCCCTCCAAGAGACTGATTATGAATGCCACCTTCATATTGTCATCAGGGAATTCTGACTGCCGTACTCATATGTAAAGCTCGCACTGGGCTATGTATGTCGAGAGTTGCTCTACTTTCCGACTTCCGGGAAGGGTGACTTCGCTTGTGCCTGCTTTTGAGACGGGCTCCCGCCTCAAAAGAAGCTTATTCAGATATAAATCAGTCAGAACATTTTTTTTTTGACTGATGAAATTTCTCCCGGGCAGGGAGAAACGTAGAGATCAACCTCAAAAGCCTGTTTTTGTTGGGAGGACTGGATTTCATTAATTTATGAGAAAAGGTCCAGCCAGCAATGCCGGATGGACTTCCGAACAAGCTCTATCTGATTAATGCGATACGTTTATCTTTTCTTCAAAGAGAAAACGGACTAACAGGCAAGCACCCTTCTTTCTATTATTTTTTTACTTGGTTTAAATTGTTGCAGCAAAAAGAGATTTGTCAAATGAATCAGCTTTAAAGAACTTCTGGGTGAGCTATAACTCTTCTCTGTTATTCACGAAATTAACAGCTTATCTCTGTTTCTATTGCAAAAAGCTGTCCTGGAAGTGCATTCTAAAGATATAAACAGAAGAGGGATTTCTATTCCGAGGAACATTATATTGTCTGGGACTATTCTCTTTTTGGTCTATTTTATTTTGACGAATCTGCTTCTTCACGACGCCACTAACTGTTTTGATGCTGGGAACTAAATTTGTTTTGTATTCTTGAACATAGAGAGATAAGGCAGGCTGCTCTGTTTATACTGTGATGTCATCAAGCCTGGAATATTAACCCAATTGTTGCTGAAATAAGAAGTGGTTCTTCTTTATTTTTGTTTTGTTTTGTTTTCGTGGTTTTAAAAATGGCAATCAAGAAAGTGACTGAGAATCTGGAAGTAATTATGTTTCAGAAAATAATGGATGAGATTGAGATAACGAAACAAACCCTGCGACAGGGCAGTAAGGAGCTGAAAATTGAACTGAGCAAAATGACGCAGGAGCTTAAAGAAATAGGGGATCCTGTGAGAGAGGAGAATGAGATCAGAGATGAGAAAAGAAAAAATAAAGGGAAGATACAAGCCCTGGAGATTGGAACAAATGTGGAATTGGAAAAAGATCTGGAGTTTATGGATATTAGAAATAAAATCTACTGTTTGGAATTTAACGTTATCTCTGAAGAAATTAATGAAGATATTAGAGATAAAGTTATCAATGGCTTGGATAATCTTCTGGACTGGAATGACGTGATGGAGCTTGATATAGAGAAAATCTATGGAATTAACTGCAGCCATGTGACAATGGAAAAACTCTCAAGAGATGAGCCAGTGCATTTTGTAGAAAAGAAGAACAGAGATATGACTTTACAACAATATTTCAGCAACTTATTCAGAATTGATGGCAAGAAAATATTTGGGATAGAGGAAATTCCCATCAGACTCTTATTATATGACTATGGCTATGACAGCAAGATTATTATGGAATACTGATAATGGAAGATTGGACACTGAAATTACTGGACTTAACAGGACTATTGAAGATGGAAGATGGAATTAATAGGGATAATGGAATAATGGCTATTGAAATTATTGGACCTAACAGATTTTGATGAGATGGATTAATCGATATGTTTATTTGGACTATGGTTATGACAATAAGATTATTATTATTATTAACGAGATGGATTAATCGACATGTTTATTTGGAGAAAAATTGATAGATATATTTCTTAAAGAATTGAAACCTCTCTTTGACTTTTTGTGGAAAGAATAAAGTAATGTTTATGAGATTTGATGATTAATTAAGATAACTACTGGAGGAAAGTGATTTTATAATATAATTTAAGAGACAGGATTGTTATATATTGTAGACCTATAACTGATTTGATCTGCGACAAATGGGAAGTCAACATTTTATTTTTTTGTTTAATCATTTTTGTTTTGTTTTGTTTTTTGTCTTTGAATGTTTTATGATTTTGTTTTGTATGTTTTATGAAAATTTGAATAAAAATTATTGTAAAAAAAAAAAGAGAGAGTTGCTCTACTTTCCCTCTAATGGGGGAGGCATTCTCACTGGAGACTTGATTCGGGGTGCTGACACAGGCAAAACACTTCCCTGTGCTTGCTGTGCGGAGATTGTCTGGGTCACTAGTTGAGACATTTGGAGGTGCAAGGTCTGTTTCTTGGTTCATAGAGACTGGGTTTCAGTTAGAAGGCTCTGAACTTCGGTTATTAGGGCTTCCACGGCTCTCTGTAGGTCCTCCCTGCTCTGCCACTCACTTCCATTCCTTCTGTCATGGGGACGTCAGATTGAGGAGGTTGGGGCTAAGTCAAACTGTCCTGTCCGAAGCCAAAGGACTCAATCTCAGTCGCATCTCAGGTTTTTTCTCTTTTTATTAAAGTTATAGATACATCAAAATCAGTGCACCTCATTAACCTAACTATGATTTCTAGGAACTTTGACTCTGAACTAACTCTGACCAAGCATGTCTTCGCAGCTCTAATACATAGACTCAGCACTGAGTTTCGCCTCCCCCGAGTCCCCTTAAGTAGGCTTGGATCTTGCAACTACATGCAAGCTCCTCCTCAAATCAGTCTGTTGAATTTCCTGCTTCTCGTGCCTCCGAGCACAGGGTAAAGGTGGTTTGATCTCAGCTTCTGACTCTGATAGAGGAGGGCAGGGGAAGCGGGGTAATGCTCAGTTGCGGAATGCCTGGCACGCGAGGTCGAGGCTCTGGTGGTGGTGGCACCACAGGGTGGTCAGGAGCAGAGGGTGCTGAACTGTCCAAGTTGGGGGCTGAGTCGCCCTGAGTGGTCACCCTGCTACCTGCTCCCTCCCCAAGTTCCCAGTCCAAGTCCTCATCCTCAGATTCCCCTTTGTCTATCTGCCCCCTCCATGCTTGTCTCACAAGAGATATATATAGTAAATACTCTATATAACACATTGCTCCTGTGTTTCATTCTATGTTGTTGGTATATTAGTTAATAACCTTGGACTAACTGGGTCTGGCCAAAGGGATCACATCTTTCCAGTTCTTTAACTACACTGACTACTAGTCCATTTTCTGCATATAATTCAAAGTGATGGTGTTTATCTTTAAAGCCATAACAGCTTGGAATCTGGCTACTTAAAGGGGTGCCTCCTCCCAAATGAAGCTGCTTGAGTATTAATATCACAGTCAAAGGCCCTTCTTTGAGTACGAAGTGAAGCAATGAGACAGTAGGGATGGGGGAGAAATTTGATTCAGTTTGCATGTAAAGGCGAACCCAATTCACACTTTCCAAAACAATATGCAAACCAAAACACAATCATCCTTTGAAATGTGCACTGTTTTGAATTTTACAATGAAGTTCTCCAGCAAAGTAATGTGTACAAAAATGCATAAACTAGGGTAAACTGTGCATAAAAATGCTTCTGTAAGTGAAAATGTATTATCTTATGGGAACTTGTTTTGCAAAAATGTATATCTTAGGCATAATTGCATATAAAAATGTGTATAGTGGGAGAAATATACACTAAAATACAAATTTTCATGAGGACTTGGGGAAAAAAGCCAACAATGCATAAATTGATGTGGTAATAGGAAAAACTGAACTAAAAATTGGAAAAATGAGAAACTAAGAAAAACCAAGACAGTCACCCATCCCTATTAGAGAGAGGGCCTTTTCAGTAGTAGCAGCACCTGGGGGAGTGGGGGAGTGGGGGAGGGCAGAGGCTTGCCTGAGATTGATGTCCTTTCGCCTCCTAGCATGATCCTGCTTGAGATCAAGATCAAACAACAGAAGGTGATGCTGAGGCCCAACGAACATGGCCGAGGCTTCATGCAAACCAAGTGCGCAGCTTAGAGCAAGCCACAGAATCCTTGGCAATGTGCAGGCCTTTCTCAGCAAAGGAGCTGATCTTGAAAGGGATCCCTGAGAGCAAAATGCTATTCATTTCAAATACCCAGGGGCATCTTAAGCATGATGATTTGTGACTACACCCTCAGCGACCTCGAAAAAGAAGCTGTTTTCAGTAAGTAATGCAAGAGGAACACATGAACTCTACAAATATGCACAGCAAGCACCACAGGCTCTGCAAAGGGAAAGCTTATGACTGCCACATTTATAGATTCTTTCCCCTTTAGGATAATATGATATAGCAAAGAAGATGTGAATGAGGGAACTCCAAGCCCAGGTAAATTCAGCTCACGTTTGAAAGAAGGTTTTGCTTGTTGATTAGGTAATCCTTCTCAAGGAAATGTGCGGCACCAACTGCTTTCATGCTAGATTAGTGCTCCCGTGGTCAATTTGCTTTTACTAATGTCAGGGCCCTATGGTGCAGGTTCATCTGTCGCATAGCAACTGCATCAGCAGCAGTGGAGGTAGCCATGCATAAAAGATTACACATGATGGCAGGGCACAAGTGTGAAGATTTTCAAAATTAGATACAATCTCAGCATGAATATGAACTGCCGAATTGACATGGAAGGATTTTTTTTCCAAGTCATCAAGTTTTCCATATTTATCAGGTAAAAGTCATTTAACTGCAGAGCACATAAAACTGAGAAAATTCAGAGGGCAGTCATTTAGGTGGAAGAAAAACCAATAAGGGAATACAAATAAATGTAAACAGAAACACCCTATGCCTCTCCTGTAGCATGCTGTTGACAACAAGGCCTACTTGAGGTGCCTTGACTTACAGATCTCCTTAGCAGAGTAGCTTTTTGAAAACATTTCCCCTCCCTTCTCTCTGCAAGAAGGTTGATCTCTCCAGCTGTTCCCAATGGTTAGCAAGAGGGTAAGTAACTTAGATTACTACAGTTACAAGCAATACTTGACTTTAATATATTAACTGCTCATACTGAAAACTACATTAAAATGATTAATGCTTTCTAGTGGAGTTGCATACTCTGTTTTCCATTTTGTTTGTTTTGGGGTGCACACACACACATGAAAACTTTTGTTAAGACAGCTCATCCATAGATGTTCCCTTTTTATCTGCTGACACAGAGCACAGGATCTTCTGAGAAAGCATTATCACTTAGCGTAGCAGCATAGAAAATATGGGTTAGGGTTAGGGTTATGGAACTCTGATACAAAGAGTTTGTAAATTGAAGCAATTACTTGATCTGAAGCAAGTTCTTCTGTGGTCATCATTCATGATTTCTATAGTATTTATATATAAAAAACAGACTGATTTACTACCTGGGTTGCCATGTGTACAGTAGTATAGTTTTGAGGTCCACCTTTCTTGTGTCTTTTTGCAAGTGTTGTTGTTTGGCAACTAGTCACAACCTCAAAAAAAGATATAGTAATGTAGACTTGAAGAAAGATGCAGGAAAGGGCCTGGTAACCAAAATTATCAAGGTACTTTCCCTAGGAGGAAAAGCTGAAGTGTTTGGGGCTTTTCAGTTTAGAGGGGGAAAATACAAGTAAGGAGGAATGTAATAAGAGGTTGATAGAATTTTGAATGGCATGGAGAGATCATTTTTAAAACTCATTTCACTATAGCATCAGGTCATCCAATGAAATTGACTGGCAAGAGATTCAGGACACTTGTTCATTCTACGTGTAATTAATTTATGGAATTGTTACCACAAGATGTGATGATGTCCACTAGCTGAGTTGGTTTTAAAAAGATGATTAAACACGTTTCTGGAAGATAAACCTATGAATGTATATTAGCTTTGATGGCTAATTTCCCCCCCATTTTTAAGAGCAGAATACCTTTGACCACCAGGTGCTCAGGACAAACAAGGGGAGGACTGTTGCCTTCATGTCCCTGCTTTAGCTGGACAGTATTGGAATCAGAACACTGGGTGTAATGAACCTTCGGTCTAATCCAGCTCATCTCTTGATATGTTCTCATGATCATCCAAAAGATGTGTTTGCTCTGCACTGAGAAAAGCAAACAAAAAGTTTGTACCAAAGAAGTGGAATTCTGTAACCTGTGTAAATTGTGTCATTTTAGTATATATGCATACATTTCATTAGTAAGTTAACATACTTTATTCTGCTTCTTCTAATTATTCAGAGGTGCAATGAGGTGTGCAGAGCACAGAAGTCCTAAAGCTCTCTGTGGAACCCAAGGAACCCAAAGCAGTACATGTTCCTGAGAGTAATGTGGGAGCAACCATGAAGGTGGAAGCAATACTTGCCCACCTATGCATGGAGAGAATACACATGAGAGAAGGAATCTATGGAGTTTGCAGATCAGGATTGTCTTTGATGGATCAGGTCTAGCACTGCATCAGATCTAAGATTAGAAGTGAGAAGTCAGGATAATAGGAGCAGCATATGCAAAGACAGGGATTATTATTATTATTATCTTCATCATTATAATCAACATCAACATTATCTTTGAAATACTTGTGTGAGTTTTGAGGTGGTGTTTCTGCTTCAAGCCTTTGAGATAAAACAACTAAGTAATAATATGATGTTTAAGTAGGGATGATGTCATTTATCCATATCGATCCTGGCAGATATATCCAGTTGATAAGAATATAAATCTACCTAATTAACTATATAATATTTCCCTAAGCCATCATGCCTTCACACAGCGTTACATGGGGCAGGGCACGGCACAGTCCCAGGGCAGCAAGCAGAGCGAGGGCATGAGGGAAGCAAGGAAGGCTAGCGCAGGGCTGGGACACTGAATGAGTGGGGCAGCAGGGTGTAGGGCTAGGGAAGCAAGTGGGCAGCTTGGGGGTGGGCAAGTGAGCAAGGCAAGTGGGTGGGTGTGGAGCAAGCAGGCTAGTGGCTAGGAGGCAGATGGCAATGCTGCCGGCAGCCTGGGCGGGAGGTAGAATTGTTAAATAACTATCACCCAGTTGCGAACATCCTGTTTGGGCAAGGTGCTTGAAAAGGAGGTGGCAATCCAGCTTCAACCATGCTTGGAGGAAATTGATCACTTGGTTCCATTCCAGTCTGGCTTCAGATCTGGCCATTGCACTGAAACTGCCTTGGACGCCCTGGCTGATAACATTTGTTGGCAGGGAGAGATAGGGGTAATGCGACCCTGCTCATTCTCCTTGATCTCTCAATGGCTTTTGATACTGCTGACCATGGTATCCTTCTGGAATGTCTCAAGGAGGTGGGGGTTGGGGGCACTGTACTTCAGTGGTTCTACTCATACCTCCAGATCCGCTTCCAAAAAGTAGTTATATGAGAGGCTACTGTTCAGCACCATGGGTATTATCCTGTGGGTGTTCCACAGGGTTCCATCCTATCTTCTATGATCATTAACATGTATATGAAGCCACTGCAAGCTGTCATTAGGAGATTTAGAGTGAGGTGTCATCAATATGCAGATGACACCCAGCTCTATTGCTCTACTCTGTCTGAACCAGGAGGGGCAGTTGAGGAGTGGAACCAGTGCTTGGAGGCAGTGATGGACTGGATGTGGGCCAATAAATTGAGGCTGAATCCTGAAAAGACAGAGGTGTTATGTGTTGGAGTTCTCATGTCCAGGAGGTGGGAAGATGTCCTGTTCTAGATGGGGAGGCTCTTTCCTTGAAGATGCAGGTCCACAGTCTGGGGGTACTCCTTGATCCAACACTGTCACTGGAGTTCAGGTGACCTCAGTGGCTAGGAGTGCCTTTTTGCAGCTGCGGCTGATTCGCAAGTTTCAACCCCTTTTAGACAGAGAAGACTTGACCACAGTGCTCCATGCTCTGGTAACTTCCAGACTGGATTATTGCAATGCACTCCAGGTGGGGCTACCCTTGAAGACAACTTAGCAACTGGTCCAAAATGCAGCAACCAAATTACTGGCAGGGGTTTCCTTTAGAACTCATATAACCCATTTTAAAACAGTTGCATTGGTTGCCAGTTTGTTTCAGGGCCTAGTTCAAGGTGCTCACTTTAGTGTTTAAAGCCATAAATAACGTAGGTCCCAGATATCTGAAAGAATGCTTCCTTCCTTAGAAACTCTCTCGAGATCAGCAAAGGGGGCCCTTTTGGTAGTTCCACCACCTTTGGAAGCTCAGGCTGGTGATGGCCCGGGAGAGGGCATTCTCTGTGGCAGCCCCTAAGCTATGGAACTCCCTCCCCACCTAGGTGTGTCTGGCAACTTCATTGTACAACTTTTGGTGAATCCTGAAGGCACACCTCTTTACCATGGCCTTCGACACCTGAGATATATATATTTTAGGACCCACCCTATTTCCTGTGATGTTGTTTAGATTTTTTTTAAACTGTTTTAATTATGTGTTTAAAAATTGTTGTAACCCACCCTGGAACCTCTGGGTGAAGAGCAGGTAATAAATTGTAATATTAATAACAACAACAACAACGAAGCCCTGGGTGGGGAGGCAACCTAGGCATGTTGGGCAGGGTTTCATGGTGGTGCCATCTGTTGAGGGGGAAGTAGTGGTGCAGGGCAGTAGCAGAGACGGAGATGCAGCACAGGAACAGGTGAGGAGTGTTAGCAGGCCCATGGTGGCTGGTGTGCACCAATGCCTGGAGGCACTGGGAGTAATTGCAAGGGGGTTGGTGAGGAGAATGAGGTGCCTGGCAGTGCCTGAGGGGCATTTGCAAATGTGTGTTTTGGAGTCTGTGTGTGTGTTTGGGAGTACCTGGCGTGTGCATGCGTGTTTGGGGGTGCCTGGAGGGGTGCGTTTGAGGTGGGGTTGGGGAATGAAATGAATGGGGGGAGGGGCACAGCCCCCCAGTATTACCATATTATTGTCTCCATATCTTATGAATGTCTGGTCATAGACCCATGCTTCCTTAACAATGGTGTTTATTCTCCTTTTTAATCATACAAATAACATTTTAAGAGAGCCTTCCACAAACTGGTGCTCTCTTGATGTTTTGAACTCCCATCAGCCACAGCTACAGCTTGGAGAAAGTTGTTTTAAGGGATACAGTGAGGATCTGTATCAGCCCTGAGGTACTGAACTCCAGAGCCTTGAATAGGTTGGTGGGTTTTTTTAAAAAAGAATTCATTATTATAACAGAAATTGATTCTTAATGAACTCAGAAATATAATATAAATTGAATCTTAAAAGGTGGCCTTTTTAATATGTTGGACTCTTCCCACCGCCCCAAAGTTATTCTTTGTCTTGTTTTTATTTGCTGTGTCTGAGTTCCTGGAGACAGCTGTACAAGCAAAAACAGTCCCTTGCACTTTGATGGGAAGGACAAAAGACTCCCAATAACTCTGCAGGGAGTTTGTGCCTGTTTCTCACACATGCAAGAGCAGCAGACTGCCGAAAAGAGGAACCTGGGAGATAAATCAGACTAATGAAGCAGCTCAGGTGGTGCAACTTGCACGCCTTCATTGCCACAGTGACTTGAAAGCCAAGTCGCATATGGCATGGAGAATACGGAAGGGTAGGATATGTTTGGGGGAAGTCTAAGAGAAAGCTGTTCCATCAGGTCCTCCGAGCTTTTATTTAAACTACTAGTAATTAACTTCCTTTCTCCTGAGTTAGAAAAGTAGCAGCCATTCCTGTCCCTGGACAAATGTGTATATGGGCAAGAAATTATATTGTGACAGTTGCTGTCTTTTGATGGTAAAGTACTTTTATTAGGACAATTAGAGCTTCATACTCTGGGGTGGGGGAGACACAGACAATGAGGCTTCCACGAAGAAAGCAGTTTGTTTTAAATCACTGCAAAGAGAGCAAGGCCGCCTAGATTAATTTTTGGATTACAGATTTCCCAAGGATAATCAGCTAAATTATTCTCCATCTCAAAGGAGGAAAGGACAGGACAGGAACGGATTTGGCTAATCTAAAACAACAGCTTTCCCCTGAGAGGGTTTCAATAATCCTCATGATTGGTAGAGAAACTAACTGAAGTTCTCTAGACTTATGTTTGAGTACTGGGGACGTCTCACTAACAGAAGTGGTTCATTAAAGTGACAAAGTTCCACTTCAGTGTGGGCCAGCCCAACAGTTCCCCCAGCACAAGTAACAACAATATCATTTTTCCCTATAAGTTTGAGCACAGAAAATGGTGGTTGTTCTTTTCTCTTTTTGTGTGTGTGTGTGGGGGGGGAGGGAGAATGAGGAATGTTAAAGCCACAATTCAACAACAAAGGGAAATTATCTGAAATGATTTGAAACAGAGGGAAGGTGCCAATCCAGAGTGAAAAAGGAGAGGAAACAGAGTGGTGTATGTCCTACCTTACAGAAGAAGACAGTCTTCTATTTGAAGGGCTGTCCAATACAAGTCTCCCTTAACGATAAAGAAGGGAGGGTAGCAGCCTTGAAGCTGCCCATCAACGGATAGCACCTGGACAACAGACTAAGCAGGCATACAGACTGTTTTCCCTGCTGTACATATAAAGTCTTCCTTTAGGATGCACACCTTAATGTGGTGAGGGGGTTTGAGAGTGCTGAAGAAGGTATGAGCAATGCCGTCAGGAGTCTAGACCAAGAGGCTAAACTCCTAGCAGGGGCACCCAAGGTGGAATGGTCAAAGCTGAGACATCAGACTAAGATGCATCCAAACTCAGAGGAAGGCAATGGTAAACCACCTCTGAATACCTCTTACCACGAAAACCCTATGAACAGAGCATCCAAAAATGCAACACGAGATAGTGCTGGAAGATGAGACCCCCAGGTCAGAAGGCACTCACCCAGCTACTGGTGAAGAACAAAGGACAAGTACGAGTAGCGCTGTGACTAATGACGCAGCTGGGTCAAAGCCAAAAGGAAGCCCAGAGGCTGATGCGCACAGATGCGAAAGGAGAATCCGGAGTTGTATGATGCACACAACAGGAACATGGAATGTGAGAAGTGTGAACCAGGGAAAGTTAGAAATTGTCAAGCAAGAAATGGAATGTATCAACATTACAATACTTGGTGTGAGTGAATTAAAATGGACGGGAATGGGACATTTTCAATCAGACAACTATAAAATATTTTATGCAGGAAATGAGAAATTAAGAAGAAACAGGGTTGATTTAATAGTGGGAAGTGATGTAGCAAAAGCAATTAGGAGCTACAATGCAAGGTCTGAGCGAGTGATATCAATGAGATTAAACAGGAAACCTATTAACATAACCATGAACAAAGTCTACACTCCAACGGCAAATGCAGAAGAGGAGGAATTGGAGAGATATTATGCAGAAGTACAGGAAGAAATTGATTACACACCAAAACAAGATGTTCTGATAATCATGGGGGACTGGAATGCAAAAGCAGGCAACAGAGAAGAACTAGGAATTGTGGGGAAATGGGGCTTAGGAGACAGAAATGAAGCAGGAGAAAGACTTATTGAATTCTGTGAAGCCAATCATTTGCTTCTTGCAAACACATTTTTGAGCAACCAAAAAGACAACTGTACACGTGGACATCACCAAATGGGCAATATAGGAATCAAATTGATTATATTCTCGGTAGCAGAAGATGGAGAAGTTCCATTGTTGTTGTTGTTGTTATGTGCCTTCAGGTCGATTACAACTTATGGCGACCCTATGAATCAGCGACCTCCAAGAGCATCTGTCATGAACCACCCTGTTCAGATCTTGTAAGTTCAGGTCTGTGGCTTCCTTTATGGAATCAATCCATCTCTTGTTTGGCCTTCCTCTTTTTCTACTCCCTTCTGTTTTCCCCAGCATTATTGTCTTTTCTAGTTAATCATGTCTTCTCATGATGTGTCCAAACTATGATAACCTCAGTTTCATCATCTTAGTTTCTAGTGACAGTTCTGGTTTAATTTGCTCTAACACCCAATTATTAGTCTTTTTTGCAGTCCATGGTATGCGCAAAGCTCTCCTCCAACACCACATTTCAAATGAGTGGATTTTTCTCTTATCCACCTTTTTCACTGTCCAGTATTGGTCCACAATGTTTTGTTGTTATATGCCTTCAAGTCGATTACAACTTATGGCGACACTATGAATCAGCGACCTCCAAGAGCATCTGTTATAAACTACCCTGTTCAGATCTTGTAAGTTCAGGTCTGTGGTTTCCTTTATGGAATCAATCCATCTCTTGTTTGATCTTCCTCTTTTTCTACTCCCTTCTGTTTTTCCCAGCATTATGGCCTTTTCTAGTGAATCATGTCTTCTCATGATGTGTCCAAAGTATGATAACCTCAGTTTCATCATTTTAGCTTCTAGTGATGGTTTAATTTGTTCTAACACCCAATTTTGTCTTTTTCACAGTCCATGGTATGCGCAAAGCTCTCCTCCAATACCACATTTCAAATGAGTGGATTTTTCTCTTATCCGCTTTTTTCACTGTCCATCTATCACATCCATACATAGAGATCGGGAATACCATGGTCTGAATGATCCTGACTTTGGTGTTTAGTGCTACATCTTTGCATTTGAGGACCTTTTCTAGTTCTCTCACAGCTGCCCTACCCAGTCCTAACCTTCTTCTGATTTCTTGACTATTGTCTCCATTTTGGTTAATGACTGTGCCAAGGTATTGATAATCCTTGACAAGTTCAATATCCTCATTGTCAACTGTAAAGTTACATAAATCTTCTTTTGTCATTACTTTAGTCTTCTTGACATTCAGCTTTAGTCCTGCTTTTGTGCTTTCCTCTTTAACTTTCATCAGCATTCATTTCAAATCATTACTGGTTTCTGCTAAGAGTATGGTATTGTCTGCATATCTTAAATTATTGATATTTCTCCTTCCAATTTTCACACCTCCTTCATCTTGGTCCAATCCCACTTTCCATATGATATGTTCTGCGTATAGAATAAACAAATAGGGTGATAAAATACAACCCTGTCTCACACCCTTTCCGATGGGGAACCAATCGGTTTCTCCATATTCTGTCCTTACTCTTGTCCACAGTATAGGTTGCGCATCAGGACAAGCTGGGTTGGGAGATGTTCAAAACATCATCATCTGTTCGCATACTGGTAAACCATGATCAAAACAGCTCATATAAAAAGATTTACATGAGATAATTAACAGTTACAAGACATAAATTTTAAATAGTCATGTAAAAACAGGCTCTTGAAAACATCTCATTTTAATAAATATACATTACAATTAAACAATCTACTGATAATTCAAAAGATCTAACTTTTTTTTAAAAATGCAGAAAACAAAAATAATACCTTTCCAAAGCTAAATCTTGACCCCAGCCACAATCCCTAAACCAGAGGTCACCACCTTTTTGGAACAGAGGGCACATTTCAAATGTTGGGAGTGCTGGGGGCACCAGTTACACAATGGCTGCCATGGGGGTGTGGCATAACACAAAATGAATGCAACAGGGGGAGTGGTATAACACAAAATTAGAGAGTAGTCAAGATGAAGCTTTTCCCATAATTGTATTTCAATACTAGAAAAGGCTCAAGCTGTTGAATTTCTGCCTGCCATACAGCTGTTAAATACACAAGAACTCTGCTTTTCCCTAAACCAAAGCCTAGCCTGCCATCCTGTGCCCACTTACCTGGAAGTAAGCCTCATTAAACACAAAGACTTACTTCTGAGTAGACATTATACCACTGAATTCTCAATGAGCCCCTGCTCTTTATCTTCTGCAAAGCAGGAGACATGCCTGTCTCTCTGCAAAGTTTTCACATTTGCCTTTTCGCAGGAGAGAGATTCTTTAATATTCACCGACACTGATTTGCAAAACATAACTTCTAGGCTCTACTTGATCTCAGGCGATCCTAGCACATGAAAGATGCATCCTGGTTGCTAGGGAAAAAGGAAGGTCAAACTATGGCTATTCCAAGGACTTGGGAAAAAGACAGATGCAGGAAATGTGCGCTAAAAGGAAGGGAAAAACAGCAGCTCTTTAGGATCCGAGAGATTCCTGTTGCCTGGTGTCCAAACAGCTCACTTATCAATCACAGCTCTGACTTCATTCATTGCCTAATAACAATAACAGGCAGGAGCTACCAGGTTGCCTCATTTCACAGAAATTGCTTAGGAGGGTACCCACACGTTTTGCTCCACAACTTTCTTTCTAGAAGGGCTAGAGACTTTTAAAACAATGAAAGCTCAGATTCTGGGCTACCTACTAGGGTCACCAATGAAGGCCTTTGTGGGTCCCATGGTACACACAGCTGATGGGTTGGTGACCCCTGCCCTAAACAATACCCAATCCATATGTTCTCTAGGCATCTTGAGCAGCAGAAGCCACCTTAGTAGTAAGAGTCAGTCAGTGCCACACCCTCACAGGTGGGAAAGGGAGAAAACAGGGATTAGGTCTTCCTGTGCTTGCAATGAGATGGTCTCTGACACCTTAGCTGGAGTCAGTCAGGAATCCCCCATTCCAGGCCAGGTGAAAATGGGTCAGACACAGAGCAGGAGCCAGGGCACAGCAGAACCCTGTTTTTCTACAGAGGTAGGCACTGTTAGGCACTGGGGAACATTTTGGGACAAGCCGGGCCTGTACAAAAGGGACGGGCTCCACTTGAACCAGAATGGAACCAGACTGCTGGCACTTAAAATTAAAAAGGTAGCAGTCAGCTTTTAAACTGACTGAGGGGGGAAACCCGACAGGAGCTGAGAAAGGTCCGGTTCGGAATAAACCTCCCCCCTGGGATAAAAACCAAAGAAATGATGAAATTTTAAAAGGGGTAGGCCTAGAAGTAGGCATTGTAAGAGCAGGGGCACAGGATATAAATTCAGAAGAGCAAAATTACCACAGGCCTAACCACAAGTGCCAAAGACACTTGAAGAGAGACACTGCTTACAAGTGCCTGTACACTAATGCTAGGAGCCTCCGAACCAAGATGGGAGAACTGGAGTGCTTGGTCTTAGAGAAGAGCATTGATATAGTGAGCATAACCGAGACCTGGTGGAATGGAGAAAACCAGTGGGATACGGTTATCCCTGGATATAAACTATATCGGAAGGACAGGGAAGGACGTATTGGTGGCGGAGTCGCTCTATACGTGAAAGAAGGCATTGAATCCAGCAAGCTCGAAACCCCAAAAGAGGCAGACTCCTCCACAGAATCATTGTGGGTGGTGATACCGTGCCCCAGGAGGGACTTAATACTGGGAACGATCTATCGTCCCCCTGATCAAAATGCTCAGGGAGACCTTGAGATGAGATATGAAATTGAGGAAGCATCCAAACTAGGAAATGTGGTAGTAATGGGTGACTTCAACTACCTGGACATAGACTGGCTGCATATGTGTTCCAGTCATGACAAAGAAGCAAAGTTTCTAGATATTCTAAATGACTATTCCCTAGATCAGTTGGTCATGGAACCGACCAGAGGGACGGCAACCCTGGACTTAATCCTCAGTGGGGACCGGGACCTGGTGCGAGATGTAAGTGTTGTTGAACCGATTGGGAGCAGTGACCACAGTGCTATTAAATTAAACATACATGTAACTGGCCAATTGCCAAGAAAATCCAACACGGTCACATTTGACTTCAAAAGAGGAAACTTCACAAAAATGAGGGGATTGGTAAAAAGAAAGCTGAAAAACAAAGGCCAGAGGGTCACATCACTCGAAAATGCTTGGAAGTTGTTTAAAAACACTATATTAGAAGCTCAACTGGAGTGCATACCGCAGATCAGAAAAGGTACCGCCAGGGCCAAGAAGATGCCAGCATGGTTAACGAGCAAAGTCAAGGAAGCTCTTAGAGGCAAAAACTCTTCCTTCAGAAAATGGAAGTCTTGTCCAAACGAAGAAAATAAAAAAGAACACAAACTCTGGCAAAAGAAATGCAAGAAGACAATAAGGGATGCTAAAAAAGAATTTGAGGAGCACATTGCTAAGAACATAAAAACCAACAACAAAAAATTCTATAAATACACTCAAAGCAGGAGACCATCTAGGGAGGCGATTGGACCCTTGGATGATAAGGGAGTCAAAGGTGTACTAAAGAACGATCAGGAGATTGCAGAGAAGCTAAATGAATTCTTTGCATCTGTCTTCACAGTGGAAGATATAGGGCAGATCCCTGAACCTGAACTAACATTTGCAGGAAGGGATTCTGAGGAACTGAGACAAATAGTGGTAACGAGAGAGGAAGTTCTAGGCTTAATGGACAATATAAAAACTGACAAATCACCGGGCCCGGATGGCATCCACCCGAGAGTTCTCAAAGAACTCAAAGGTGAAATTGCTGATCTGCTAACTAAAATATGTAACTTGTCCCTCGGGTCCTCCTCCGTGCCTGAGGACTGGAAAGTGGCAAATGTAACGCCAATCTTCAAAAAGGGATCCAGAGGGGATCCCGGAAATTACAGGCCAGTTAGCTTAACTTCTGTCCCTGGAAAACTGGTAGAAAGTATTATTAAAGCTAGATTAACTAAGCACATAGAAGAACAAGCCTTGCTGAAGCAGAGCCAGCATGGCTTCTGCAAGGGAAAGTCCTGTCTCAGTAACCTATTAGAATTCTTTGAGAGTGTCAAAAAGCATAAAGATAGAGGTGATCCAGTGGACATAGTGTACTTAGACTTTCAAAAAGCGTTTGACAAGGTACCTCACCAAAGACTTCTGAGGAAGCTTAGCAGTCATGGAATAAGAGGAGAGGTCCTCTTGTGGATAAGGAATTGGTTAAGAAGCAGAAAGCAGAGAGTAGGAATCAACGGACAGTTCTCCCAATGGAGGGCTGTAGAAAGTGGAGTCCCTCAAGGATCGGTATTGGGACCTGTACTTTTCAACTTGTTCATTAATGACCTAGAATTAGGAGTGAGCAGTGAGGTGGCCAAGTTTGCTGACGACACTAAATTGTTCAGGGTTGTTAAAACAAAAAGGGATTGCGAAGAGCTCCAAAAAGACCTCTCCAAACTGAGTGAATGGGCGGAAAAATGGCAAATGCAATTCAATATAAACAAGTGTAAAATTATGCATATTGGAGCAAAAAATCTGAATTTCACATATACGCTCATGGGGTCTGAACTGGCAGTGACCGACCAGGAGAGAGACCTCGGGGTTGTAGTGGACAGCACGATGAAAATGTCGACCCAGTGTGCGGCAGCTGTGAAAAAGGCAAATTCCATGCTAGCAATAATTAGGAAAGGTATTGAAAATAAAACAGCCGATATCATAATGCCGTTGTATAAATCTATGGTGCGGCCGCATTTGGAATACTGTGTGCAGTTCTGGTCGCCTCATCTCAAAAAAGATATTATAGAGTTGGAAAAGGTTCAGAAGAGGGCAACCAGAATGATCAAGGGGATGGAGTGACTCCCTTACGAGGAAAGGTTGCAGCATTTGGGGCTTTTTAGTTTAGAGAAAAGGCGGGTCAGAGGAGACATGATAGAAGTGTATAAAATTATGCATGGCATTGAGAGGGTGGATAGAGAAAGGTTCTTCTCCCTCTCTCATAATACTAGAACTCGTGGACATTCAAAGAAGCTGAATGTTGGAAGATTCAGGACAGACAAAAGGAAGTACTTCTTTACTCAGCCCATAGTTAAACTATGGAATTTGCTCCCACAAGATGCAGTAATGGCCACCAGCTTGGATGGCTTTAAAAGAAGATTAGACAAATTCATGGAGGACAGGGCTATCAATGGCTACTAGCCATGATGGCTGTGCTCTGTCACCCTAGTCAGAGGCAGCATGCTTCTGAAAACCAGTTGCCGGAAGCCTCAGGAGGGGAGAGTGTTCTTGCACTCGGGTCCTGCTTGCGGGCTTCCCCCAGGCACCTGGTTGGCCACTGTGAGAACAGGATGCTGGAATAGATGGGCCACTGGCCTGATCCAGCAGGCTCTTCTTATGTTCTTATGTTCTTATGTCACTGGGTGGCCTTGGCAAGGCACTACCTCTCAATCAGTCTGTCTTACCACAGGATTATTGCAAGACTAAAATCCTGGGTTCAGGTGTTTGAGTAACTTCAGAAAAAATACAACACAAATATTACAAATAAAATCAGGGTGGACGTTTCACTAGTAAGGCCATAGAAGAGACTCAATTCCTTTAAGGCAGGGATAGAGATCCTATAGCCCCACCAGATGTCATTGGACTACAACTCCCATCATCCCTAACATTGGCTATGTTGGCTGGGGCTGATAGAAGTTGTAATCTAGCAACATCTGCACGGCTGGAGTTACCTCATCCTTGTTCTTCGAAGAGGACTTGCTAAAATATTGGAATTCCCTTTCAGTAACATGTCTGCTACTCTGTCCTTTTGCTTTCTTCTTTCTTACATTATTTGTGCTTCTTTCACACCCTTCCTATAGAATTTATCCATCCTGAGTAAATTTTCCCTGTCCTTCACTGAATTTCTTGATCTACCCAGCTGAATTGTCCAAATGGTAATATATTTCTTTTTGAACTCATGTGCAAATGGTAGATGAAACAAGGGTGTAGCATAGATGCCTTCTACACAGCAGAAAGAAAAATAGCCTTCATTTAATTTTGTCAAGTAATAGCATTTTGCCGCTTGAAGGAACAATCATGCTTCCCATTTTATCACATTTTGTGTTTTTGTCTATTATACCTTTTCACTATAATAGCATTTTGCTATCTTCTTTTACCACATGATATTTTGCTCTCTTGCACTGAATATTCCATTGTGCAATTAGCATTTGCTAATTAAAAACAAACTAATTTTTCAATCTTAATAGCTACTATATCTGCTTTCCTCAGCACAGATACAAGCACAGCACAATTTTCCGCATTCCTTCTCAGAAGTAAGCCCAGGTAAATTCAGTGGGATTTACTCCCAGGTAAGTGTGTATAGGATTGTAGTCCTAATTTCTCAAGAACTATTTCACTCTACAATCTCAATTAGTTGTTGGAATTCTCTTTGTTCTGTTCCTAGTTTGTGGAACAAAACCAACAAAATCCAGCTGGAATCACTGACAGCTACCATAATAACAATAGTGTGCAATTTTGTTTATTCAAATGGGTGGAACATTCAAAATATTAATATAACATTTCAGATAGCAGTGCTCACATAGGGACATTGTTGACTGAGATGCAATCTAGTTTTAGTTGCACAGAACAAAAATCTCTGAAAGGAATCCCCGTTCCGTTCCCGGGACCTACCGGGCGAAGGGGCATGATTGCGGCCATGGCCGAAGCCGAGCCGCCATCTTGGGGAGGCTTGCGTGCATGCAGCGCGCTGGTGCGCTGACGTAGCACGTAGCAAGGGGGCGGGGCAGCAGACAGCCATTTAAGGCCAGGCTGCCAGCCACCCACCATCACTGGAAATTGGCGGCATTTTTGAACGGCAGCGGGCTCCTGCATCGGCGGCGCGACGCGGCTCGGGTCGCTCGCCGACGCACATGGGTTCGTGGGGCTCCGGCAGGCGGGGCGATGGTGATGGCGAAGGGCGTTCGGATCGCGGCGCGGCGCGGCCTGGGAGCAGCGAGGCCCTGACTCGTGGCGGGGCTGGGGCTTTCGGCACAACCGGATCGCGGCGCAGCCTGGGAGCAGATCGCGGCGCGGCCTGGGAGCAGCAAGGATGGCGGAGAGGCCCTGACTCGTGGCGGGGCCTAGGCCTCGGGAGGCCATCCAGCGGTTGAAGTGCGGTGGCAGCGGCCATAGGGCCCTTCTCCGGGGAAACCTGCAGGGGCATACGCAGACCCGTCGGGGCAGCGGAGAGAGCCCGGGGCCTCGTGAGGCCCTCCAACGGCGGAGGTGCGGCGGCAGCGGCTGTGAGGCTCCTCTTCCGGGAGGCCTGTGGGAGGCATCTGCGGACCTGGTGGTGCAGCGGAGAGGGCCTTAGGCCTCGGGAGGTCCTTCAGCGGAGCCAAGTGAAGCTGCGCGGCGGCGGCAGCGGATCTCAGGCGAGGCGGCCTTGTGGCCGCATTTTTATTTTCTTTCACTACTACCCAAGGGACCCCTGTGGGAATATTATTTGCCACTCACCCCCCCATAACAAGGGAAGTGGGTCCTAGCCCCATTTAGCACACCCAGGTGGCCAGGAGGGCCCATTGGCAAGGGACTGCAGGGAGCAAGGGACACTGTCCAGCCGGGCTGTGAGGGTGCTGTGAGGCATAGCTCAGAATGCCACCCAAAAAAGGTCAAGGGGGGCCAAAAGGGAAGGGAAGAGCCCCCAGGGCGGAGGGTAGAGGCCCACCCACAGCCACAGGGGATGGGGGACAGGGGGAAGGCATACCATGGACTGCTATACTGGCTAGGTTAGAAGCCCTGGAGAGGGGCTCAGCCCAGCCGGCAACTGGGAAAACAAAGGAACCACCCCCCAAGCGGCCCCGGGGGAAAGCGCAACGTCCAGTTGGCGGGGCTAATGCTGCGGCTATTACTTCTATCCTAGCGTGATTGGATGCGCTGTAGGCAGGGCTTAGCGGGGCAGCAGCAGGAGCGCCCAGAGCAGAAACAGGACCAGCTTTGTCTTCGCAGGCATCCCCAGGACCACAGCTCACGCATGGGCCTTCAATATAGTGGGTGAGTCTCCCTGGGCAACACAACAACAGGGGCAGCCCCAGTGGAGCTGGCCCCCATGGGGGTTCCCATACTGGCCCTTTTCCCCACCAGTGGAAACCGAGCGGCATGGGTGACCTGGGATCCCCATGGGGGTTGGGCATAGCACGCCACAGCAACAGCTTCCCCTGCGGTTGGCCTGTGAGCAGGTCTGGCAGCCCTCTGCCGGGACAGTGACGGGAGTGGGGGCTCAGACCTCCTGGCCTGTACCCCCTCCTGCAGAGGACACTGACCCTCTGGGCTCAGTTAGGGATGGGGCTATACCTTTTGGGGAGACATCAGCCCCACTGGGCTTTCACCTGCTGCTGGCTACAAAGGAAAAAATATGGAAAGGGGAGTATGTCGACTTATTCTCACTTCTATACAGGGAGCCAGTTAGGAGGGAGAAGGATAAGGGCGAAGAGGCAGAACCAGACAAGCCCAAGAGGCGGCGCATAGAACGCACTTGGGCAAATTGGTTGCCTGCATTTCTCACATACATGGGGGTGGTGATGCAGAAACAGCCACAGAGGGGCCCCATTCTTATTAAATACCTCGATGTCGTATATCGGGGCTACTCTGAGTTCCAGGGGGCAGCATGGCTCGCCTATGACGAGGCGTTTCGTATGAGGGCGGCCTTTGATACTTCCCTCCCCTGGGACAAAAAGGAAGCAGACCTGTGGCTACAGTTCATGTCACACTCCAAGCCCATAGCCGGGGATAGAACAGACAGCAGCCACCTCTTGGCCCGCCAGGCTGCAGCAGCTCCTTCCTGTGGGCCTGCGGGGCAGGGGGTTCAACCCCGCCTGCTCTGCTGGGGGTTCAGCTCCCGAGGCCACTGTGGTCGTAACCCCTGCAGGTTCTGACACGAGTGCGTAATATGCGGGGGTCCGCACTCCTGTGCTGCCTGCCCCAGGGGCCGCCCCTTCAGAGGGGGAAACAGGGACCCAGCTGGCGCTAGGAGACCGGGAGCTGCTAGCGCAGCTCAAGGAAAAGGGCCCCAGTCCAGTTAAACTCCCTGAACTCCAGTGCTTGCTCTGCCTTTACCCTCGAGTCCAAGACGCCCAGTTTTTACTCCAGGGCTTTACAGAGGGCTTTCGAATCCCCTATTCAGGTCCCAGGCACCCCTTTATGTCCCGCAACCTCAAATCCGTGGTGGCCATGGAATCTGTCGCTGGGGAAAAAATTGGAAAGGAGGTCATGGCAGGCCGTGTGCTGGGCCCCTTTACGGCTCCACCCATCCCTTCACTCAGAGTTTCCCCACTGGGCCTCGTTCCCAAGAGGGCACCAGGCGAATTTCGCCTTATACACCACCTGTCTTTTCCCCAGGGCGGGTCAGTAAATGACTTCATCCCATCAGACCTCTGCTCTGTACGCTACACGTCATTTGACTGTGCGGTTCATATGGTTAGGGACTGTGGGATCGGCACCCTCATGGGAAAGTGTGACATAAAATCAGCCTTCCGTCTCCTCCCTGTGCACCCGGGGGACTTCGAGCTGTTAGGCTTTGCTTTCCTGGGCAAATACTATGTGGATAGGGCATTGCCTATGGGCTGCTCCATCTCATGATCGGTTTTTGAGCGCTTCAGTTCTTTCTTAGAGTGGGCAGTCAGGAGACGGGCAGGCCGGCAATCAGTGGTGCACTATTTGGACGACTTCCTGTTTGCGGGCCCTGCAGACTCGGGCGCCTGTCATACATTTATGGAGCAGTTCGCAGGGATGGCCGGGGAACTGGGTGTTCCCCTCGCGGCTGAGAAGACGGAGGGCCCATCCACCACCCTCACTTTTCTAGGCATAGAGATCGATACAGTAGCCCAATGCTGCAGGCTCCCGCCGAACAAGCTGGTGGCCCTTAAGGGAAAAATCTCGGAGGTGGTTGGGGCAAAGAAGGTGACATTGGCCACTCTTCAACAGCTGGCAGGCCATATGAATTTCGCATGCAGGGTGGTATCACCCGGGCGCGCATTCTTGCGGCGCGTGTACGATGCCATGGCGGGACTCTCACACCCCCACCATCACACACGTGTTACGGCCGCCCTCCGGGAGGACCTGACAGTTTGGTCCACCTTCCTGTGGGAATTCAATGGGTTCTCATTATGGAGAAGGGATCGCCTGTTGGAAGCAGAGCTACAGGTTTGCTCCGACGCCTCAGGTTCCTGCGGCTTTGGGGTCATTTTCCATGACTCATGGTGTCATGGCAGCTGGCCACAGAGCTGGGCGCAGTCTGGCCTAACCAGAGACCTGACCTTTTTGGAGTTCTTCCCCATTGTCGTGGCTGTACACCTGTGGCCCGACAAGCTGGGCAATTCCTCAGTCCACTTTTGGTGCGACAACCTCCCTACGGTGCATGTCATCAACACCCTGTCCTCTAGAAACCCCAACGTTATGCGTCTGGTTCGAGTGTTCGTGCTCCAATGTCTCCGCTACAACATACAGTTCCTTGCATGCCATGTCCCGGGTATTGATAATAGTATTGCTGATGCTCTATCACGGAACCAGATGGAGAGATTTCACCAGCTGGCGCTGTGGGCGAAGGCTCAGCCGGACGTGGTACCAACAGCACTATGGGAGATTGGAGGACCGAATCAGAACGGGCCATAAGCCTGTCTGTGGCACCCAGCACTTTGGCTAGCTACCAAGGGGCAGGTAGGGACCTGGCAAGCTTCAGGGAGTCCAGAGGCTACACCCAGGAGTGGCCCATCCCAGTGGAGCATCTTATGGAGTTCTGTGTGGAGGGGAAGCGGAGGGGACTTTCAGTCAGGACCATCAGAGGTAAGCTCTCAGGTCTATCCTTCCTAGGGAAAGCACGGGGCTTTCAGGATTACTCCGGTGACTTTAGGGTCCGCTGGATGCTGGAGGGGTGGTCCTGTGAGCACCCTCGCACACCTGATGCCCGCTCCCCCTTTTCCCCAGAACTACTGCTGGGTCTACAGGGACAGTGGGGGGTGCTATGTTCTTCTCACTTTGAGGTACTGCTATACCATGCTGCGGCCCTCACCTTGTTCTTTGGGGCCTTTTGAATAAGGGAGGTGGTGGCAGGATCCAAGAAGGACAGCTTCCTCCGGGCCCTTCTGGTTTCTGATCTCAGCTGGGGGATGGAGGGGGTCCGCCTACTACTCAGGAAGTCCAAGATGGACCAACACCAGAAGGGTCGTCTGATTGTGTTATCCCCATGCCAACAGGAGGAGCTCTGCCCGGTCAGGGCCCTACGCTCCTTTTTGGCAGCCCGTGGGCCGCAGCCAGGGTACCTATTGAGGCACAGAGACCTCCAGCCCCTCACCAAGTATCAGTTTTGGTCAGTGACAAAGGCAGCACTCCAGAGGCTAGGTGTGGATGCCCGCAAGTTCGGGACACACTCCTTCCGTATAGGAGCAGCCTCCACCGCTGCCCACCTGGGTTTTTCCAAGGGGCAGCTACAGGAAGTGGGCAGGTGGTCCTCGGAGGCATATAAGACTTATGTTAGACCACTAACGGAGACGCACAAGCCTAGCGGCTAATGGCGATTGTTGTCATTTTTGGCAGGCTGCTGGGAAAGATCGGAGCCAGTGAACATCCTCCTCTGTGGCCACAGCATGATTTTCTGGGCAGGCTGCAGGGCGGCGAAGTCCCGCATTGGAACGCAGCTGGGGCTCAGTCAGTGGGCCTCTGTGCGGTGGCTGGGATGCCGGGGGATGCGCTGGGACGGTCTCCTGCCTACCTTGTTCCAGTCGGCTGTTGACCGGGAGGTGCCCCAGGTGCTGGTCATACACCTGGGGGGTAATGACCTGGGTCTGTTGAAGGGCAAGGCCCTAATCGAACAGGCATGTAGTGACCTCCAGGCCATTGCGCTGCACTGGCCGGGGGTGCACTTGGTATGGTCTGACATCCTGCCGCGCAGGACGTGGAATTGGGCTGGCAACCCACGGGGAATGGACAAGGCTCGGAAGAAGGTTAATAGACAGATTCAGAGGGCCATCAAGGGCCTGGGGGGTTCCACAATACACCACCCAAAGATCAAGCACGATAGGCTGGAGTTATTTAGGCCAGATGGAGTGCACTTGACTGACGGGGGCAATGACATCTTCCTGATGGACCTGCAGAGGGGTGTGCACCGGATTCTTATCGGGTGTGGGGAAAAGGGGGACTAAGCAGAGGCTTGTCCCCCTTTTGTGGCAAGGAGGCGTGGGGGAAAGGTTAAAAGGAAAAGGGCAGCTAGGTGACACCTTTAGGCACCTTTGGGTGTGATTGGCGGTCTGGGGGCCTGCAGCTCAGGGCTATACGGCCCGGGGGGCAGAACACGGGGCACTTTTGGGGCCAACGTGCCTCATCCGCTCGGAGTTTCACGGCTCCGGGGGGCGGTGATGCGGGTTGGACCCCCTACACATCTTCAGGGTGTGGCCGGAGCTGGGGCCTGGCACAGGGCAGCCCCAGGCTCAGGCAAGGTTTGGTTGCCCTATAGCTGCAAGCAGGCTTCGCCTGGATCAGCATAATTCTCCCCCACTTATGGTCCCTCTGCAGGTTCATTTGTTATAATTGACTGTTTTAATAAAGTGGCCCATGATTTAACCCAATGAACGGTGTCGGCGTTTTATTTCGGCAATAGGCCGCAATCACATCCCCTCCAGATTAACAGTTACGTTCATATTCAGTAGGACCCAGATAAGAATTAGAATGCAGATTTACATCTGTATCAGAAGAACATATAGCAGAGATATGTGACATGAACTTCTGTGCTCAAATTGTGATTCAGCCACTTGAATATCATCTGTGAATGTAAACAATAACACAAACACACTTTTTTCAAGAGTTCTAAATTGGCTTGCATTTATTGTGCATATACATTTCCAGAAGGATACATGGACATTCTTACATATTGCTGGTTGGAAACTGTACTGATGTTACATTCTCTGCACTTACAGACATGGAGTCTCATGCAGAAGAGCTGCAGTTCCAACAAGAGCAGTAGCTGTGGCATTAGTTATAGCATTGGTAACAGTATTGCCTGTTGGACAGGTGGTAATGACTGTGGCTTGTCATTTTCTTTCAAATCTTCCTGGCTCTTCCACAAGTAGATGCAGAGACATGGAAAGTGACCATGGTTGGTTGGTTGGTTGGTTGGTTGGTTGGTTGGTTGGTTGGTTGGTTGGTTGGTTGGTTGGTTGGTTGGTTGGTTGGTTGGTTGGTTGGTTGGTTGGTTGGTTGGTTGGTTGGTTGGTTGGTTGGTTGGTTGGTTGGTTGGTTGGTTGGTTGGTTGGTTGGTTGGTTGGTTGGTTGGTTGGTTGGTTGGTTGGTTGGTTGGTTTGGTGATTTTTTTTAAGTGGTTGGATGGAGGGATGCTGGCAAAACCTGCTGGGCTGGAGCTTCAGGGGATCATAATGCTCACCTCCAAAGGTGTCCCAAATGACAGCTTTATGCAACAGGGCCATGCAAAGTTGTCAATGGCAGCCAGGGATTGAGAGTGAGTTCTCCCCCTGCCCCACCGTCAGTTTTGCAGATGCAGCCTATTTCCTTTAGATGCTTTCACCAGCTAGAAGAGTTCTGGTTTGACAACCAGGGATCTAGGAAGCTTGCAAGCAATCCCAGACTAACAAATGAGGGTGTCATGCTGGCAAAGTTACATTGCTCCACTGCAAGTGAGCAATGTCTTCTCCAGCCCTTTTCCTTGATATCCTATGGAACGTTCTCCACAGGAACCACAATGTTGAGGTAAACTGATGCCCTCCATAGGTCATACTAATAAGAAAGAAAGAGGTTCTTGGCATACAGGACAGAGTGAGCTAGATAGGAATAAACAATATTGAGCTGCCGCAGTAGAAAGTTCAGATTACTATCCATACATTAATATATTGCTTGAGGAGGGTCATAAGCCTGCACCTTTCACTGCTGACACACCCAGGAGCCACATCCCCATCATATCTGGCATATGTGAGAAGGGGCGCACACTGAACATTGGGTGTGGCCACTAGATGTGGTTGCTACAGAATGGGGCTAGCTCCTGCAGCCTGGCAACATCCTCATTCTTGAAATGCATGAGGAAAATCATCTAACATCATCACTTACTATTTGCACCATTGTGCTTAAAACAAGCCCTACCATCAGGCTGTCAGCAGCTCATTATGCAATGTCTTCTCAGAAGTCCACTCAGTTCCTTGGGATGTATTGCCAGGTAACTAAGTATAGGATTGCAGCCCAAATCAGCCAAGATAGCTTTTAATTCATTTCCTCATTCTATCTTATGGCTTTTTTAATTTGCTGAATCTGTTATGAATTTGTAGCACTTTGTGATGTAGACATCAATTTTCTTAGCAAGTGCAAGCTATGTCTGTTTCTGAAATGAGATTGCATGGGTGTGACCAACATAATTAAGGTAGCTGAAACAATGAGTGATGTATTGCTAATACTATGGTAGGAGAAAAGCAAATAAGCAAAGCAGATTCAAATGCTCAGTTTGTGGCAAATCTGTAGTATGCAGATTCTCCCTCATAGAGTATTTTTGACTGTCGAATAACAACCTAGATCTTTTGGGTTGATATGATAATGACAAAGTTGCATAGTTTAATCGGCTCAGCTCTTAACCTTTTTTCCTTAGGGTTCATCTTGGTATGAGTCTGAGTCTCTCCTTTCATCTTGTACTCTCCCATTGAGGTGACCAGTTTTCAAGACCATAATGGCAGTCACTGAATTATCTAGATACTGTATGTTCTAACCATAGTATACTTGTAGGGAAAGCATTTGTGACATGCACATTCAATATCACATTGTATTTTGGCATCAAAGTGCCATTCCATGTTCCCATATCAATATAGCAAGGGATGAATAAGACACCAGCATGCCTACACGCAAGCACACACCACTACCAGTATCAGTATATAACAGCAGGTTCCAAAAAAAGAGCCAATATCAAAACCAAAGGCCAAAGCACAGGGCAAAGTGTTATGAATCCATCTAAAGACAGGTGGACTAGTCAAAGTAGGTAAGTTGAAGAAGCTGCGATGCAGGGGGACAGAATCTTAGGTGTGGTTGGGATGCAAGCAAGCATAAATGAAGGAGATATAATGTACAGCAGGAGTATAGGATAGCTGAGGGATCCATGTAAGCAAGGCCCTCTTAATCGGTTTGCAGGGTTTGTACTCACTACAAGTTAATCAGATCAGAAGGGGGGGATGTAAAAATGACAGGTACCTACTATCTGGAAACAAGACATTTTTGTTCTGACAGGCTTTTCCACCTGGATGAATGGGTCTCTGCCATGGGTGTCAATTTTTTGTTTTTGTTTTAAATATATCTATTGTCTTTTGTGTTTTATTTTTGCTGTTTTTATTGTTCATTGCCTTGAGATGATTGTAGAAGGCGATCAATTTATTAAAAACAACAATTCAAATAAAATCAAAGGTATTCTGGTTCCTATCTGCCTCAAGGACTCAGCTCTTTTGTAGTCTTTGTTAATTTATGGTGGAATGGTATAGGGTACAGCAGCAGACAGAGTCCATGCTCAAGATCTTTAGTGCCTGGCAGGAAGCAACAGCACTTCATAGTAACAAGCTGCTAGCAATACTGGCTGGGTAGGCAATAATTGTTGCAGTGAATAGTTTTCATAAGAGGCCATGGTTACAAGGCCTGAATCAAAGAAGGGAACTTGCTTAGCAGAAAATAAGGTATGGCAACCAGGCTCATAAAGATTCTTACTAGCAGGTATTAGCCAGAAGATTCAACATAAATACCAGGTAAGCAGTGTGAGCTGATGCTAAAGCTGCTATTTATTTATTTATTTTAAAGGGAAAGAGACTTTGTAATCCCGCCCCGGCATTTAAAATTTCCTGTCTGGTGTTTCTAGTTCTGAATCTGTCCATTTAAGGCAGCAGGGATATTCTGTAATAAAACAGCTGCATCCTTCTACGTTCTAGCCACTGCAGTGTCATTTCATTAAGTCATCAGCAAATCTAATACAGTCATGTGTAAACCTAAGTAGGAGATGGACCAATGCAACTGGTACTGAAATTTCAGATGCTGTTGGTGCACATACTTCTTGGAAAAATAATCTTAGCCTTTGCTAACAAGTTGCTATCTAATTAGTTCCAAAGAAAATCCTATTAAAGAGACATATGTACAAACCCCATTTCTTCTTCCAAACTAAAATTACCCCCCCGGTAATCAAATTCATGGATATTTAAGCTTTCAAGGGCTTAATAGGGTCTCATGGCTAGATGGTACATTAGAGAGAGCACAAGATATGCCATAAATGTATTATGGAAGCTTTTACTGGAAACCTCTCCGACGTCAAAAATTAGTGCCGTTTTAATCTTCTCCCAATGCAGCCATAATAGAATCAAATGCTTTACCAGAAGAACATACAATGCATGTGTAGTAATAAATGATTGTTCACCTATTTCTTGTTTTATTTCCACTTCCAAAATTAAGAGGTGGCTTCTATAATTCTACAACGCTGAAAGCAAGGTAATATATGTATATGTCTTCAAGGCAGCAGTCCTATTCACACTTACTTGTCCCATTGAAGTCAATGGAGCTTGCTTCTGAGTAGACATGCAGTTCCTAGAGTGCCCTATGGAGATGGAATGGCTATGAAGGCTTCACTCTTAAATGCATTTAGAACTGGCTAGTATGACACTGTAAGCCAAACTATGGCTTAATGAGACCATGCAAACATGATGGCTTTGTTCCTCCCCAGTCCTTTTCACTGCCACACTATGTTCAGCTAAGGCAAAGTTTGGCAGGCTTAGTGTGTCATCAGAACTGGGACTCAAGGTTAAGCTCTCTTCCCACTAACTATGAGCTGCAGCCAAGAGCTAACCTTGGCTACAGTTCATTGTTAGTGGGCAGAGAGCATAACCACGGGCTCAGGTTCAGTCAACACACTGAGACAAACCTTGGCTTAGCTCAGTGTGGTGCCAAAATAAAAAACACAGAGATGAATGAAGGAGCTATAAGCTCCTCTTTGGAAGCCTACATGTTCACATGGTCTCAGCAAGTCATAGCTTGGCTTATCGTGTCATGCGTATCAGCTCTTGTTAGGGAGTAAGCCCCATTGAACACAGTGGAAATGGTTGCCATGTAAACCTGGACAGGATTGTGCTGCATATCAGTTTAACTGTGGTGCAGACAGATATTCCTTGAATATATTCCATAAGTGATGTAAGATCATTTTATTCATTCTATAGACAAAGATGAGAAGGGAATTGTACTAGCAAGTGATTTTTTTAAAAAACGGCATTTTAAGATTCGTGTTTAGAGACTAACTAATTTTAATATAACAGTGCTTTTCCCCCAGAACATCAGAACACAGGAAGAGCGCTGCTGGATCAGACCAAAGGTCCATCTAATCCAGCATCCTGTTTCTACAGTGGCCAGCCAGATACCTATGGAAAGCCCGCAAGTGGGCTGCAGCCTATCTCATCTATTTACCAGAAATTGAGTGACTGTTTCTATAGCCTTGCTGCTAGAAGTCCATTTTCCAGCATCCAGTGAAGTAGACTGATGTGTATGAAAACTTACTGCCTTATAATATGACATTCATCTCTAAGAAGCTATACATTTTATAAAAATATACAACCACTAACACCACTTACTACTAGCATTTCGATTGTGTTCTTGATGCTATCTGTCCTAAGCCTTCAGGGATAAGGTAGAATAAAATTCCATAAGAAAATATTGCAATTCTATCCTCTTAGAATTCAACAATCATTGTACTTTTTAGAGGGAGGGGAAAAGACAGTGAAAAATCAAGCTTAGTTCCATACCCAGTTGTCACTGGATATGAAATTTAAAATTCAGTAACAATTATTTGATATTTGTAATTAAAAAGCCAGCACAATTTTAACAATCAGTATACTGGTTTAGGGCAGAGGTTCAAACTGTTTGTACAATTCTAACGGAAGTTCATTTTTTTCTAGAATATTAAGGACAGCTCTTCACACAGTTAGATTGTATGGATAAATGCAAATTCAGAGACTTCTGCCAAGTTATAATTCCTCAGTCAAAAGATTGGCTCTTTTAAAGCCTTCATGGTCACTTATCCAAATTATCAGTGAAGGACAGAAAACAAAACATTACTGAAATATAAAGTATACTGAAAGAATGTTTTTAAATGGATGGATTTCTTGATGGATCTAGTAAATACATCATCATCACCACTACCACCACACAATTGGGTTATTTTGGTCACAGCAAAATATTAAAGGAATGAGGGATTTAGGCAATGGAGTCTGGAGCCTGCCCTCTCTGTTTTTGGGGAGGATTCCTTCAGGAATATTCTGGATTCTTTAAATGGTCAAAAGGTACTTGACTACTCTCCTTCCACCTTAAAGCTCACTAGGTGTCACTGAGCTGACACCTGGCATCACAGTGTTGGCTGGACACATCATTGCTCTCCCACAGAGAAGGGATGCAGTTAGGCCTTGCTAGACTGAGCAGAGGCTTGGCATAGCAAGCCTGGGTGATTGCTGAAACCCACAGAGCAGTAAAAGCACATCCTCCGTTCCATGGAGGCAGTGGCAGTGCATTGGACATGGACCTAACGAGAGAGTCACCAAGTCAGAAATGATCGAAATCACCAGAGAACAGTCAGCAAAATAGTGCAATCCCCTTGGTGCTACAGATTAAAGTCTAACTGCATGACCTTCTATGACTTCTGCCAGTGGTGACACACTGAATAATTGCTTGCACCCATCATGGACTACATTGCTAAATTGCATTGCCAGTGGGTACTTCAACCACCCAGAAAGCAAATAAGTGACTCAGCCATGTAATGCACCTATTTGTGGGCATTCAATCTATCTGTGTGTAAAAAAGAACAAGAAGAAGCCTGGGTGTGTGCGTGTCAAGACCTGCTCCCCTCAGGCACCAGGTTAGAACCTTCCAAAATGTTGAGGCCAAATTCTGAAGTGGGGAGCCTCCTCTACAAAAATCTGCACAATCAGCGAAGCTGAGGACAGTCCAGGATGCAAACTGGGAGCACTGTGCTCCAGTCATGCCACTATTAGCCAGACAGTTATTTCCATAAGGACTATTACTGGAGGACTGTTGCCCCATGGCACTTATGCTGTGTGCCATCAAACTCAGTTTTGTCTCTTAAGCTGTTTAACATCTACATGAAATGGTTAGGTGTGGTCCTATGGAGAATTTGTATGAAATTATGTTAAATTGATGTTACTCAGTTTTATTTCTGCTTGTCATCTGCTTCAAGTGAGGTGATGAAGATGCTGAACTTGTATGTGGAGGTAGTAATGAGCTGAAAAAGGAACAATAAACTGAAGCTCAAACCATGTAAGATGGAGCTCTTGCTAGTGGGTGATTTGTCAGATTTCATTTCATTTCATTTTTAATTTGTATACTGCCTTTCTACATCACTGTACTCAAGGCGGTTTACAGCCATAGAAATGACAAAAATATACAGAAGTAATCATACTATCATCCTATAATGCTACAAAAGTAAAGTAATACAAAATAAGCTTAAACAAATGTTACAAAAATACACAATAATACATATACAAGTGTAGCACCAATACAGACTACTATTAAATAAACCCCATATCAGTCCCTTCTGCATCTAACATACACATCCTCTCAGGGTCCTAGCTCTCACCCAGGACTCCATCCATCCATCCTGGCTCTCACCTAGGACCCAAACACAGCTCACCCCCAGAGTCTTGCAACAAAGAAGGGACCTGGGAACTGCTCACATCATCATAAAAAAAAGCTTACATCATAAAAACAACTTAAAGCTTGTTTTTATGAATAAACACTGAGGTAGATGGCAATTCATATAAAATATCAAAGTAACATAAAATATACAATAAAATATACAATAAAACATACAATACAATACAAGCAATACAGTGTCCAAAGCCTTCTTGGCTCTTGCCCAATGATGGTGCGGCCCCAGCATGGAGCCCATGGTAGTGCTGCTGATGGAGGTGGTGATGGGTGGCGACAGCATGCAGGCTGAGGGCCAGCATGGGCAGTGGCGTGGGCTACCTTCTGGGCTGCAGATAAAGATTTGAAAAGTGGTGTTTTGCCTTCCATGGAAAAGACCTGCAGTCTAGCTAAAGGAACAAGTTCATAGATTGGGAGTCATTTTTTATTTAGTCTTACCTTGGAAGCCAAGTGGTTTCAATGGCATGATATACCTTTACCAGCTCAGCTGATAGTCAGTTGTGACCTGTTTGGAATAGAGAGCACCTAGCCCTGATTATTCATGGTCTGGCAACATTTCATTTAGATACTGTAATACATTGTATCTGGGGCTGCCTTTGGACCTTCAGTTGGTACCAAATATAGGGGCAGGATTATTAATTGGGACCAGCTGAAGGAAACATATCTCGCCAGTCCTGAAACCAAAATGCTGGCTACTGCTATATTTTTGAAAACAAGTGTTGGTTCTTACCATTAAAGTCCTAAACAGCTTGAGACCTGGATATCTGTGAATCAAGTGTTAAAATCATCCTTATAGTCCATTCTCTGAACTTAGATTTTTGTTACCATCCTGTTTTTAATTTGTTTAAAATATTTGTCGGCTGCTCTGGAAATCTTTTTGATTGAAATGGGGATACAAAAATCTGTGGTAAATAAAGAGAAAGAAAAAAACAGTCTATTGATTAGTTTGCCATTTGCTGAGATTGTTTCAGCATTCATCCAGCTCTCATTTAACACTCAATAAAAGAAGTTTTAAAACTGTATGTTTGCAAGTGTAATTAACTCATTGTTCATTGAACAGAAATCCTGCACTTCGCTATGTATCCACCTGCCACACACCTTCACTCAATCCTCATATCAGCTATTCTGGAATTTGAGCCAAAAGACCTCAAAGTTTGTTTTTTAAATAGTTTTATATGGTGCATTGAACACCTGTTCAATTAGAAAGATGACTGGTATCAATAAATAAAAGAAAGCTTTAGAAGCCAATATTAGCAGACGTAATGTTCTGTGCCTGCTTAGAGGAAATGTTCATAAGGGAGTTTGTTTTTTCATTCATGCCTTGTTTAAACTAAAGACATCCCTTGTTTTGGTGGATTACTAACCACACTTAGCAACTCTAGCTTTTAAAAGCGTATGGACAATTGAACAGATTTATTTCCTACATATACGACACAAATCCATTATTCATATTTATTCCACATTATTATTTTAACCTGCAGAGTATACTCTTTGTCTGAAATATGCAGTCAAATGATAGCATATATTTGCAATAAAACTTGGGCTGACAAAGACTCACGGGAAGAGCATGTGAAATGGAGTGTCTTCTGTTAAGGACATTACTTACTAATATGAAAAGCCTCTTGTTTATTTTTTACTAACCACGGGGCTCAGAGATAAATAGCAGTAACCAGAATTGTGTGTGTGTGTGTGTGTGTGTGTGTGTGTGTGTGTGTGTGTGTGTGTTCATGCCATGTTTGAAATGGCTTCCATGCATGCTAGTGGTCATCTTTACTAAATAGTGGCAAGAATCTTGGCTGGCTGGCTTGATACCAGTAAACTGTCAGAAATCAAACGAGACATCCCAACAGGAGAAGTAAGAGTGCAGCAGTCACAGCTTCTTCTTGCTGTGACTGCTGCACTGTTTCTTCTCCTGTTGGGATGTCTCGTTTGATTTCTGACAGTTTACTGGTATTTGATCTTTGTCTCTCATCGAAGTATGCAATACTACGCACCTTGATTGTTTCTGTGGTAGGATCAAGTATTCTGTAGCCTTTGCAGCCCAATTCATAGCCAACAAATATGCAGTCTAGTTTGTCTCTCTTTTCTTTGGGAATGTAAGCATATACCTTAGATCCAAACACTCTAATATGCTTTATACTTGGTTTGGTTCTGTGGAAGCAGCAAAAGCTAGGCCTTAATTTTGCTTTATATTTCCTAGCTTTGGTTCAGAATTGTGAGTGCAAAGAATGATGGGTAGAATATTTCTGTGTAATGTACTAAGAGGGAATAGTAAAAAGATGTTGCGAGAATCATGTAGTTGCTGTAACCCTAGTACTGTAAACAAGGGAACAGATGAGCAAACAGGTTAGAAAAACATTTGCAAGCCATGTGGATGTAATCCCTAGATGTTAGACTGCTAAGTGTTCACTCTGATTAATGTTTAATCTCTCAGCTCTATGCTTTCCACTTTACGTGAAAGACAGTAGACGCATGTCAAGCATGCCAAGCTGACATGTTAAAATGACTTATTAAAAGGATGACATATGGTAATTTGGTTACGTGTGCTTTGGGATATGGTATGAAGATGTGCTGTAAAAATTAAGGAGAGAATTTTGGAATTCTTAGTCTCTCCAAACACCTGTTTGAATTTTCAATAAAGGTGCCTCTAACAGATCTGATTTAAACACAATAAGACTTATTTTTTTCTTCCACAGTTCCATTCCACAGTTCGAATGGTGTTGCTTCTCTCCCTTTACTGGGTAACCTGTTTTGCAAGTAAGTGGCTGTCATGATTGCTTCCCTCCCCCAAATATTTGTTTGCAATCCAGCATCAAGAAGCATACTTTTTGACATTTCTAACAGTGTTCTATTTTTCCTTTCTGACACGCCATTTTGTCCTGCGGCATAAGGAATTGTTTTTTCATGTTTAATGCCTTGTTCCAATATCTTTGCCTGTGTATTCACCAGCATTGTCAGTGAGCAGAGTCTTGGAATTTCTCCCAAATTTAATGCTCACTCTGGCCACATACTTTTTAAATGTTTGTAACACTTCATATTTCTCTTTAAGTTAGTGTAGACATATCTTGCAAAATTGTCTATAAAAGTAAGGAAATAAACATTCCTTCCTCGTGTCAATGTCCACAGATGTCACTGTGGATTAAATCCAGGGGTTTTTCTGATTGCATTTCAGCAGATGGTCTGTAGGTGGCTCTAGTTACATTCACTTTAATACAATCAACACACTTGAACTCAGATTAGCACATTTGTATGTCTAAATTCTTGGTTAAATTATCTTTCACAAGTTTTGAAATACTTTCAACATTTCTGTGGCCACATCTGCAATGCCACAACTCCATGCAGTCTTTATGAAGACATTCTTTAGTAGCATTAGCTTGCTGTCTCACACAGTCCACTTCATAAAGGTCTTCATTACTTACAAGTCCACTCACAAGTAGTTCTCATCTTCACCTTGTAGCTGTTTTTGCACTCATTAAACTGTTCTGTAGAGCACATAGTAAGCTCCAGGAATGCACACCTCACTGATTTTTTTTCACCCAGTTTACATTTTAAACGAACTGTCCCTTTTCCTTGTGTATAAATACATTGTCCGTTAGCAAGATAAATGGGAACTTTACGATCCATATCTATATCTCAGAAAAGATCCAAATTGTTGAAGAAATGTGAAGTTACCCCACTGTCTATGTAAATCTTGTTGTGGGCTTGGTTTGAATCAACTCTACAAATCATTTCTTTTGCAGTACATATTTTATTTTATTTTCCAAAAGGCGTTCCCCCCTACTCCTTTGTCTTTTGGTCTTGCTGACTCATTACCTTGAAATTTGCCCTTAAAGGGTTTTCTCAGGGGAGGGCAAGCACTTTTCACATGCTGATTACTTCCACAAAAGAAATAATGTTTGCCTTGAGTCAGTCTGTAGGCTTGGCTTTTAGTTTCCTCATTTTGTATCTATTTTCTTAGATTCTTGCAAATATTCTTGGACAAAACTCAAAGTTACATTTCCCTTAACTTGAAGAAAATTAATTATTGCTTCATATTCTGGAGGCAAAGTATTGAGCAAAAGGCCAATCTTAGCTGCCTCAGGTTAATTCATCTCCTGTAGCTCCAATTCTCTTACTGCTCCCAAGAAAGAGCTCATATGCTCTGATAGATTACTTGGATCTTTAAGCCTCTTGTTGCAAAGTTTGAGCATCAAGGAAACTTGAGTATCCACTGTGTTTTGTTGAAAAACCTGCCTCAACCTTTCCCACATTTCACTTTCAGTTTGCTTATCTTCAATATGATAAATTATCACTCACATCTAGAGTTATCTGTCCCATGGCTTTCCTGTTTGCAGCATGCCATTCATCTTTTTTGTTTCCAGATGCGTCTGGCCTTGGTTCTTCAAGGTCAAAGGATAACCCCAAAATATTCAGCAGCATTTTCATACAAAAGGACCATCTTCTGTAGTTTGAGTCATTTAGCAGCTCAATGGAATCAGACCACCTAGCAGATTCAGAACTAACTATCCTTTCCTATCTAATCTGTCTGTATTACAGACTCCACAGACTCCTATTTCTTTTTCCTTTTATTTCTCACTCCATATATGTTAAGAGCCTTTGTTGTAGAACCTTGAGCATTACTTTACTTGCATGGGATATTCAGGCAATAGTTCGATAATTACTGCATTCCCTGGGATCCCCTTTCTTTGGAATTGGGATATATATTGAACACTTCCAGTCTGTAGGCCATTGTTTAGTTTTCCATATTTCCTGACAAATTTTAGTCAAAATTTGGACAGATTCAGTCTCAGTAGCTTGTAGCAACTCTATTGGTATGCCATCTCTTCCTGGTGATTTGTTTCTTCCAAGTATTTTAAGAGCAGCATTCACCTCACATTCATACAGAAAGCAGGATTGGAATTGGAGGGAGAAAAACCACAAAGTGGAATTCTGCCTTTCCCCCTGCACAATTTTTAAAGATACAAAAGACCTCTTGGTTGCCAGGCCCAGCCTGGACATCCACAATATGCCACTAAATGGTTGCCAGTAAACTTCTGCAGAATGTTCACAATATGCTTTGACTTCTGCACCTATTTTAGATTGTGAATGACTTTTCCCCTCATTTAATGCCAGTATGTTGAAAACTTCCAGGGTTTATTATTTTCTTGAGAACTATAACTAATTTAAGTTATAATTTTCTGTGTTATCTACCCCCTGAAGATGCAAAGAGGCCCACATCTAGCACCTGTAAAATGGTGAGTGTTGCAAACAGTATTTTCACCCAGCCATAAAGTATATGAATCTCTGCTGTAATAATTAAGGTCTCTCCCACTTTTAATTCCATTGCAACCCATTTTTGGTCAACTGTTTCATTGAATCATGTGATCTGATTGCATAATTGTATTGGCCTGTTAGGTTTTGCATTTCCTTGGATATGCTTCAGCCATTTTATTTAGTTTATTCAGTGGTCAATCATGAGGATCTGGAAATTTCATTAGGTTGGTAAATCAGCTAAATTTGACGGGCATCACTTTTAATTCAAATATTTTGTGAAATATTGTGATAGCAGTAATAAACTAATAAACTACTGTTTACAGTGACCAGAATTGAGCTGCCCAGGGGATAAAGGCTTAGATGATGCCAGTATAGCAGAAACTGATTCTTAAAGCATTAACAAAGAATCTTTGGAACCAGTTGCTAGGTTCTTTCAGCTTACACTAAAAATGCATTTTGTTGTAATGCTTTATATTTGGAAGTCAAACTCACAGTGTGAGCTCAGCTATTGCTATAAGAGATATATGTGATTATCCAGTGTAAGATTAGAAAAGCTGATTTAGGGATTTATAGAAAAGGCGTATGTACCTTCTCTAAAGGTTAACTTTGAGTTATACAAAATGCATTAAAGATGAATGCTCTCTGCCAGTATTAAGACTCTTCAGAATTTTACAATGAATGAGCTACATGTCATCAATTATTTACGGCAGGCTCCATAACATAGCAGTTCCAAAGTAATATCGAGATCTATGCATCCTGAAGGTTGCTGGAATGGAAAAAATGTTGCCAGTGATATTTGGTGAAATAAGTACAGTAGAAAGGTCATCATGAGGAGGTGTAAAATTACAGGATATCTTGGTCATGAAATTCAGCTGAAGCAAGATCAGAAATTATTTATCTGTCCTCAGAGTGAAACGATGCATTGGCAATTCTAAAGTGAACTGAATTTCACGTAGGTTTTAATTTTAAGGGGAAACCTGAAAAGGGGGGGGGTATCAACAGTACAAAGATTTCAGAATTTTCCCACAGTAAAACTGTTGTTTTGACAAGATTTTTAAGTTTGAGCTGGCAGCACATCCCAAAAGAGTTTCCCCACCCTCTCTTTCTTGTTCAAAGATATAGTTTAGTTCTCTCTCTCTCTGTATTTGCCTGGAGCAATCAAGAGCACTAAGTTGTCCTAATAGCTATTCACATTTGGTGTTCATATTATTGCTCTTCAAGGTTTGCAGTGGTATTTTAGTTTTAATTTGACAGAAATTAATAAGTAGATGGGGAAAGAAATTGTACATCATGCCTGCATGGCAGTAACTGTCACACTTCCTAATTTGTTAGACAATAGGAATAATCTACCACTTCCAATTTAGGCTCAGCAAAATAAACACATGTATATTAATGATCTTCAAATAGTTGTGTGCAGCCAAGCATGTTGCCTTTATATAGAACAGCATCAGATCAATAATTAGTGGCCATACATTTTAATAATTCAAAGTTTTCATTAATATTGTTTTTGTTTGTTTTTTGCATTTTAATGTTTCACAAGTTCAAGAAACTTACTGGATTTGAAGGGGAAATATTAATAAATAAAAATCACTTCACATTGTGTTAATACTGCTTGTACTATGCAAATACCCAGTAGAACCTATGTTTATAGTAATAGAAAGCGGCTCACAAAAAGCTTGCAGAAGAAGTCCCATTTAGTACCACTTTGTTCAGCATATTTGTATTCTCTGTGGTACTTAATTATTCACTGTTTTAGATTTTAAATTAAAAATAAATACCATACATGAATGATAATTTCTGTTGAACAATGGGAATGCACTCTCAATACAGTACATTCTCTTAAAGTGTCAGTTCTGGGCAATGGTATCTTCTCTTGAAATATATACTGATTGCTAGGGATTAAATTATTGTTATGGTTTGAGGGATGAGATAGATGATTTCTACAAGTCCCCTTCCAGCCTCTGATTTGGAACTCTGCACCTGGAGGTGGGCTCTGCCGCTGAGAAACCTGCTCCTCTGATCAGATGAGTCACCTTTGTTAATCTAATAGAGTGGCCAGGTGGCTAATGGGTCTGTCACGGGCCCATTAACTGATGAATGGGCCAGGAAGATCCTATTGTTACTGAAATTCTTCAGGAGAACCTCCCCTTCCTGGGGCCAAAGAGAGGCTTGTGTTTTTAGTTCATCTGAGGAAAGGCTGGGAACTGGAGACACACAGAGAAGGGGGCTCCCTGCACAATGGCTTCAGAATGCCTCCTATAAGCCTGATGTAAAAGCAAGATCTATTAAACTGCTAATGCTTTGAATCTCTCTATCTTATGCTCAGGTTGTGAATGTGTGTAAATAAACCACATATAAAGACACCATAGTCTACATTGACCTTCTTTCCAAGGAAACCAAACCCTCAGCAAGCACAGGGACCCCTGGAAGTCTCACACCACTCAGAGATTGGGGTGGAGCGCAATACTATATTTCTTAACAGGTTAAATAGGAGATATGAAATCAACAAAACAAGCTGAAATGGCTATACAGTGAAAATTAGTTCCAATAATTTAATTCTAAATACATGTGGAAAAATGGAAGACTTTGTTACCTTTCTAAGTAGTCAGTCAGCTGTTCAAACTTTACATGCTGTCTTATTTTTAATAGGTCAGCCAAAAACAAGACAGAAGAATTTCAGACAGACTCCTGACAGAAGACAATGCATGTAAAATATTTTACTATGTTCTTGAGGAAAACATTAACTGTATCACCACACTAAGGACAAATAAATGTCCTTGTAGTCCTGGGCTCCTTTTTGGAGGAAGCGTGGGATATAAATTTAATAAATAAGAACCATTCACATAGCCCCTTTTGATTAGCATTTTTCCATTTGTCAATTGCATTGATTTTTATCTGTTTCATCAGACTTTAATAATGAGGTAATAATACAACTGTGTGAATGTTCCATCATGGCCTCAACCCGCAGTTTAGCACATTTCTGCAAACAGTTCAAAAATATTGCTTATAGCAGTGCATTAAATCAGCACATAGGGCCATGTTCGGATATTCAAACCATTGCTTCCACATTCAGTCAAGATGACAGAAGAAATAAGGCTGCAATCCTATACCAACTTACCTGGGAGTAAGCTCAAATTGAATGCAATGTGGCTTACTTTCGAGTAGACAAATATAGGATTGCACTGCAAGCTTCAGATATAATTGTGTGAATTAGCCCTTATATTATGTTAATAGAGAATTCTGCCATTAGTGCCCCTTGAGCTACTTTGACATAGCTTGACACTACCAAATTTCCCCACAAAAGGGCTGCTATTTTGCAAATGTAATGTTTGCTTACAAAGAATACTAAAACATTTCCCAAAATGACAATGAATGATGGGTGGTTGCCTGTCTACATTGACTCTGCAGCAATTTGAAACATTTGCCTAAACACAAGTACCCAATCAGACAGTTTGATGCTGAGCTTTACAAACAGATATAATACTGATAGAAAACATCAAATATATCATCTTTTTAATGAAACCTACCCTCCTCCCTACCCATAGTACAACCAAAAACCTTAATATCCTACAAAGTAATGATAGCTGAAAAATACAAACAATAGCTACCTAATATGAACAAAACTGTAATAATAATAAAAAGCACCTCTAGTTAATAGCACTGCAAACAATGATCCAAAGCAATTTAAATAATTTACCTGTGTTGTGTTGTAGGCAAGAAGATGAGATGTCTCTGACCCATGTTCAGTACCTGCATGGAAAGGCAAAGTTACAGTTACGAGGCTCAGAGGTGGGCATATGCCGTCGAGTGCGCCCATGCTCAGCTATGTTAGTAAAGTTAATAAAATCCAACCAAAGCACTGCAAAAATGTCTTTTTTCTTTTGTCATTGAGCCACTTTACGTTTCTGGGTAAACTTTTCTAGAAGGACCAATAGCCATACTTTTTGATATCACAAGGAAATGGCAAAGTCCATGCAACCTTTCTAGTGTCTAGCAACAATGCACCTTGCTGTCAGCAAAAGATGACTAGTTGGTTCTTTTTGCTATAAGTCCAGATCAGGTCCTATAAACAAATGTCCCATTGCTTTCTAAAGTAAACCCTAGAGTGTTTTTCTCATGAGACACTACCTGTATGCCATGTTATGTAGCATTCTGAATTCTCTCTCTGTATTTGTGTAAAGGCACTGAAGCATCAACATGAAAATATTCTGTTAGTGTGCTTGGCTGCAATTAGGGATGGGTGAGAAATTTGATTCAGTTTGCATTTCAAGCTGAATCTATCAAATTCACACTTTCTGAAAGAATATGAGAACCAAAACACAGCCATCCTTTGAAATTTGCGCTTGTTCAAATTTGGAATGCAATTTGCCAACCAAACAATGTTTACAAAAATGCATACATTACGGGAAAGCATAAAAATGAATATATGAATGAAAATAACATACAAAATTGCATTACATGATGAGATATTGCTTGCAAAACTGTGTACATTAGTCAAAACTGCCTATAAAATGTATTTATTAGGATAAATTCACACTAAAATGCTGGAGAATTTTTATGAGGATTTTTTTAAAATGTAAATTGCTGTAGAAATGTGAACTGAATTTAAGATTGGAAAAATGAGAAACTGAAAGAACCGAAGTTGACAGATGTTTCCATCTGAATGTTGGAAGATTCAGGACAGACAAAAGGAAGTACTTCTTTACTCAGCGCATAGTTAAACTATGGAATTTGCTCCCACAAGATGCAGTAATGGCCACCAGCTTGGATGGCTTTAAAAGAAGATAAGACAAATTCATGGAGGACGGGGCTATCAATGGCTACTAGCTGTGATGGCTGTGCTCTGCCACCCTAGTCAGAGGCAGCATGCTTCTGAAAACCAGTTGCCAGAAGCCTCAGGAGGGGAGAGTGTTCTTGCACTCGGGTCCTGCTTGCGGGCTTCCCCCAGGCACCTGGTTGGCCACTGTGAGAACAGGATGCTGGACTAGATGGGCCACTGGTCTGATCCAGCAGACTCTTCTTATGTTCTTATGTTCTTATCTCTAGCTGCAATAGTCCTTTTAAATAAGAAAACTGCTGCATTCTCTTTGAATAGGCAAGCAGTGCAAATGGAGGTTGTGAGACAATGCTGCATGAAGATTGGTGCAAACCATTACTGAAATGAAACAAATGGATGGAGAGAAAAACAGCCTGAAGGCAATGGCGTAAACATGCCCTTAGTCTTCAAACAAGGATTCTGCCAAGAGTTCACCTTTGAGATATTCTTCAGTAATGCACTTCTATGACTATACTAATTCTAAGAAATGTTACTGTCTACTGCACAGTTACATGCACCCTAGGGGCCACATAGATTGTACAGCATGAAATCTAACAAGCAAGTAATGTTCTGTAGTGCTCACCTGCATGCACACACAAACAAACCACTATTATCTAATATATCTAATATATATTATTTATATACTTGTGTGTGTGTGTGTGTGTATTTCTCAGTGGCTCCAAAGTTATATGCAAAGCAGTGAAAAAACTCAGCTCTGGATTTTAAATTTGCTCCACTTTTATTTTTGCTGATATGAAAATGAACAGATTGGGAAAAAATGACTTATGAGTGAACTCCACAGTGTGAATATGCTTTTTTCAGTCCATTCTCTGATGCTTGGAATCTTAGGCTCAATTTACAGTATATCTCTTTACCTTGGTGTGTGTGTGCACACACGCATAATTGTTTTATATTTTACGGATACTTACTTTGGCACCTTCTTGCTTTCTTCTTTTGCTAGTTAATGCAATGCTGCTCAGACCTTTAGAAGAGATGCATTTTCTTTTTTCTTTTTCTCTCCACTTTACTGAGCTTTACTCTCCAGCCACTGGTTTTTCCTGTGGTATGAAACTTTGTTGATGGCTCTCAGACATAGGTTCAGACAGAGTAGAAAAATAGCATTTTAAAATGCATGAGGAGCCTTCAAAAGTTCTTCCTACAACTTATGGAAGGCAGTGGGAATGGTGGGAGGGGGAAGAGCTAATATGTTCATCCTCACTGCCCCCCCTACTAATTTACTTAACTGGAATTATGCCTGTGAACACAGGGTGACAAGCACATCTGTGATTAAAAATACAGTTAAAAATTAAATATTTGGAACATTTAAAAATGGTTAAAACTTCTAAAAACAATTAAATACAATAAAACATTTAAAACAAATTTAAAAACAGATGTAATCAAAACATGTGCCTGGATAGGCCCACTGAAACAGAAAGGTTTTCAGCAGACATCTAAGAGAACACAGAGATGTCACCTGCCTAACATCAATAGGTAGGAAGTTCCAAAGCACAGATGCTGCCAAACTAAAGGAATTATGATTATTATATTTATTTATTCAATTTATATCCTGCCCTTCCTCCCAAAGAAGCCCATGGTGGTGAACACAACAAAACAATTAAAAACATTCTAAAACAGTTACAATTAAAACATTCTTTAATCCAATCTTCTTTAGGGTTGCCAGGTCAGAAGCATCCCAAACCCTGAGATTTCAGGGGCAGGCCCAAGTGATGTCACAAGGGCAGGCCCTGGTGAAGTCATTAAGCATCAACCACAGTTGCTTGGAGCATACAATTCAAACAAAAACATTTCTCTGATTGGAAATTAAAATAGAAATCTTAGCTCAAAGATGGAGCCTGGGTAGGCAACATTTAATCTAGCCTACTTGCTTCTGGCAACAAGGGTTGAAGTGCCCTCAGGCCAGGCCAGTCACCAGAAGGCCAAGGTTGTGGATATGTTAGATAGCACACTCAGGAGTAAAGATGGATGCTTCTAAAGGCTGCAATTCTAAACACACTAAGGGACTAACCCCATAGAACTCAACAGGACTTACTTCTGAGTAGATATGGTTAGGATTGTGCTGTTGGTAAAGCTTGACTAGGGATCATCTGTGAAGATATCCATATCTAAGCAGGGTTGGCAACCCCTGCCTGGAATGCCCTGGCCCTACCTTTTAACATGCTGCTTCAAATCTTTACAGATTTAACCCTTCACTTCAGAAACAGGTCTGAGAAATGAGTAAGAGTAAGAAGATTCTCTACCCTTTTCTGTCTACCCTGTGGGGCTGCTATAAATTCACTTTGACAGCCAACCCAATTCCAGTGAATAATAATTGACAGAGAGAAAACACCAGTGGTTTGCTCTACCTTCACAGGCAGCAGCTTGGGAACAACAACTGCAGCCATACTTCCTGGTATGTCAATTATCTTTCACCACTTTTACCACCAAGAAACAAACCATCATGCAACCAAAAAGGTGCATCATCAGTGCGTTTAAGGGGGTTGAGCTGAGCGCATGGAACCACTTTTGTTGCTTCTATGGATGTAAGGGCAAGGTCATGGAAGGCCCAGATGTCAAGCTAGTATGTGGCAATAAAAGTTGATTTTTTTTTTCCTGACAGAGGCTCTTTGCTATTGACAGTGGTATGACAGGAGAAATGCACCAGGTGTAGGTTTCCTGTTCACAATAGGAAAAATGCTTTATGTGTTGAATTTCTGCTTTTTTGTGCCACTGTTACAGTTGAAAGAACCTCTTTGAGAGAATCAGTGGGAACCGTCATGGCATTTACTGTGCAAAATCCTGAGAGAGCAACTGTTGGTGCAAATGATTTGCAGCCAGTTGAAGAATAGGGTTCCCACTTTCCAATATTCATTTGAAGATCTTAATTTACTTACGTACACATTTTAAATAGCACAAAAGGCTGATTTTTAAGAAAGCTCCAATGTAAACAAAAATCCCAGTTCATAGTGGATTATAACTGGCCAGGTGGCTCCTGTTGATGTCTTAATATCACACAATTTGTTCCAGTACCAAATGGCCCAATGCTGCTATATTTATAGCATAAAAGACCCCATTCAAAAAAGTCCTCATCATTCTCAAAGCTGAAGTGTACTGTGTGTAAAGAATGTGAGCAGTAAAATAGGGTATTTTTTCCCCTTATGGGTAAGTGTTCTCTCGTAATCTTTGCCGATCTCAGAAATGTAACAAGTACATGGAAATTACAAGCTGCTATCAAAATTACTGAGACTAAAACTGCCATTTTATCCTGCATTAGACCCATTTTACCATTGTTAGAGGAATACATCTCAGCAATTTTAAAATTATTTGAGTCATGACAGAAAGACTCATAACTGCAATATTTATCTTTCAGTTTTAGATTAGGATGTTCCTTAAGGCTTGGAAAGATGACACATGATGGTGTTTTTTGTGGGTACTACAGAAAAGTTTCACTGGTAAGTAATGCATCAAGATTGGAGCTACTGATGATGTAGGATTTAATTTTATCTGTTTTGCATTCACAGTATAATAAATAAAAAAAAGACTTTAGCTGCCACTGTAGAGCTGTGCCAGCTACTAACAGAAATTCAATTTATAGTTGCATATTTTTTAACAGTGAGCTTTAGAATGCATTTGATTAAATTCTGCTTTCCTGTGGACTTAATGAGAATTTTAATTCTCCAGAGGTTTTCAACAGGCCCAATGGTAAAATGAGACTATCGAGTCTCAGCAAGTGCAAGAAGCTGACTCCTTTGAACATAAATAAAATCCATAAGTGTGCCTGCATATATTTTAATATTGCAGTGATACATATTGGCAGAACAATAAATAGCACAAGGATTTACAATCCATTCACTCTCCCTCTTTCCCAATATAGAAAAATCTCTATTGTGTATGCCCTCCAGAGAGACAAAAAAGCTTTTTTTCAGGAAGCCATTATTAGAGTGGATTAGGCAAAATGGGTGGTCAAAAATACACATACACATGCAAAAATCATACAAGTCACCACTGATGGCCTATCAAACTAGCTGTCTAAGAATGTATAAGATGCCTGTTGTCAAGACTGTTCATCATGAATTAGGAAACCTTTAAATATGATTTAATCATTATTAGGTACTTTTTGTGGCTCGCATATTCTGAGCAATTAATGTGTGATAGGATAGCTGATCCTTTCTTTCCAATGCTTTTCATGTATCTCAATTAAAGGATTTTCATATTTCTAGTTTAATCATGGTATGTTGGTAATCATGGTTTCTAGTTTAATCATGGTATTACAGCACTGACTGATGATATTTTGGCCTTCTATCAATTTAGGATTCAAATACCTACCTGAGTTCAGTGATTAACACCATTTGGTGCACCTGGCCTTGATTTCATCTAAAGTAATTATCCCCTGCACCCTCAGCTGTACTCGACACCACCTTCTCCCCATCAACAAGACATAACTGACAAGATGGTTAACAATTACCATGTAAGTGCATGGTGCAATTAGGCTTTCCATCTTTTCCCCTGATGTGGGGAAAACTTAACTCCATCAACAGGCTATCCCTGTTGAATTTCTGTCTCTTCTGCAGAACAGGGAGACATGCAACAAAAGGGTAGCAATCATATACAGTTTAGGACTGTGAGCTCTGCAAACAAGAAATCCCGGCCAGAAATAAACATGAAAACAGAAGAGTATGAATTGTGATGTGATGATCTTTGCTTTAAACTGGCACATAATCTGAGCACCCACTTAGCAGTGGAATGGTAAACCACCAAGAAACATTAAAACATCATAAAGTGCATAAGACTGTTTTCTAGCTCCTTGGCACAATACTATCATAACCAAAGCAGCACTCAACATATGGGCTGTCCCTCAGCATTCTTGACTCTGGAAAATCTTCCAGGTTTTGAAAATAACTTGGAAGCTGTTGTAGAAGACCAAAGATTTTGACTCCTCTAGAAATGAGTATATATGCCATATCACAGAATAAAAAGGTACAAAATTACAGAGCGTTATTGTCACAGATAAAATGAACACACAGCACCACTCAATAAGCCCTTCTTGTTTAATCTTTCCTTAAACAACCTATTAAAATATTTTAACACTGGTGGCTCCATATTAGTGAGGTAATGAAATCCACTCTGAGTTTTAATCCAAACTCTCAAGGAGCTGAAGCACTTTGAACACCTCCTTCAAAGTTCAGACTAAAACCTGGAGATTCCAGTGCACCGTTAACATGGAGCCACTAGCCATCACTGCAACCTGCTCCAGATTTTTTAGAGACTAAGGCTGCAATCCTAACACGATTTACCTGGCCATTTAATAAAAGAGGATTTACTTCTTTATAGACACAGTGAGGATTGCGCTGTAATTCACAGAACAAAGTCATCATCTACCCCTGGGCACTTCTAACACGTCATTAATTTCAAATGGAATTTAATCACATACCAGCAAATTCAGGTTGTGCACTTAAAGCTGATTTGGAGCTCTTGTGAACAAACCTGCTTTCTGCGATAAGGTGACTGGGAAATGCACTGGAAAGTGTGGAATAACATTTGCTTTGCTGTAAGGTCATCTAATCTCTCCACAAACAAATCAGAATGAATGCTCATTAAATAGCCAATGCCATCTCATCTCCCTTTAAACAAATCAGCTCAATAAAGAGGTCATCTGGAAATCTCCTGTCTGTACAACATTTCTTCAGAAAGGTTCTCTGTGCCTACCTTCTAAAGGTGGCATTCTCTGGATATGTGCAGCCATGCTGTTGTGGTTTTCAGACTATTTACTTATTGATTTATCCAACTGCTCCCTTGCCCAAATGGATTATGTGTCAATCACTGCACCACTTTTGTGGATAATTAACAATTTTACATCATATTTCTAAATATATTTCTAAAACAATAAGAAACAAAGAAAAAACTCTTTTGATAGAGCTTCTCAGAATTAAGAACATAAGAAGAGCCTGCTGGATCAGGCCAGTGGCCCATCTAGTCCAGCATCCTGTTCTCACAGTGGCCAACCAGGTACCTGGTGCAAGCAGGACCTGAGTGCAAGAACACTCTCCCCTCCTGAGGCTTCTGGCAACTGGTTTTCAGAAACATACTGCCTCTGACTAGGGTGACAGAGCACAGCCATCATGGCTAGTAGCCATTGATAGCCCTGTCCTCCATGAATTTGTCTAATCTTCTTTTAAAGCCATCCAAGTTGGTGGCCACTACTGTGTCTTGTGGGAGCAAATTCCATAGTTTAACTATGCGATGAGTAAAGAAGTACAGGCATACCCCACTTTAACATACGCAATGGGACCGGAGCGTGTATGTAAAGTGAAAATGTACTTAAAGTGAAACAATTATCTATGCATGTACTGCACTGCAATCACCACTAGATGGCAGTGGCGTCATGCCATTAAGTGTCCGTAATTGCAAAGCACACTTACGTTAAGCGGGGTATGGTGGCGTATGCAGCATGTACGTTATAGCGAGGTGACATTAAGTGAAGCGACGTTAAATGGGGTATGCCTGTACTTCCTTTTGTCTGTCCTGAATCTTCCAACATTCAGCTTCTTTGAATGTCCACGAGTTCTAGTATTATGAGAGAGGGAGAAGAACTTTTCTCTATCCACTTTCTCAATGCCATGCATAATTTTATACACTTCTATCATGTCTCCTCTGACCCGCCTTTTCTCTAAACTAAAAAGCCCCAAATGCTGCAACCTTTCCTCGTAAGGGAGTCGCTCCATCCCCTTGATCATTCTGGTTGCCCTCTTCTGAACCTTTTCCAACTCTATAATATCCTTTTTGAGATGAGGCGACCAGAACTGTACACAGTATTCCAAATGCGGCCGCACCATAGATTTATACAACGGCATTATGATATCGGCTGTTTTATTTTCAATACCTTTTCTAATTATCCCTAGCATGGAATTTGCTTTTTCACAGCTGCCGCACACTGGGTCGACATTTTCATCGTGCTGTCCACTACAACCCCGAGGTCTCTCTCCTGGTCAGTCACCGCCAGTTCAGACCCCATGAGCATATATGTGAAATTAAGATTTTTTGCTCCAATATGCATAATTTTACACTTCTTTATATTGAATTGCATTTGCCATTTTCCCGCCCATTCACTCAGTTTGGAGAGATCTTTTTGGAGCTCTTCACAATCCCTTTTTGTTTCAACAACCCTGAACAATTTAGTGTCGTCAGCAAACTTGGCCACTTCACTGCTCACTCCTAATTCTAGGTCATTAATGAACAAGTTGAAAAGTACTGGTCCCAATACCGATCCTTGAGGGACTCCACTTTCTACAGCCCTCCATTGGGAGAACTGTCCGTTTATTCCTACTCTCTGCTTTCTGCTTCCTAATCAATTCCTTATCCACAAGAGGACCTCTCCTCTTATTCCATGACTGCTAAGCTTCCTCAGAAGTCTTTGGTGAGGTACCTTGTCAAAAGCTTTTTGAAAGTCTAAGTACACTATGTCCACTGGATCACCTCTATCTATATGCTTGTTGACACTCTCAAAGAATTCTAATAGGTTACTGAGACAGGACTTTCCCTTGCAGAAGCCATGCTGACTCTGCTTCAGCAAGGCTTGTTCTATGTGCTTAGTTAATCTAGCTTTAATAATACTTTCTACCAGTTTTCCAGGGACAGAAGTTAAGCTAACTGGCCTGTAATTTCCGGGATCCCCCCTGGATCCCTTTTTGAAGATTGGCGTTACATTTGCCACTTTCCAGTCCTCAGGCACGGAGGAGGACCCGAGGGACAAGTTACATATTTTAGTTAGCAGATCAGCAATTTCACATTTGAGTTCTTTGAGAACTCTCGGGTGGATGCCATCCGGGCCTGGTGGTTTGTCCATTTTTATATTGTCTATTAAGCCTAGAACTTCCTCTCTTGTTACCACTATTTGTCTCAGTTCCTCAGAATCCCTTCCTGCAAATGTTAGTTCAGGTTCAGGGATCTGCCCTATATCTTCCACTGTGAAGACAGATGCAAAAAATTCATTTAGCTTCTCTGCAATCTCCTTATTGTTCTTTAGTACACCTTTGACTCCTTTATCATCCAAGGGTCCAATCGCCTCCCTAGATGGGACACCATAGTCTACCAATACTTACATGTGTGTTTGCCAATATGTAATATATATGGACTGAGAAGTTACGATCGTTTGTGTCTTCTCAGTGCATGTACAGTATACAAGATCTGGTTTGGATCCCTTTGTGGCAATTCATAAAAGAGCAAGATTTGGTCTGAAGCACTTTGGAAGCTGTCTGATTCATCTTGGGGTCTGAATCTTAATCCTGATTTGTAAAAATGAAGCTTTGTGCTTCCTCCATTTGCTATTATGGGGAAATTATAATAATAAAAACTTTTTTTTTTACTTTTGACAGAAGTAGATGAAATTTACATTCATAGTAGCTCCTCCTGAGTGAACTTTCACCAAATTAGAGACAATTGATTTTTTTAAATTGATTTTTTTGGGCAGGGGATGCAGAACTAAACAGGATTTACTTCTGTCCCTGTGGTTTTTGCGAGCAATTATTTTATTATGAAAATGTCATGCATTGTAGAGGTGTCCCAAGGAAACTAATCTGCAAAATTTCAGAAGGGTGAGGGAGTTATGATGAATGGAAAAAAACAGCTTCAGACTTGTGTTCTGCTCAATTGGCACCAAAAATCAGAGGAATTAAGTGCAAATCTGATTTGACAGGAGTGCATGTTTGGGAAAAGGACTTGAATGCCCAGCATTTTCTAAGCAAGCACTGCCTCCCCTCTCACCCACCACCACCTTGTCTGTAGTAGATGAGGGGCACACTATTTATTTCTCACCAAATATACTTTTATATATAGCAATGCTGCTCTGTTTCTCCAGCCCTTGCTATAAACACCAGGCTTCCAAGCAAGCCTCACCCCACTGTGCACCTTATGTACTTTTCTTAAAGGCCGCAGCTATGGGTTAGCTTCCTTCACTCACTACTGTAACTCAGAGGTATTGTTTACTGCCACCATTTGATACTTTATGCAGCACTCTTGTTTTTGTTTTGCCACCTTATATGCTCTTTAGTAGCCAGCCAAGAACCAGGCATATTTTTGAAAACAAACAAATTTCATAAAAGAACAAATTTTACTTTAGCAAGAATCCTTTTGGTTCAGGTACGTAAGCATGTGGTTTCATTTATACGTTCCTCACATTAATACAGTTCACACAATAAGTTACTCAGTTACCAATACCAATATCAACCTGCCTACCTAATCCCATTGCAACCCAACTCTCACCCACTATCCCTCCAAAGTCAAGCCCTATCACCTGTTCACTGACAACCCTTCAAAATATAAACCAGTCATCCCACATTCACCCAGCCAATCACACGCAGCATACACCAGCATTCCATCCATAATAACCTATTAAGCATAAATTCACTAATAGGAGAAAAACCTTGCAGTTTAAGAATGTACCTATAGCCAACAGATATTTCTATCAAACTTTAAAAAGCAGGGAAATTGGGCAGCTATAATAAATGTACCAGGGGAGCAGGAAACCTGACGTCCTCTCTGAGATATTGTACTGCCCTACAAATTTGTCAAAATGCAAACACAATTTGGGTTGGTCTTTCACAGTCCAGTCCACTTCCTCTGTAGCTTGGAAGCATTTGGTAACATGTGCCTCTGAGCATATGGTGAGTGGTGGCAACACCTGCCATCTCCAAAGATGGAGAACTACATTTTTGTATGTTTGTTGGTGTTCTTCTTACTTTGCTTCTTTTGTGTTACTACTGTTTCTACAGAGAATCTAACCTAGAAAAGTATATTTCTCTCATTGTTCATCACAGAAATCTGTGTCAAATTTAATAAAAATAAATTAATAAAATTTCAAAGCCTTTTTATTGGTCAATGTCATATGATGATGAAGACAGCCTTTTCTGGAGGTTATGCTCTATTTCTATTTTGGGTGCATTAACAGTTGAATCTGAAACTGCAGTTTGATGTAAAATCACACTGAATACGATATGTTGCTACTTAAGCAATGACTCCAGCTGTTGGAAAAAACAAATTGGATGCATGCTTTCAGCCTGCTGAAAGGGGGAGAGTAGAGGGAAGGGGGGAAAGGGGAGCAGAAGGAGGGGATTGGAAGGGGAGGGGAAAGGAGGGGATTGGAAGGGGGAGGGAAGAGGCAAAAGGGAGTTGATGGGAGAGAGGAGGTGGGGAGGACAGGTTTGATCATTTGCATGCTTATTAGGTTCAGTGGGTTTACTCCCACACAACCATGCTTAGGATAGGTAAAACTGACCATGGGGGAGGAGGAGGAGGAGGAAGGGATTGGAAGGGGAGGGGGATTGGAAGGGGAGGGGGATTGGAAGGGGAGGGGGAAAGGAGGCGGAGGGAAGGGGCAAGAGGGAGGGGATAGGAGGGGGAGGAGGGGGGCAGGTCTGAGCATTTCCATGCTTTTTGAGTTGACTGGGGGTTACCCCTGTGCAATCATGCTTAGGATAGGTGAAACTGACCTGGGGGAGGGGCAGGGAGGGAAGTGAGGAAGGGGGAGGAGAGGGGGAGTGAGGAAGGGGAGGGCAGAAGATTGGATGGGTGGCACTGGGCACAGGGGAAGCCCCTTTTCTTTCCAAAAGGAAAACACTGTCAACAGTATCATTCTTTTTCAGGGTTTCCCCCTCCTTTTTATTCTACAGCAGACACATGTAGCCTCCCACCCAAATGTAAACTAAAGCTGTCCATCCACATCAGACTGTTATTTCACTTTAGACAGTCGTGGCTTCTCCCAAAGAATCCTTGGAAGTGTAGTTAGTGAAGGGTGCTGAGAGTTGCTAAGAGATGCCCTGTTCCCTTCACAGAGCTTCAGTGAGAGCAGCTGACTGTTAAACCACTCTGGCCACTGGAGCTCTGTCAGGGGAATAGTAGTCTCCTCTGAACACCTTTCACAAACTACACTTCCCAGGATTCTCTGGTAGAAGCAATGACTGGTGTGGGTGTGGCTCCCTGATTAGGCAAACAAGCAGCTGTGAGTCTGGCTTTTAGAACACTGACAGTTGGTTCTTACTGAGCATGCCCGGCTTTATCATTGTTCAATTAATTTCAACAAATTATGAGAACTCTGACAGAAAAAAGTCCAAAGGGGGTATGGTTTTCTCTCTCTTTCCTTTTACACTTTGAACTTTTGATTCTCTCTGACTGTTTTGTGTATTGCCATGAACATTTAGAGGGTTGTTAAGCAAATGTTTCTGAGTTCAGGACTATAAGTTTTGTAAGGTTTTGTTTTGAAATGAGCTTATGGGAAGTTTCAGAATGGCAAGGGGATATTTTCAATTTAACATTGTGGAATGTGAAAAATCCATGCCGTCTACAGTATACAGCCACTCTCATGGCTGTATAATTATCACATTTACTATAATACAGAGACATTAACACATTATTTTAAGAACATGGAACATCACAAGCGCCACTAGCAGAACTGACAAGGAGAAAGAACAGACAACAGCAAGCTAACTCCTTACTTCAGCATCCCTTTCCCAAAGCACTCTGACTGATCAGTTCTGGTAAAACCATTCCCTTTGATAAGAAGCTAGACCTGTCACAGTTGCAAAAGAATTCTTCTCTCTTCTTTTTTTCCACCCTGGTGTTTTCCTTATATGGTATGCTTGTGGAGACTTTTCCCCCCCAGGTGAACCACCAGTAGTTTTTTTTTTCAATATCTGAATATCTAAAGCACCCTGAAGTGCTTTGGAAGTCCCTACTTCATTTCTTGATTTGGAATTAATCTGAATATTTTACACACCCCTAATGTACAGAGTGGCTAAAGAGAGTCAATAAAGGGTGTTAGGGGTGGTACGCAAGTCATTTCCCATGGTTACATACCTTTTTTTTTGTCCCAGTGTTATCTCCAATTATATAGGTTATTGAATCACTACATAAAAAACTGCAAATCTTATGAATGGACACAAGAATGGGATAAGCACTCACACCACAGGCAATAATGCACCACCTTTAACTTTCTGAAGAAACAACCATCGATTGTTCATCTTTAATCTCTGTATATATGCAGTAGAAGACTAATGCAGAGAATCATTACATACAGGAATCCACACAAGCCTTCATACAAATGATAACTAGCTACAAGTGTATGGTACAAGTTGATCTCTGTCAGCTCAGTCATAGCTATCCAGTCAGCAAATGATTATTTGCATAGAGCTGATGGAGGCAGGAATCCCACCCCCAATAGTAACAGCTGATGGTTGCCACTAGCAAACTATTGCACCAGAACTCACTGGCAGTTATATGTAAAATGTCTGTCTTGGTTCCCTGAAGAAGCCCTAAGAATGCAAAGCCTTTATTTATTTATAAATATATTTGTACACCATTAAAAAAAATCAAAGTGGTTTAAAACATGTTTTTCAAAAACATATAGTAAAAATCATTTTAAAATGTAGTAAAAACAAATGTGAACTAATGTAAAAAAGCATCTTCTTAACTGCCTGCACAAGCCTGACAGAACAGAAAAGTTTTCAGCAGGTGTTTAAAGGTTAAAACAGAAGGCACCTGATTCCAGAGAACTGGGCTGATGACACTGAAGGCTTGATTTCACTTCAGTGTTAAATGAGACTCACCAACTCTGGGGATGACTAACATCACTCCTGCCAATTATCTCAGTGATCGAGGTGGGATATAAGGGTTCAGGTAGTCCATAAAATACCCTGGACCTAAGCTGTTGAGGGCTTTGTACATTAACACAAGGACCTTGAACCTGGCTAGGCAGTGTTAAACAGCCAGTGCAGATGTTTTAAGAGTGGTGTCACATGTCAGCCAAGTGCCCCCATCAGCGTCTGGCCGCCACATTTTGCATCAGGTGAAGCTTCTGAACCAGGGCCAAGCACAGCTCCACATAGAGTGCATTGCAGTAACCCAGCCTTGAGGTTACCAACGCATGGACTTTAGTGGTCAGGGCATCCCTGTCCAATAACAGCTATAGCTGGCAAACCAGACAAAGCTAGTAAAAGGCACTCCTAGCGACAGAGGATACTTGAGCCTCTAGTGACGAAGATAAATACAGTACCCCTAAGCTACAGGCCTGTTCCTTCAGAGAAAGCACAACCCCATCCAGAATAGGTAAATTTCCTGTCTTCTGGACATGGGAACCACCTACTCAACAGCTTCCATCTTCCCAGGATTCAAGCACAGTTTATTGGCCCTCATGCAGTCCACTACAGCATTCAGACACTGATCCAGAGCAGTGACAGCCTCTCCTGTTCAGACGTTATGGAGAAATAGAGCCTTGTGTCATCAGCATACTGATGACACCTTGCTCCAAAACTCCTACTGACTGCTCCCGATGCCTTCATATAGATGTTAAATAGCACTGGGGAAAGAATAGTTCCCTGTGGAACCCATAGTACAAGTGCCAGGAGGCCAAGGAACACTCATCCAGTGCTACTTTCTGGACACAGCCCTGAGGTAAGAGCAGAACCACTGTCATACAGTGCCCTCAATACCCATCACACTGAGTGGGTCCAGGAGGATACCATGGTCAATGGTATCAAAGTGCCACTGAGAGATCAAGCAGAAGTAACAGGGTCACATCTCTCTCACAATAAAGGACATCCATCAAGACAACCAAGGCTGATTCTCTTCTGAAGCCACGTCTGAATCCAGATAGTTATGGATCTAGATAATCAGTCTCATCCAGGAATACTTGCAGTTTCTCTATCTTGTTCTTATAGATGCAGTAATGGCCACCAGCTTGGATGGCTTTAAAAGAAGATTAGACAAATTCATGGAGGACAGGGCTATCAATGGCTACTAGCCATGATGGCTGTGCTCTGCCACCCTAGTCAGAGGCAGCATGCTTCTGAAAACCAGTTGCCGGAAGCCTCAGGAGGGGAAAGTGTTCTTGCACTTGGGTCCTGCTTGCGGGCTTCCCCCAGACACCTGGTAGGCCACTGTGAGAACAGGATGCTGGACTGGATGGGCCACTGGCCTGATCCAGCAGGCTCTTCTTATGTTCTTATGTTCTTATAGCTTCTCTACCGCCTTTAGTTAGACAACTCTATTCCAACCTTTGGTCCCTAGATGTTGGACTACACACTCCATCATCCCTGGTCATGATAGGGAGAGATGATGGGACAACATATGAGGACCCAAGCTTGGGGAAGGCTGTTTTATGAGCCAATACTAATTGATCCAAGGTACCCATATCAGTACCATATGCCCTATACAGCTCGGGACCAGGATACCTGAAAGACCGTCTTACCCCTTATATACCCAGTCAATAACTGCACTCCGCAGGTGAGGGCCTCCTGCAGATACCATCTTATCAGGAGGTTCGTTCTGCACAATATAGGAAATGGACCTTTAGTGTGGCAGCACCTACCCTGTGGAATTCCCTCCCTTTGAATATTAGGCAGGCACCATCTCTGCTATCTTTTCGGTGCCTTTTGAAGACTTTCCTCTTTCAACAAGCCTTTTAGGTTGAGACCTATCCCAGTCTGAGTCTATGTCAGAATTGCTTAATATGTTTTTTAATAATATTTTTAACCCTTTAAAAAGATTTTTAAATGATTTTAACGCTGTTTTGTTTTAATGTATTTCAAGATCTGTTTTTATGATGTTTTAAAGTGTTTTTAGCGCTTTGTTGCAGCCCTGGGCTCCTGCTGGGAGCAAGGGCGGGATACAAATTAAATAAATAATAAATAAATAAATAAAACATATCATATCAGTATCATATCTTATGCAGATGATACCATACTACTAGCATAAACCAGTAATGATCTGAAACAAACACTGATGAAAGTTAAAGAGGAAAGCACAAAAGCAGGACTACAGCTGAATGTCAAGAAGACTAAAGTAATGACAACAGAAGATTTATGCAGCTTTAAAGTTGACAATGAAGACATTAAACTTGTCACGGATTATCAGTATGTTGGCACAGTCCTTAACCAAAGTGGAGACAATAGTCAAGAAATCAGAAGAAGGCTAGGATTGGGGAGGGCAGCTATGAGAGAACTAGAAAAGGTCCTCAAATGCAAAGACGTATCACTGAACACTAAAGTCTGGATCATTCAGACCAAGGTATTCCCGACATCTATGTATGGATGTGGAAGTTGGGCACTGAAAAAAGAGGATAAGAGAAAAATCAACTCATTTGAAATGTGGTGTTGGAGAAGAGCTTTGCACATACCATGGACTGCAAAAAAGACAAATAATTGGGTCATAGAACAAATTAAACCAGAACTATAATTGGAAGCTAAAATGATGAAGATGAAGTTATCCTACTTTGGACACAATGAGACGACATGATTCACTAGAAAAGACAATAATGCTGGGAAAAACAGAAGTACGTAGAAAAAGAGGAAGACCAAACAAGAGATGTATTGATTCCATAAAGGAATCCACAGACCTGAACTTACAAGATCTATAAGAGATGCTATTGGAGGTCACTGATTCATAGGGTTGCCATAAGTCATAATCGACTTGAAGGCATATAAGAACAAAAAAACCCATATCAGTGAGTTGCCTCAAGCAGGCTCAGAGTGGACCTGTATGTTATATTCAACACAGGGACCATGATTCCCATGGCAAATTTCCCACCCATCTATTGGCATCTATTAGGACTCACGGTGTGAACCACGATCATCATGCGGTGAGTTTCAGCTGCAGCAGAAAATTACTGCAAAATTTTGTTCCAATAAACAGTTTTGCAGGTTCCATCTTTACATGGGCTCTAATGAGAAATATACTAAATAAGTTCCAAATGGGAAGGTTTTTTAACCTCTAAGTGTGCAAAATAAATTTCTCAAGCAATAAATTGGGCAAGACAGTAGCAGGACTAAAATCAGAGTGAATTCTAGGCAATGAAATATTAATGCTACAATGTTAAACTGGGAGAAAATCATAAATTTCATTTTGCAGAGCTCTCGAGATCAGATTAACTAACGTCCACAGCTACCCAGCTACATTTCAATGGACAGAGTATTCACCCATTGTCCTGTTCATGCATATATTTCTTCGGACTCTGCACAGAACCCCCAATCTGATTTGTGGCTCTGATTTGTAAATACAGATCAGGCCCAATCCGGTCCAGACACATTTGTACTCAATCCAACCCAATCTGCATTCTCATATGGATTATAATCTGGTTATTACAAATCTCCAGAAATCCCATTGATTTACATTGCAAAACCAAAATGGACATAACCTTCTTGTTTTTTGACCTAGAGATGTAAGATTTTGAGACATGGTAGCTGCTGTATAGGGGATTACACCTGACAAATTGCAGGTGGATAGTTCCAAGTGTTTTCATGCTAGCTATCTTTAAAGTTTCAATTTTTTTGAAATTAAAATGAACATAATGGTTATGTTTTTTAACAAAGGGACATGAAATTTGATGACATAGTAACTCCTATAGAAGGAAATAACCCTGCCAAATTTCAGGTGGGTAGATCCAGGGGTTTTCATGCTAGCCACCTTTAAAATTTGCTTTTTCCATTTTTTTTTAAAGACTTGAATGCTTAGTCTAGCAAACTCCAGACATGCTTTCAGATGGTCCTTTTTGAGTAACAGCTTCTTTCTTGCCACTCTCCCATACAGGCCAGTGTTATGCAGAGCTCTTGATACAGATGGCTGGTGCACCATTACTCCACTCCTAGCCACAGAACTCTATAGCTCGTTCAAAGTGATGGTTGGCCTCTCTGTGGCTTCTCTCACAAGTCCCCTTCTTCGAGTGCTGTGCTTTGAGGGACAGCCTTTTCTGGGCAGTGCCTGGGTGGTGTGATGCAGCTTCCACTTCCTGATTATTGATCCAACTGTGCTCACTGGTATATCAAAACACTTGGATATTATTTTGTACCCTTTTCCCAAACTATGGCATTTGTATTACATTATCCCTCACTTCTGTAGACTTTGGTCTTCATTTTCCTTCAGATCCACAGCCTGACCAATGATCCTTCAACAGTGGGGTTTTTATCCTGACAATGTGACAGCAACTTTAATGGTTCACAGGTAGAGGCTAATGGTAAGGTAATTGTGCCCCCGATAGGGCAATTTTTTTCATCAGTGTAAACTGGGAGCTTCCACAGCATGGGTCGAATACTTATGCAAGCAATTTGTTTCAGTTTTTTAAGTTTCTTATAAACATTTCCCAACATAAAACCAATGTCACCTTACAATAATTTATTTTGAGTTGCAATGTTTCAAAATAAAATATCATACAGAACAAAATATGTGTTTTAATTGTATATTGATGTATTTATTCTGTTGTGAACCACCCAGAGAGCTTCGGCTATGGGGCGGTATAGAAATTTAATAAATAAATAAATAAAATTACAATGTACCATTTGTAATTCAGTAATATGAGAGCATTGGTCAGGAGTCCTATTACTTTTGCAAGGCACTGCATTTTTAGGATTTGGCTGGCAGTCTGCAGGAATTGCCAACATGTGAGATCCTCATCTGTCTAAACTCTAATTTAATGGATTCTTAATTGTGGTAGGGATAACTCTGGGTGTTGTTAGATATTAGACTACCATACATTCTGGTTATTGTGGCTGATTGGTGGTTTGGAGTTGGTCTAATCTAGTCAAGTCTGTCCTTTGTTCCCTTCTAAATCTATAATTCCTTGAAAGCATTTCTTTATTCAGCATCTGTCTACTGCTTCCACCAAAAGGACTTGTACAGATTTTGATGGAACAACTTTAGTATAATCAATCTTAATGGGCATGAGCTACATCCAGAAATATATTATAATAGAAAAATGTCATCTCACTTTCTAAATTATAAAACTTCCTTGTTCATTTTCAATTACCCAAGATCCTGCTCTGCTTATACTTAGGTAAAAGTGACAGTAATAGCAGCATCGTAAATTAATCCAGTTGGGAAATCTGAATTTGAATTACAGAAATGCTATGCCATGTATAAATCTTTGCCATGGTATTTATCATTTTGTATCACCAGGTCAATTTTGAGGTTTTGGAAATTGGAGGTAGAGTGCCTCTCAGCTGCACGTGTCATCTTTCAGGAAACTACAGCATTAGCTTGCAGTATGTTCAATGTAATTAAAAAAAAAATCTAATGAAAAAGTGGACAAATTACACAGTAAAACACTAAAACCGATGATAAAAATCACAACAACAAGTATAATCTAAAACCAGCATAATCACTGTGGAACAAATTTAAAAGTAATATAAAATCATCAAGGTGTAAAACTTGGTACAAAGATCTAATGGAGCAGGTATACTCACTATGGTTAAAACTGAAATTAAAAGATGTGGGAGAACAAAAAGGTCTTCATCTGGTGCTTAAAAAATCTTAACATAGGTGCCAGGCGATGCCTCTCTCTGAAGATAGCATTCAATAAACAGGACATCATACCAAAAAGGCCTTTTTCCTAGTAATCATCCATCTCATTTCACCAGTGGGGGAACTTGGAGAAGGGCCTCCAGTGAAAACATTAAGGTCCAGGCAGATCCTTCAGGTGATCCTTTAGGTAAGATGGCCCCAAGCCATTAGGACATTATAACACACCTTGCAGGCCACAGTATCTGACTGAAGAACTGTGTTCTGCTCTGTAGATCTGAAGAGGTCACCAATGGAGGGAAAAGGAAATGATAATTCTATAAAGATTTATGGACTAGACTTTGTTGTTGTTGTATGCCTTTCAAGTCGATTATGACTTATGGTGACCCTATGAATCTTTATATATATATATATATATATATATACATATATATATATACATATATATATATATATATACACACACACACACACACACACACACACACACAGGGTTTTCAAGGTAAGAGGTATTCAGAGGTGGTTTCCATTGCCTTCCTCTAAGCCTACGGCACCCGGTATTCCCAGGCGGTCTCCCATCCAAGTACTAACCAGGCCTGAGCCTGCTTAGGTTCCGAGATCAGACAAGATCGGGCGTGTTCAGGGTAGTATGGCTGTAGGCATACACTAAACCAGAGGATACAAATTGTTTTCCACTAGCATGGAAATGTTCCACTAGCATGTATTGTTCACTCACACTTACTGAACATTGTGATGCTATTAGTAATAAGTGACAGACACCCACTCCCATGTTCATGCCATTTTGTAAACCTTTGGAGGGGTTTTTTTAAAGGAAAAAAAAAAGCTTTTGAGACTATGTACTGTCCTGCAGTACAATTCACGTACGGGAGCAGATATGGAGGCAGGTTGCTAAAACCAGTAGTGAACAAAAGCAAGGCAATGTGATGAAGTCACCCATCATACACAGATCCCACCCCAGTTAACAGTAAGAACTGTTAAAAGGAACATGCTCCAAATTGTGCACATTGTTTCTCCCCTGATTTCTTCTTCAACCTGTTCTTATGCTGACTCCCTCAAATGACTGCTGGAACTCAGGGTGGCTTAGGGTGTTGCAGAGCCATTTCCAAAATTCAGAGAAGAACATGTAAATGTAGCCATCTGAATACAGGTTTTAGGCTGGAATTTGAACCAGCTACATGGTTTGGGGAAGATAAGTGGGCACTCTTGACTGACATATCCATCCCTTCTTTCCAGTATTTGTAAAAACTATGCACATTCATAGAATCATAGAATCGTAGAGTTGGAAGCGGCCTATAAGGCCATCAAGTCCAACCCCCTGCTCAATGCAGGAATCCAAATCAAAGCATTCCTGGCAGATGGCTGTCCAGCCGCCTCTTGAATGCCTCCAGTGTCGGAGAGCTCACTACCTGTCTAGGTAATTGATTCCATTGTCGTATGGCTCTAACGGTTAGGACGTTTTTCCTGATGTCCAGTCGAAATCTGGCTTCCTGCAACTTGAGCCCATTATGCAGTGTCCTGCACTCTGGAACAATAGAGAAGAGATCCTGGCCCTCCTCTATGTGACATCCTTTCATGTACTTGAACAGTGCTATCATACCTCCCCTCAGTCTTCTCTTCTTCAGGCTAAACATGCCCAGTTCTTTCAGTCTCTCCTCATAGGGCTTTGTTTCCAGTCCCCTGATCATCCTTGTTGCCCTCCTCTGAACCTGTTCCAGTTTGTCTGCATCCTTCTTGAAGTGCGGAGACCAGAACTGGATGCAGTATTCAAGATGAGGCCTAACCAGTGCTGAATAGGGGGGAACTAATACTTTATGCAATTTGGAAACTATTCATTGCATTAGCTTCCTAAAATTGCACTTTGATTCACTGGTTGACAGTTGTGCATGGGTGGTGGTGGATACTAATGTAATTTTTTTCAGCTACAAATCACCAGGGCGCTGCCAAACAGTATGCTCCCTATGTCCCCCCTTAACATGTGCTTGGGGCATTATTCTTTATTTATAAAGTCTGTCCATCAAGGTGTACATAGATTTCTCCACCCATTTTATCTTTTCAACAATCCTGTGAAATAGTTTAGGCTGAAAGGTGTTGACTGGGCCAAAGTCACCAATGGGCTTTGAGGATGACTTGGGAATGGAATGTGCGTTTCCCTAGTCCTTGTCTGACACACTAACCTCTGCACCACACTGGCACAAGGGGGCAAAAGTTGCAGTGATTTATATTCAGGGAACAAAATATGTAGAATAAGCATTGGCTTGGATTAGCATTGATTTTCAAAGTGACAGTGCAGCATATCTGATGAATTCTCCTCTTCCTTCTCCCACAATGAAACACAAGGTAGGGAGATACACTGAGAGAAAACTGGTACTCTTTGAAATGCCTAAAGTTTCATAAGGTGTGTGACAGGGCTAAGCTGTGACAGCCTTACTATTAGCAAGAACGAGGCAGTCCCCTCAGGGGCCGCTGATGCTGGGGAGCATTTGCATCAGTGCTCCCTCCGCCCAGCCTTTTCCTCCTGAGCCCCCTCCCTGGCCATTCCTGTGCTCCTGAGATGATGTCCCCTAGGCAGTGATGCTTCCTTGTTGCTGTCTCCCTTAGTCACTTTCTCCCAGTGCATGACATTCAGTGCCTTTGGGCAAGGCTCCTAAGTCTTGAGGAAGGGAGCAGGTAGATTGGCAACTCAGCTCAGGCCACACACTCTGGCAGGCATCACATGTGCACACATGCGACTCTGCTCACATGATGCATGGTGGCACCACCACTGCTGCACTGCAGCATTTGTTTTGAGTAGGCAGCAAGCAGAAGCCAAATGAACCAGTGAGCAAGCAGCAGTGAGGTATTGGAAGACAGAGCTGTGTGCTCTACGCAGCCTGCCAGTAGCCCCTAAGATGCATCTAGCTTCAGGTACTGTGGAGGACACTGACCTTTGCCAGTATTGAAATACAATTCAGCTGCTAATCCAGTTGGTTTCTGAATGGTTAACGCAGGGAGCTGGGGGACACCATCTTGGCCTTTGCTTCAGGTAGCAGAATGTTTTGGCCCAGGTTCAAGTGCTATAGTGAGACAGAAGAAACTCCCAAAACAGTTTCTGGTTGGGTTGGCCTGTAGTTCTCAATTCTTGGCCTGAAGTACAAACTAGGCTCTCACAGAACATGACCTTCTGAAAGGCTGAGCAAGAAGAAGCTTAGTAGTTCTTGATCTATGGCATATTATTCTAAGAGTTTAGAGCCTGGATTCAATGAACTGCACAACTAGGTCGGTGAGAGCACTTTGGATTTGATTTTCTTGAACCACATAATCTCAGGCTGCAGGCCAATGTGCTGTTGAAATTTCACAATTAATTTATGGTATAGTGTGTGGGCATGTCTGCTGATCAAACAGAAATCCACATCAGAAATCCACATTTTTTGGTGCACCTAAAAAGATGTTCCTTGTATCTTACCTTAGATATTGTGTAAATCTGAAACACCTATAAGAAAAAAGAGCACTTGCACAAAACATGGTGGAAAAAGGCCTGTTAAGAAAGCTCCACTTCAGATGCATTTCAAGAGCAAAGAGTTCCCTCAGATTGTGTGTAATAAATAAACCAAACATCTGAAGGACACAGAGTGTGCTTGCTTGTTCCTGCTCCAGAGTGCTTGGCGCTTTCAGAAAATGCTTGCTCAGTGTTTGCCTTTGAATAATGAAACAAAAACCTGATGGTCAGCAAAGTGAAGTCATTAAGAATAAATCAGCTCTGTTTCCATCCAGAAACAGCTTAACGTTACACTTTGCAGTACACCATTGCACCCTTTCTCAGCTCTCATATTGATTCCCCAATCCTACCCCTCCACAGCAGTGAACATACAGAACCAGCAGGCTCTCTCCTGCTCTCAGCCACTTTAAAACACACACACCAACTGACTTCTGGTATGTGTACGTGGAGCTATGACACCTGGTCCTGACCAATGCTTAAACATGCACAAGCAAGGCAAGAGCTTGCTGACTCCGCATGTTCATTGTGGGGAAGATAAAATCAGTAGGGAGCAATGACCTGCATCCTTTCTGCAATGCACAGTTGAACAGAATCCCAGTAGAGACAAAAATCCTGATTTTTGCCAAGCACATGTTGAAAAGGGAGGTCTGAATCCATCTCTGAAATTAAAAACAACCTCTCCACATTTTAAAATTAGCTGAAGTAGGAGAAAAGCATCTGTTTCCCAGCAAAAAGCTGCTTTAGCTTTTTAGACTGATATATTTTGTGGCATTTCTGAGAAAATTCCTATGTAAATTCTGCAGTGCTTAATTTCTATTCAGTATAATTTTGTTTGACATGACTGAAGACTAATGGTAATTCCATTTGCATTTGAGATTTCTGATAGACATAATCCATTAGGGTTTCAAATGCTTAAAAAGAGCCTTTACTTTCACACCTCTCAGCTAGCAGTGTTTTAACAGCAAACGGCAATTCCTCCATCACTCCTTTAATTAGACACTCTAAAAAGTGAGGAATGGCAGTAATGAATGTGAAAGTCCCACTATTAATAACTCAGCAATTAGCTGTATATTTAGACACTTTAAAATCCTACTCAGTTAAAGATCAGTTACAAGTGCTTTTCATGGTCAAAGGTTTCTTCAAATCCCCAAATATGTTTGCAGCCCAGTTTATAAACATGTTATGGTGACACAAATGCATTTCAAAACTTTGCTAGCACATAAACCCTGGATTAACATGCCTTCCAGATTATAGCTGGACTTTGAATATTTAGAGCTCATTCCTGGAATACACTGAAAATACTGCCCTTTAAAAAGCAAATCACTACACATATACTCAGTGGCTACAATCAAATTATTTGGCTAGTGATTTCTAATCAAGGACCCAAATTCATTCCTAACCCAATATCCTTAGCCCTTCTGCTTCCTAACGTTTCAGGCCAACTGTCTACAAAGCACCATGCCCTGCTTCAATCAAAAACAGCTCATCCGTCGCCCTGTTTCTAAACCTTCTGTGGAATGTTCCTTCTGCACAACATTCTCAGTGACTCATCCTTTCTTCAGTTCCCTGTTTCCTCCCCACTCTTTCCCTCTTCTTCCTCCATTGATTCTCCCCTTTGGTTCCTGCTTCTAAAATCAGTTCTATGCTTGTCCCATTCCCTTCACCCAACCTGCCATCTAGGCGCTTGCTTCTCAGGTTCCTTCCTCCTAATCGTCTTCCCACAGCTTTCCAGGCCTCATTCTTCGTACCTGTCTGAATCCTGCCTCTCTCCCCCATATTCTTCCCAACAGAGAACTGCCAATCTTCTTCCTAAATTCTGTGTGCAGTTTTGCCAGCCAGACTGATATACTGTACATCATTTCCTTCATAATTTCCAAAAAAGGTAGAAATTCTTTTCTTCACAGAATCTTTGTTTGCTGATATTCTGTGATGGCTTTCCCCATAGCGCTTAAAATGTTTGTGAACAGTCCAGGACACCAGAAGGTTATGGGTTTTACAGGGGACAACCAGTTTTTAGCCCAAATCAGTTTACAATATGCAATTTAAATCACACATGTAAACAAGAGACCATGGAAGATAGGAATACAGAAGGAATAGATTAAACATTAGTTAGTCCTGCATGAAAAAAAGGTGTATGCATTGGCTTACAGTCTTTGTGAGACATTCCATTTATTGCTGCAGTGCATTTATTATGAGTAACTCTGTATTAAGATGACACTGAGACTATTAATTTTGGAAATGGAGACTGGTGAGATCATGGAATGTTTAGAATTATGCCAGTGTGGGAATACTTAAGAAATTAAACAATATTTTAATAAGTGCTTTCAGACTGAATATGTCATGCTATTGATATTAGTTAAAACATCTAAATTTTCAAAACACCCCCTTTTATTTTATTTCAGGAAGGTCTTTTGTTAAGCCCAGCCACCCACTCACACACTCCTTGGGAGCTGATCGTCTCATTTATAATCATGTCAGAACAGTAGCAACCTTTTGCTGGAATTCTGTTTATGCTTCAGAAATTTCCTTTTCAATAATTTTTGTTCCCTTCTCCCCTCCCCTCCCCCAACACATCAAACAGTTGCTTGACTATATTTATTTCCTGTACAGTCAGGGCAAAGAGAAGTCCAGGATGATTTGGCATTCTGCAAGAAACTGAATTGTCCAATTCTGATTAATGATGCTATCCATCTCAGCAGATAGTAATAGTCTCCTTCAGAGCTTAAGGGGGTGGGGAATGGGCAAACCATTGAATTCACTGTTTTTCTGGGGCATTTTTAGCATTTCATAAGAAGATGCTGGGCTGCCACTGTGACTGTGCCTTTGTGCTGTTCCCTGATCTTACTCTGGTCACCAAAAGCAACAAGGAAGAAATTATACACAACAGTAATCAAGCCTCAAAAAGTATATGAAACTCCTGGAACGGTAAAAGGATAAGTGCATGTCATATAAACTCTTATGAAGCCCCATGTTTGGTCATCTAATGCAGTATTGCCTGCTCTGGCTGGCAGCAGCTCTCCAAGATCTCAAGCAATGGTCTTCCCCTGTCTTTCTATCAGATTCTTGCAAATGTATAAGGTCCTAGGATATTGAACCTGGGACTTAATAAAGAAAAATCATGTACTTTACCACTGAGCTCTGACCCTTTCTGCACCTGAGATTATTTACTTATTTGAGGACTGCTGAAGTGTCCAATGCAAATTATATGATACACATGCACTGATCGCTGATCTACAGATTCAGTCTATGTGGGCTATCTGTCTGTCTCTCCTCCTGATAGGAGCAGGAAACATGATCACATCCAGGTAATTTGAAAACAGTGACACTGGCCACCCCCATTGCCAGTTCTGGTTACTTATAGAATTATAGAGTTGGGAGAGATCTTGGGAGGCCATCTGCTCCAGCACTCTGTTCAAAACAGGATGCAACTACAACATCTCTGACAGCCAGCTCTCTAACCTCTGCCTGAATACTTTCATCGGAGAGCCTACCACCTCCTAAGGCAGTCTGTTCCACGGCTGAACTGTTACTGTTAGGAAGTTTCTCCTATAAAGCTTTAAACAATACGGGTCCCATGTACCATAGACACTGGCCCTTTCCGTGTGAGGTCACCTGACCTTTAAAATCAGGAAGGGGTAGTAAACAAGAGGTGAGGTTGCCAGGGACTTGAGATAAGACTTCTCCACTGTCTCCCTAACCCCATGCAAAATAGATTACCTGTGTACATCTGTAACAGTTCTTGCCTGCAGTTATTTGTAAAGCATTTTGATTTAGGCAAGCTACTAAGCTGAGTTTTAATGGACAAGTTTGATTTTGTGTAACTTTAGATTTTATTTTTGGTGTGTTGGGAGTGAAGTATTTTTTTTATTGTAAGGCAGTTAGAATTATTAGAAATTAGTTGCGTTAATAATCTTAAAAAAACACCCTACTCGTCTGGCAGTTCTGGGCTGGGCAGGAACAATATTGATGTTTAGTCTTCCCTTCCACATTATGTACTAGGGGGCATGTGTATCTATATTTCCAGATACTACTCACACTTCCTTTTTTCAAAATCTCAAGTGCAGAAATTCAAAAGTAGAAACTTCCCCATAAAGAGGTGGCCAAGTCTATGAAAATTCAGGATGGAATCCTACAGCGTCTTAGCTACCAAATCTAAAAAGCATGTTCATGGATTATAGAGCAGAAAAACTTAAATTAATTCAAATGGAAGTGCTTTCACAAAAGACAAACATTTCTAAAGCAGCCATTTTTACAGCAATGTTTGTAAGTGTAGAAAATAACCCTAGGGCACAAGAAATTCTCTCTCAGGTCTTCTGAGCTTATGCCTTTTTATATTGCACTGCAGACCATGCTAGGCCTTGTGAGTGTTTGTTTCTGGGTAGTACAATAGTTGTCTTTGTGTTCTATGAATTTGATTATTGCACTTATTTTAATTCATTTTGTACACTACACTGTAGATTAAGATAAGGTGGGACATACATAACAAGCTAAAACAAAGGTGGATTGCTGGAAGTGTTCATCTTTTCTTGCAGCCAAGGGACAAGATGGAAACAAAATGGAAAGAGAAGCAGGCCTGCTAGACCCTACAACTGTCATATTTTGGCTTGTTGACTGTTTCCATTGACAAGCAATGACTGAGGTATAGTTTTGAATTGCATTATTTTGCAGATGGTTGCACTCTGTTATCTGGTCCAATCCAGATACTTTTGGAGATGAGGACGAGGTAGAAAGCTTGTATTTAACTCTCTCCATGGAAGCTCACCTCATGCATGGGGAAAAAAATTGCCCTTGAGAAAAATAACAGCAAAACATAAACTTTACCCCAAGTGCTTGTATAGCCACAGAGCCCTGAAGCCAACATAGTTTTGTATCATTTTATATCTAACTTCCCCAAGCGTCTAGAAGGAGCAAGTTCATAGCTGGCACATCATGTTGAATTATCTGTTTGGTTTATCTGGTCAAAACAGAAATCCGTGTTCCAGTTAAGGATCTGTCAGCATTTCCATCTGCATATAAGTGCAGTTGAATATATACCACCAGCACATTTTATGTTTAATACTAAAAAGGAACAGAGTTTTGCAAGCATAAATGTATATCCATTTCAACCACATTCATTTGAATGCTCAGGGGTGGGGGATGGAAATCCAAAACATTTGGATAATCTATTATTCTTATCTTTCTCAAGAGGACTGCTGAAAATGAATTTTGCATATGAGAATTCATTAAATTTTTTGCAAATCTTTAAAATTCCCATTGACTAGCTCTGAGTGATAGCTACAATAAAGACTGTCTTCTAGGAGAACAAAAGACTCACTCAGACGAGTTTTAAGATTGGCAGAGTAGTAACCATATAACTGTAAGATGTTGAAACATATCCAATATTATGTACATTAGTTTATGTTTACAGTAATACCTCAGTTAACAAATCCTCCAGGAAAGAAGCTCCTTTTAACAAAGTATTTTTGAGTGCATTCTGAGATAGTCAGAATGTGGCTTCTTGTCTACTGGATTGTGGCTGCTGCAGGCAGTTCTCTCACACACCGCTGGAATGGTACTCCTTGCCAGATGGCACCTCCACAGTAGACAGTGCTTCATGTGTTCTAGAAGCACTGTTTACTGCAAACATGTCTGCTCGAGTGTAGAGGAGAATGGCAGAAAGAAAAAGACCAATCACAGGGTGGTGGCAGTGGCTGCCCCTTGCCTGCCTGCTCATGTGTACAAAGTCTTCAAGTGGTCTGTGTGCGAGGCTTACCTGACCTGGTTGTTTCATTTCAGACATGCACACTGTTAGTTCTGAATAAAATAAAATAAAATAAAAATATATATGTTGAATGTCTCTTCTTTTTTGTGGGGTATGAACTTATCCCTATTCTTTCCATGTTATTCCTACCTCTGGTACCAATGTTTCTGTTAACAAAGTAATGTTCAGGAACACATGTACTTCGTTAACTGAGGTATTACTGTGCATAGGACTGTACTGAAACAAAACTCAAACTCAGTGGAATTGATTGTCTTTATGAACATACCTGGACAGCCCGAGGGGCGGTGGCATGGCATGGCAGCATACAGGTTGCGGTCCAAGCCCCAGCATGGGGGCTACCACCAAAATTACCTTGCCTGTTGGTGCTGCTCTTTTACAATGTTGCTGCCTGCTTACCTGATCATCCCCCCTTTCTGATCCAGAGGCAGCAAATGAGCAACAGAGTGAGGAGGGCCAGCTGCTATCACCTGCTCGTACATTCTCCTGCCAGCTCTTTCCATGGCAAGTGACAACAGTAGTGTGGAGAAGCAACAAGCAGCAGCTAATGCCAATGGCAGCAAAGAGGGTGGTCAGCTGAAAAATTGAGCAGACACCACGAGGGTCTTGCCCAAAGGGCTTTCCTAAACCTGGAGGCAGCACTGCAGTTCCCACTACTAACAACCTGGGTTAGTGTTAAAATGAAGTGTTTGGGTAAATATTTTAATAACATGATATATTAATGTTTCAAAGTCCTGCATATATCTAAAGTGCTGAAACAGGACCTTAAGTTGTCCCTCTATTCATGCAAGGCATGGGTTTCTGCCCATTCTTCCACCCTTTGCAGGCCCCTACACCATTCTTAAGGGTCTCCCAATCCCCAAGAGACTTAAGAGTGGTGGTGGCAGGAAGAACAGTGAGATGGGAAAGCCCTGCTTGTTCTATTCACAGAAGGAATGCTAGGATCCAAGCCAAAATCTTTCCCCCATTGTTTTATAGTACAGCCTCATTTCTCCAAGTGGCTGGTGCTGGTGTGAAGGAAAACACACCACAATTCTAGAAAACCAGGTATTGAGAGAAGTAGAAGAGCCATCTGTGGTTATATGGAAAATATATACAACTCATTCCAGTGCCAGAAGTTAGAAACAAATAGGTCTACTGAACCAGCCTTTGCCAGCCTGGTGCCCTCTAGATGTCTTGGACAATTCCCATCAGCCTTAGCTGGTACTGTCTTTCTTTCACCATTATTCATAGAAATCGAAACAAAAGGATCTTGGTGTAAGAACATTTGCACAGGTATCATAAAAGTGTCTACTTCATCTATTACATTGTAAAGCTTATTTCTCATTAATGCTTCCTTGCACAGGACCATGCAACCCCTGACTATCAATTGATTGTTGCTGTGCAGAGGGCTTTGCAGGGACCCCATACAAGCTGATCAGTATTACTTGCAAATCTCCTTTCAGCCCAGCAACCTGTCTCGCACCTGATATCACACATCAGGTGTAGGGCAGGTGAGTGTGGCTTGGCCAAAACACCCTGGCAGGCATCATCATCATCATCATCAAAATTTATATCCTGTCCTTCTCAGGAGTCCAGGGCAGCAAACAAGCTACAAAACACTAAAAACATCTATAAAACATCTTAAGGGGAGTGAATTCTAAAGGGTAGGTGCCACAACGCTAAAGGTCTGCTTCCTACGTTGTGCTGAACAGACCTCCTGATAAGATGGTGGGAGGTCCTCACCTGCAGAGCGCAGTGATCAACTGGGTATATAAGGGGTAAGACGTTCAGGTATCCTGGTGCCAAACTGAGTAGGGCTTTATACACCAAAACCAGAACCTTTTAGCCTGGTAGCCGATGGGCAGTCAGTGCAATTCTTTCAGCAGCAGGGTGACATGTTGGTAATGTCCTGCCCCAGTGAGCAAGCATGCTGCCACGTTTTGCACCAATTGCAGCTTCTGCTGGAGGTTACCCACCACTGTTTTAAAGTGTCCCTAAAATATATTAACACCTCACATCTGTATTATACAGGATACTATGGCCCCTGTTCCCTTACACCTATTCTCAGTGGCAAACACAGACTTGCTGAGACTTATTTCCTGTTGTGTTTAAACACAGACTTGTCACCATGTAATAAATATATAAATCAATAGCCTGATTTCCAAAACAGTGGACAGTTAACCAGCACATAGAAAGAGCTGCCTTGCTGTATCCAATCAAAGGTCCATCTAGTTCAGCATTTGTTTGTTTTATCAGTAGCCAGCACAAGATGCCTTTGGGAAGCTCACAGGCATGGCATGGAGTCAACATCCGTCACTTGCTGTCTGTCGTCAACATCTAGTAAACTCACAGCACAATCCTATACATGTCTACTCCAATATATATTCTACTGGCTTCAATACTCCCAGGTAAGTCACCAGAGGAGGTATATTGTCTATGAATATGCAGGTTCGATTTAGCTATAAAGGCTGGTAGCAATTGATGGAGCTTCACTAGGGATAAAACAGAGCAGGAAACCTTGATGCTTGACCAAGAGGGGTTGTGATCATATTAAATGTGGATGGCTTCAGGACTCAAAGCTGCAATGATGTAGAATGCACTCCTATTTATATTGTTGTGAGGTTTTTGTTTGGTCTGTATTTATGAGCAATCCAACCTGATACACTTCCCTGCATAATTTCCAGATCGGAACTCAGTACCTATCTAAATTTTGAGATGCAATTTTCAGCTCAAAAAAGGACACGAGTACAAAAATAATTATTTCAAGGTAAAATTCATTTAAAGTTAAAATGCACATAAAAGTACTTTAGAGTGCCAAAATACATATTTTAAGGTAAAATGCATTTTAAAATAGTTATTTTCATGGTTTCAAATAAAATAATGCAGACTCATAACTGAACACATGAGAAACTGATATGGACGGGAAATGGGCTCATCCATCTACCACTAGTACCATATTGCTCTGTTAAGCAAACTACCCTCCTAGATTAGCATAGCATGGTTCTTTAAGGGTTACTAGTGCTACATTAGGCTATCAAATGCACTTGCCACTGTGGCACTCAAACCATGGTGGGCTTCATAAGAATGTGCAAGAAAAGCTGGAAAAAACTGCAGCAGCAGCTAGAGTTTGCTGGCAGTCTAAGTTTTGAGATTTTGGAGGGCTATTCCAGGGAGTCTATCAAAGTCTGCCATACCCCCTGTAGCCCTCCAGATGTTGTTGGACCAACTCCCATCAGTCCCAGTCAGCATGGCCAATGTTTGGTGATGAATGGAGTTGTAGTCCAACAACTGGAAGGCCCCACATGGGGGAAGATTGATCTAGAGCTCCCTGGGTATTTTTTGTGTATGTGTCCTGTTTAACACTTGCTCAGTGTGGACAGTTAAGGAAGCAGGAATGGTAATTCATAAAGAGAATACCATGATCCTTACATGTTACTGAAAAGGTGCTTGCACATGAACATTTGGAGATGTGGCATCCTCCACTGCTCCCCACCCCAACCGACTAGAAGACAAAATATATCCTATTCCATATTCTCAGTCTTTGTTACCGTGGGGTAGGAATGGAACCATCTGTTAGTTTCAGTCCTCTCAGTTTCTCATTTGTCTAATCTTAAATGCGATTCTCCACATTTCTGCAGCAATTTGCAATTTTTTTAAAAAAAATCCTCATCAAAATTCTTCAAAAATGTAGTGCAAATTTCTCCTAATAAACACATTTTTGAACGTACACATTTTTGCAAGGAAGTTTCCTCTTACAATGCATTTTTTATCTTGTTTTCACTAATATATTTGTTTTGTGCACACTTTCTTCTAATATACGCATATTTGTAAACATTTCTTGGTTGGAGAACTGCATCACAAAATTAGGATAAGTGTGAATTTCAAAGGATGGTTTGGTTCTCCTATTGTTTCAGAAAGTGCAAATTTGGTAAGTTCAGCTTTAAATGCAAAATGCACATTGTCAGTGGTTATGGGGAATTACTACATTCAATGAGATATAGTGAACCATCAGATTAATGCCTTTTGCAGCTTATTTGGCCCAATATTCAATGTGCAATCATCACAATGTAACATAACGTAATTTTCCCATTAATTTCAGAGGAGTGAAACATGCTTCTTGTGCACCCACAAAAGTGTGATTAATATTTACATCACTGCTGGAAGTGGTAATAGGAGTGGCTCAACTCTAGAAGTTCAACAGAAAGCAGATCCACCAAAAATTACTTTACACTGTGGAGATTGAGCTACCATTGTTGTTTAGTATGCTAATAGCTGTGCCATCTGCACTGATTCAGCTAGTTCATCGGGCCATCAGCAACTGTCACAGGGATTGGCCTCCTGAATGTGTGATTGCAGGCAACTGGTGTTCTGATTCAAAGTATGCTCACACAGAAAACTGTGCCTCCGGAAATGCTCTTGGAAAACAAACACCATTTTTTCCTTTGTCTGTTACATGCAATAGCTCAGTCATAAGAGTGAATCAAACATATAAGCATCAGTATTACCACCCATTACTCACCTGAAACATCAGTTCAGCTTAGTTACTGTACAAGAAGAGGCTAAATGCCATGAATTGCAACCTGTAGTAGTTTCAGCTGCTGTTCACCAGACAAGGAAACAGAAATAGCTCCAGTGATAAAATTACAAACTCAGCTGGAACACAGCAATGAAGAGGCACCCCTTCCATCTAACATACATTTAAAGAATTTCAAAAGGACATACCTTGATTATGCTGATAAAGCATTTTAGTATTTCAAGTGCTTATTGATCAGCTTTAATACGTCCACACAAACACCTTGGAGGTAGGTTATTATTATTATTTTTCTAGAAAGAAATCTAGATGAACAAATTACCCAGTTCCACCATGCAAATCCATGGTTAAATTGCTGTTTGGACCAAGTTCATTGTTAGTAGTATTTCTAAGGCAGGGGTGGGCAACCTGTACCCTTCCAGATGCTGTTGGATTGGCTTTAAAAGATTAGACAAATTCATGTTGGATAAAGTAGCTACTAGCTACAATGGCTATGTTCTACCTCCACTGTTGGAGGCAGTATGCTCCTGAATGTCAGTTGCTGGAAATCACAGTTGTGGAGAATGCCGTTGTGCTCAGGTCCTCCTTTTGAGCTTCCCATAGATTTCTAGTTGGCCACTGTGAGAACAGGACACCTCACTCATATTTGCAAATTATGGAAAAGCCCCATTTGAAAATGTTACAGTTATAGGGTTGATATTTTATGAAGTTGGATGTAGGAACAATGGAGAGGGAAGAGCCACAGATTAAATCTGAACTGAAAACAGTAGTGGCTCTACTAACATTTTCGCCTCTATAAGAACTGTTTCCTTTTAGTGTTCTCTCGTAGAGTGTTGCGCAAGGAGCAAAAGTGTTTGTGACCACTGCAGGTGTTAGGACAAGAGGAAATATCATTGCTGACGCACCTGGACCAACATTCTCTTTTTTGGCTCTGTGCTGATTGGCAATGAGACCACCAATGCAGTGTGGTAAGTCAGTACCACCCCAGTTGCTTCAGCAATGAAGTATGATCCTGTTCCCCAGCCCTATTCTGGGTTAAAGCAATGCAAGGGCTTCTGTTGTCCTGAGTGATGTTGCTGTGTAGTCGAATCTGATTGGGTAGCACTATGACATCATCATGCTTGCCCCATGATCTCAGTTGGCTGTGATCACAGTGTGGATGAAGGAAGAATACTTAGTGCAAGGTATATTGTAGGCTTCTCTTCTGCTCTTGCTGCTGCTCCTGCACCTCAGAGGGAAGGGAATCATGTTTAAAGTGGCAGAGATGGCTGTGACAGAACAATGGAGGCAGGCAGGGGGTGCAGGGCTTTTCCTGAGTGTTTGGATTTCGATGTAAGCAGGGAGAAGTTAAAGGGTTGGAAGATTCACCTCCTGTTTTGAATTAGATCTTCCAAAATGCAGAAGTTTATATCAGAGCAGGCTTAGAAAAAAATCCCACACTTTCAGACATCTCAACTAAGTGACAGGATGTGGTGCACTAGGGATTATTATTATTATTAATTTATATACCATTTACTTGCCAAAATAGCTTCTAAGCAGATTACAAGTATAAAACCAATATAAAAATATAGCCATACAGAGGTAAAATACACAATAAAACTATTTCATCAAAATATTAAAACCAACATCTATAATTAAAATGTGCAATGAACAAGCCTATCAAAAGAGCATAGCTATTAAAACAGGTTCAAGTCAGAAGATCAGGGAAATGCAATTATAAGAGCCCATGAAAGAACTACATCACCCTCTCCCAAAACGGCTCTGCATCATGTCATGCTATTAGCCTGACCTTGGTGGGGGGCACAAAGGAACAATCTCTCCCCAAAATCTGAGGCAATCCAAGGACCTCGATGACTTCACCCGTAATTCTTCTAGAGCCTATTCTTACGAAGCCAAAATGATACCATCCACATACAAAAAAAGGGCTTGGGGAATTCTTAATGTTTTCAAAGATACATATCTAGGGGGGAATTCCCTCCCCCAACAGTTCAAAGAGAAATGAGCATGCTCAATGGGCAGAGAATGCTGACTGTTGGGGGGGGAAGGCAGAAAATGGGGTGGGAGAGCATATCTTGGTAAAAAGATGGTCTTAGAACCAGGAGTGGCTGGGGGAAATGGGCACTGCTGTGGGCCTGGCCTCCCTGGCAGCAGCAAGGGCATTTTGTGTTGCTGAAAAATGCTATGTCCACATCAAAACTGTTTGCAAGAGCGCCCTACTAAATATAATTGAAATTGAGATTGACCAAGTAAAATGGAGGACATAGACACAAAATCTGGATAAGGGCTAGTGTTTCAAGGAAGCACATCTTCACACAAAGTAGTAAACTGTGATAATGGTACACAACAGGTGATTGTAACTTTTCATTCATTATACTGTTTACACTTTGAATTGGCAGTCCTTACTGTACACTAAATAGAGTCACATATTTACTGTTGATATTTTTTTCACTGTATCGTCACCCATAAAAGGATGGTTGCATATGCAACAAGACTTACTAGCTTCAGCAGTATTATATTTAGTTTATTCTGGGAGATGGTCTTTATATAGTGGTACCATTACTATGCAGTCTCATATGGTAAGAAATTGACCTGCTCTTTGATTGTTAGCATAAAATTATGTCATTGTGAGTACCTAAACTCCATTTTATAGGAATTAAAACAGCTAAATAAAATCAGAGCAAACTTACTTATTGTAGCTTACAAGTGCATTCTGAAGAAGAGGTAGCAGCCAGCAAAATAACTGCTTTTTATTATTTACTTATTTTATTTATCATTTGATTTATATCCCACCCTTCCTCCCAGCAGGAGCCCAGGGCAGCAAACAGAAGCACTAAAAGCACTTTAAAACATCATAAAAACAGACCTTAAAATACATTAAAACAAAACATTAAAAACATTTTTTAAAAAGGTTAAAACATCTTTAAAAAAAGGTTAAAAACATTATTTAAATTTTTTTTCAAGATCTAATTTCCCAGAAATAACAATAAAACAAATAATATAATTTTGCCTATTTCCACCCTATTCTTGGCAAGTTGTAGTCTACAAAAGAATACTCTGATGGGATAATTTTTACATGTTAACATGGTTGAAATTAAATGGTTATAACTTTCATTTCTGCCAAATTTTCAAGTACAGAGAATCCAATCTTTAATATAATATTTGACATGTTTCTGATGTAACAGAATTATATATCCATTTGAGCTCTAGATTTATTGGTGACATCCACCACAAGTTCAGTAATACTTCAGTAATATTCAAAATAATTAATTGAATGGTTTAAAAATGACTACTTCATTTTTATGGTAAAAATTATAACCACTTGAATATTTTTTAACCCTTGTTTACAGTGCCGAGCCAATCATAGACTTTATCTGAGATGTGTGAAAATACTGTTTAAAGGCTTTAGCAAACTATGACAGTATACTCAGATGCTGAAAGAAGTATTTTGCATATGGAAAATTAGCCTCAAGTGTTCTTGCAACAGAACCAATAAATGAAAAACCACTGTTAGAATGACTCACAGATGGACAAATTTGTTGTTGTTTTCATGATCTTTTGCAATGTGTTTGCTGGTTTCCACAGCCTTGTTTAAATTCAAGCAAAGACCTTTTTGCACCAGCTCTGTAGGATTTCATTTGCGAGTTGTACATTTAATTCTCCACAGCAGATGGTGATGAGTGGGTGAAGTGCTGTATATTTGCAACAGATTCCTTATCCTACAAAATTAATTAAGTGCTTCAAACTGAGACTTAAAATCAGAATTGTATTATTTGTTAAAAACTAATTCATGCTTGTGGTTTTTAAGGGTGTATACAGTACAAAATTTGGTGTTTGAGTATTTCCTTTAATAAATAAATGCAGTCATGTCTTCTAGACTCAAAAGCTACTGCTTTTGAAATTCACTTGTAAATAAGTGTCATGTTTTTGGCTTGAGTATTAGCTTTTCCAGATGTTGCTATGAAGAAGGTTGCTAAGGAAATCAATCAGTGTTCAGTTATACACAGTACAATGGTGATCTTTGAGCGCTTATGTTTTCTACAAACTTCCATATCCTACAGAGAACTTTGAAAGAAATCAAAATGTAAAAAAAGAAGAGACAATTTATTGCTTTTTGCAAAGAACTTAAATGTGTTTGAAAACATTTGGAAACTATCAATACTAAGTGCATGGTTAAAGGTTAGCTACACTATTAGGCAAATAGAACTCATCTAACCAAGTGTCTTGCCTACAACAGTGACCGATACCGAATGTCAGAGAAAGTATAGAAGGAACACAAAAAAGTAGTGAGATTTAGCTTTCATCATGAATTTTCATCCTTCTCGCCTCCGCCAAACATTAGAAATATATCCTCATGCTCAAGATGCGACTACAGTTCTCTTGGGTAATAGTCCTTGGGAATTTTTTTAAAAATACAATATCCTGTGGCAGATATTTGATTTCAATATACATTCTACACAATTCAACTATGATAACTCAACATTACTACAAATATTATAAATGTATCTGTGTATGTAAGAAATGAAAACCAGGAGGAAGTACTGAATGAAGATACGGAAGAACTGATTGCAGGAGAACAGAATGATATCAAATATTTTATCTTCACTGCAGTTGTTGGATGGATGCCCACATCCAAACTATGTTTTCTGGTAGCACATCTGAAGAAGTGTATCTAATTCAGGTGTCAGGATGAAATATCTGAAAAGTTAACGATATCAGTTCTCTAGGGCTCAGCAGCATTCATCTGAGGTGTCAGGCAAATGTTCAAAACTATTAACATACTTATGCATCATCATCACTAAAATCACCTTACCTAAAGAAAGGTGTCAGCTACAGGCAGTGATGGAAAGAGTTATCAACAGAAATCCGGCAGAGATGAAGTCCAAGGAGGGCTAGTTGTGGCCAAGTAGTCAATCTACATGAATTGATGACAGTTTAGAAATTAAACAATATATTGTCAAAGTAGTTGTCAGAGATCAATACCTATATCTATTCAGGTGGATTGGAAACTGGGACCACCAAGAAGAATTGAGTAGACAGGAACTAGGCAAGCTGAATTGAAGGCAAAGCTGGGAAGGAGAAGAGCACAAAGGGTTCACATGGTCTCTGGCAAGTTTCTACAGTTAATGTTTGACATTTATAGCCATTAAAGGTCAGGAAGAAGGAACCAGCGACAATTCTTATAGGCATAGCTGGATTTGGTGTCGGCTCAGAGTGGTATTCTATAAACTATATCTGTGCCTCTAGCTGCTAAGTACCCAAGGCTGGCGGCGGGTACTGTAACAAATCTTTTTAAAGTGATCTGATAGGTTCTAGCTAGGTGGAAACATCCGTTTAAACCTCAAATAAGTTTCAAAATACTGAACATAAGAACATAAGAAGAGCCTGCTGGATCAGGCCAGTGGCCCATCTAGTCCAGCATCCTGTTCTCACAGTGGCCAACCAGGTGCCTGAGCTGCTCTTTAATGCAGAGATGGGGAATCTGTGGTCCTCCAGTTGTTGGAATCCAACTCCCATCATCCTAACAGTTGAGTCATGTTGCTGGGGCTGATGAAATTTGGAGTAAAACATCTGGAGCACCATAGGTTCCCCATCTTAACTTTAAAGTGGTGAAATATAGGACAACTTTAAAAAACATAGATGGTTATAATTCAGCAGGCATTACTCCTGTGCAACAGATGTTCATTTCAGTAGGGTTTAGAATTATCAGAAAAATGAACTGATTTTGTGCAGCCACAGTGCTTGATGATTTGTCCACTAGAAGCAATCAAGGAAAGGTTGACGAAGACGATGTTGCAGCACGTTTAATGGATTGTACCAAGTAATCTCTCTCTCTCTCCGAGTCCAAATGCTTACAAACCATACAAATACACAGCCATTCAAAACAGGTTATCAACTGGCAAATGATTATTTAGACTATTTCATACTATTATATTTTGACATTGTTTCATTGGTTCTTTACACAATTTGGAGGTTATCTCTGGACTGTTAAGAAAACCACTACCTATAAAAGAGAAGTTCCAGGTGTTTCAGATTCACCTTGCTTTGGCTTCTTTGCTTTTTTCTAGACAGCTTTCCATTTCTACATACTAGATAGAATATACCTTGTGTGCATGGATACAAGGCAAGTGAGTCAAAAGCCTGAATGTTGCCAAGTGCTCTTGATTCTTTCATTAAGTTTAGAGACTGATTCCCGCTCAAAAGTTTAATTCTGAAGGCTAAAGTCATTTAAGGTACTGTGATTCCAGGATGATTAGAGTTCTCTAATGCTAATCTCTAATTCTGTTTTTATTATAGCCGTATTCACAGAATTGTTCAAGTAAAGTTATCAGCCTAATGTTGTGGTTTCTTGTTGTCAGGACAAGCCCAAAGGATGTACTAAACCTCAGGTATTCAGCCTGCATGTTACCATTCAGCTGTGGCTAAAAAAGAGAACTACAGGAAAATCAGCGTTACGCAGAAGGAAGCCTCTTAGCAACAGCAGGCCTGAATCGATCATCTATTAATCTCTGATCCTTATAAACTCTTCCAGGTTAGAAACAAGAGGACTTGGCTGCTGTGTTTCCTATGTGACCATCCTCACTTTTGTCTCACCTCTGCCTTGACTTTTCAGCTGCTACACCACACATTTGTTTCTTATCTCGGGACAGCACTTTCTGCCAAATTATTCTTGCTAATTCAAGGTGCTTAAGCCAGGCTGGCCTGTGGTCACCAGGTAGGAAGTCTTATCTTTTTATTCTGCACTAGCAATATGGTTCCACTCTACCAAAAACCATGAGACAGAGACAGCCTTTCACTTCTGGGCAGGAGGGCTTATACTCCAGACAAGCTCCACCCAGACAATAAAGACTAATAGCTACATCAGTACAACTTCTAATAAGCAGAGATTGCTTTGCCATGCCACAATAGCAAAAGTGTGGTTGACAGGCTGGCTTATAACTCTGAGGTAAAATGCATTTGTGCTGGGGGTGTTCATTGCCTCTGTATGAGAGCCAAATAACAAAGTGATTCAGGGGTCCCTCTCTCAAGTCGAAGCATGATGACAATACCCTCACAAAGCCATGTTGCTGTTTGTGTCATATCCTGCTCTTTATTTTCCTATCTATCTGTGTTTATCTATGGCTGTGTACACACCATGCATTTGAAGCACGGACTCCCCCAAAATCCTGGGAACTGTAGTTGTTAAGGGTGCTGGGAATTGTAGCTCTGTGAGGGATAACCTAGTCCACAGGATTTTGAGGGGAAGCAATGTGCTTGAATGTATGGTGTGTATGCAGCCTATGGCCATGGGCTTTCCAAGACGTGGCCTGCGGAACACTGAAGAGCTCTGGATTCTGTGTGTGGGTTTTTAATTTTTTTTTGTTAAAGTACAGCTGCGGAAGATTTTTTTTCAAAATTAAACACTTCATTTGAATGAATTAATTAATTTATTTTGGTCATGGACCAGCCAAAACACTTCATTTAAATATTATATATTGCCCTGCTTTAACAAAAACACCGCCACCACCTAGAGCTTTCTAGAAACACCTCACACTGTAAGGTCTATCAGAGGACACAAACAACCACCAAAAAGATGGGCTGGTGTGAAGCTGCAAAGTTTTTTTTAAAATTACAAGCAAGAATACACACCAGTACTCTAGCATCTCTTAATTATGTTAAAGTAACAAAGAGACAAACCTCTGCCCCACCTAGATTATGAAGGAAAGTGAATCTCTCTTGAGAAAAAGACCCTGAAACTATTTGTCTTTTCTTTGGCAGGCTTAATGAGCTTCTGTTCCTGTAAATTTCATCCACTTTGACCAGATGTTTTTAGATTCTTCATTACGGTTAATGGGACAACACACAACTTTGTTTTATACAGAATTACTTGGAACCCGAAACACAGATCGAAGTAGTGACTCAAACATTTTTTTTTTAAAAAAAGGACAGACACAGGCCTGTGCACAGCCCTAACACGTGCATTGTTAACTGCATGCATGCAGAAGATATAAGAGCTGGACAAACAATAGCAGAATTTTGAAAAGGGGGAGGTACAGGATTAGAAACTATTTAGCTATATGGATGCAGCTATGGTTATGAAGACATCTGAACACGTTTAAAAATATGGCAAATCCATAGCCATTCTACACATTTTCATTTATTGTCTGGACAATTTAAATACAAATAATTCAACACAACAAGGTTATGAAAAAAACATTTACAATACTTTCCCTCAGAAATGATCTAAACTAGCAAGTTAAACATGAAGTCATACATTATAACTAAAATATACAACTGCCTGGTCCTAAGAATTTTTTTTTTTTTTAAATTTCAGATAGTAAAACACACTGTAGAGAAAAGATTCTGACATGCCTTCCCCGCTAATGCTTAGAAATTGCATCAAAACTTTCCCAACAAACTGCGCTCATTCACAGCAGATGACGTAGAAAGGTTTTCCCCAAACATTGAATGAGGGCATTTTCCTTTTTCATTTGAAATTAAAAATAATTTCAAAATGTAAATAAAGTGATGACATTTAGGATGCACAGCCTTTGCTGTTAAATTATTGGTCTACTACAAAATGTTTGCCTCTTCAGTGTGGAAAAAACAAAACAAAATCAGTATGTGATTTACATGCAGTTAGTGGGTATAAGCATGGGGGGGAAAATGCACAAAATAAGCACAAGTTATAAAGAACCATAACGTTTTATTACCATTAAGACTAAACTGGTATTGAAAAGATTTTATATAACAAGACAAGAAAAGCAATAGCAAATTTAACTATCAACTAGATTATGCATAGCGAGTAACTGTTTCTAGTACTCAGGGAAGAGCATGACCTTTTTTTGTTTTGTTTTAAATATATAACCATACAAAGCACAAACGTACGAAAAGGATCAGTGCACTGGACATGGGAGAGCACTCCCTCAGTCATTTTGTTCCCTTAGCTCTGTTTTCCCCAATCTGAATCACATTAAAATAAAAGACCCAGTTGTTGATTTTCTACTGTGCAGTAAGAAAAAAAATATTCACAACAAACATGACAATATATCAAACAATATTTCTACACAAGTTACCTTGATACCTCTTGCCACTTAAGTATCATAAGAAAACATTTTAAGACATATACAAACAAAACTAGCAAAGTGTTACAACTTAGAATAAGTTAACCAAAAGAAAAAAAATAACTTTATATATATATATATATATATATATTTATATTATATATACACATACACACACAACAAAATGACACAATAATATGCTTCTTCCCATAGTTTAAGTAAACAAATAAGTAGACTAGCCAAACTAGCAGTATTTGATTTTGGCATATGCGTCACATCAGCAAGTAAATAAATAAGTGTTTCAAGCAACATAAAGGGTGTTTCAAATGTGCCAACACAGCCCAATTTATATCAGTATGGGCCAGAAAGTGAATCTGAAAATTCTTAACAAATTTAAAGCAAATGTACTTTTTTCCCTCTAAACACATTACATTTAACTATGATACTAAGATATGTAAATAATTTTGTAGCACCTACTGCTTGAACAAAGGTAGTTTTCTTTATTAAAATTATTTTTTTTCCAAAACTTTTGTTCTGCTGATATCCCATACTGATGACTTAAAGAAAAAACATCCTGCAACTCATCTCCTTGCTTTTGGGTTTTGACTGTGGGTAACTGTGTGCCTGGGAAGAACACTCTCCCGTTCGGTATTTAATATTTTTATTACATGCTATGAAAAGATACGAAGATCATCTGTTTGTAGCCCATCCTTCAAAAAACAATCTACTTAATCCAGTTTAAAACACACATCTTGATCTCTAAAAAGTTACCAGTGCAGTATGAACATGACAAAGTTGTCAATTTCCCCTAAATTAGCCAGTCAAAATATTTTTTTCTCAAATCCAGATTCTCTTGTAAAAATTCTTTATATTTTATAAAAATAGATTTTTCTTGAAACCCATTTTCAGCAAAGAGACCACCTCTTTGGCAACATTGTTAATGTTATTTAAACTGTTATGTCATCAGGTATCCCCCTTCACCCTATCCCTAACAGAAGACTGTTTAGTTCACATGATATAAAATAAAAAAGGAAAAATAAAAAAGTTGCAAAATGCTGTTTCTCATTTTGCAAATTTTATTGTTCCTCTTTAATTTATGTTGGGGGTTTACCAATCTGATTGGATCAAACATTTTGGAAAAAAAGAGCAAAATCTGCTAATCCCATTAGTCTGTAAAAATGGTTTTAGGCTTTTCATTTATTAATTTTTTTCAAATGAGTGAATGGTCATCTTAAAAAGACCCACCTTCAAGGAAGGTGTAAAACTAGCTGGCCGGGTAAAAATCCCTGCACATTGTTATCTATGTATATTATATTCAACAACGACAGCTATGAAAGAACATTCAATGCATCAAAGGTTTTTTTTTCTAAGCATTATAAAATCCTTTCCTGTTCACAGGATATCAATATTTTAATACTTAGGCAACACTGGCTTATAAAAGTCCATGGTTGAGTATAAGCCTTGAAAGTTTTTTTTTGTTCGTATATATATTTATATATATATATATATTTATAATAATAATTATTATTAAGGATATGAAATTCAGGATTTATGGGTTTTGTTGGTTTTAAAGGAAACTTGCAATACTCGGTCTCCTAAGCGGTATCCGTTAAGGCTGGCAATTGCCATGGCAGCTTCATCGTAGTTGGTCATGGTGACAAAGCCAAATCCCTTGCACTTGTTGGTGTTGAAGTCGCGGATCACCTTGACATTATTGACTGCTCCAAAGGGGCCAAAGAGCTGCCACAAGACACTCTCATCTGAGTCAGGTGACAAATTGTAGACAAAGATGCACCATCCAGTCCCAGTATGGCCAGGAATATTCATTCCTACAAGGCTTGTCATCCCATCAATTGTGATTGGAGAAAACCTATCAGATTAACAAAGAAAAAAGACAAGAAAAGGAGGGCTAATCTAGAGATCAGTTTTCAAACATATGTTACATAAAACCAATATCCATAACCAAGAAAAAAGAGCCTGTTAAATTCTCTGCAGTGAAGAATACAGGTTCAGTTATTCACTGATAGAAGTACTCATAAATGCTTCAGAAACCAACTGGAATTGGGTGTGTATATTGGCAGTTCCCTTGGAGAATATGTTCAAACTTGGTTGCACCCTGCAAGCAAAGGAAGTCTCCTTTATGCCCTATCTAGTACATGATTCTATCTGATTAGGCTGTAAGTTAACCACCTTTTTTGTCTGATGAAAGCTTGCATATGGTAACACTTATTTGGTTCAATAAACGTTATCACACTATTTATTGTTTTCACATTGAAAGTAGTACTAACTCTTCTGTTTGTAGAAAATGGAATCTTGAGAGGTTTGTGTGCATGTGTGAGATATGAACATTTATTTGAAGCTATCGAGAGGCTAAAAAAAGTCTTTGATAGTTTAAATGTATATAATTAAAGTTGTATGGGTTTGCCTAAAAGTTCCACAACTGTTGACTGCACGAAGGGCAGTGAGCACTTTTCTCCCATATACTAATTACTTATCACACCACTGACATGGCAAAAATAATTTTTCAAATGTCTAGAAGAGTTCATAGCTATTAAGACTAAGCTGCTTTTACTCACAAATTTGTGTGACGTTGATATATCTAGGTCAGCGTAGCCAATGTGATGCCTTGCAGATGTTGTGGACTCCAACTTCCATCCACCCAGCCAGCTTGGCCAATGGCTAGTGATTATGAGGATTTGAGTCCACAACATGTGGAGAACACCATAATGGCATCCTATCTAGGTGGATTCTATATGATAGTCAGGGCTGCTGGGAGGGGGGTACAGGGGCCTCAGACTCTTAGCTTTATTTTTTTTTTAAAAAAAAGTAAGCCAATGGGACTCTTATAAAGAAAGTTATGAAGCAAAATGTGCAAGCAAGCCTTAACCTTCTAAGGGATTTCTCTGAGAAAATCCAGTCAGGCGACTTCCGGGAAGGGTGACTTAGCCTGTGCCTGCTTTTGAGACGGGCTCCTGCCTCAAAAGAAGCTTATTCAGATATATCAGTCAGTTTTTTCTTTTTTTTTTGACTGATTAAACTTCTCCCGGGTAGGGAGAAACGAAGAGATTAACCTCAAAGCCTATTTTTGTTGGGACGACCAGATCTCATTAATTTATGGGACGAGGTCCAGCCGACGAAAGTGGGACGGATTTTCAACAGCAAGCTCTATCTGTTAAAGCGAACGTTCATCTTATCTTCTAAGAGAGAACGCACTAACAGGCAAGCACCCTTCTTTCTATATTTTTCTTTTACTTGACTTAAATTGTTGCTGTTTAAAAGAGATTTGCCAGATTGATCGGTTTTTGACATCTCACTGGGGAGCCGTAACTTCTCTCTGCTACGCACTAATTAATAGCTTATCTCTGTTTTTGTTGCAAAAAGCTGTCCTGGATTTGCATTCTAAAGATATACACAGAAGAGGGATTTCTATTCCAGATTTTTATTTTGAAAAATATTATACTGTTTTGAGACTACTTTCTTTTTGGTCTATTTTATTTTGACGAATCTGTTTCTTGACGATTGCCATTAATTGTTTCGATCCTGGGAACTGCATTTTGTTTACTTAACTATTGGAGAGATAAGGCTGTCTGCTCTGTTTATACTGTGATGTCACCAAGTTTGGAGTATTAACCCAATTGTTGCTGAAATAAGAAGTGGTTTTCCTATATTTTTCTTTTAAAATGGCAATTAAGAAAGTGGCTGAAAATCTGGAAATAACTATGTTTCAGAAAATAATGGATGAGATTGAGATAATGAAAATTGAATTGAGTAAAATGAAGCAGGAGATTAAAGATATAAGGGTCCCTGTGAGAGAGGTGACCCTGGAAGGGGTCCCTGTGAGAGAGGAGACCCCGGAGATTGGAACAGGGGTCCCTGTGAGAGAGGTGACCCTGGAGACTGGAATAGGGGTCCCTGTGAGAGAGGAGATCCCGGAGATTGGAACCAACGTGGAACAGGAACAAGATTTGGAGTCTATGGACTTTAGAAATAAAATCTATTGTTTGGAACTCAATGTTATCTCTGAAGAAATGAATGAAGATTCTAGAGATAAAGTTATCAATGGCATGGATAATCTTCTGGACTGGAATGATGTGATGGAGCCCAATATAGAGAAAATCTATGGAATTAACTGCAGCCATGTGACAATGGAAAAACTTTTAAGAGATGACCCAGTGTATTTTGAAAAAAAGAACAGAGATATGATTTTACAGCAGTATTTCAGCAACCTATTCAGAATGGATGGCAAGAAAATATTTGGGATAGAGGTAATCCCCATCAGACTCTTACTATATGACTATGGCTTTGACAGCAAGATTATTATGGAATACTGATAATGGAAGATTGGATATTGAAATTACTGGACTTAACAAGACTACTGAAGATGGAAGATGGAAAATGGAACTAATGGAGATAATAGAACAATGGCTACTGAAATTATTGAACCTAACAGATTCTGATGTGATGGATTAATTGAAATGTTTATTTTGACTATGGTTATGACAATAAGATTATCATAATTAGTAATGAGATGGATTAATCGATATGCTTATCTGGAAAAAAAAAATTGATAGATATATTTCTTAAAGAATTGAAACCTCTCTTTGACTTTTTGTGGAAAGAATAAAGTAATGTTTATGAGATTTGATGATTAAGTAAGATAACTACTGGAGGAAAGTGATTTTATAATATGACTTAAGAGACAGGATTGTTATATATTATAGACTTATAACTGATTTGATCTTTGACAAATGGGAAGTCAATATTTTACTCTTTATTTTTTATTTTTGTTTTTTTTTTTTCTTTTTTTCTTTTTGTTTAACTATTTTTGATTTTGTTTTTTGTCTTTGAATGTTTTATGATTTTGTCTTGTATGTTTTATGAAAATCTGAATAAAAATTATTGAAAAAAAAAAAGAGAAAATCCAGTCAGGCTTCTCCCACCTTTCAGTGTTTTTAGCAAATGAATGAGTCAGAGCTGTGATTGCCAAGTGAGTTGTTTTGACACCAGGAATCCCTGGAATTCTAAAGAGCTACTGTTTTCCCCTCCCGGCACATTTCTTTCTGGCTAGTGGCTTATGTCTCCTTGCTATTTCTGTTTGAGATCAGGTACTCCCTATAAGTTATTTTCTGCCGATTCCACTTTGTTTTGTTGCTATTTTTACAGAATATAGCAGTGAAATGGTGAGAAATGTTCACTGTGTGCTTCACAATTGGAGTGTTGTTGTTATCCAATCTCTCTGTGCTTGTTTCTTAAGAAAATGCAGCAGTAGAGTGTGTGTGTGTGGGCTGGTTAAATTGATTTCAGCAAAAATATGCAGGGAGGAGTGATTAGTTGCTTTCCCACCCATGGAGGGAGAAATATGTTGGTGGGTTGGTGCTCTTGCTGGTATAAACACTTAAATGGGTTGCTGTTATTCAAAAAACTCAAGGTAATGTACATGGTCTTTCCCCTTTTTCATTTTATCCACCAAACAATCCTGTGAGGTAGGTTAGGCTAAGAGACAGTAACTGGCCCAAGAGCACCAAGTGAGCTTCACAGCTGAATGGGGATTTCAAATCCTTTTAGCTTGAAAAATAAAAAAATGCTGCAGTTATTACGAGATATTAATAAATAACCACAACAAATAAATGCACTGCTTACTTTTTAAATATTGATTTTATCCAAGTCACATTAATCAAAGAGACTTTGTGAATGTATAAAACAGCTGTAAATCTCTGAGGTTTGGGGAGCTTGGTTGCCCCCACCCTGTATCATTGCAGAAGACAAGTGCTGGGTCACAGTACTACAGTCCAGATACATTTTTGTGGGTGGTGGTGCACCTACACTGTACACACATACAGTATTAACATGCAACATGGGCCATGGCACACATGGTCTGTGTGTGGCATCCCATATTTCTAGGATACCAACACCAAATAACAGAAAGCCAGTCTTCTCCCCTCCCTACATTAATCTGTGCTTTTAACAAAATCTACCTGCATCCACAAACTATGCCATTAATTAGGAGAGAGGAACTCACATCCAAAGCTTGTCCCTCACAGGGAATGTCTCTTTCCAAGTCAGACAGGAAACATTAGGAGGAGAATAGCTCCATTCATACCTCCTGTAACACCTTGCTGGGTTGTTAGCAAATGTTAATGATCAAACTCTTATCTGTGGACATGTTAAATCTCAGGGATCGGTGTCAGAGAGAGCTGGCTTCCCCACTGGTGAATTTCCTTCCAACCTGCTAAGTCCACAGAGTGCCTCGCAGCCTCTCCCACCTCAAAGGATTAGAGTACGTGCACCCTTTTCATTACACATTCCTTTTTCAAGGTGGATAGATCACAATAATTGATCATACGTGCATATAGTTGTGTACACATCATGGTATGGTGAAAAGCTTGGGAGGACCTATTGCCACTATACCTATAGCATTTGTGGATTGTAAATGTTAGGAACCGTTCATTATTTTCTTTAACTTCTGCGCTGATATGTGGATTATTAACAGAGAAGTCATACTAACATAATATTTTCATGCCAGTATTTTCAAATGTCTAGTAATCAAACTATGAAATCAAGATCAGAACAAGCAAATCTTAAATGAAAAGCAGACAAACCACAAGCTCCAAATTACTGGGAACACGTGTTAAACCTGTAACAAAGAAAACTTAGGCCTGATTAAGGTGCACACAGTTACAGTGGTTTAGGAAAATTAGGCAGAAGAGAAGCTGCACCTCCCTTACCTTTTTAGACAATATTGGTTTTTAAGTCACATTGTCAGTGACAATGTTACACGGTAAGCCCTGTGACACTAAATCTTTGTTACAATAACTGATTTAGTAAGACCAAAAAGCCATTTAACAACATATTTAAGATATCAGAATGTTTGTAGCTGTTGCACCAAAACCATCTTAGAAGACCTGTAACAAAAGTGAAACAAACAAACAAAAAACACTATTTTTGTGCATGTGTGCACGCGTGGTGTTAAAGAAAACCAACTGAAGTCCAAACGAAAAGACAGAAAACATTTGGCATGCTGGTGGAAAAAAGGAAGGAATTAAAAACAAAATAAAGTTAGTGAATTAAAAAAAATTATAGCACCAATCTGTGCCAACATGGACATCTGGCAATCTGTGGAATTCTAATTACCTCTTTACGCCATAGGCCATATTAAGCAAATTGTCCAGCCTGAAAAGAGAAGGAGGGTCTCTGGGTTAATGTCTCACAGATGGCAAGATTGCTCAATGGAACTTTTATTAATAATGCTCCATTTTCAGAGAAGAAATTCGCAACATCAATTCGTGTACATCTAGTGGGTCTAATCAATCAGCAGCTATAAAGCCACTTTTACTTCAACAATAAACTAAAGTCATTTTTAAATGTGCTGGTAATGAAGAAAGGTAACATTCCACCGTCTCAAACTTTGATTCAGTACTGTACAGAAGAATTCCCCTATGAATTTGCTTTTGCACAATTTCAGACTAATATAAATTGAAACTATTATCATACTTTCTACTATTTACCTTTCCATTGCCAATAAACCTGTGAACAGAATTAAACAGTGAAAACCATAAGAAAAACATGCTAACTGCAGCTGTTTAGGATTCCACTAATCCTGTACACACATTCTTCTTTTGATGGGAAGAAGTTACTTTTGATCCATAAAAGTCTGTCAGAATAGATTATCCTAACATTTTGCAGATCAAATTAGAAAGTTGAGAACATTTAGCTTGTTGGCCAATCAGATATAATTTATAAAGGCCTCCCCAACTTTTAAAGTACACAGCTTTTAAGAAATTATGCAAACATTTTTTCTTCCCCAGCGTGCGAGGATGTAATACAGCAATAAACAAAATTAGCTAAATTGTTGAGAATAAAGGGTAACTTTTCAACAAAAACATAAAATTCATCACAGCCACGACAGAAAAACCAATAACTGTTCTGTAAATGCTTTAAATATGAAACCGTTTTCTGAATATTTTATCCTAATTTTGCTTAGTGGATGCATTTGCACAGAATGCTATGCCGTTTTTTGTTTCAACCATGGTTTGTTTAACAAAGTACAAGCTATCTTACAGACATGTAAAAAAAGGCACAACTTGTTTCTTCAAAGCTTAGTTTACTTTTCAGCTGCTCTTCCCTTCACAGTTTGGCATCATTTAGGACTGGATTGCCAAACAAAACACCATTAAGCAAGTTGTTGGGATAGGTCATAACACAAGATTATAGTTAAATCAAGTCATAAGTTTGGGGTCTGTTTTTATGATGTTTTGATGTGTTTTTAGCACTTCTGTTTGCCGCCCTGGGCTCCTGCTGGGAGGAAGGGCGGGATATAAATCAAATAATAAATAAATAAATAAATAAGTTTGTTAAGTCAAGAAAAAACCATGGCTTCACATTGTGGTTTGTAACCAGAAAACAAGCCATGAGCTGGGCCCAGACTTTCAGAAACATCACACTTTGGCTAAACAAACCATAGCTTGGTGTTATGTGCAAGCTGTGCCACTATATATATATATTATTTTGAATGATACCATAATACAGATAAATGTGTGTTGTCTGCACTATATTTGAGTGCTGTTCCAAAGAAGGCATTTGATGCCAATAGGCACTACCAAAAGGTGACCGTCACACTAATCTAGAGAAGCCAATCCAAATGTGGAAACAAGTTTCTGCATGTGTATACAAAAAGCTGCCTTGGATGGGAAAAATCAAGGCAACAATGGTTCACAAGTTGTGTGAATGTATTGTGTAAGAGACATCTAACAACTGATCAGTACTGCCTATTGTCAGAGAAGAAGATGATTTAGGTATTTTAGAATATAGCCTGTTTCCGCTCTCTTTGCTTAACAAGTGATTGCTGCAAGCTAAACATAACCTGGGGCACATGGCTGCCAGCTCACAGCTTTTCACTATATCTCTAGCTTGCTTGACTGGGTTTTTTATTCTTAATTACCTACTGCTGTGTCCATTTTTTCTATGTTTTTAATTCTTATATAGAATAAAAATTTAAACATTTTCCTTTTCTTAATTGTTTATACAATAATCCCATAATTCCTTTACCCAACAAGATATGGTTCAACCACTGATCTGCCAATTTAATAATCTAGCTGCAACTGAAAGATGGCCCAATCAACTCCCACTTATAGGCTATTTTTCTTAGGAGTCTTAGGAGAACTTGATACACAAGACTAAAAAAAACAATAATTTGGTGACAGTTACCTAAATCTCTGAGCTTGATGGTGGAGAGGTCCAGGATAGCGTCTGTTGGGAGACTGGTACAGTTGGGAAAGGAGGGCTTGGCTTGTTTTCTGACTGGGGTTATTAGCAAACTTCACAGTGATCGGTTCTGTAGCACCACTGGGCTTCTGGCCATTAAGTCCCTTTATGGCTTCTTCTGCCTCTATTCTCTTATCAAAACGGATAAACCCAACACCACGAGAAACACCTGGGAAAAGAATATGATATTTAATTAAGCAAAGGAGTAAAATAAAGAAAAGCTTCAAGAAATCTCATAAGGCCATATAAACTGACATAATGCCAAAGGAAATACAGCTGAATACGTTGGTCCCTCAAAGAAATCTATTACAACTGTAATAACTTTGCCTAGATATTTATGGTCTTATAAGTAGTCACAGATAAACAAAGAATTAAATTTGAAAACAGGCATCGTGTGTAAACATGTGGCTGTTTTTGCTTGTATAAATGAAGAATATAAGATACGTCCATATGTTTTTCCAATAAAATCCACATGTTTATTTCAGTCTGACACAAAAAAAACCCCCCTTTATTTCAACTGGAGGCACACATACAAGACCTTCCCAGACTACTGATTATTCCTCAACCCACCACAGTTTATCTATGATCTCCCTTTATCAGTAAATCTAAATATGCAATTGCCTTTATGTTTTAGTTATTTTTAAGCATTAAAATACTGGGAAAGCACTTGATTGTTGAGAGGATTCAACAACATTGTAATTAAAACAACAACAAATGAAGGAGTATAAGAACAAGTTCAAGTTTAGAAATGTGTTAATAGATAAAATCTTTTTCAACCTGTGACTTGATCAACCAGAATTCTTGAGGTGATGATGCGCCCATATTGTGAGAAAAGCTGCTCCAGCTCTTTTTGGGTCATCGTTTTTGGAAGGCCGCTGACATACAGGTTAGCATCTCTGATTGATGCTGAACTTGGACGAGCATAGGAAACCTAGGAGTTAAACAACACATGGTTACATTACATATTATGTTTTAGACAAAGACATTTACATCACGTTTAGTTAACAGTCTGTTTTCAACCTTTTGAGTTCTGACAGCTTGTTTAAAATAACCTTCTCACTTGATTCTACCTGCTCTTACTATAGAAATTGAAAAGCAGAAAAAATATTGAGAACAAAAGAAAAGCTGGAAATAATTTAAAAGCAGATGTAAGGATAAGGGTCTTTAAATGCAGGAATAAAAACAGTGACTGAAGATAGGCAGATTAATGTGCAGCCTCCCACACACCAGCTTTGTAAATTTACCCCTTTGGGCTGTGGGTGTATAAAATGATTTACTGTATTCAGCACAGTCTGAATGTACCTAGGATGTACAGGTTCATGGTTGTTCTGTTTTAATCATTAAAAACAGATCAGGTTTTTTGCAAAGATACTTTTTCTTCATATATTCATACTAAACTGGCAGGATTTGTCCTGACTGCATTACAGAATAAACTTATGAAATATTTGCTTAGTGAACCCCTTCTCAGCATCATATTATTTGCAACTATGTTCTATCCCTCACAAAAACTGGTAACAAATATTAAACTCCAGCTGATGCCCAGCAATACATATTAAAATATTTTATAGCAGCTCCAAAATTTTTTACTGAAATACAGGTTTTTCATGAACCAGTTATTTAACTTTCATTTTAATACTGTAGTTGCAATTGGCATGTAATTGTATAATCTCTGTGTGTTTTAGTTTGTCAATAATGTTTTTGCATTTAAACCAGCTGACTTTAAAATATATCACTTCCATATTACAAAAAAAAATTCTGTTAAAAGTTGTTCCTTTTGTTGTGAGCATTTCCACGCTGAGTAGAACATATCACTTTTTGGCATACTGTAATTTCTGGGATATACAAACTCAACAACTTTCTGAACCTTTTCAATTTTATCTAATGAAAACATTTTCAAGCCAAGCTTATCCATAAATTGCTGTATTACATTTATGCAACAGTATATGTGGAGGGGGTTCAGTCACGAATATGACAAGCAACACCCTTCTCTCCAAAAGACAACTGATAGATGTATGTATTTTCCCCACTCCTAAAAATAGATATTGAGTCAACAAAGAAAATGTTAGAGAATGACTAATATTTGTCTCAACAGTCTTTATTAGAAAAGATAAACACATTACACATTTATATTGCGAAGAATGTGAAACCACATTTCAATATTCAGGAGCCAGACATAATTTGTTTTAAAAAATAACTCAGAGCATTATAAATATAAATGTTAACAAGTCACGATAAAAAAGGAATAACGAGAAAGACTGGTTACAATGTATGGCAGCAATTTTAAAATTCTAGGGTTCCCCACCACCACCAGAGGTCCAGGACATATGGAATGAGGACGCAAAACTCTACAGAGGGATAGAATACTAGGCAGGGGTTGTCTTCAATCCTCATCAGCTCCCATCAGCAAAACCTGGGTAGATTAAATGTCCTGGCTGAATGCCAATTATCTTCAATGGACTTGTGGAGATGACCGTATCCTTACTGCCACCTCATACCAATGTAATTCTGGAAAAGAGCTACAACTCTTTTCGTATGTTTCCACATGCAGGGCTTTTGGGGGGGGGGCTATTTCTCTTCTAATGCCAACACAGGCTGCTTTCACACATGGGGCTAATAGTGCTAGTTTAACGGATTAAAAAGGTAGCACTTCTGTCCCCATTTCTAAAATACCATTCACACTGCAGTACCTCTTGCAATAAGGAACAGTACTTTTTCAGCCGATATAGCGGCATTTCGCACAACTGTCTTTCACACAGCTTGTTTTCATCCCTCACCCATGCACACTGTTCCCCACTGTGTAGGAGGTCTAAGATTTTGTCCCGTTGCCATGCAAGCCCTCTCCCTTTTAAATTGTTTTAGTTATATCAAGACAGGGGTGGGTGGGAAATGCTGCTGCTATCTGTGCCGATGCCGGAATACCGGTACAACGTTCGTCAGGCAAAAAAACCCACCTATGTGACTAAAGGGTGGGAACACACTGCATGCTGCGATGCCTGTCACGTGAGCGGCAGCAGCTAGCGAAACACTCCCGCAATCTTCCATGTTCCCAGCCTTGCTAACAGATTATTTCTGGTATCATTTATTGTGGAAATTAGCGCTACACTTGCACTACATTCCACCAGAATTCCGGAGCTGCCCGGTATGTTGTGTGAAAGCTCAAACATAATGCACAAATTATCAGGTAAGAAATCATCAGAATAATGGAATAAAGTGCAGTGTGAAAGCACCCACAATATTACCACCCCAGTCAACAGATCCTCATATGCTGGGAATGTGCAAGGATCTCTGCATATCCACATATGGAACATATGACTAATGTTGGGCTGGGCAAATTTAAGTATAGGTTTAGAAAGGAAGCCCAACTATGAACTGAAATAAACATAACTTTAGCCTGTCACATGACATGATGTTTATTTCTACCATGTAATTCCTATTCTGTTTTTTTGCAAGTGATCACAGTTTTAAAAATGGCTTATATACAAAATACAGGCTTCAGTATTTCCCTTTACATTACTTCATGGGATGTAATCAACAAAACCCAAATATTTAGCCAGGCATCAGACATATGAAAGACTGTCTCCAGTGATCCTGAATCCAGTCTGGATTTTCTTTCTCTAATCTCACACAGTCTTGCAGATAAGTACAAAAATATACCAGGTCATGTACGATGAGGCAGGATTGGGGAAGACAAGGAGATTAAAGAGAGTAGCAGTAGCAGCAGCAAACCACTCATGGTATTTCTCAACCCCTGGCCTTAAAACAAATGAACCATGTTGGAAGTGGGGCAAGAGCAACTCCTGTTTGGGTTCTTTTGTTTGTATTCCAGAAGGATAGCGTTATGGTCCTCCAGCTGGCTAGGCTTGCCTACCTTTACCTGTGCTCTTCTCTACCTAGTTGTAAACTGATATGCTTAGGGAAGCTGACCTGCCCCTACTCCTCCTACTTCTTCAACTGTCTGAGGAGAGAGAAGACATCTTTGTCTTTCCTCCCTCTCCTGAGCCATAAGGGCAACACCCAAGTCTGGGCATTGTGCCTCCAACTTAGTTAGTTAGAACTAGGTATGCCTTTCCTATCTGCTACGTATTTCTATAAATAAAGTAGCTTTTCTTATTTTACTAAGTCTCAGTGATCTAAATTTAGGGTAAAAGCCTGCTTCTAAGGTAAATACACACACTGGCACACCCAGGTCAGACCGCTGTAGCACTCTGCAGTATATATTTCCATAACAAACATGCCCCCCCTCAAAACAGAAGCATTATGGACACTAGGAATGAAATAGGAAAAGGGTAGCCTTTGTTGCAACCAAGAGACAAGAGAGTGCCCTAGTAGGCTTTTATTTTATCTTGAAAAATTTGGATTTGGATTCTACACAGAAATGTGACAAACTCACTGCTATCCCTTAAATGTCATGATTTTTGCACTACTGTTTACATAAACCTATCAAGTTAGGGTAACGCTTCATGAACCTGACAAAGTGCGTTCTAATCTTCAGAAGGTGATGCTACAATAACATTGTCTAGGGAGACAAAGTATATTTTTATTTTTGTTATCACATTAACACAGGTGCCCATCAAAATTTCAAAGCCTACATAATATTTACTACATGCTATAAAAACCTGTTTCTACATATGCTGTATCTGTAACTACAGTTTTATGCACGCAGATGTATATGGTAAAACTACTCATAATCTGAATGCAGCTGTCATTTGAAATCTGCAATGCAGTTCTCCAACCCAAAAATCAGTTCACAATTAGGGGAAAGTGTATTAGGGGAAAGTGTATTAGGGGAAAGTGTGCACAAAAAAGTATATAGTAGTGAAATAACATACAAAAAAGCATGATGTAGAATCATTGGTCTGGAAAGTTCATCTAGTCGAACCGTCTTCTAAAAGGCAAGGGTGATGTGCCCTAAAACCCTCCATGATCAACCTATGCAAGAACACAAAGTATATAAGTTGTCTGCAGAGTAAATAATTTCAACACAATTTCTTACACAAGTCAGTAGAGCTATAGACTATAAAAGGCCCTAAACAAAGCCTGTGTTCAGGCATTTGCCTGTGCAATCAAGGACTAAACTGGAGATGGGGACAGAAGCACTAACACAAGCCCTGGATGCTCCAGCAGCTCTTTTGATCTTCACAAAATTAGCACAAACATCTTAAGGGTTTTAAAAAGCATATTCAATCAAATGCAGTTAGAAACTGCCCCTGCAATCAAAACCCCAGATAAACTAGGGTTTGCACTGGCAGGGAGGCTTCAAAGCACAGTCAACCGAACACAATTTAAAAACTCCTTCCAACCTTCACACTAATCTGAAGAGCAGCCAGAGCAACTAGGGACATTGGGGTGGGGCTTGCATGTGCATTCCTGCCCCTGGTTTATGTCATATGTCAAGGAGAATGCCTGAACACAACTAAGATGTAAGACCTGGGGATACATTTATTTTAATATCAAATCAGTTAATGTAGTTAGACTCTGACTACAAGTAAGATCCACACACTGAATCTTCCAAGAGGAATGAATGAGTTTATAAGTCCACCCAGCACCTAGTTATCATCACAATCCCTGATGCTACAGGCCATCGGAACAGAAATCATAAGATGCCTACCGCCCAGAGAGCTTCGGCTATGGGGCGGTATACAAGTGCAATAAATAAATAAATAAATGTGAAGACCACATTTGGGTGATCTTGCTTCCTTCTCCCAACCAGATAATGACTCTCTGTTACAACCTAGTATAATTCTTCTGTGTCTGTTAACTCTGAGCTTCCAAAGGCCATCAAAACTAAGTATGTTGGAAATTAGTAAGTAACTTACTGTGGCACTCATATAGGTAAAACAGAAGAAAATTGGAATTCAAATGATAGTACTTTTCAGAATGCACTGTTTACCTTTCATAACAAGCTGCACAGTAGGAACTTTTTAAACAGGAAGATTATGTAATTCAAGTGAAACAGGAGCATAAATAACTATTAATGTTTCCAGGGGACACAGATAATGTTTCAAGATATCTCTAAACCAGGAAGTTTGATGTAAAGAAAAAGAAATAATCCCTTCAGTGTCACCCAGTGCTCTTGGGTTTTATCTGCTGTATGAAATACAATCTATTGCTTGAGATGGAATATGGAGCAAGACTTGGACCATTTGATCATATAAGGATATCCTAACCTTTTATGAAAATGTAATGTTTAATACTGCATTAATTAATAATAGCTATTTATGTTGTGCCAGTAGCACAAATAGGTATTTAACACATTAAGGAGTATAGGTAAGATTCAAGAGAGGGGAGAACAACAGAAGTGATGAAAAAGCAACAAGAAAGGAAGAAGGGAAGATGAAGTGAATGCACGGTAGTTCAGGAAGGGCTCTAGAGGGGAAACAACCATGGAAAGATTGGAAGTCATTTGCTAGTGTTATGCACCGTTTGAGGGTTAAAGAACCCCTAAATTCAGACGTCTGGTCTAATAAATGAAATACAAAACTGGATGAAGCATCCACAGAATACACTACCAATATTTCTTCTTATACAACACCTTCTTAGAAACCTCATTAACTCATCAATGTGGGAAAAGGTTATTGTTGGAGAAGCTAAGCATTCCCCTCCCTCTTTGCACTTGGTCTTTCAGTGTAGACTTGGAAGGACTAATGATAATTATTTAAAGAAAGAGAGGGTCTATCCCAGCAGATATCTAGAGATAACGACCAGCCAGCGCTCTGGGAAACATCAAGTGCACTGCTAAAAGAAATAATTGCTCAAGCTTTGTGGAATGAATTATGTTTATTATTATTTATTAAATTTCTATACCGCCCCATAGCCGAAGCTCTCTGGGCAGTTCACAACAGAATTGTTTCCTGGCAAAAGCTTGAAGTAGTTAGCAAGTAAGAAATCTCTGTTACAGAAGTTGCATAAGATTCAGAGAGACACTCTCCAAATGCACCCTGAATGCAGCAAAACCAAACAGGAATGGAGTGTGAGATAATTGATTAATGAGAAACATAAAATCCAAAGGTTAAAGAACATCCCTTCTAAGGAGTAAAATCATGAAGTCAGTAAGTTATAAAAGATATCCAGACTTCTTAAAATTTTGTAATAGTGTTCCTTTACAATATTAGTCTTTGAAAATGGCCTCTTACAATCCTTTCCGACTTACTTGCTTGGTTGAAACACCCTTATACAAGGAATATATGCCATCTGGTTGATAGTCAGTTATATGGCTATGTAGGAACTACATATTCAGGCCGTTAAAAAAAAGAGTCTGAAGGATATTTGGTGGCTGCAATACCCATTGACTCGAGACTATTCTTTTTACTCTGGAAAGTTTAAAACATATTCTAGGTTAGATCTCATCCTAGTTACAGATGCTCTTGCCCAGAAGGCTTGTGACTCTAATATTGGGAATATTACTGAGTCAGACAATGCCCGTGTCATTAGTGCATACCCCTACAGTTGCTGCATGACCTGGCGGTGGTGGACAGATTGAAGGAAAATATTAAGGAATACTTTCTCACCAACTCTACTCCAGATGTTGCGCAGACCACAGTCTAGGACTGCATGAAAGCAGTTTTTAGGGAGCAGTGTATTGGTGAGTTTGCAGCATATAGGAAGGCTAGAGAACTGGATAAACTCTCTAGTCTTGCTGATATTAAAAGGTTGGAACAGAAGCATAAAAGCACAGGGAGTGTTAGAGTACTTCGACTGTTGCAGGGCAAACACGCTGAACTCCAAACATTGGAGGCTGATGAAGTTACACAGCAACTGGCTTACGTCAAGAGGCATTATTAATGGCAACAAAAATTCATGACTCCTTGCAAGGACAGTTCGTAAAAAGGATATGCAAATGTGGTGGCTAGAGTGAGGGATGAAGGTGGTACCATAGTAGCAGACTCAGGGGAAAATTTGTTCAATCTTTGCCTCCTTCTTTGCATGACCCCACTCCTCATGCATTCCGGATCCTGCAAAAATTATGGCTTACTTCTCGGATTTGCAAATATCTCCTCTCTGACACTCACAGAGATTACCTCAACCAACCTACCTCAGCTGAGGAAATCCATGCTGTTATTAAAGACCTGAAGTCTGGCGAAGTCCCACGGCTAGATGCGCTCCCTGCGGAGCATAGCGCATATATCACTGGCTCTCCACCAACTGTTTCTTTCACGGGGGAAAAGGCATGTTTTGGGGAAAGGCTATGTATAATGCATCAAAAGAACGGGGCCTGGTAATCGCAAATCTGAGGCTTTACAGGGAGGCTTGCCAATTGAGACAGTTAATCCCAATTCTGCACAGGGCAACATCTGTGTACTGGACATCCACGGAATATAACGGGGCCTTGCCCAGACTTCAAGCACTCCCATTTGGCACTCTATTATACAGCCACAAGAGTGGCTGTATAGTATGGCCAGCATGGATTTTTCGCATTCCACAATGCTAAAATGAAAATACCCCCATGCCTTTCTGCTGCTTCCCATAACCTCATTTCAAAATAAAAAGTGCAAACCTTATAGTCTTGAACTCAGAAATGCTTGCTTAACAACTCTTTAAGTTTTTGCTGTGATATACAAAACAGTAAGAGAGGATCCAGAGTTCCAAGTGTAAAACAAGAGAAAAAAATCCAAACCCCTCCCTGTTGGACTTTTTTCTGTCAATGGTCTCGTAATTTGTTGAAATTAATTAAAAATCAGCCATGTTCACAGGGTGCCTGTAAACCTATTACTGACCTTGCCCCATATTCTGACCTTTATCTGTTGCAATTTAAAAGTTAAAAAAATGTCTGGCTGATTTTTAATTAATTTAAGAAATTTAACATTGAAGTCTATTATTATGTCAGGCATGCTCATTAGGAAACTGTCAATGTTCTAAAAGCCAGAGTCACAGCTGTTTGGCCTGGCTAATCAGGGGCCACACCCATACCAGAGAGTTATTCCAATTTAGACAATATTGGCTTCCCCCAAAGAATCCTGGGAAATGTCATTTGTGAAGGGTGCTGAGTTGCTAGGAGACTCCTATTCCCCTGACAGAGCTCGAGGGGCCAGACTGGTTTAACAGGCAGCCCCTCTTCTGAGGATTGTAGTTCTGTGACGGGAATAGGGCTTCTCTTAGCAACTCTCAGCACCCGTCACAAACTACACTTCCCAGGATTCTTTGGGGCAAGCTATGATTGTCTAAAGTGAAATAAAGGTCTGGTGTGGATGTGGCCAGGGACAACTTTGGTTTAAATTTGGGTGGGAAACTATAAGTGCCTGCTGTAGAATAAAAAAGTGGGGGAAACCCTGAAAAACATTGATAGTTCACAGTTTTCCTTTTAAAAAGGACAGTGGCCTTCCCCCTGCCCAGTGACCACCCACACAATCTCCTCCCCGCCCTCCCTCCCCTTCTTTCCCGCTTCCCCTCCCTGCCCCTCCCCCAGGTCAGTTTCACCTATCCTAATATGACTGTACAGGAGTAAATCCCATTGAACTCAAAAAAGCATGCAAACGGTCAAACCTGCCCTCCCCTCCACCTCCCTCCCATCACCTTCCTTTTGCCACTTCCCTCCCCCTTCCTTCACCCCTCTCCCCTTCCAATCCCTTCCTTCTCCCTCCCTCTCCTTCTGCTCCCCTCTCCCCCCTCCACCTTCCCTCTACCTTCTCCCCCATGGTCAGTTTTACCTATCCTAGCCATGATTGCCTGGGAGTAAATCCCACTTAACTCAATAAGCATGCAAATGATCAGACCTGCCTTTCTCCTCTCCTCTCCCTTCCTCCTCACCTCTTCCCACCCCTCCCCCTCGCATCTGCCCCTTCCCTCTCCCTTCTTTCGCCCCTCCCTCCTGACCCCCTTCATCCTCCCCCTCCTCTATTGTCAGCTTTACCTATTCTAAGTATGACTGAACAGGAGTAAATTCCACTGAACTCAATAAGCATGCAAATGATCACTCCATTCTCAGCAAACGTGCACATGATCCCATTCCTTACCTCTCAGATTAAAAAGCAGAGAAATTCAACTAATAGACAAAAAAACCCTTGCAGTTTAAGAACATACATATAGCCCACAGCTATTTCTATCAAACTTTAAAAAGCAGGGAAATTGGGCAACTACAGTGAATGCACCAGGGGAGCAGGAGACCTGAACTCCTCTTTGAGATATTGTCCTGCCCTACAAATTTGTCAAAATGCAACCACAATTTGGGTTGGTCTTTCACAGTCCAACCCACTTCCTGTGTGGCATGGAAGAATTTGGTAACGTGCCTCTGAGCATATGGTGAATGGTGGCAACACCTGCAATCAGCCCAAATAACAGAAACATGACGTGCTGTGTTGATCTTGTTGATATAGTTCTGATAATCACTTTAAATATGTTTGATTTACTTTGCAATTTTCATGAAATATCCTATAGTAAATCATTTTCCTTTGCTTCTGTTTCTGAGTATGTGAAGTACAGCAACACTTTGCAAATTTTACACTAAAAAAAGTCGAAACATGATTGTGAAATAATGGCACCGACTATTTTGCCAAATAGTCTCCAGTGGGCATGAGGAGTGTCTCAGTCTGCACAAGATAAAACAGTGGGAGGTGAAATATACTCTAGAAAATTTCTAGGTGAGCTCTATGCTTTTAATTGACCATGCCCACTGTTCCTTAAGTGGAGTGGTTTAAGCATCGCAGGTTGAAAACATGCATCTTGGGCAAGCCAAGTTTGTTTTTTCCAATTGTTTAAGTAGCAACATATTGTAATCAGTCTGATTTTACATCAAACTGCAGTTTCAGATTCAACTGTTAATGTGCCCAAAATACAAACAGAACCTCCAGTTTGAACCACAAAAGGCTGTCGTCACCATCATATGATGATGACCAATGAAAAGGCTTTGAAATTAATAAAAATAAATTTGACACAGATTTTTAGGATTAATAATGAGAGAAATATAATTTTCTAGGTTAGATTCTCTGTAGAAACAGTAGTAACACAGGAAAGAAGCAATGTAAGAAGAACACCAACGAACATACAAAAATGTAATTCTCCATCTTTGGAGATGGCAGGTGTTGCCACTACTCACCATATGCTCAGAGGCACGTTACCAAATTCTTCCAAGCTACACAGGTGATGGATTGGACTGTGAAAGACCAACCTAAATTGTGTTTGCATTTTGACAAATTTGTAGGGTAGTACAATCTCTTAGAGGAGGTGAGGTCTCCTGCTCCCCTGGTGCATTCACTGTAGCTGTCCCATTTCTCTGCTTTTCAAAGTTTGATAGAAATATCTGTTGGCTACAGGTATGTTCTAAACTGCAAGGGTTTTTTTTTTTCTTATTAGTGAATCTAAACCAAATCTGGACTCCCTCAATGCTTTTTTGAGTTGCATTTTAAAAGTTTGGAGGAAATGGAGAAAACACTTAGCTCCCTCTCCCTTGCATCTCTTTCCTGTTCTGGACCATCCAAAGTTTGCAAGGCCTGGTCGATATGCCCAATTCAAAAGTTGGGAGAGGGGAGGAGTCCTACGGTGAAAGGATCTGTTCCAAGATGGTTTGCCTGTGTCTCAAGAACTTCTGTTAGCTTCTTTCCCTGCAACTGGTTGTTCTTGGTTGCATGCCACCCAGTTTCATAGGCTCTAAGAATGAGATGGACTTAACAGGATCCTGATGCCATTTGAAAATGAATGTATTCAACAACCAAACAGGCCAAAGGGCACCATTTCTCTTTTCTGTTATATGTTAATTTCCATCTCATTTAAGGATTTGGAAAGGCTTAAATTGGCATGGGAGGGAGATATAGGAGAATCTATACCTGATGCAGCACGGAAATCTATTTGGACCAAACCTCCTTTCAAAACTATCTTAGCTGCAGTAAGGGAAGCAGCACTTAAAGTGGTTCATCGGTGGCACCTGACACCTGCTCGTCTAAGTTATATGAATCTGACCATGACTCCCAATTGTTGGAGAGGTTGTGCACTAAGGGGATTCTTTTTCCATATATGGTAGCAATGTCAAAATGTAGCAGGTTGGGACCCAAATTAATGTATATGGATCTTATTGCCCTGCTGCTTGTGGCGGTGTGGCAGACAATTGTGGGGGGCTGGAGTATTGGAAAACATCCTCAGACTTTATGCTGAGTAACTGGTATGCCCATGTATGGTCCCTGGCTCTGTCTGAGAAGCTGGCACGATAGGTTCGACAAGCTAGGGGCCATCCCAAGCCAGGCTTCTTCGAAGAAACATGGTTCCCTTTCTTCACATTTGTGAATGATTTGCCTCGGAGCACTAGACCATCTGTAACCAAGAGACAGTTTTGGAAAGGATTTATCCAATAAGATCTTTGGTGGGAGTCCCTTCGACGGCACACTGGTATCCCCTTGCTCCCACCTCGTGTCCCCCCAATGGAAATGTAACTGAAACCTCATGGTTATGTTTGTGATCTTTATTGTTGTTTGTTATCCTTTTACATGCTTATTATAAACATCCAATTTTTTTAAAGAGTCCAATGGCCTAGAGCAGCCTTTCTCAACCAGTGTGCCTCCAGATGTTGCTGGACTACAATTCCCATCTTTCCTGACCATTAGCAATGCTGGCTGAGGCTGATGGGAGTTGTGGTCCAACAACATCTGGAGGCACACTGGTTGGGAAAGGCTGGCCTAGAGTATGGTATGGTATGGTAAGAAGGCAGTAAGAGTTAGATAAAACCCTAAGCAGGTATATCTGAACTGCATTTATATAAAAACATGATAAAAACATGATTCAAGGTAGTAGAATTACAATTATTCAGACATCACAATTGTTTCTAGGTATAGTATCACTCTGCCCTTTGAAAGATGCAGTTAACACTAATTTTCAGACTGAACCAGTGTAGTGCAGTGGACTGAATGCTGGTTCTGGCCCTGTCGTCGAATCCCAGTAACACCTACCTCACAGTAATGTTGTGAAGATAAATTGGGAAAACACCATGTATGTTGCACTGAGTTCCTCAAAGAAATGGTGGGATACTATTGTTATTATCATGTAAGAATAACTTACCATAAAACATCCCAATGTGGGTAGCAATAAAAACAAGTATTAGCAATAAAACATATATTAATATAATTTCTAGTCCAATAATTTGCATTTTTAAGTGGTATACATAGAAACAAGTGGATGGTAAAAGTCTCCACTTAAAAGGCTTGTTGGAAGAGGAAGGTCTTCAATGGATGCCAAAAAGGTAATACAGATGATGTCTATCAGATATGTAACAGGAGAGTCTCAAAGTGTAGGTGTCACCACAATAAAGATCTGATTCCTCCATCATATAGAACTAACCTTCTGATAAGATGGTATTTGCAGGATGCAGTGATAGTCTGGGTATATATCCTGGTTCTGAAATCTCCCAATGACCATTAAGTGGCATTGGGGACAGGATGGTACCCTGTGGCACCCTACAGCACAACTGTAAGATGGCCAAAAAATGATCCCCCAATACTATTTTCTGAACCCAAGATAGAATCAGAATAACTGTAAAAGAGTGCTGCCAATTCCCATCTCACCAAGTCGATTCAGGAGGATACCACGGTCAATGGTATCAAAATCCACTGAGAGACCAATTATGAACACAGGGTCACACTCTCCCTTGTTGTTCTCCCAATAAAGGTCTCCATAAGGGTAACCACTGCCAGTTCAGTCCCAAATAATCCTGTACTGGAATGGGTCAAGATAATTGGTTTCATTCAAGAATGCTTCCAACTCTCCAGCCACAGCCTTCTCAATCACCTTCCCTCAAAAGGGGATATTTGCGATTGGACAGTAGTTATCACAAACCAACGGGTCCAATGTGAGCTTTTTCAGGAGTGGTCAAATCACAGCCACTTTCAAGATGGCCAGGGCTACTCCCTCCCACCATAATGTGTTGACCACAGCCTGGAACCACCCATTCGACCCCATTTGGCACACTTTAATAAGCCAAGAGGCAGAACGTGGTTGGGTGCATCATTGCAAGCACCTTGTCCATGTCATTAGGCCACATCAATTTAAACCGATGCCATATCACAGCAGACATTGTGGTGGCACCCCACTGGAGACTATAATAAATGTGGAGTTAAGTTTGTGACAAATGTGAGTTACATAGATTTGAGTAAAAGGTTGACAGCAACTTTGGACACACTCTAATCTTTCAGTGTGTGGTTTTCACTTGACTGCTAAGCTGTGTGACCCATTTGCAAGAAGCTCCTCATGTGCATACCAGACATCTAGAATATAACAAAAGCAGACAAGTGTCTCATATTGTGGCCCTAGCCACCCAAAGATACAGCATATCATGTGCTCAATTACACATAGGGTTGTGTAAGCCAGTCCTCAGTGTCCACTTAATGAAATCTTTGTATTCTGAGGAGGAAAGCAAATTATTCTCCAACTGATAAAAATGGGTTTTACGAAAACTTTAACTCATGCCTTTCTTCTCTGGCCTGATCCTCTAGATAAAAAGAGAGAAAGTTCTCAATGGATGACTGAAGAAACTCTTAAAATGGAGAGAAGGAAAGCAAAAGCAAAAGGAGATAGAAACACAATCAGAACATAAGAACGTAAGAACATAAGAAGAGCCTGCTGGATCAGGCCAGTGGCCCATCTAGTCCAGCATCCTGTTCTCACAGTGGCCAACCAGGTGCCTGGGGGAAGCCCGCAAGCAGGACCCGAGTGCAAGAACACTCTCCCCTCCTGAGGCTTCCGGCAACTGGTTTTCAGAAGCATGCTGCCTCTGACTAGGGTGGCACAGCACAGCCATCACGGCTAGTAGCCATTGATAGCCCTGTCCTCCATGAATTTGTCTAGTCTTCTTTTAAAGCCATCCAAGCTGGTGGCCATTACTGCATCTTGTGGGAGCAAATTCCATAGTTTAACTATGCGCTGAGTAAAGAAGTACTTCCTTTTGTCTGTCCTGAATCTTCCAACATTCAGCTTCTTTGAATGTCCACGAGTTCTAGTATTATGAGAGAGGGAGAAGAACTTTTCTCTATCCACTTTCTCAATGCCATGCATAATTTTATACACTTCTATCATGTCTCCTCTGACCCGCCTTTTCTCTAAACTAAAAAGCCCCAAATGCTGCAACCTTTCCTCGTAAGGGAGTCACTCCATCCCCTTGATCATTCTGGTTGCCCTCCTCTGAACCTTTTCCAACTCTATAATATCCTTTTTGAGATGAGGCGACCAGAACTGTACACAGTATTCCAAATGCGGCCGCAACATAGATTTATACAACAGCATTATGATATCGGCTGTTTTATTTTCAATACCTTTCCTAATTATCCCTAGCATGGAATTTGCCTTTTTCACAGCTGCCGCACACTGGGTCGACATTTTCATCGTGCTGTCCACTACAACCCCAAGGTCTCTCTCCTGGTCGGTCACTGCCAGTTCAGACCCCATGAGCGTATATGTGAAATGAAGATTTTTTGCTCCAATATGCATAATTTTACACTTGTTTATATTGAATTGCATTTGCCATTTTTCCGCCCATTCACTCAGTTTGGAGAGGTCTTTTTGGAGCTCTTCGCAATCCCTTTTTGCTTTAACAACCCTGAACAATTTAGTGTCGTCAGCAAACTTGGCCACTTCACTGCTCACTCCTAATTCTAGGTCATTAATGAACAAGTTGAAAAGTACAGGTCCCAATACCGATCCTTGAGGGACTCCACTTTCTACAGCCCTCCATTGGGAGAACTGTCCATTTATTCCTACTCTCTGCTTTCTGCTTCTTAACCAATTCCTTATCCACAAGAGGACCTCTCCTCTTATTCCATGACTGCTAAGCTTCCTCAGAAGTCTTTGGTGAGGTACCTTGTCAAACGCTTTTTGAAAGTCTAAGTACACTATGTCCACTGGATCACCTCTATCTATATGCTTGTTGACACTCTCAAAGAATTCTAATAGGTTACTGAGACAGGACTTTCCCTTGCAGAAGCCATGCTGGCTCTGCTTCAGCAAGGCTTGTTCTTCTATGTGCTTAGTTAATCTAGCTTTAATAATACTTTCTACCAGTTTTCCAAGGACAGAAGTTAAGCTAACTGGCCTGTAATTTCCGGGATCCCCCCTGGATCCCTTTTTGAAGATCGGCGTTACATTTGCCACTTTCCAGTCCTCAGGCACGGAAGAGGACCCAAGGGACAAGTTACATATTTTAGTTAGCAGATCTTTGAGCACTCTCGGGTGGATGCCATCCGGGCCTGGTGATTTGTCAGTTTTTATATTGTCCATTAAGCCTAGAACTTCCTCTCTCGTTACCACTATTTGTCTCAGTTCCTCAGAATCCCTTCCTGCAAATGTTAGTTCAGGTTCAGGGATCTGCCCTATATCTTCCACTGTGAAGACAGATGCAAAGAATTCATTTAGCTTCTCTGCAATCTCCTGATCGTTCTTTAGTACACCTTTGACTGCCTTATCATCCAAGGGTCCAATCACCTCCCTAGATGGTCTCCTGCTTTGAATGTATTTACAGAATTTTTTGTTGTTGGTTTTTATGTTCTTAGCAATGTGCTCCTCAAATTCTTTTTTAGCATCCCTTATTGTCTTCTTGCATTTCTTTTGCCAGAGTCTGTGTTCTTTTTTATTTTCTTCATTCGGACAAGACTTCCATTTTCTGAAGGAAGACTTTTTGCCTCTAAGAGCTTCCTTGACTTTGCTCGTTAACCATGCTGGCATCTTCTTGGCCCTGGCGGTACCTTTTCTGATCTGCGGTATGCACTCCAGTTGAGCTACTAATATAGTGTTTTTAAACAACTTCCAAGCATTTTCAAGTGATGTGACCCTCTGGACTTTGTTTTTCAGCTTTCCTTTTACCAATCCCCTCATTTTTGTGAAGTTTCCTCTTTTGAAGTCAAATGAGACCGTGTTGGATTTTCTTGGCAATTGGCCATTTACATGTGTGTTTAATTTAATAGCACTATGGTCACTGCTCCCAATCAATTCAACAACACTTACATCTCGTACCAGGTCCCAGTCCCCACTGAGGATTAAGTCCAGGGTTGCCGTCCCTCTGGTCGGTTCCATGACCAACTGGTCTAGGGAATAGTCATTTAGAATATCTAGAAATTTTGCTTCTTTGTCATGACTGGAACACATATGCGGCCAATCTATGTCTGGGTAGTTGAAGTCACCCATTACCACCACATTTCCTAGTTTGGATGCTTCCTCAATTTCATATCTCATCTCAAGGTCTCCCTGAGCATTTTGATTAGGGGGATGATAGATTGTTCCCAGTATTAAATCTCTCCTGGGGCATGGTATCACCACCCACAACGATTCTGTGGAGGAGTCCACCTCTTTTGGGGTTTCAAGCTTGCTGGATTCAATGCCTTCTTTCACGTATAGAGCGACTCCGCCACCAATATGTCGTTCCCTGTCCTTCCGATATAGTTTATATCCAGGGATAACTGTATCCCACTGGTTTTCTCCATTCCACCAGGTCTCCGTTATGCTCACTATATCAATGCTCTTCTCTAAGACCAAGCACTCCAGTTCTCCCATCTTGGTTTGGAGGCTCCTAGCATTAGCGTACAGGCACTTGTAAGCAGTGTCTCTCTTCAAGTGTCTTTGGCACTTGCGGGTTGGCCTGTGGTAATTTTGCTCTTCTGAATTTATATCCTGTGCCCCTGCTCTCACAATGCCTACTTCTAGGCCTACCCCTTTTAAAATTTCATCATTTCTTTGGTCTTTATCCCAGGAGGGAGGTTTATTCCGAACCGGACCTTCCTCAGCTCCTGTCGGGTGTCCCCCCTCAGTCACTTTAAAAGCTGCTCTGCCACCTTTTTATTTTTAAGTGCCAGCAGTCTGGTTCCATTCTGGTTCAAGTGGAGCCCGTCCCTTTTGTACAGGCCCGGCTTGTCCCAAAATGTTCCCCAGTGCCTAACAAATCCAAACCCTTCCACCCGACACCATTGTCTCATCCATCACTGAGACTGCAAAGCTGGGCCTGTCTGTCTGGTCCTGCGCATGGAACCGGTAGCATTTCAGAGAAAGCCACCTTGGAGGTCCTGGCTTTCAGCATCCTACCTAGCAACCTAAATTTTGCTTCCAGGACCTCACGGCTGCATTTCCCCATGTCGTTGGTGCCAACGTGCACCACGACCACTGACTCCTCCCCAGCACTGTCTACCAAACTATCTAAATGACGGGCGATATCTGCAACCTTCGCACCAGGCAGCCAAAACACCTTGCGGTCTGCATGCCCATTATACACCCCACTGTCTATGTTCCTAATGATCGAATCACCCACTATAAGGATCCCTCCACCCCCTGGAGATATATCCTCCACACGAGAGGATAGCTGCTCATCCCCCAAGGAATGGGTCCCTTCTAAGGGATTGTTTCCCTCTTCCTCAGCTGGATGCTCTCCTTCCCTGAGACCATCGTTCTCCGTGATAGCAGAAGAGATATCATCCTTGGAGTGGGACACAGCTATAACGTCCCTGAAGGCCTCCTCCACACACCTCTCTGCCTCTCTCAGCTTTTCCAGGTCCGCCACCTGGGCCTCAAGGAAATGAAGTCGTTCCCGGACAGCCAGGAGCTCATTGCACCGAGAGCACACCCACGACTTCTGTCCAACAGGCAGGTAGTCGTACATACTGCAGGCAGTGCAAAACACTGGAAAGCCCCCACACCCCTGCTGGTTTCTTACCTGCATAGTTTTGTTTAAGGTTTATTACGTCAATGGGTTGGAAACTGTGGTTTAGTTGAGGTCAGGGAACAGACGGGCAGAGTGGGGGGCCCTGGCCTCCTCGCCCTGCTGCCGAACTCGCTCTGCTGCTTAACTCGCCTTGACGCTTTGTCAGCTGGGGCTCCCTCTAGCTCGTGGAACCCTAAATGAAACGATACAGCGACTAGTACGTAGGGACAAAGAGAACTATTACAATAGTTATTGTATAGAAATAGAAGAGCACAACAACAAGGGAAGAACAAGAGCCCTATTCCAAAAGGTTAGAGAAATTAAAGGGAAATTTAAACCAAGAGTAGGGATGTTGAATAATCAACAGGGGAACACACTGACTGACCAAGATGAAATAAAAGGAAGATGGAAGCAATACACTGAAGAACTCTATAAAAGTGATGACAGGATGACAGATTCATTCACAGAGGAACCGTATGATGAAGAACCAGAAATTTTAGAATGTAAGCTAAAAGCTGCTGTTAAAATACTTGGAAGAAACAAATCACCAGGAAGAGATGGCATACCAATAGAGTTGCTACAAGCTACTGAGACTGAATCTGTCCAGATTTTTACAAAAATCTGTCAAGGAATATGGAAAACTAAACAATGGCCCACAGATTGGAAGTGTTCAATATACATCCCAATTCCAAAGAAAGGGGATCCCAGGGGAACTATTGCCTTAATATCCCATGCAAGTAAAGTAATGCTCAAGATTCTACAACAAAGGCTCTTACCATATACGCAGTGAGAAATGCCAGACATCCAAGCTGGATTTAGAAAGGGAAGAGGCACCAGAGATCATATTGCAAACATATGTTGGATAATGGAACGGAGCAAGGAATTTCAGAAGAAAATCACCCTGTGCTTTATAGACTACAGCAAAGCCTTTGACTGTGTAGATCATGAAAAACTATGGAATGCTTTAAAAGAAATGGGGGTGCCACAGCATCTGATTGTCCTGATATGCAACCTATACTCTGGACAAGAGGCTACTGTAAGGACAGAATATGGAGAAACCGACTGGTTCCCAATTGGAAAGGGTGTGAAACAGGGGTGTATTTTATCACCCTATTTGTTTAATCTGTACGCAGAACATATCTTATGGAAAGTGGGATTGGACCAAGATGAAGGAGGCGTGAAAATTGGAGGGAGAAATTTAACATATGCAGATGATACCATACTACTAGAAGAAACCAGTAATGATTTGAAATGAATGCTGATGAAAGTTAAAGAGGAAAGCACAAAAGCAGGACTACAGCTGAATGTCAAGAAGACTAAAGAAATGACAAAAGATTTATGTAACTAAAGTTGGCAACGTGGACATTGAACTTGTCAAGGATTATCAATATATTGGCACAGTCATTCACCAAAATGGAGATGATAGTCAAGAAATCAGAAGAAGGCTAGGACTGGGGAGGGCAGCTATGAGTGAACTAGAAAAGGTCCTCAAACGCAAAGATGTATCACTGAACACTAAAGTCAGAATCATTCAGACCATGGTATTCCCGATCTCTATGTATGGATGTGACAGCTGGACAGTGAAAAAAGCAGATAGGAGAAAAATCCACTCATTTGAAATGTGGTGTTGGAGGAGAGCTTTGCACATACTATGGACTGCAAAAAAGACAAATAATTGGGTGTGAGAACAAATTAAGCCAGAACTATCACTAGAAGCTAAAATGATGAAACTGGGATTATCATACTTTGGACACATCATGAGAAGACATGATTAACTAGAAAAGACAATAACGCTGGGGAAAACAGAAGGGAGTAGAAAAAGAGGAAGGCCAAACAAGACATGGATTGATTCCATAAAGGAAGCCACAGACCTGAATTTACAAGATCTGAGCAGGTTGGTTCATGACAGATGCTTTTGGAGGTCGCTGATTCATAAGGGTCGCCATAAATTGTAATCGACTTGAAGGCACATAACAACAACAACAGTGGAATTTCTCTATCTTCTGCTACCGAGAATATAATCAATTTGATTCCTATATTGCCCATTTGGTGATGTCCACGTGTACAGTTGTCTTTTTGGTTGCTCAAAAATGTGTTTGCAAAAAGCAAATGATTGGCTTCACAGAATTCATAAAGGAAGCCACAGACCTGAACTTACAAGATCTGAACAGGGCGGTTCACAACAGATGCTATTGGAGGCAACTGATTCATAGGGTCGCATGTTACCCAATGACTGAGATGTTTGAAAATCGACAGCTGTAACAAGGGATGACCAACACCATGACACACACTATATTGGGTATAAGAGAATTCAGAATAATTTCTATAACATGGATACTGGAAATTTGTGTTACAGATGGGAGTGTTCTCTGCTCTGATAACTATTCCATTCAGACTGTGATTATCTGCTAGAGCCCTTTTCTTAAACGCTTAGCCAATGCAACAGTTAGGACTGCTGCAAAATGCTCTGGTCATCTTCAATGGTCTCTGGCATTATGTTGAAGATGACACATGAGAAAAAGTTTAAAAATCTAATTATACTGGGCACTAGCAATGTATTTTCTTTTAATGACAACCATTTGTGGCAAAATTTAACTACTTGTCCTCATCCCATTATTCAGCCTGTTTGTCAAGTGGGAGGAACAAAATTACTTGCTTAGGTCATCAACAAGCAGCCACTTTTTAAAAAGCAGCAATACCACTGTGTACCACTGACATAATTAATGCTAAAAATGTCAGGAGTGGTTATATAACCAAGCATCACAGTGGCTATTACTGGTTATAAAAGCTACTATGGGAGAATGCTCTCCTGACAAACAAATCCTATATGGTAACTTATTCTATTTCCTTCCTCAATACCAAGGGAATAGAATTCTCAGGCGTGGAAAAACCATCATAACCAAAAGAATGGTTTCCATTGGTTGTCATGGTGTTGCAATCTATAGCCACTATAGTTAACTAAACTTTGCCAGGTGCCACTGACTTCTGTGGCATATGAATCACATCATACATTTCCAAAAGTGTTATTTTCTACTTCCACATCCCGAGACAACTATGTTCAAGTCTTCAAGGAATGAGCAACAAAACAATGCAAGAGATTTATTCGTTTAATAATGGGAAGAAATAAGCTGTTTTGTGGGAGAAAACCAACACTTTCTCCCCATTGCTTTTCCCTGAAAAAAGTTTTAGGGCTACAGTATATATCAAGAATTCAATCCTGGTTTCAAGACTTCTTTTTTCAAAGCATTGTACTTTCCATTTATTTTCTCACTAGACTATCTGTGAACCTTGTTTCATCATTTACGTTAAAGTTTATCTCTGATCTCTCCACTCTCATAACCCAATACATTCCTGTCTGGCCTTTGCTCCTCAAACTTCACCAACCTCAAGTGTCCATGTATTTCCTGCTCCCTCAAATACTGCTGCCCTTTCTTCTGTGCTGCCCCTTGTGCCTAGAAGTGTCTCACAGGAATATCTGAATAACGCTAACATTTCATCTCCTTCAAAAGTATTCTCAAAACTCACAACTTCAATTAAGCCTTTAGCACAACCCTTAGTCCAATATCCTACTATAACCAAGACTATATATGTGCAACTGAAGTTAACACCCATTCTTTCCCTGTTTACCCTCTCTTCTCTACAGTCTGCTCTGCATCAAACATCAGATCGTAATCTCCTTGGGGCAGGAATCCATGCCTTTATACATTGTAAGTGTCATGCACATTGATTGTGCAATTAAAATAAAGTGTCCTGATTGTTTCATGCTCTTACATTGTTTCATCTTCTAGGCACATACAATCAATTTTGTTATGAAGCTTGAATTCACAGAAGTGTAATATCTTCATGAGAACTAAATAAAATGTCTCAAAAAGTGTAATTACACTTGTTTAACATGATCATGGATGTACATTAGTAGCCATCTTAAAACTGGAGAATATTGCTAAGATTTTTTCCAGGGATTAATACTACATTGATTCACAGTTTTAGAAAACAAATACTTGTATTCATCTCCAATTTGTTAAATTACAAGAACATAATAAATTGATAGCACTGAAATATGTACCATGATTAACAATGATTAATTTTTCACCTAGCACTACAATTTCCATATAATTATTGTGTCTGAATTCTGTAATTCTCTACACACAAATCACTAGCCTTGCTTAATATTTAAAATTACTTAAAAACACTAGTTTAATCCAGTGGTTCCCAAACATTTTCCCCCATGGACCACTTGAACATTGCTGAGGGTCTTGATGGACCACTTCATTATTTTTCTGCCTATTGTGCATGGATGTGCTAGAATTCTGCCAAATTCGGATTTGGTACCAATTTTTCCATTGATTTGCAATGGTTGTGAATAGGATTTTTATGTAGTTATTTCCATGACTATTATTTTTGGAAATGGATTTTTAAAAAAAATTATGCATCTAAAATATTGATATTAATATTGATGTTTTAAATCAATATTCCCCTAAATGTATCAATATTTCCTTTATCAACATTTCCTTTAAAATACTGACATTATTATCAGTATTTTTTCCAAGGGGGGAAAAACAGATTGGTAAAAGCAGCAGCTTGTGGACAAAGAACTAACTGAAATCTATACCAGCCTGTTAGGCTGATGGAAAACTTTCAAACTGGTACCAGCCGACAGATCCCATCCCTATTGTTGTGGCAATTGTAATGAATTGTATTAGATGCTGTACAATTTTTAATTGTATTTTTTGCTTCATTTCTTGTATTGCATTTTATTGTGTTACCATCTGCATTCCATAGAATTCAAATTGTAATATAATAAAATGTAATTTAAAAATAAAAGAAGCAATAAAAACACAATTAAGAATCAATATGACCAGACATTCCACGGGCCACCTAAATGAAACCTGAGGACCACTGATGGTCTACAGACCCACAGTTTGACCTCTGGTTTAATCAATCATGCTCCTACTTAGAAAGAATTGTGTAAGCTCATGCCCTTACTTCACAGACCTATGGTGTTTTAAAGAATGATCTATATGGAATCACTTCAAATGCAATTGGGTGACCTTGTGGTCCTAAACAAAATAAAAAATCCCTGCCCACAGGGTGATAACTTTTGAGAGAATCCTAGCTTAGCATTCTTAATATGTTGTTTTTCTATCTGCAGAGATCCTGGGTTCTCTTTAATGGGAAGAAATGCAAAAGACATCCCTGCCTATTTATTGTATTCCATATTTGGTGTATGCGTATGTGCGCAGAGGTATTTTAGTGCAGGGAACAAGGGTAGAACAAATAGCACAACACTTCTATCCCATAACAATAAAAACACATAAAATTTAATTGTTTTAAAATTATCAGCTTTCAAAGTGATGGTGTCCCATTTAAGGTTTAACACCAAGTAAAACTGTCTGTTTTTTCACAAAGCAGATAGCAAGGTCACAGCAAGAATCTCAGATTCCTTTACACTGTCTCTATTAAACTGATCACAAACTCAAAATGTATGCATTAGGATATATCTTTCTGTTAAATACGTTTCCAAGTTAAAGATCATTTTGCAGAAAATATTTCAGTGTTACGAGGAAAACGTATGGATGAACATAATCCTCTCTAGTGTGTTTACACAGATCAGACCATGTCACAATGGAAAAATAAACAAGAACATAGAGCAACTATACATGAACGAATGGTTTGAAATGGTTGAAAATCCTCTCTTATTTTCACACCCTAACCAACAAAACGGAGTTATGTGACAGAGACAGGGAAGTGACAGAGATAGCTTTTTTTTAATGCTTCTTACAGATTATTTCATGCCTCTGAAAACCACTCTGCTATTGGGCTTTTCCTGAATTATTCCTTAGCCAACAACCTGGGGTCAAAATCACTAGTTGGCCATTTAAAAGAAGACTGTCATAGCCTTAAAAAAAAACCTATCCAAATTTTAGAAATATTTGAATTAAATGCAGTTTGGCCTTTAGGTCAAGACAAATAACAACCATTGCCCTATGTCACTGCTCCCTCACCCCAAAATACACACTTCAGTGAAGTGAAGAGTGAAAGAGTGAAAAAGGGAGAGAGATAAACACCATCAAAATATTTCAAAACCTCGTGATTTTTATTTTCTGACTGAAGTCATTAATTGGTTAAGTATGAAAGCCTGATATCAGAGTCAAGAGTATATATCTTAGTCAGTACATCTGGAGTTCTAGGATTCTGCTTATCAAAGTCTCCTCCTCATCCCCACCCCGCATTTAAGCCAATAGCATTATGATAAAAACACCAGAAAACAATTGAAAAACAGGAAAAAATGACCAAGCTTTCAAGCAGAAAAATCAAGTGAACACAGCACTAAAATTCCTACCATGACCTTCAATTTAAAGCAAGTTGGGCTGACTGAAACATGTCAAAATTTGGATTATTTTTTTGAATACTGTAAAAGTCTCTCCCTGTCACCCCCCTTTGCTGGTGGGCTTTTGAGCTAGGTGAAGATAACGATTTTGACCTTCAAGTTGAAGTGTCAAGTAAACCACTGACTCAGAATTATATTGCAACGCTCAATACTTGATAAGAGTATTTTGTTTTGTTTCTTCATATTAACTCGAAATATGTAGTAACTACAGGGAATCTTATAGTAAGAAATTTTATACAGTATAAAAGATACCAAATTTTTCACTCTGTTAAGTATATTTAGAAATATGTTAAAAAACAGAATATATATATATATAAATATTAAAGCATGCATGTAGCTTTATTATGAATCAATTTGTATGGAGCTTTGCTCCCTGAAATCCAGAGGATACTACAGCACAGTATCTACAGTTTCCCCCATAGATAACCCCAGTACAGAAAAACTAATGGGATGCAGACAAACTATTTAAGATTAAGATTGCTTGGTCTCCAGTTTATTTCAGGATGTTTTGCTTTCTGGAAAACAAATCCCATGATGAACATTTGGGCAAGATCAATGTGCTATGAAAAACTGGTACTTGATCACCCATTTTTCTAGGGTAATTACCGATGTATCTTGACAATAGGGTGTTTGTTGTATGCCCAGTAATCCCATGACCAGATAATGATAGCTGAAATAGGCAACAAAACCCCATGCAGTAGCCCTTTTGTAAAAAGCCTTTCTTTCTCTCCTAATCTGCTGCAATGGTTTTCATGGATGACTCTAAATGATGAGTTTTTGACATCCTGACTTGAAATCCTGTAATAGTAATTTAAAGATTTTCTCCTTTTTTTAAAAAAAATGGAACAAAAACAGCAGTTTGAAAAGAATAAGAAAATGCCATCTGCTATACACCTTTCCTTTGTCCTAAAACAAGAACTAGTTGCACCCTTGGGTGTCAAGAATGCAACACTGATGAGATAGCCAGACACTGTCTTAACTACACTCTTCCTCCTGAATTTAGCAAAATACTCTTTGTATTCTCTTACCTTTATGGTTTTGGTCTGGAGTCTGAGTCCATTTAAAGTGTTAATGGCTTTCTCTGCATCCTTTGGATCAATATAGTTAACAAATCCATACCCTAAACTCTGCCCTGTTGAAACATAAGAAACAAAAAAAAAGGACTCAGTATTCTTTGCAGCACATGTGTACGATTTCCAAATGGGGGAATGAAATCCTTTTTCTTTGATAAACTTTTTCACCTAGCACTTCCACCCCAATCCAGAAAGTACACCCATACAGTCACACTGCTTTCAGGAGGACTGCTCAGCAATACTTTTTTTATCACTACAGCCTTGCGTTTAACAGGTGCTGAGTCTTCTAGATTCCACAGTGCCCTTAAAACCGTGAAAACTAAATGAATATATTAATAATTTACTAGTGGTCACACTTAACTGAACTTTTTTCTCTACAAGAATCACATTAAGAGGACAGAAGACAAGAGACAGGTAGCAGCAGCATTACATGCAAAAGATTAACAGTTTTGTGTTATTTTAATTAAGAAAAATAATTTTAAAAATTGGTTGTAGAAGCAAATCAAGTTTAATTTAAAGGGAAAAAAATATAATACTTAAACTAAAACAATGTGTATCAGTAGCCAACCAAATTCTTACAAACAAGAAACTTTCTTAAGAAACCCTTCATTTATTTTATCTCATCTGGTAAAAATTGTATTTATTTACGATATGCACCACCTTTCAGCAGGAAAGGGAGTCATATTAAAAATACATTTAAAGCAATAGAAAAATATCTAGAAATCAGAGCACTAAAAGCCAACAAATCAGCTTACTGCACTGCTGCCTTGTCTATGACAGCACATACACAATCAGAAGTGACAGAGTATCATATGCCAGGATAGATGATTACTCAGTACTCTGCACTGCACTCATGGGGGAATGATGCTGGGAAGAACAAAATAGTAAAACTGTTTCTGTATTCGGATGGCAGGAGCCCATTTGAGCAGCCAAAATCTCAGCAGCTTCTGTTCCATTGGTAGTGTTTGTGTTTGTATTTCACAGATCAACTTTATCCAGTACGAACACAGTGTAGTTTGGTAACATGATGCTAGTTGCATACCATAGCAATTTACACAGATGTGGGATGACCTTGGGCTTGTAACACGTTAAGAAAGTTTGACCAAGGCAAACTGAGGTCATCCCTCTACATTCAAACAACAGAACTCAGCCCTCTCTCATACCACAGATAATACAAATAATTATTGTAAAAATGGTAACCAATGCCAGTCAATATCACTCAGCAACAGTTTACAGGACCCCCAAACTCATTTTTTCTTAGTTTGTTATAGCTTTACATCCATATGTGCTATGGTCTCCACAGGAAAAATCTAAATGTTCCTTTTATTCTACATTGGACCCTCTGCTGCCCCCAATTTGGTTGGTTAAGCAGCTTTTAATATAATTGATTACAAGGTACTTGATGAAGCTGATAGGTTAAGCAATAAGTGGAGCCCTCCTACTATGGAATGATAGTCCCAAAGGCTAGAGATAGGTGACTGAATAGTCTTCCTGTCTCCAGTGGGAAATTTCAATCTTATTTAATTATGAGGCCACAGAACGAGAAACTGACATTTAGAATGAAAAGCTATCAGGATGCTCTACGTTTTCTGTCTTAGAGCTTATCCACACGTGAGTGTAACTTTGTACTAAAGAAGCTGTTTTTACAATTGCAGTAGCTTTTCAAGGTCTACACTAATTGCTCAATGGCAGCTTCCAATACACTGTTTTCCTTTCACACAAGTAGGCGTTGCTCTGGAAAGGTTTAGTATTGCTGTTTCCTTGTGGCTCCACCCCAAATTTTACATGTTTACTCTCTCCAGAGTATCAATATTGTTAATGAATAAGGGGAGGTTTTTTTGTCAGTTTCATTGCTTCTTATCAATTGCACTCAGCTCCCTACTCCAGTTGGGGTGCAACTGACACGAAAAAATGTGAAACTGATTAGAGGGGGGAGTGAGTGAAAGGCAAAGTAGGTGGTGGCTGCAGCAGCTTTTGTGGGCGGCAGAGAGAGAGGAAGGGGGCTATGGGACATAAGAGAGCCCACCCACTAAAAAACATCAAAGCAAAGCGCCTACACAGAGGAGAGCAGTGAAGCTGAGACGGTTTTTCCTTTCCTTTTCACATTATAATTGGATTGGGTTGATATGGATTTGAAGGGGGAAATTGCGTTATAGCTTCTGCTTGCCTGCAATGTCATGTCAACCATGCAAATTACAAAGGAATGCAAGTAGCACCACACACACACTAAATCGCTGTGTGGATGAGCCCTTACTTTCTGAGTTTAACTACCCACTGGGGAACAAGATATGGGCAAGGCAGTTGAAATTGCATTCAGACAAGATGAAAGGGCAAGTTTTCAGGTTCAAACTGATTGCAAGAGAGTTGGTTTAGTATAGCGGCTAACAGTGTAATCCAGTACATGTCTACTCAGAGTAAGCTCCCAAGTTCAATGGGACTTACTCCCAGGTAAGTGTGTATTAGATTGCAGCCTAAAATACTGAGCTGCAAACAAGGAAACCTGGATCAAATTCCATCCCTAACATGACCTCCTTCCCTCAGCCTCCTTCCTGCAGTGCAGTTAAAAATACACACCTACCTTACAAGGTTGCTTTAAAGACTGCAACAAGATAATTTATGTGATCAATTCAGAACTTACTACATACATTCTAAGCAACACCACCAATATGGGATGAATCACTGTTCCATAGCAAGCTCAGTCTCTTTCCCATTCAGGAGAGTTAATCTAAGGTACAGCAAGACAATGCTCTCATCATGTATCACATGTTCACGTTTTCAGCTGATAAAGTTCTTCACAAGATGATTTCAGTTAAGTGCAAATTCAGATGAAAGTAATTACTTTCCTAAGGTTCTGTCAATGGGAACTTCAACCACACCACACCACACCATATGCAGTACAGTAGGCAATATGATGAAAATGCAAGCCAAGAGCAAGGGAAGTGCTGGTTCACCTTCCCATCAGCTGCAACATTTTTGCTGCAGGCTGAGGGTGGAAGGCAAATGACCTTTCCACTACTGTGACAGCTACTTAGCTAATACTTTAATTAAACTTCTATAAAGTGAAGTAGTTGTCACTTGCCTCCTTTAGAACATCTGTAGCATTACTCATGCTGTAATATCCAGTGCAATATTGTGTAGCGAAGAATGGAAGTTTGAAAGATGATAATTTTTTCTGCCCCATCTATCAGAAACAGTCATACTATACGCTGTTACATGCATGCTACTGCTGATTAATAGAGATGTGCACAAGAGCTCAGTCTTTTATTAGCTTTCTCTGTCACCAAACCTCAAATTAATTTTTAAATCTGCTCTGTGAAGTAAAAGCCCAAGAAGTTCCACTGGTAAGTATAAGTGGTAAGAGACTGTTTTTCAAATAATTTAAAATCTGTAAGTTTAAAAAGCAGTTTAGGGATTTATTATGAGGGCTGCTGAAAGAGACACAGACAGGAAAACTCAAGTGCATGAATTATTTGAACATGTGTGTGTGTAAACGAGTGTGTGTACATATCTCATTAGCTGCAGCTGAAATATTCAGAGAATGAGCTGGTCAGAAGCAAGGTAAGTACTCATTACTAAACCTAGCAGGCAGCAATGAGAAAATGGAAATTTTACTCACCGTGAATTTCTATTTGTAGATAGTGCTGGAGGACATTCCTAAGTAGGGATGCCTCCTCCTACTGGTCGTGACAGGCAGGGTCTCTAAGCTTCTTGGTATCCTCTCCTGGGGGAGGAGTCGTCCCTCTCTCCAGACCGAACTGACAGAGCCAGGAACCCTCCTCAGGCCCCATATCCACATCTTCCCAGACGACCCTAAAGTGGAAGCCTATACCAGGAGATAGCTGAAGAAAAGTGACAGACCAACACAGAACCAACGTGCTGGAGGACAGGTCACACATGAAGACACACAATACTAAACAACGTGTGCAAATGTAAGGCGCTGGCAGAAGCCCCAACTCCCCCACTCCCCCTTCTGCTCCAGAAGGTTGAAGCAGAGGAATGAGAGGTGGGTAGAATGTCCTCCAGCACTATCTACAAATAGAAATTCACAGTGAGTAAAATTTCCATTTTTGCTAGATAGTGCTGGAGGACATTCCTAAGTAGGGATATGACAGAGCAGTGTACTAGGACTCCGGGTGGGATTCCTCTAGCTAGGAGGCAACACCTTCTGGAGCACCTTCCTGCCAAATGCAGCATCGGCTGATGAGAATGAGTCCATTTCATAGTGCCTGATAAAAGTGTGTGGAGAAGCCCATGTAGCCGCCCTACAGATATCCATTATGGGGAACCCCCCCTTAAACGCTGCTGAAGCCGCTGCCCCCCTAATTGAGTGTGCTGTGGTACCCAATGGAGGTTCCTTACCCAGAGCTTCATATGCATGTGCTATAGCCGCTCTGAGCCAGCGTGAGATAGAGTAGGTTGTCACCTTACACCCCTTTGATTTCCCAGAGAAGGCCACAAAGAGGGCCTCAGACCTCCTGAACTCTAAAGTACGAAGAGCCCTCCTCACATCAAGTGAGTGCCACCTACGTACCTGGGCACAGGAGGGAGCGGTGCAGAATGAAGGGAGAACCACTTCCTGCGACCTATGGAAAACAGAATTGATTTTAGGTAGGAATGCCGGGTCTGGTCGGAGGACAACCTTGTCCTGGTGGAACACGTACAGTTGAGGGTCCGAAGATAATGCCCCCAACTCGGAAACTCTGCGTGCCGATGTAATGGAAACCAGAAAAACTGTTTTGAATGTCAAGAGGTTCAGAGGGCAGGTAGCCATCGGTTCAAATGTCGGTCCTGTCAACGTCGTCAGCACCCAGGTAAGGTTCCAGTTTGGAAACCTGTGAATCATTGATGGGGAAACCAGCGTCACCCCTCTTAAAAAACGTTTAAGGAATGGGTTGGAGGAAAGCGGGGGGCCCCCCAGGCATAACAAAATGCTACTAAGAGCTGCAGCTTGTCTCTTGATTGTGGCTGCGCTCAGACCCTTATCTAGGCCCGACTGGAGGAACCCTAGGGGACCCCTGACGTCTCGAGACCAAGGTTCCACTGTATTTGCAGAGCACCAGGACAAGAAAACCTTCCACGTGGACGAGTAAACCCGGTTCGTGGACTGTCTACGTGAGGCCAGTAGCGTGTCGAGCACTTTCCCCTTAAAGCCCTTACCGCTCAACCACAACCGCTCAGTCTCCAAGCTGTTTGCTGGAACAGCTCTGGTCGAGGATGGCAGACTGATCCCTGATCGAGAGGGTACCTGCCAGGGTGTCTCGACTGACATGTTGAGTAGGTCCGGAAACCAGGGACGTCGAGGCCCATAGGGTGTCATTATAATAATTTCCGCCTTCAATGTCCAAACCCGCTGGATTGTGCGTTGTATCAGACCAAACGGAGGAAAGGCGTACAGGAGGCCTTGTGGCCACGGTGTGACTAGTGCGTTTGTGCCCTGAGCCTGGTGACACGGATTTCTTGTGAAGAACCTGTCTAGCTGTGTGTTAGCGGGTGTGGCAAAGAGATCCACTACTGGTTTTCCCCACCTGTGCTCCACCTGTTGGAAAACGTCTGGGTTCAGTTGCCATTCTGCCTCCTTGATGGCTGTCCTGCTGAGCCAGTCGGCTACAAAGTTGTTTGTGCCCGCCAGGTGTTCGGCCTTCAGAGAGGCAAGATGCCTCTCCGCCCATTTGAACAGGCGCTCCGCCTCGAGCATTAGGCCCTTCGATCTCATGCCCCCTTGTCTGTTGACATAAGATTTCGCCGATGAGTTGTCGGTGCGTATGAGGAGATGCTTCCCCTTGATCTCTGGGGCGAAGGCCTGTAGGCCCAGTCTGATGGCCCGTAACTCCAGTATATTTATATTGAGCTCCGCCTCCATTGCAGACCATGTCCCCTGGGCTACACTGTGGTCCAGGTGAGCCCCCCATCCGTACAAGCTCGCATCTGAGGTCATGATTATGCGTGGAGGATCTTCCAGACTGACTCCGTGGGCCAACTTCTGAAGTTCCAGCCACCACCGGAGCTCTGTCCGTACTGTTGGAGGCACGGAGACCGAGCGTCTGTGTCGTAGGAGAATTGCCTCCTGGTAGGACAGAAGGATCTGTTGTAGAGTTCTTGAGTGAAACTGGGCCCACTGAACTAGGTTGTATGCCGACACCATGGACCCCAAAAGCCGAGCTAGCCTCATCAGGTCCAATGCTGGTGCAGCAACTGCTTCCTGAAGCAACAGCTGAAGTCTCAAGGCCCTTTCTTCGGTGAGCCTCATGCGGAAAAGTTGCATGTCCACGATCACCCCCAAGAGTAGAACAGTTTGGGATGGGGTCAGCATGCTCTTCTCCAAGTTCACTATGAAGCCCAGCCCTTGGAGCCATGATACAGTGAGATGGGTACCTGTGTGTGACTGGTCCCAGGATGTTGCTCTCACCAAGATGTCATCCAGATAGGGATGCACGCATATCCCCATTCTGAGATGTGCCACCAGAACCCCCAGTACCTTGGTGAAAACCCTTGGTGCTAAGGGAAGGCCGAATGGCAAGGCCCTGTACTGGAAGTGTCTGTTGTCGTATGAAAACCGGAGAAAGCGCCTGTGTTGTCTGCAGACTGAAATGTGTAGATACGCCTCGGAGAGGTCCACAGAGGCCAACCATTCCTTTTGTCAACTAAGAAAAAAAAATTGAATATACCCCTGATTTCCTCTCTGAGGGAACTACTGGCTCTATTGCCCGGATGTTCAGCAGGTGATGAATAGCTTCCAGGTAGCGCAGGTGCTTCTCCGGCCTTCGAGACCTTGGGGTGGGTCGAAACCGGTTGTGTGGAATGCGAAGAAACTCTATGGCATATCCCATGGACACCGTGTCCAGCACCCATTTGTCTGAGGTGATGCCTCTCCAGCGGGGGGCAAACTCTAGAAGCCTTGCTCCCACTCCGCGAGAGGCCTCTGGCAACCGCCAGTCAGGAGGAGGAGCCCTTTTGGACTCCCTTCTGGTTCCTCCCTGAGGAGAATGGGGTGCCTCCCGGTTTAGTGGAGGAAGCGTGTCCACCCCCTTAGTCTTGTCTGCCCCAGCGAAGCCTGTTGGAAGGCTGACTGCGAGATCTAGAGAGCTGTTTTGAGGAACAAAAAAAACTGGTTCTGCCTGCCCTTCCGTTCCTCTTTTCTGGCCATAGGGAGTGCTTTCTTCTTGTCCCTAGTTTCCACCAGGTGGGCCTCTAGAGGCTCCCCAAATAGCTTAGAACCTGAAAAAGGTAGGGCAGTGAGGCGGATCTGTGACCCTGAGTCCACCACCCACTGCCTGAGCCAAATGTTACGCCGTGCCACAGTGGAGGCAGCCATAGAGCGCGCTGCAAACTGTAGGGCATCCATGGATGCGTCAGCTGACAGGGCCGAGGCGTACGCCATTTTCTTTAACCCATCCTTTACAAATTTTGGGACATCGTCCCGTGCCCCAAGCTCTTCAGCCCACATAAAAACCGCTCTAGAGAAAACTGAGGAAGTGGCTGCGGCTCTGAAGCCGACTGCATCTGCCTCAAAGCTCCTGCGAAGAGCCCCTTCGACTCGCTTGTCGCACTGGTCCTTAGGCCCCCCCCCTTCTGTTGGGATCACTGCAGAGCTAGCAAGAGCAGCAATAGGCGGGTCCACTGTGGGAAAACGCAGTCTTGCCATGATCCTGTCGGCAAAGACGTAATGTTTCTTTGCCCACTTGGCAGGTGGCTTTGGTTTGCATGGTGATGACCATTCAGCATCCCACACGTCATCAAATGCCTGGGGAAAGGGAACTGAAACCTGCTTAGTGTCCATGGAGGGGAAAGCCTTTTTTGCACCTGCCGAGGCTGACTGAGTGGGTGCATCGCCTCCCGCCTCAGCCTCTGGCAGTTGCAGCACTCTGCGGGCCTTGGAAAGGAGCGGCTGAAAAACCTCTGGAGCTAAGAGTCTGGGTTGCGTCTGGATGACCTCTATTTCCTCACCAGAAAGCTCCCCCTCTTCCCTGTCCTGCTCGAGTAGGTCTTCAGAATCTGACAGTACCACCTGTGGAACAGGAGCCTGCCTGGGCGACTGTGCCTGCGCCTGCCGAGCCTGAGCCATAGAGGATGAGGGACCTGCATGAGTCTGTGAGGAGGATCGCCTTGCTACCCCCCCCAACGCGCTATGACCAGGGGGCTCCTTGTCACCCCTTGGTGCATCCTTAGCCGGCTCACTGTGTAAAATGCAGGAGGGTGGGGGCGAGCCTCCCCGCCTCATGGCTTGATTGGAAAGGGAAAAGGACCTGGAATGGCTGTCTCTTAAAGGTGAGCTGCCATGCCCGTCCTCCCTGCTGGAGCCTGTGGAGGAGGATAAGCGCCTCCACTTTCCCCTGTGGCAACGCTTCCTCGAATGTTTGCGCTTCTTACTTTTACGTGCGTGTGAGAGAGAGCCACTGACTTCAGAAGCAATGAGCTCTTTAACCCAGGTCATAAATTTGGGAAACTGAGAGTGGGGGGGGGAAAACATCCATACCTTCATCTAGGAGATTCATCCCCCCGCTGTCTACGCTCTGGGATGGAGAGAAGACTGATTGCTGTGAGTCCTCTAGGTCCCTTGCCTCCCCCACGTGGCAGGGCTCTTGGCGGGAAGGCGGAGAGGAAGCGGGTGAGGCCATAATATGGCGGCCTTGACTCCCTGACGCTGAGGGAAAAGCGCGGGAAGTCACTTTACAGGCGAGCCACGTTAGCGGGCGCCGCTCAACCCCTGCTGAGATGTTCTCCCGCGACGAGTCAAGCCTTTGGCGAAGGGGGGGGAGCCAGGAGCCGCGATCCCACTGAACGCAAGGGTTGCAGAAACGCGGCTCCGTGGAGCGAGGCGAGAGACTCCCGTCTGGGCGGCTGCTGCTCTGCTGGTACGCTGCAGCTAGCTGCGCTCCGCCTTTGTTCGGCCTCCTTTCCGACGCCTGTGAACCCAGCCGGGTTCAGCCTAGCCTCACAAACCCCAGACCCACGGAGTGAAGGTAGGGGAGGGGAAGGAAACAGGCAGGGAGGAAATAAAACGAACGTAAGGAGAGGAGAAGATTAGCATAAGAAAAGATGCTAAGAGGGAGAAGCAGAAAACGAAAGAAAGAAGCTCTAGATAGAGAGGAGAGATTAACTCCAGACCTTCACTGACCGCAGGCAGGGCCGGTCTGGAGAGAGGGACGACTCCTCCCCCAGGACAGGATACCAAGAAGCTTAGAGACCCTGCCTGTCACGACCAGTAGGAGGAGTCATCCCTACTTAGGAATGTCCTCCAGCACTATCTAGCAAATATTGTTTTTAAAAAGCACTACGAAACCACATATACCACTAAACTATATTTCCAAGAAATATCAAAGATTATCTTGGGGACAGCCATAGCGTCCCAAAATGAATTCAACAAGCTTTGATGTAAAATTTCAAACATCTCTACTGTTTGCCTGTAGCCCTGCTTCTGGAACTTAGAAATCACTCAAAGTTCAATTTCATTTGTGTAAATTAATTGTTGATAGAAAAACAGGGATAATGAATGCGTCCCATTTAGTTTCTTTTTTTTTTTTTACAATAATTTTTATTCAGATTTTCATAAAACATACAAAACAAAACCATAAAACATTCAAAGACAAAAAACAAAATCAAAAATAGTTAGACAAAAAAAAATAAAAAGTAAAATATTGACTTCCCATTTGTCACAGATCAAATCAGTTATAGGTCTACAATGTATAACAATCCTGTCTCTTAAATCATATTATAAAATCACTTTCCTCCAGTAGTTATCTTACTTAATCATCAAATCTCATAAACATTACTTTATTCTTTCCACAAAAAGTCAAAGAGAGGTTTCAATTCTTTAAGAAATATATCTATCAATTTTTCTCCAGAAAAGCATGTCGATTAATCCATCTCATTAATAATTATAATAATCTTATTGTCATAACCATAGTCAAAATAAACATTTCGATTAATCCATCTCATCAGAATCTGTTAGGTTCAATAATTTCAATAGCCATTATTCTATTATCCCTATTAGTTCCATCTTCCATCTTCCATCTTCAATAGTCTTGTTAAGTCCAGTAATTTCAGTGTCCAATCTTCCATTATCAGTATTCCGTAATAATCTTGCTGTCATAACCATAGAAATATTAACTTCCCATTTGTCACAGATCAAATCAGTTATAGGTCTACAATGTATAACAATCCTGTCTCTTAAATCATATTATAAAATCACTTTCCTCCAGTAGTTATCTTACTTAATCATCAAATCTCATAAACATTACTTTATTCTTTCCACAAAAAGTCAAAGAGAAGTTTCAATTCTTTAAGAAATATATCTATCAATTTTTCTCCAGATAAGCATGTCGATTAATCCATCTCATTAATAATTATAATAATCTTATTGTCATAACCATAGTCAAAATAAACATTTCGATTAATCCATCTCATCAGAGTCTATTAGGTTCAATAATTTCAATAGCCATTATTCTATTATCCCTATTAGTTCCATCTTCCATCTTCCATCTTCAATAGTCTTGTTAACTCCAGTAATTTCAGTGTCCAATCTTCCATTATCAGTATTCCGTAATAATCTTGCTGTCATAGCCATAGTCATATAGTAAGAGTCTAATGGGAATTTCCTCTATCCCAAATATTTTCTTGCCATCCATTCTGAATAGGTTGCTGGAATACTGCAGTAAAAACATATCTCTGTTCTTTTTTACAAAATGTACTGGCTCATCTCTTGAAAGTTTTTCCCTTGTCACATGGCTGCAGTTAATTCCATAGGTCTTCTCCATATTAGGCTCCATCACATCATTCCAGTCCAGAAGATTATCCATGCCATTGACAACCTTATCTCCAATATCTTCATTAATTTCTTCAGAGATAACATTGAATTCCAAACAGTAGATTTTATTTCTAAAATCCATAAATTCCAAATCTTTTTCCTGTTCCACGTTTGTTCCAGGCTCCAGGGTCTCCTCTCTCACAGGGACCCCTATTTCTTTAAACTCCTGGATCATTTTGCACAATTCAATTTTCAGCTCCTTACAACCCTGTCGCAGGGTTCGTTTCGTTATCTCAATCTCATCCATTATTTTCTGAAACCTAGTTACTTCCAGATTCTCAGCCACTTTCTTGATTGCCATTTTAAAAGAAAAATATAAGAGAACCACTTCTTATTTCAGCAACAATTGGGTTAATACTCCAAACTTGATGACATCACAGTATAAACAGAACAGCCAGCCTTATCTCACTATGCTTAGGAAAACAAAATGTAGTTCCCAGGATCGAAACAATTAATGGCGTCGTCAGGAAACAGATTCGTCAAAATAAAATAAACCAAAAAGAGAGTAATTTCAGACAATATAATATTCTTCAGAATAGAAATCAGGAATAGAAATCTCTCTTCTGTGTATATCTTTAGAATGCAAATCCAGGACAGCTTTTTGCAACAAAAACAGAGATAAGCTGTTAATTAGTGCATAGCAGAGAAGAGTTATAGCTCACCGAAAAGATGTCCAAAGCCGATCCATCTGGCAAATCTCCTTTTACTGCAACAGTTTAAGTCAAGTAAAAAAATATAGAAAGAAGGGTGCTTGCCTGTTAGTCCGTTCTCTCTCTAAAGAAAAGATGAACGTGTCGCTTTATCAGATAGAGCTTGTTGAAAATCCGTCCTTCCTTGTTGGCTGGACCTCGTCTCATAAATCAATGAAATCTAGTCCTCCCAACAAAAATAGGCTTTGAGGTTAATCTCTTCGTTTCTCCCTGCCCGGGAGAAGTTTCATCAGTCAAAAAAAAAAAATGTTTTGACTGATTTATATCTGAATAAGCTTCTTTTGCGGCGGGAGCCCGTCCCAAAAGCAGGCACAGGCTAAGTCACCCTTCCCGGAAGTCCGCGTCCCATTTAGTTTCTGATTGTCCCAAGCCTAACAAACTCAGAGGGAAACCAAACCAAGATGGTGTTTATATTTAAGATGGGCTGATTATCACCTCAGTTTACAGGACCATTTGTCTCCCATGACACGGGGGTAATTTATTAACAAGGGGATTTTAGGAACATCTCTCTTACCTTAAATATGAGGTGGCCAAGGGGTTCTCTCCTCCCCTTCTTTTTAAACAACAATGAACACCTTACAAATACTTCAAGCAGCAGACAGGTTGCCACAACAGGGGAAACCATATTTTTTACCAAAGAATGCAGCCAGGTTGCTGCTTGAAGTGATGATGTGTTTTCTTTTTCTGTTAAAAAGGGGGTATGAGAAAACCCTCTGCCACACTGTATTTAAAGGTAAGATTAAAACTCTTAAAAATTTCCCTGCCCTTCAACTGTGCATGTATGTGGGGCCCAGCACTGATTTATATCAGACCCAATGAAATGTGTAATATTTCCAAGCTGTTATAGCATGAAAACTCCTAGGAAGAAAGAATAGCAGTAGTAACAGAAATAGCAAGAGAGGGTTTCTCAGAATCTTGATGTAGCAGATTCCAACATTTTTGGAGGAGGAAAGATTTGGTCAGTGCAATATTGAAGGAGCGTAAAGATACAGGGGCAGTTTCTGAACTGTCTTCAAAGGCAGCCCTACATACAATGCATTGCAGTAATCGAACCTAGAAGTTACCAGAACATAGACAGCAGAAATTAGGTTATCTCTGTCCAGATAGGGATGCAGCTGGGCCACCTACCAAAGCTGATGGAAGGCACTGGCACCACTGAAGCCACCTGGACCTGAAGTGACAGTGGTGGATCCAGAGGTACCACCAAGTTATGCACCTGTTCCTTCAGAGAGAGTGTAACCTCATCCAGTGCAGGCCATGCCACACCCATCTGATCTAGAGAACTACCCCCTAACAGTGCCTCATCTTGATTAAGTTTTGGCATAACACAGAAGCTGAAGACCAGCTCTTCTGCCATACCTTTAGGGAACACCACATATTTTCAACTATGTCCCCCAGAGGTGGAAGAACAAAGAAGCAAGATTGTTGCATGTGACAAGTCTGATAAGGAAACTGCTTATTAAATAATTCACTAATAGGCAAAAAACCTTGCGGTTTAAGAATGTACCTATAGCCAACAGATATTTCTATCAAACTTTAAAAAGCAGGGAAATTGCGCAGCTATAGTGAATGCATGAGGGGAACAGGAAACCTGAACTCCTCTCTGAGATATTGTACTGCCCTACAAATTGGTCAAAATGCAAACACCATTTGGGTTGGGCTTTCACAGTCCAATCCACTTCCTGAGTAGCTTGGAAAAATTTGATAACATGTGCCTCTGAGCATATAGTGAGTGCTGGCAATGCCTGCAATCAGGCCAAATAATAGAAAGAAGACATGCTGTGCTGATCTTGTTTTAGCAGGGAGGAAGCAACATTATTAAGACAGTTGATATAGTTCAGATGGTAACTTTAAATATGTCTGATTTACTTTGCAATTTTAGTGAAGTTTTCTATAGGAGGGGAGGGGGAAGGAGGGGAAAAGCAGTAAATCATTTGCATGCTTACTGAGTTCAATGGGATTTACGCCTATGCAATCATGGTTAGGTTAGGAAAAACTGACCATGGGGGAGGAGGAGAGGGAAAGGGAAAAAGCATATAGGAGGGAGGCAATGGAAGGGGGAGGGGAGGTTTGAACATTTGCATGCCTATAGAGTTCAATGGTATTTACTTATCATGCTTAAGATAGGTAAAACTGACCATGGGGAGGGGAAAGGGTGGGGGGAGGTTAATTATTTATTTATTTATTTATTTATTTTTAAAACTTATATACCGCCCGACTAGCAATAGCTCTCTGGGCGGTGAACATAGATACAATAAACTACAATATAATACAAAACATCAGTCTAAAATCAAATTTCACAATCTAAAAACAGCAAAGGCTAAAATCAAATTACAAACATTACAATCATTAACAAAAAATTAAAATGCCTCGGAGTAGAGAAAGAATTTAACCTGGTGCCGAAAGGATGATAGTGTCGGCGCCAGGCGAACCTCCTCGGGGAGACTATTCCATAGTTCGGGGGCCACCACTGAGAAGGCCCTTGATCTTGTCACTGCCCTCCGGGCCTCCCTATGAGTCGGGACCCGGAGGAGGGCCTTCGTAGCAGACCGTAGTGTACGAGCTGGTTCATAGCGGGAGAGGCGTTCCGACAGATATTGAGGTCCCGCGCCGTATAAGGCTTTATAGGTTAATACCAACACTTTGAATTTGGCCCGGAAGCGTATTGGAAGCCAGTGCAAGCGGGCCAAAACAGGTGTTATATGGTCAGACCGCTTCGTTCTTGTTAGCAGTCTGGCCGCCGCATTTTGCACCAGCTGTAGCTTCCGAACCCTCTTCAGAGGTAGCTCTACGTAGAGCACATTACAGTAATCCAAACGTGAGGTTACCAGAGCATGTACTACTGATGTAAGATCCTCCTTACTCAGGTAGGGACGTAGCTGGGCTACCAATCGAAGTTGGTAGAACGCATTCTGTGCCACAGAGGCTACATGAGCCTCAAGTGACAGGGAAGAGTCTAGAACAACTCCCAGACTACGAACCTGTTCCTTTAGGGGGAGTGTAACCCCATCCAGGACAGGATATGTATCCACCATCTGATTGGAAAAACCATCCACCAACAGCATCTCAGTCTTATCAGGATTGAGTCTCAGCTTGTTAGTTCTCATCCAGTCCATTGTCGCGTCCAGGCAACGGTTCAGCACATTGACCGCCTCACCTGAGGAAGATGAAAAGGAGAAGTAGAGCTGCGTGTCATCAGCGTACTGGTGACAACGCACTCCAAAACTCCTGATGACCGCACCCAACGGCTTCATATAGATGTTAAAAAGCATGGGAGACAAAACCGAACCCTGCGGGACCCCACATTGGAGTACCCACGGTGTCGAGCAATGTTCCCCAAGTACTATCTTCTGGAGATGGCCTGCCAAGTAGGAGCGGAACCACTGCCACGCAGTGCCTCCAACTCCCAACTCCACAAGCCTCTCCAGAAGGATACCATGGTCGATGGTATCAAAAGCCGCTGAGAGATCAAGGAGAATCAACAGAGTTACACTCCCTCTGTCTCTCTCCCGACATAGATCATCAAACAGGGCGACCAAGGCCGTCTCAGTGCCGAAACCAGGCCTGAAACCTGATTGAAATGGATCTAGATAATCGGTTTCATCCAATAGCGCCTGGAGCTGGTCAGCAACCACTCGTTCCAAGATCTTGCCGAGATATGGAACATTTGCCACTGGTCTGTAGCTGCTGAAATCCTCTGGGTCCAGGGAAGGCTTTTTCAGGAGTGGTCTCACTGCTGCCTCCTTCAGACAGCCAGGGACCACTCCCTCTCGCAAGGAGGCATTTATCACTTCCCTGGCCCAGCCAACTGTTCCCTCCTTGCCAGTTTTTATTAGCCAAGAGGGGCAAGGACCTAGTACCCAAGTGGTTGCACGTACCTGTCCAAGCACCTTGTCCACGTCCTCGAACTGAACCGACTGAAACTCATCCAACAAAACATGATAAGACTGCACCAGACACCTCACTAGGGTTAACTGCTATAAAATGAGAGTCTAGGTCCCGACGAATGCGTAAGATCTTATGCTGGAAGTGCTCAGCAAACTCATTGCAGCGGGCCACCGAAGTATCTACAGTGTCCTGAAGGCCTAGATGGAGTAGCCCTCGGACAACTCTAAAAAGCTCCGCTGGGCGGGAGAGAGATGCCTTAATAGTGGCGGCGAAATATTGTTTTTTCGCCGCCCTCACCGCTCCTATATACCGCTTGGTGAAAGCACAAACCAGCGTATAGTTGCATTCATCAGGAGTTCGTCTCCATCTCCGCTCAAGCCGCCTCCTATCTTGCTTCATCGCCCTCAACTCTGGAGTATACCAAGGAGCTGAATGAGCTCTGCAAAGGAGAGGGCGCGCAGGAGCGACCGTGTCGACAGCCCGGGCCATCTCCGCATTCCACAGATTAGCCAGGGCTTCAACAGGAGCTCCGGTCCTATCAGCCGGAAAATCCCCCAGAGCCCTTTGAAAACCTTCAGGATTCATTAGTCTCCGGGGCCGGACCAATTTAATAGGTCCCCCACCCTTGCGGAGGGAAAAGGTCGCTGAAAGTCTAAACTTCAGCAAGCAGTGATCTGTCCATGACAAAGGGAGAGATGTAAAACTCCCCACATCCAGATCACTATCCCCATGTCCAGTAACAAAAATAAGGTCGAGTGTATGCCCCGATATATGTGTTGGGCCACTAACATATTGGGACAGCCCCATGGTTGTCATGGAGTCCATGAAGTCCTGAGCCACCCCAGACAAAGTAGCCTCGGCATGAATGTTGACATCCCCCAGTACTAATAGTCTATTATTATTATTATTATTATTATTATTACCCAGCCCTTTTTCCAAAGCTGGAAATCAGGGCGGCTTACAAATAAAAATGAATACATATATTAAAAACATTAAAAAAAACCTGCATACAACATTAAAACATTGAAACATACACTTAAATGATTCAAAAAACAGTTTAAAAATAGTGCAATTAAGGCAGTAAAACAATACCACACACCTCTTAAACCAGCCTTTCCCAACTAGTGGGCCACCAGATGTTGTTGGACCACAACTCCCATCAGCCTCAGCCAGCATTGCTAATGGTCAGGAAAGATGGGAATTGTGGTACAACAACATCTGGTGGCCAACTAGTTGGGAAAGGCTGTCTTAAACACTCTTAAACGTTATCCTTAAACAGGGAAAGGAAGGGATTGGAAGGGATGGGGAGAGAGGGGCAAAGAATGGGGGAGGGGGCAAGAGGGAGGGGATAGGAGGGAGGAGAAGGGAGGGTGGGTTTGATCATTTGTATACTTTTTGAGTTCAATAGGATTATTTCTGTGCAATCATGTTTGAAAATGGAAATGGACTGCCTTCAAGTCGACTGGACTTATGGCAACCCTTTGAATGGGGTTTTCATGGTAAATGGTATTCAGAGGTGGTTTTACCATTGCCTTCCTCTGAGGCTGAGAGGCAGTGACTGGTCTCCCAGGTCATAGTCCAACACTGACCTGGGGGAGGGGAGGGGATTGGGTGGATGGGCACTGGGCAGAAGGGAAGCCCCTTCCTTTCCAAAAGGAAAAAATTGTCAACAGTATTATTGCTTTTCAGCGTTTCCCCCACCTTTTTATTCTATTTTATTTATTTATTGAATTTCTATACCGCCCGACTAGCATAGCTCTCTGGGCAGTGTACAACAGAGAAATATAAATATACACAATAAAATCCTATAAATTCAGTATATAACATGTATATAACAAATCTAAAATCAAATTTATAATCAATCCAAAAAATTAAATCAATTAAAACATATTTAAAAGACTAAAATGCCTGAGCAAAGAGGAAGGTTTTGACTTGGCGCCGAAAGGATAGCAACGTCGGCACCAAGGGCACCTCATCGTGGAGACTGTTCCACAGTTCGGGGGCCACCACTGAAAAGGCCCTAGTTCTTGTTACCATCCTCCGAGCTTCCCTATGAGTCGGAACTCGGAGGAGGGCCTTTGATGTTGAACATAGTGTACGGGCAGGTTCATATCGGGAGAGGCGTTCCAGCAGGTATTGTGGTCCCGCGCCGTATAAGGCTTTATAGGTTAAGACCAGCACTTTAAATCTGGCCCGGAAGCATATAGGTAGCCAGTGCAGGCGGGCCAGAACAGGTGTTATATGTTCAGACCGCCTGGTCCTCGTTATCAGTCTGGCCGCCGCATTCTGCACAAGCTGTAGCTTCCGAACTGTCTTTAAAGGCAGCCCTACGTAGAGCGCATTGCAGTAATCCAATCAAGAGGTTACCAGAGCATGGACAAATGAGGTGAGGTCTTCCCTGTCCAGATAGGGACGTAGCTGGGCTACCAACCGAAGTTGGTAGAACGCATTCCGTGCCACTGAGGCTACTTGAGCCTCGAGTGACAGGGAAGGATCTAAAAATACTCCCAGACTACGAACCCGCTCCTTCAGGGGGAGTGTAACCCCATCCAGAACAGGGTGAATATCCACCATCTGGTCAGAAAAACCTTCCACCAACAGCATCTCAGTCTTGTCAGGATTGAGTCTCAGTTTGTTAGCTCTCATCCAGTCCATTATCGCAGCCAGACAACGGTTCAGCACATTGACAGCCTCACGTGAAGAAGATGAAAAAGAAGTAGAGCTGCGTGTCATCAGCATACTGATGGCAGCGCACTCCAAAACTCCTGATGACCGCACCCAGCGGTTTCATATAGATGTTAAAGAGCATGGGAGACAGAACTGACCCCTGCGGGACTCCACATTGGTGAGCACATGGTGTCGAGCAATGTTCCCCAAGCACTACCTTCTGGAGACAACCCGCAAAGTAGGAGCGGAACCACTGCCAAGCTGTACCTCCAACTCCCAACTCCACAAGCCTCTCCAGAAGGATACCATGGTCGATGGTACCAAAAGCCGCTGAGAGATCAAGGAGAATCAACACAGTAACACTCCCTCCGTCCCTCTCCCGACATAGGTCATCATACAGGGCAACCAAGGCTGTCTCAGTGCCGAAACCGGGCCTAAAACCCGATTGAAATGGATCTAGATAATCGGTTTCATCCAATAGCGCCTGGAGCTGGCCAGCAACCACTTGTTCCAAGATCTTGCCCAGGAATAGAACATTCGCCACCGGTCTATAGTTGTTCAGATTTTCGGGGTCCAAGGTGGATTTTTTCAGGAGTGGTCTCACTACCGCCTCTTTCAAACGGCCAGGGACCACTCCCTCTCGTAAAGAGGCATTTATCACTTCCCTGGCCCATCCGGCCGTTCCATCCCTGCTAGTTTTTATAAGCCAAGAGGGGCAAGGATCTAGAGCAGAAGTGGTTGCACGCACCTGTCCAAGCACCTTGTCCACATCCTCAAGCTGAACCAACTGAAACTCATCCAATAAAACATGACAAGACTGTGCTCCGGACGCCTCATTCGGATCAACTGCTATAAACTGGGAGTCTAAGTCCCGGCGGATGCATAAGATCTTATTCTGGAAGTGCCCAGCAAACTCATTACAGCAGGCTACCGATGACATTATCAAGTCCTTAGGGCCAGAATGAAGTAGCCCTCGGACAACTCGAAAGAGCTCCACTGGTTGGCAAAGAGATGACTTAATAGTGGCAGCGAAATATTGTTTTTTCGCCACCCTCACCGCTCCTAAGTACAGCTTAGTAGAGGCACTTACCAGTGCATAATTGCATCCATCTGGAGTTCGCCTCCACCTCCGCTCAAGCCGCCTCCTATCTTGCTTCATCGCTCTCAGCTCTGGAGTATACCATGGAGCTGTGTGAGCTCTACACAGGAGAGGGCGCGCAGGAGCGATCGAGTCAACAGTCCGGGTCATCTCCGCATTCCACAGTTCAACCAGGGCTTCGACAGGAGCACCAGTCTTATCAGCCGGAAAATCCCACAGAGCCCTTTGAAAACCTTCAGGATTCATTAGTCTCTGGGGGCGGACCAATTTAATAGGTTCCCCACCCTTGCAGAGGGGAAGAGCCGCTGTAAGCCTGAACTTCAACAAGCGGTGATCTGTCCATGACAAAGGGAGAGATGTAAAACTCCCCACATCCAGATCACCATCTCCATGTCCAGTAGCAAAAATAAGATCTATAGTATGTCCCGACACATGTGTTGGGTCACTAACATATTGGGACAGCCCCATGGTCGTCATGGAGGCCATGAAGTCCTGAGCCGCCCCAGACAAAGTGGCCTCGGCATGGATGTTGACATCCCCCAGTACTAATAGTCTGGGGGATCTCAGCAATACCTCCGAGACCACTTCCGTCAGCTCAGTTAGGGAAGCCGTTGGGCAGCAGGGTGGGCGGTACACCAACAGGATTCCCAGTCTGTCCCTTTGACCCAACACAAGGTGCAGACACTCCAGGCTGGTGGCTACATGAACATGGTGCTTGATGAGAGGGATGGAACTCCTATAGACCACAGCAACCCCACCTCCCCGACCCTCAGATCTACCATGATGTTGAACCGAGTAGCCGGGTGGGCAGAGCTGGGAGAGACTGGCTCCTCCCTGCTCACCCACCCAGGTCTCAGTTATACATGCCAGATCGGCTGCCTCATCCACGATCAAATCATGAACGAGGGAGGTTTTATTATGTACCGATCTGGCATTTAAAAGCAGCACCTGGAGATCCGAGGGTTGGCTGAGAGGACAACCAACAGTCCTGCGGGTGTGAGAAGGACCGGAACAAGGCACAGCCTCTACTCATCTGGGCCGCATACCCCTTACCTGGCATGTCCTTGACACAGCACCATACCTCCCTCTGCCCGTCACTACACCGATTGGGGCCCCCTCAAGTCCCCCCGTTTGATGGAAAAGCCTCTTTCCCAGGCACATAGTAAACTTATATAAACAGACTCACGTGTTCACTCACATAAAATACAATCACAAATAGACACTCACACATTCCTTCACAGCCAAGCACACAAACACAATCCCACACTTTATACAAGTAGGAAGTGCAGGCAGAGGTGGTGGGGTGCTGTGAGTTCACTATATTTCTTATTCACAATCTCAACCTCAACGGTGTTGGCAAGGCGCAGCAGGCACATGTAGGCTCCCACACAAATTTAAATCAAAGCTGTCCCTGGCCATATCCACAAAAGACCTTTATTTCACTTTGGACAGTCATGGCTTCTCTCAAAGAATCCTGGGAAGTATAGTTAGTGAAGGGTACTGAGCATTGCTAGGAGATGCCCTGTTCCCCTCACACAGCTTCAATCACAGCAGCTTAAGTTTATACTGAACTGTAAAATCAAGATTGTGAAGCTGCAATCCTAATCTCACTGATATGGGAATAAATCCAAATGAATTCAATGCGACTTACTTCTGAGAAACAATGAAATAGAAGAAAGATTTGTGCAGAACAAAAAATACCAGTACACTGCTAATACACACACACCTAGGAAAGACTACAGAATTATTTTGGGCAATGTTCTAAAAAGCACAGCAGCCTACACCTACATTTGAATTGTGCAAACGTTAATGAAGAAGTATAGCAATTCTTCCGTACTATAACTGGTATAATTATGGAACGCAAAAGGCAAAAAGATTCATGTTGTATTTCTAGGGAGAGCTCTCTTTGTGATACTTCTGCCACCTTCCTAAATTCTCTATAAACATCTCATCCAGGTTTGTGTATCACTTGCTGAACAAACAAAATACAACCATTTATAAAATATGGGAGACTTGCAGGAGATTCAAAGGCAATCTCCCTCATCATCACATCCTGAACGATTGGTAAGATTTGGAAAGTATTATAATTCAAAGGCACTGGCTATATAGTCAGTATTACGGACTGAAACGTAAAAGCCCAATAGGTCTTCATGCCGTATCTACTTCTGCAATTGAAAAGGGCACAGTCCCCAAATTAGAAAAAGTAACTGGGGGTGGGGAGTAATACAAACTGCACAAATATCTCCCTAATAATTGATAAACACACCAAGAGAGACAAAGAGAGAGTTCCTCTGTCAGTAATATATCATCTTAATAAAATAAAACTCGTTAAAAATGATTGAACTGCATTATCTCATGTACGTAGAAGGCCAAGATGCACTGGCAGAAGAGGACAGAAAACAAGGAGAGCCACAGCAAAATACGTATTTATTCACTAATAGGCAAAACACCTTCTGGTTTAAGACTGTACCTATAGCCAACAGATATTTCTATCTAACTTTAAAAAGCAGGGAAATTGGGCAGCTATACTGAATGCACCAGGGGAGGAGGAGACCTGACCTCCTCTCTGAGATATTGTACTGACCTACAAATTTGTCAAAATGCAAACACAATTTGGGTTGGTCTTGCACAGTCCAATCTACTTCCTGTGTAGCTTGGAAGAATTTGGTAACATTTGATCATTTGAGAATTTGACCATTTCCATGCTTTTTGAGTTCAGTGGGATTTACTCCTGTGTAATCATGCTTAGGATAGGTGAAACTGACCTGGGGGAGAGGCAGGGAGGCGAGGACGAGGGCAGGGAAGGGGAGGAGATTGGGTGTGTGGGCACTGGGCAGAGGGGAAGCCCCTTTCCTTTCCAAAAGGAAAACATTGTCAACAGTATCCCTCTTTTTCAGGGTTTCCCCCACCTTTTTATTCTACAGCAGACACATGTAGCCTCCCACCCAAATGTAAGCTAAAGCTGTCCCTGGCCACATCCACACCAGACCTTTATCTCCCTTTAGACAGTCATGGCTTTTCCCAAAGAATCCTTTGAAGTGTAGTTAGTGAAGGGTACTGAGTGTTGCTAGGAGATGCCCTGTTCCCCTCACACAGCTTCAATCAGAGCAGCTGACTGTTAAACCACTCTGGCCACTGGAGCTCTGTCAGGGGAATAGGAGTCTCCTCTCAGCACCCTTCACAAACTACATTTCCCAGGATTCTTTGGGGGAAGCCAAAGAAAGTGAAATAAAGGTCTGTTGTGAGTGTGCCCTGATTAGGCAAGCCAAGCAGCTGGGAGCCTGCCTTTTAGAACACTGACATTTGTTTCTTACTGAGCATGCCTGGTGTTATCATTGAGTTCAATGCTAAATTTCTTAAATTAATTAAAAATCAGCCTGGCATTTTTTAAAACTTTTAAACTACAGAAGATTAAGGTCAGAGTATGGGGCAAGGTCAGTAATAGGAATACAGGTACGCTGTGAACATGGCTGAGTTTTAATTAATTTCAACAGATGATAACTCTGATAGAAAAAAGTCCAAAAGAGGTCTGGTTTCTCTCTCTCTTTACACTTTGAACTCTTGATTCTCTCTGACGTATCGCCATGAAAATTTAGAGGGTTGTTAAGCAAGTGTTTCTGAGTTCAGGACTATAAGTTTTGTAATGTTTTGTTTTGAAATGAGCTTATGGGAAGCATCAGAATGGCATGGGGGTATTTTCAAACTAACATTGCGGAATGCAAATAATCCATGCTAACAATAGTTATACAGCCACTCTCGTGGCTGTATAATTTTGAAACAGGACCAAAACACAACGTAAGCGCCTATCTTGAATTCCATATAGCTAGAGGCCACCCTTTAATGCTCAGATTTTAAGAGAGGTGTTTGTAATCTGACACCTGAACTTTGTCCAATGACAAAAGTTACACCCCCCATACCCAAACATTTGTTCCGCATTCAAACCCAAACAATCCAGTACTGAAAATTTTCACTCACTGCCAATACAACTATGACTATATGCATATGAGGAAACAAGGATCAATACACGTATGCTTTTTGTTATGTGCCTTCAAGATGCTTTTGACCTATTTACTTATTATTTATTTATTTATTACATTTATATACAGCCCCATAGCCGAAGTTTTATGGGTGGTTTACAGCAATTAAAGACAATAAAAACAAATATACAAATTTTAAACACAAAAAACAATTTAAGAACACAATTTAAACTTAAAAAAAAATTTTTTTAATAACACATGCTAAAATGCCTGGGAGAAGAGGAAAGTCTTGATCTAGCGCCAAAAAGATAACAGTATTGGCGCCAGGTGCACCTTGTCATAAATATCATTCCATAATTTGGGGGCCACCAATGAGAAGGCCCTCTCCCTTGTTGCCAGCTTCCCAGCTTCCCTCGGAGGAAACACCCGGAGGAGGGCCTTAGATGTTGAGCGTAGTGTACAGGTGGGTTCCTGTCAGGAGAGGCGTTCCATCAGGTACTGTGGTCCCAAGCCGTGTAAGGCTTTATAGGTTAAAACAAGCTCCTTCAATCGAGCTCAGAAGCATACAGGCAGCCAATGCAAGCAGACCAGAATCGATTTTATATGTTTGAACCATCTGGTCTATGTTACCAATCTGACCACTGCATTTTGCAAAAGCTGCAGCTTCCGAAACGTCTTCAAAGGCAGCCCCACGTAGAATGCATTGCAGTAATCTAACTTGGGCTATCAATGGCTACTAGCCATGATGGCTGTGCTCTGCCACCCTAGTCAGAGGCAGCATGCTTCTGAAAACCAGTTGCCGGAAGCCTCAGGAGGGGAGAGTGTTCTTGCACTCGGGTCCTGCTTGCGGGCTTCCCCCAGGCACCTGGTTGGCCACTGTGAAAACACGATGCTGGACTAGATGGGCCACTGGCCTGATCCAGCAGGCTCTTCTTATGTTCTTATGTTCTTATGGAGGTTACCAGAGCATGGACAACTGAAGCCAGGTTATCCCTGTCCAGATAGGGGCGTAGCTGGGCCACCAACTGAAGTTGGTAGAAGGCACTCTGTGCCACCAAGGCTACCTGAGCCTCAAGTGACAGAGATGGTTCTAGGAGAACCCCCAAGCTATGAACCTGCTCCTTCAGGAGGAGTGCAACCCCATCTAGGACAGGTTGGACATCCACCCTTTGGGCAGAAGAACCACCCACTAGCAGCATCTCAGTCTTGTCTGGATTGAGCCTCAGTTTATTAGCCCTCATCCAGTCCATTGTCGCAGCCAGGCACTGGTTCAGCACATTGACAGCCCCACCTGAAGATGAAAAGGAGAAATAGAGCTGTGTGTCATCAGTATACTGATGGCAGCGCACTCCAAAGCTCCAGATGACCGCACCCAACAGTTTCATGTAGATGTTGAACAGCATGGGGGACAGAACTGACCCCTGTGGAACCCCATACTGGAGAGTCCAGGGTGCCGAGCATTGTTCCCCAAGCACCACCTTCTGGAGCCGACCTGCCAAGTAGGAGCGGAACCACCGCCTTGCAGTCCCTCCCACTCCCAATTCAACCAGTCTCCCCAGAAGGATACCATGGTCGATGGTATCGAAAGCTGGTGAGAGATCAAGAAGAATCAACAGAATCACACTCCCCCTGTCTCTCTCTCCCGACAGAGATCATCATACAGGGTGACAAGGGCTGTTTCCGTGCCAAAACCAGGCCTGAAACCCGACTGAAATGGATCCAGATAATCAGTCTCATCCAAGAGTCTCTGGAGCTCGCCTGCCACCACTCGTTCAAGGACCTTGCCCAGGAATGGAACATTTGCTACCGGCCTATAGTTATTAAGATTTTCTGGGTACAGGGAGGGGCTCTTCAGGAGTGGTCTCACTATTGCCTCTTTCAGGCAGCCAGGTACTACCCCCTCTCACAGAGAGGCATTAATTACTTCCCTGGCCCAGCCGGCTGTTCCATCCCTCCTAGCTTTTATTAGCCAAGGAGACTAGGATGCAGCACAGAAGTGGTTGCACAAACCTGTCCAAGCACCTTGTCAACATCCTCAAGACCAACTGAAACTCATCCAAAAAGTAGGGACAAGTCTGTTCTCTGGATACCCCGCTTGATTCACCTGCTATAACACTAAGTCCTGGCAGATGCTAAAGATTTTATCCTGGAAGTGCCTAGCAAATTCATTACGGCAGGCCTCAGATGGTTCTACCATGTCCTTAGGGTCAGCGTGTAATAGCTCCCGGACAATTCTGAAGAGCCCCGCTGGGTGGCACATTGATGATTTGATAGTTGCAGCAAAATATTGTTTTTTTGCTGCCCTCACTGCCCCTAAATATAGCTTACCATAGGCACTTACCAGTGTGTAACTGCATCCACCAGGAGTTTGTCTCCATCTGCACTCAAGCCGTCTCCTATATTGTTTCATCGCTCTCAACTCTGGGGTATACCATGGAGCCGTACGAGCTCTACACAGGAGAGGGCGCTCAGGAGCAATCAAGTCAACCACCTGGGTTATTTCTGTATTCCACAGTTCAACCAGGATTTTGACAGGAGCGCCGGCCCTATCAGCAGGAAAACTCCTCAGAGCCCTTTGGAAACCATCCGGATCCATTAGTCTCTGGGGGCGGACCAACTTAATAGGTCCCCCACCCTTGCAGAGGGGAAAAGCCACTGTAAGTATAAACTTCAGCGAGCAGTGATCTGTCCATGACAGAGGAACTGATGTAAGGCCCCCCACATTCAGATCACCATCATCTCCATGTTAAGTTGCAAAAACGAAGTCTAGAGTATGCCCTGCTACATATGTTGGGCCAATGGCACATTGGGACAGTCCCCTGGTTGTGTCATGGAAACCATGAAATCCTGAGCTGCCCCAGATAAGGTGGCCTTGGAATGGATTTTGACATCCCCCAGAACCAACAGTCTGGAGAATCTCAACAGTATACCCGAGACCACCTCCATCAGCTCAGCTAGGGAGTCTGTTGGGCAGCAGGATGGGTGGTACACCAACAGAATCCCCAGTCTGTCCTGCTGACCCAACACAAGGTGCAAACACTCCAGACCAGTAGTCACATGGACAGGGTGCTTGCAGAGGAAGATGGAACTCCTATAGACCACAGCAACCTCCCTTCCCGACCCTCAGGTCTACCCTGATGCTGGACCAGGTACCCTGGGGGACATAGCTGGGAAAGACTGACTCCTCCCTGCTCACCTACCCAGGTCTCGGTTATACATGCCAGATAGGCTACCTCATCCACAATTAAATCATGAATGAGGGAGATCTTCCTATGTACCGATCTGGTGTTTAAAAGCAGCATCCAGAGGTCTGAGAGCTGGCTGATAGGGCAACCAACAAAACTGCGTGTGTGGGGAGGACCAGAACAAGGCACAGCTGTTAACTGCCTGGGCCGCGTTCCCCTTACCTGGCAAGTCCTCCTCACAATGCCATATCTCCCTCTACCCATCACAATGCTAACTGGGGGCCCCTCAAGTCTCCCCTCTTGGCTGAGTCCTCTCTCCCAGGCACATAACTCAAGACCTGCCAGTCCCACAAAAAGCCAGGGGATCTACAAGCAGGAGCCACTTCAGCCAGCCAGTTTATGTATCCCCTCAAGGGACAGGTAGACAAAATCAGCAACAGCTGGCTGAGAACCTGGGGGCCTGGTCCTGCAAGGTGTGACAACCTGCAGAGCAGAAGTCCAACAGGGAGAGGGCGGTGGTGTTAGCTGAGCAGCAGCAGCAAGCAAGCAGACAGAAAGACAGCTGCAGCGGATGGCTCTCCCTCTTCCCTGGGTGATGGTAGTCCCCTTCTTCCTGCAGGCACTGGGTCTCCCAAGCCACCTCAGCCAGCAAGCTTATGTATCCCCTCCAGGGAAGAGATGGGTGGACAAAATCAGCAACAGCTGGCTGAGTACCTTGGGGCCTGGTGCTGCAAGACGGGGCAACCTGCAGCACAGAAGTCCAACAGGGAGAGGGCGGTGGTGGTAGCCAAGCAGCAGCAGCAGCAGCAGCAAGCAAGCAAGCAGGCAGGCAGGCAGACAGCCACAGCAGATGGCTCTCCCTCTTCCCTGGGCAATGGTAGTCCCCTTCTTCCTGTAGGCACTGGGTTTCCCTATAAGCAACCTCCAATAGCATCTGTTATAAACCACCCTGTTCAGATCTGTGGCTTCTTTTATGGAATCAATCCATCTCTTGTGTGGCCTTCCTGTTTTTCTACTCCCTTCTGTTTTTCACAGCATTATTGTCTTTTCTAGTGAATCATGCCTTCTCATTATGTGTCCAAAGTCTGCTAACCTCAGTTTCATCATTTTTGCTTGCAGTGATAGTGCTGGTTTAATTAGTTCTAACACCTAATTATTAGTCTTTTTCGCAGTCCATGGTATGTGCAAAGCGCTCCTCCAACACCACATTTCAAATGAGTTGATTTTCTCTTACCAGCTTTTTTCACTGTCCAACTTTCACATCCATACATAGAGATCGGGAATACCATGATCTGAATGATTCTGACTTTAGTGTTCAGCTATACATCTTTGCACTTGAGGACCTTTTCTACTTCTTTCATAGCTGCCCTACCCAGTCCCAGCCGTCTTCTGATTTCTTGACTATTGTCTCCATTTTGGTTAATGACTGTGTCAAGGTATTGATAATCCTTGACAAGTTCAATGTCCTCATTGTCAACTTTAAAGTTACATAAATCTTCTGTTGTCATTACTTTAGTCTTCTTGACATACAGCTGCAGTCCTGCTTTTGTGGTGTCTTCTTTAAATTTCATCAGCATTCGTTTCAGATCATTACTGTTTTCTGCTAATAGTATGGTATTATCTGCATATCTTAAATTACTGATATTTCTCCCTCCAACTTTCACACCTCCTTCATCTTGGTCCAATCCCGCTTTTCATATATGTTCTGCATAGAGATTAAACAAATAGGGTGATAAAATACACCACTGTCTCACAACATTTCCAATTGGGAACCAATCAGTTTCTTCATATTCTGTCCTTACAGTAGCCCCTTGTCCAGAGTATAGGTTGCACTTCAGGACAGTCAGATGCTGTGG